>NC_137635.1:49738360-50338360 GCF_963383615.2 Lipophrys pholis
CCATGGGAGGACATGCAGTGTCCACACAGAAAGATTCAAACTGGCTTTATTCTTGATATGCTGCTGTGTCGCCGCATAATAATCAAACTGACAGGTGAAGAAATACACTGGCATGTCAAGGACTCACGAATAAACCACAGAGTACAGGCTATTTTAGAGGACTCAAACCAGGAGTGGAAAGAAAACATACAAAATAAAAGCTGTTTACATCAAACCATCTTTGAAATGAAAATAACTCTTCAAACTCCACATTTATTCAGAATTAGCTTCCCGAGATGTGAGGGAATGTTCTTTATTTTGGCTGCACTTAACATTTAAATAAAATGAAGGAAGTGAAGCACAGATGAGCCACATGCAGCTCCAGAGCCGCGGCTCGCACACCCCTGAGGCTCAGTTAGTAAAGTCGACCTGCAAACTTCAGGAGGTGCCTTTCCACTGCACGCCTTTCCACTGCACGCCTTTCCACTGCAGAAGCAAAGCAGACTGATGCCAAAGTTGCAGTGCTGCTTGTCATTTCCTCTTGAAAAACAGAAACACTTTTTCTCTGTGTGGTTGCTATAGCGACGCACATGTCCAATACAAATGTTGGCCTGAAGGATATTTTACATCAACACACACACACACACACACACACACACACACACACACACACACACACACACACACACACACACACACACACACACACACACACACACACACACACACACACACACACACACACACACAAGGCCTTTGCTGCAGACCTGTTAGTTCACGGGTGGGTCTGCGCTTCCTTTCTTCAGGTCGTCGCTGCAGACCAAGAGCTGAGAAGCAAACATTTGCGAAGAGGTTAAATCCTTCCCCGGGTCACTAAAGGGAAATGCGTCGTCAGTGACGAGAGACAGCAGGGAGTCGATCAGCAGAGACAGAAACACGACGGACAGGGAGAAAACACGTTTTCATCTCCCAGTGACTCACCTTGGTTTCCACTCGTCTGTGGATTTGGAGCGATTTCTTCCGGTTTTCCTCGAGTCTTTTCTTCCCGGCACTCGCCAGATCTATAAAAAGATAAAACCCCAAACAAACCGTGCTGCTTCGGCTAAGATCCAGATTATAGAGCATCTTCCTCCCACTAACTGTAGCTTCATCAGCCATTAGAGCTCAGCTGACACGGCTACTGAAACAGGATACACCAAAATAAAAAAACCTACATTAAAATAAACTTTACAAACGTTTTCAGGCAGCAGCTTTAAGCAGCCTCTCTGTCAATACTTGGTGGGGCAAACTTTTGTATAATTAAAGTTACATAAAACCTGCGTCAGATTATCTGCTGAAACCGTTTAATGTGTTGGTACAATAATAGGAACCGATTCTGGAAAAACAAAACAAAAGCAAAGGGCCTTGAGCCGGAGAACTAATGACAAATATCAAAGACTCTTGGTAACATTATTCCTCACACACGTTTTGGTGACTTCTCTTGCCTCGAACTGGCGACACACATATGTGGAAAACGACACCGCCTGATGGTCGGCTTCCTTCTCTGAGCCTCTATAATCCCTGCGTAATGTGTCATAAGTATGTGACAGCTGATGCTGCCAGCTGGAGATATGAAGCCAGCGTCTCCATCACATATGTTCCCATCACACCCGTCCTGCAGTCTGTCCAGGGAGGACCTGTCTGAATAATCCAGTCAAGGACTTTGTGTTTAAAGAAACTGACTCAAGGAGACGCAGGGAAAGTAATTTGCTGCACTTATGCTACAGTTATCAACAACAAAAAAAGAAAGAGTTACTTTAAAAACTCTGATAAGGAAGGATTACAGATTACTAGAATCTGACATCTTGGAAAGGCTGAAAGTGGAGCTGCTGCTCCTTTCCAACCTTCCCTCAGCCTTCCCCCAGGAAATCCAAAATGTTATTGATCCTGGCCCAACCTCAGACTGTGGGAGGAAGCTGAAACACCTGCTGGAAACACACACACACACACACACACACACACACACACACACACACACACACACACACACACACACACACACACACACACACACACACACACACACACACTCAGAGAAAACATTCAAAAAAAGACCCTGGAGCAGAACCATGTGAGGGGAAGGTGCCAACCACTGCTCCACCGTGCCACCGAAAAGAAGAAGTCGTACAAGCGATTGTCTGATAGAGTTTGTTTCAATCAAACTGATTTCTTGTCATTCTTGTGAGGTTGACTGTCAGTTTATAGATGGAGGCTAGGAATCCATCCATCCATCCATCCATCCATCCATCCATCCATCCATCCATCCATCCATCCATCCATCCATCCAGAAACATGAGAACAGAAGAAACATGACCGCTCCATCAGGTCCCAGGACTGACTTCCAGGTAGATCATAAATTACACTGAATGAGCAAAGACAGGCTGTTTTTATTGAGAGCTGGACTGGATTTAGTTTGTGTGTCTGCCAAACGCTGCATAAGCGCACTGAAGGTTTGGGAGGGAACACTGCCACCGTGTGGACAAAACCTCATGCAGCAATCAGACCGTCAGGCTTTATTGTGGATGTATTGCTAAAGAATTAAGAGTAAAGAAAAATAATCATAAAGGCCTGATGAGGTCAGAGTCAATTATCGTTAGAATAAAACACATACTTTATGTTGTTTGCATGCTCTCTACATATACTATTGTTTTCTGCCCTGAATATAGAAAATGGATCAACTGAAAGACTAGGGAAGATGGATGGACGAGGTTTTGACACCCATTCTTTTGTTTT
The DNA here is from genome assembly GCF_963383615.2 of Lipophrys pholis. NCBI lineage: Eukaryota > Metazoa > Chordata > Actinopteri > Blenniiformes > Blenniidae > Lipophrys > Lipophrys pholis. Next base: position 49,741,112 of record NC_137635.1, read on the forward strand.
AAGCACTCACATATACAAACCCTACAAATTAAAAGAGGAAAACCTCTTTATTTAAAATAAAAGAAGACACTTTTGTTGATTTTTCCTGGATTTTGATGAGTCTCAACAAATATTGCCTCCACAGTGTCGCTCCATGTTTTGCTCGTCTGGATACGGAAGCTTTCCGAGGTGCTTTTTATGGCGTATATTAATATAGACACGTGTCACAGATGAGGCAAAATATGTCCTTTTGAAGGAATTTTCAAGATAACATGTCACTCATTGTGAGGCTCAGTCAGCTTTTAGACATAAATAGAGGTTATAATATAATCGAGGTAAATAATACAGGTTTGCTTCTCAATAAAAAACACTTATCATGTGGGAAATGTTACTTGCTGGTGAGTTTCAGTGCCCATTGGAACTCTCTGATTTCTCTGAAATGACCCTTTAAGGCTATAAGAAAATAAATAAATAAAGGAGCAGAGCAGCGTTTACTTAAAACATTTATTTGATCCAATTCTTTGGAATGTAATAGTCAGTGATGCGAGTCGGGAGACAACAGAGACGGATGAGTCTGGGTGCTGAGCAGAAAGTCAAAGTACAAACAATACTTTTAGTCACGTAAGGCCTCACTGCTTTCCACTTTTTGTGTTTTGTTTTTTTTAAAAAACAAAAAAAAAACAACTCTTTCATTTCCCCCTTTTCTTGTTTTTTTTTTCCCCTGTTTGTTTCTTCTTCTGGATTCGAGACACGCAAAAATGACAAAAAAAAAACTGTACTGAAAATAAAATAAAAAATCTCGTCACACAAAGAAAACAAATCATAAAACAATGGCACGTACATCAGTGACGGTACAAAAAAAAAAAAAAAAACACAAGGTGATTATTATACCAAGTAACTCAAAATCATCACGTTTCGACGAGACGCAGTAGGAGTTTGAATTTTTTTTGAAAAAAAAAAGCGCCTCGGTGAGTTTTTCAGAAACCGTGTTAAAACAGAAGCAACAATAACAACGTCTTTTCTCCGCCTCCTTTTAAATCCACATCAAAGAAACACACTTTTTTTTTTTTTTGGGATTTTTTTTTTTAAACTTCTTTAAATATATCAGTGCAACATTTGTTTTCGCGGTCGAGTGCTGCAGCATCCTTTCTTGTTTGAAAGGTGAAGGAGCTTTTTGTGTCTGGATCGTCGGACGCTTCGGCTCGGAGTGGATTTCCTCCCCCACCGAAGGAACGGTGCACTTTGAACTAGGAAAGGAGTTTAATGTCGGACGTGTGATACCACAGAAGTACAAATAAAACCCGGGACGGTTTAAAATTTAAAAAAAATGTAAAAAAAAAAAATAAATCACACATCGTAAAGACTGAAGTGAACTCCAAAGCTGTCTGAAATAAAGACTTTGGTTTTTATTGGGATTCGTTTTCTGCTCTGACTTTATTCAGAAACTCTTCACTGACGGGTTTTTAAGCTTTTTTTTCTAAAAACAGGGAAAACAGCAAAGTTACGGAAAACATACATTCTGCGTTCAGAGCCCTAAACGTCTGGTCGGCTCGAGAAAAGACAATGATGATGATGATGATGACGATGATAGGCCCTGAAGGGAAAGTAGCTCAAAGTCCCCTCAGTGGCGCCCCCTACTGCTGGACACGCCTCTGGGTTAAAAAAAAAAAAACAGCCTTTAAACAGTCACTTTAATGTGCCAGCGAGAAGAAAACAATCACAACAATCCAGCCTCGACTCCTTAGTCAGCGTCTTGGTGGTACTGAGGTCGTCTGTTTTTACCCTGTACAAAACAAAAACAAAAACAACAGCAGCAACAACAACAACAACAAACCGTCTCCTGTTCTCCGGCGAAACCCACGAAACCCCCGGACACACAAAACAGGTTTCTCTGCAACGTCGTCTGAATCCGGCACAGAAAGGATACTGCGGCACTGGTGTCTCCTTCTATCGCTCAAATATATTAAAACCTATGTACAATATGTTGGATGTGTCATGTGCCATGAAAAAAAAATAAAAAAATAAAAATATAAACATGAGGCATTCGAGGGCTCCTGCAATTAACCCAAAAGTACGCTTGGATTATTCTGGTTGAGTCTGTTGGTGCGACTGTCATCAAGGCATGGGGGTCAACAGACCTGCACGCACGCGCGCGCACGCACGCACGCACACACACACACGATCCAAGCTTTTCCCACAACATCTATGTAAGAAACTGCACAGCGAATGCCAGCCGATGAGGACAAAACAAAACAAAACTAAACAAAAAATAAAATAGCAGAAAAGAAGGCAACAGAAAAATCAGAGGGAAAAAAAAGGCACTGTTGGAACACACACACACGCACACACGCACGCACACACACACACGCACGCACACACACACACACACACGCGCACACACACACACGCACACACAAATGCTTGCTTCACAAAGAAATATATATGAATACCACACACGCACGCACGCACGCACGCACGCACGCACGCACGCACGCACGCACGCACGCACGCACGCACGCACGCACGCACGCACGCACGCACGCACACACACACACACACACACACACACACACACACAGGGGATGATGTGTGGCCAGCTAAAGAGCATCAAGATATCAGATATTTCACATATTCTGCCCGTCCTGTGGAACTATGGCATCTTAAGAAAAAAAAAGAAGACAAGAAGAAACAACAACAATAACAATCAATAAAACTAAAGAACAAATCCAAAGTCAGATCTAATCTTTCCATTAAACGATACTTTCTTCTGAATTGGTCTCAACACCAGCATGTGATTACATGAAATCAACAAAGCACGCCGAAAAACAAATAGAATCCGTAGTTTTCTTCTTTTTTTTTGCTGTACAGATTTTTTTTTTTTTTATACACAGTGCCCCCTGCAGGTCAGTCCCTTCCACTGCCGCTCCTGAGAAATAAAATTACATGGGCTGGCCGTCAGCCCACCCTGCCGTCCAATCGGTGGCCTCAGCCCCTGTGCTCCGTCCTCGTGATTGATCATCAACGTGTCCACACGGAGCAAAAAAACCTCAAGAAACCAGCGCTGCTCCGGTCCTCGACACCGCCCTACCCACCCCCGCCCCCCCCCCCCCCCCCCCCCAGAGCTCACGCCTCGGAATAGTTTGTCTGTCCGTTCATCTTGTCCTTCTTTAGCTTCACGCCGTCCACCAGCTCAAAGTTATAGTTTTCCAGGGCGGATAAGTTCCTGTCCGTCATGCTGCCCTGCGAGCAGGCGCAGTACAGCACCACGCCACAGATGGCGCCCAGGAAGACGCCCAGCGCCGACATGGCGATGATGGTGATGAGGATGGGGTCCAGGGTCTTCAGCATGTTGCCCGGACCCCCCAGGTCACTGTTCTCCTGTGAGAGGGAGTCCATGGCTGCAGGACGGGGAGACACAGAATAGAGACGAATAACAATAAGTTATGAAACAAGCTTTTCTGCAAAACTAGAAATATTTAACTAGAACAAGAAGAGTTACATCTTTTAAGTCTTTAGCTCAGAGGAGTTTCTCCTTGTTGTGGTGGTATCAAACCAAAAATCAAACAATCACTACAGAACATTACTGCTATCTCAACATGAAGCCAAATATAATGATGCAAATTACAGTAAAAGATCCAAAAAACTAACTTCTGAATACAATGGAAAAGTTATTTTTCCCATACTTTACTTCAAACTGTACAAACCTAATTGAATATATTGCATCTCCAATATTATAGTATTTCATATGAAGATAATAATACTTCGACTACTGACTATTATTATTATTATTTACAGATTTGTATGTTATGAATTGAAAAAACATTAATGATGCCACTTTAATTGTTATTTTAATATTATGTTCTACTTATTTATATTCATTCTCCTAAATATTATTTAATAATAATATTGTAATTCGTTTGTAATTGTATTTTAAATGTACCTGTATTTACTGCCAGACGCCCCCTCCTGCTGCACAAATATCTCCCTACGGGCACCAATAAAGTGACCGTTGACTCCATTCTACAAATATAGTTGTAATATAGTTTTTATTTATATTTATCTAATTAATCAAATTAATCAAAAGGCCATATAGCCATATAGAATCTAATTCCATTGAATTGATCCTGCCAGCATTAATGATTAAATAACCACTTTATGTCTAATGGGTTCGCCCGGCTCGCTGTACTTTCTCCAACACGTCTCGAGGGAGTTTCTATAACGAGGCCGACGAAGACAGCTGTGTACTCACGCAGGATGAAGATCTCGGTCGGTGGAGAAGTCGGAGCTTCTGGATCTGGAAGACAAAGCCTCGGTCAGACGAGAGAGAGAGAGAGAGAGAGAGAGAGAGAGAGAGAGAGAGAGAGAGAGAGAACGTGGCGACGTGCAGACATTCACCTTTGCACTCGTCGGCGCCGAGTCCATCCAGGATCTGGATGTTGTCCACGGCGATGTGGCCGCCGCTGCGTCGGTCTGCGACGCCCTCCACCACCACCTGGGGACAAACCACACACACCAAGTCCGTCACACACCAAGACAAGCGGGTCATCCTGGAGAACCCTGGAAAACAACTCGACGTGGGCTGGGTAAAGGAATACAACGGAGTATTTTATGGTGATCGCAAAGCTTGTTGGAGCTAATCCAGGGATTCACTTGTAAAGTGTAGAAATTACAGCAAAAAATATTAATTACAGTGAGGTTAGTTTTTTTTTCCATGAGGGCTCCATGTATTTCAAACTTTGAAGGCCTTTGAGCTCGTGTGTGAAGTAGTGGAAATATACACGTTATTTCTTCATTCTTTTTCTTTGTTTTCATTCCTTTTCTGACAGTTTCTTGTTTTGTTTTTTTTCTTAACTGATTCACGTGTTGGTCGTAAATGATCGAAACTAAAGTTTGATTTAATAGCTGATTAACAATATGACAGGATTAAATTCACAGGATTTACATTTTTTAACTGCGACTTGTGAAACATGGAGCTTTTTTGATCCGTTTTTCCAGCTGATTTTATTTCTAAATACAACTAACATTTAGTTGAGTTGTTTGAAGACCGACTCTAAAATGTCACAAAAATACTTTAATGAACGTCTTATAAAGGGTTATGAAGAAGTACAGACACTTTAGTCACGGCAAAAGGACTTACTCACGTTTTTTTACTGACAGAAAAATGAAAGAGTTCAAATTTTCTTCATGTACAACTTTTGGTTTAAGTGATTTCTGTTCTCTTGCTGAAGATGGAGTCATACACATGTACGCGCAAGTAAACATCACATTTAACGTCAAAAAACGAAACTTTTCAAGCCAGTTTGATGAAGTTTCTTCACAGTATTCACATATTTCATGCACAAGTCAAAAATGTGTGAAATTATTGAAAAAAAGAAAAGAATAAATTAATGAAATGAAATGTGAGGAGGAGAAAGGTAAAAGGATTTCGGGGCTTTCGTACCTGGTAGGACTGGCCGGAGTGCGGCAGTGAGACCCGCCCCTCCCTCCAGCGGCTGCCCTGATGTCCACTGACGGTCCACAGGATCTGCCCGTCCTCCGCCTCCCTGCGGTGTTTGATGTGCAGCGCCCCGGCGTGCTCCCCGAACATGTGGTACCAGAAGGACATGCACAGGTCCGAGTCCGGGGCGGTGATGGGGAGGCTGGCCAGCCGGGCCACCCTCTCGTCCTCCGCCTCCTCGCCCTCGCCCGTTTTGCTCGGCGCGTCTGCATCCGGCTGCATGTAGATGAAGTTCCCTGGACCGCCTGCCAGAGGGCAGCAGAGGACAAGAAAAGAAGAGGCTGAGGATGGGGGGGATGGAGGAGAAGAGGCTCCATGACAGCTGATAGTCTGGCTTCAACGATGCAGATAGGAATGCTGATGAATGTACATTATTAATCAAAGCGAGCTCTGATACCGCCGACAGAATGTAAAACTCCAACACACTCCTGGGTTCATTATGTATTCGCTTTGTATATTTCAGTAACGTAAACACCTGACTTCAAGTGTTTCAATTGTCTCTTCATGAAGTGAATATCTAATGATAGAAGAGTTTAGCATCATGCTTCACAAACTCTGCAAGGCTTATTGTGGAAAACACTCGTCACTTGTGATCTGGTTAAGTCGGGAAATGAAGGTGAAATCCTTCCTTCACAGGCTGCGCTGACGCAGGCGTCACATGCATCGGGCCCGAATGGAGGGAAAGCTGCAGAAGCTTGTTGATGACTTTCGGCGCTGCTATTCTTTGGAACAAGTCAAGGCCACTTGCTTCTTCTCAAAAGTCTATTTAAAGCAGACAACAAGTTCTGCTCTGCTCCCTTCAGGGTCGTACAGCTGCAGTCTGTCGCTGTAGGGTTTCCATTAACGGGTACAGTATGTACTTTGTTTCTTACTTTGGAAAATGTAACTTAGTTAAATGGTTGTGTTGTCTCACGGGTGCAGCATTTAGTCCGTCTTGCACGTTGAATGGTGAACACAATGGAGCTTGGAAATGTTACACAGAAACTGTGTACAATGATGTGTAAATAACCCAAGATGCAATAATAATAATAATAATAATAATAATAATAATAATAATAATAATAATAATAATACATTTTATTTGAAATGCACTTCACCTTTAAAAAACATTTTCGTAATCATAGTTATAAGAATAAAAGATAACATCAGACAAAAGCAGAGTTCAACAAGGTTGGTAAAACCATTAAAAAGAGAAAAAGTGTTCGTGGTCATGTCTAAATGTCTCATGACGTCTAAATGACCGAACATGTTTAATTGTCCTATAATGTCTAATTTTCTAATGATGTGTGAACGTCCCGTGACGTGTAAATGTCCCATAATGTGTCAAGTTGTCATGATGTTTAAATGTCCTATTATTAAGTGTCCCGTGATGTGGCGGATTGCTCTCCAACACGATTCGAGTTCTCCCTGTTTCTGTGGTGTGGATGTCAGTGCTTGTTCCAAGGAGCCATGAGAAGCGTTTTCCAGGCTGTGTAAGTTTGTTTTTTATTTGTTTGCGTCCACACAGGAATATTCTATTATCTCATATTGCATGTCTTCTCATGCCGATTCTGCAAAGACTCCGCTTTCTTATGCGCAACAATAGAATTTCAGTTTCATTGCAGGAGCAGGGTTAGGTGGCCGACCGTACTTTGTTTTTACATCACAGCAAGGTTTTTCCTCATCTGTGGCGATAAAACATGCACTAGTGCGAATTCCCAAGAGCGCAAGGACGGTATAGCGTTATCTAAAGCTTTGGTTAAAAAAAAAAAATAATACTCCGATTTGGACAGACTTTCCAACAGCTGCACAGTAACAACAAGAGCTCTCCCCAAGCATCTGTCGAGTCCCACAGGTTTACAAAACAAAAAGAAAAAAGAGAAAGCTTGAACACAAAAAGCAAAGCGTGCTTCTTCTACCTGTGTGGTCGAGGGTCGGCCCTCGGTGGACGGTGGGAGCGCCGTTACTCTGGATGAGCCACTCGGCGCCGGTGCCCGTCTCTCTGGTCCAGCCGCAGTACGAGGAGAAGTCGAAGTTGCAGGCGAACCACAAGTAGGCTGCGAGAGAGAGAGAGAGAGAGAGAGAGAGAGAGAGAGAGAGAGAGAGAGAGGAAACGAGACGTCAGCACCTCAGGACGACTGTCGTTCGCTTCAAGGGTTTACTGACAGAGCGGTCCTCGAATGGCTGGATTGGAGCTCGAGATCTTGGACCTCAGGAATATCTACTTTTGCTGAACAACAAACATTTAATCTTCCGGCACGGTGGGAGTTGGCGCTGTTACCCTTCAGCAAAAACAGTCCAATCCACACCAGAACCATTATGCGTAGAAGTTTTTCCCTGTGACTGCCTGGGTATTGTCCGGGTACTCCAGCTTCAGCCACAATCCACCGTGTGGTGGGCTGTTAATGCGACCACAGGGTGGCGCTGTGATTATTTAAGGGGAGGTTTCCTGTGAAGGAGAATTGTTCACCCGGAAGTCCAAATAGGGTTTTTTTTACCACCGTCTTTGCCGCCATATTTGAATGTTTGTGAACTCACTGGAAAAGCCAGCTGTGGTTACCGTCTCCATAAACCGTCTGAGGGAAGGTTGTGTTACTGTCCGCGTGTATTTATTTCATTGGTTTGTATGTATCTTACTTCAGGGGTGACTTGGTCATCATCCAAGGACCAATCGATTTCATTTGGGACGATAACGGCCAAACGTTTTCCTAATAAATCCCCTCAAAACTGCGAAAGAATTTCCCACACACAGCGGATGCGAGAGGCACCTCATGGAGGCGATCGAAGGAGATTGTCGCATGTTGCCATGGAGATGCTCCCTGCTCAGTGTTTCGCACAGTGGTGTTGCTCGCTGACAAGCTAGTTAGCATCGGCTAACATTGGTAGCGATGCTATCTCGGTTCTGCAAAAAGAAAGTGGCGTTGGCGAAGGTCTGCGCTCTCCCGAGGGACCGTTTCACTATTTTCACTGTGGATGATGACTGTTTTGCTGCAAGAAGAACTGGCATGTTGCCTTTTTTTTCCGAGCTTTACACAGCGATCGGAGTCGTAACCAGCAGGACTCAACAGCACGTCGGTCAGTCAGGTGTAGCTTGGGTCGAAATCCCCTCAGTAGCCAGTATTGGACTGCGCTCCGTTAATAACCCCCGAATGAGTCTAAATCAGCTTTGGCTGCATTAACCCTACATTGGATTAACAAAGTCTCAGGGCTGCACTTTGTCTTTCAAACAAAGTTTCCTGCGATTGTATCCGACATGCATCCACTGAGTTATGGCGACTCATGACAAGAAACAAGATGAGCCGAAGTTCTTGCAGATTTTGCACGGATATCACAGGAAAGTTGAACTTTGGGTAAGAAATCTGCCCAGAGTATGCGAATGTCACTCGCGAGACGTTCACATACCTAAAAATCACTAGTCCTTTGTGCCACAGTGTCGCGGCAATTCTTAACCGTATCAACTCTATTAATTCCGGCAATCACTTCAAGAGAAACGAAGCTCATACTATCGGTCTGATTTACTAAGATCCTGCATAAAGTGTGGCTGATTGCGTTTTGGCATTTTAACCTGGTGAGGTACGAGTTATAACGTATGAACAGACATGAACAGTCTTAAGCGAGTGAAAAGTTGTATTTTTCTCTGGTGAATGCAGCCGACATGTATGTTAGAGTTGTCATTGTATGTCAGTTGACGGTGCGAGTCCGTGTGGGTGACAAATAAAATTGTTGCATGCCGACTGCTCTGTGCTGCTCTGTGCTGCTCGATGCAGTAAGATTAGTTTGATTCAAGCCTAATAAACGCCGTCCTTCCCCTCCTAACACATCGACCAATAAGCTGCTTTTTTTTTTTTGTTTCCATCTGAGAGATCAGCTGTGATCAGTGAAAAAAAAAACCTTGGAGCGGTGATCTGGTGAGCATTTGCAGCAATTACTCAGCCCTACTGGTAGAGAGCCAGAACAAAGAGCTGCAACTCCTGTAAAGATCGTTATTAGTCGGCTGTTCCCGCTGCATTTTACGCCGTTGGGATAAACTGTGCAGCCTGTGGAGAGCGGCGCTCATGGATCAGGGCGAGAGCCAGCTGTGATTGCCGCACGTCCGCGGTCGCCGCTGATGGAAAACAGGATCCCGTGCGTACATATGTTTGAGATCAGCACTTGAAGAGAGAGAGAGAGAGAGAGAGAGAGAGAGAGAGAGAGAGAGAGAAAGAGAGACGAGTGGAGGAGGTGAGGGACCTTCCACAGAGACGGGCCGGGTGCCACCAGCATCAGCGGATGTGGCCCAATGAAAGAAATGAGGAGAACACTAAAAGAATAATACTGGTGACAGTGGTTCACCAAATAGATGCAAGACTTGAACAGTGGACGTGTTGTTTCTGGGAGGCTAATGGGATGCAGGGATGACCGTGGAGGTAACGGCCCTCCTCCCTCCTCCTTCCTCCCTCCTGTCTTCACGCGATGCTTCAGCTCAGCTAATTGAGACCCAGGAGGGCTTTATTCTTCCGCGGCTGCTCTCGGTACACGTCCCTCCATTCCTCCCTTTTACCTTCGCTCGCCCCTTTCTCCTTGCCCCTCGTCTTCATCCCTCTCAGCCTGCCTTCCTCCCATTCATCGCAGCCCGCTGCTTTTCACGTCTTTGTCTCAACGTCGCGCCATTTTTAATACCTCGTCACCTATTCACCGCCGTCCCACTCAGGCTGCCTGTTTACCTCGAGCCGGTTGAAGTCGCCGTATTCAAATGGGAAGATAAACTAGGGTACGGTGCTAAAATGTTGAGAAAAAAAAACGTGTGCGTGCACGTTTCACCAACCACAATGATTCTCCGTGAGCCAAAACCTGCAGCTGGTCTGCAGGATGAGGCCGTGTGTCCAATGCTTTCCCACTGTGTCACCCACCGCCCCTTACCCTGCAGCTGTACCCAATTCTGCTCGAGAAAAATGCTCTTTAATCTGGATTCTAGCGGAAATCACGTCAGTTAGTGGGAGGAAGATGCTCTATAATCTGGATGTAATCCAAAATTACTGTTCGCGGGAGGAAAATGCTCAATAATCCGGAATTCAGATGATGTTAACTGTGTTGCTTTGTGTACTTTTTTCCCAATTGTGATTCAGTTAAACTACATTTCCATGAAAAACATAAAAAAAAAAAAAAATCCAAAACAAATCATTTCACAGATTGATTTAATAGCTAAGCCGTTTCTTTCTTCAGTCCAGTCTCGTCAGCGCTGAGCCGAGATGAAAAACCCCTAGTGGAACTCACTCTCATTGTTCCTCGTGACTGGTCGGTGCTGCTGGTAACTGAATGAAGACGCTACTGGCTGATCGAATTCAGGCTGGAGGATTAAAAAGAAACAAACACTCGAGTGGACTTTAAGCGTGATCGCGGTCTCACCTGGTATGAAGTCCATGATGGGGCTGGCGGTGGTGGTGCCTCCTGCTGGGAACAGATGGGACAGTCCAAGGTCAGAGACGTGCGTCCCACCCACTACACATGCCAACACAAACACGTCATTCATCCCGAAGGAGTCGATGCTGGTGTCTATAATCCTGCTTTAAATGTCTGATTAGCCTCAATAACTACAACACAACAAAAGGCAATTATTTCTTTGTTATAACAAATCTTCTTTGCAAAACATCTTATAGAACTGGATTATAAATGGTGCTTTTAGTGGAACATATATATATATATGTAGCTCAATATGGGATTTATTACACAAAGCAGATTAAATTTGACTCGTTTGCTGTTATTTGTTGGCTTGGCCAATTAAAAAAATAATCTAACACATCTTGCTTGAGTAGATTATCCATTGCTCATTGATCCTAATAGATACGTGAATGTAATAGACGTTAAAAATCTATTTAATAGGGTCATGATTGAGGTATTTGTTTCAAGAAAACAAAGCTAATGAAGGACAAATGTTGCTGCTGGTGACCTAAAACTGCACAATCAGTACACAAGTTATGTATTTGGGGGGGTAGTTTTGGAAAAGTGCTTTTTTTGGTCCAAACTATCCAGTTAGATACATATTTTTTGTTTTATTTCCCCACAATTCTTTCTTTCCACAGAAAATAATCATTATTATTACAACTGCATTTGTAACTGCTATAGATTTGACATAAAATGCAATGACTGAGTTATTTTGCCTTTTCCCAACATCGATTATTGAATGCGTTATGAATGCGTGACATCCTGGTTAGTCCTGTTTGTCTGTAATTTGATGATCGTAGCAGCAGAGATCCTGGGGGACGAATGCAATGGCGCGTCTGTGTGACATTTTTCTCTGGTAGTCTTCCTGGAGATCATAAAGCGCGTAGGCGTCATTGTAATGGGAAACACGCATGTCAGCAGGAACAGGGACGGGAATATAATGCTGGGTAAGTCGGTCTGACAGCGAGAGAGAAGATGAAAGCCAACGTGGGACGGAGCCACTAAAACTTTGAGATGTATTTTTTGAAGGAAAAGCAAATAAATAATGAATAAAAAAAAAATAATAATAAAGAGTCAAAACAGCAGCAAAGGAGGGGAAGATGAAGTAGAATTCTTCATGCCTCCGATTCCTTTTGTGATCATATCAGGGGGATATGACGTTACGGTTGATACGGACGAAACAACAAGGTCAATCTTTTATCTTTTCTTTTTTTTTAAGAGGACGGAGACGGACGGGGAGCTTTACCGATCACGACGTCGTAGTCGTCGGGCGCTTCGGTTTCAGGCGGGCAGTCCGCTCGCCCTTCCTCGCAGTCTGAAGTGGGCGTGGTGCTGGGGACGGTGATCGGCGCTGTGGTGGTCGCGCCGAACGTGGTCATGGGAAGGGTGGAGGCCAGCGGGGTGGTGGGAGGGGCCGTCGTCGTGATGTCTGGAGGAGAGAGAGAGAGAGAGAGAGAGACAGAGAGAGAGAGAGAGAGAGAGAGAGAGGAGGGGTGATTGTATCTTTAGTTTTCACTGTACATGGTGGAGCAGTGGTTAGATGTCTGTCCTCACAGCGGGATTATTCGCTGTTTGAGTCCGTTTCCATCGACAGGCTAAAATCATACCTTTGTTGACTCTAAGGCCCCGAATACACGACAACGTTTCAAGTGAAACCCAGCATTTTTTTTTCTCGTTTCAGAAAATTTTCACATTTACACAGAAACACTGAAAATGATTAGTATATTCCGTGTAGGGCCACTAGTGGGTACTGTTGCCTGTTTGCTTGTCTGTAATGAAGCCACACACACAAGCTTTTTCCCTCGGGCTGTCCGCCTGCTGAACCGAGAAAAATGGATCCGGCAAATTGCCTTGTATGTACTGTTTATTTGCACTATTTTACACTGGTCTACGTATATTTATCTATTTTTCTTTCGTGTGACTTAATTTTCTTCATCATCATTATTTATGTTGTCATATCGTGTGCTATTTTCATTATTGTGTGTTCTAGATTTGTATTTTTTATCCTTCCATTCTATAAAAACAGTCGTTTCGGTATGGAACATTCACTTAAACGCATTTCACTGCACATTATCCGACGTATAATTGTTGTGTGCGACGAATAAAAGACGTGACCACATGCGCACAGAGAACAATCTGCTATAAGCATTAACAACAGACAAAGTTGGTTTGCTATTCCAGGAGAATAAGGAAAGGGAGTCAGTATTCGACTCACGCATGTGCAGGAGAGCACATTTACTGTGGCTGCAGTGCACATGCGCAGTAGCAGAGTTTCAAAAGCGTTGTGTTTTCCCTCCGTTTCCATGGAGACGGAGCATTTTCCTAAAGTAGAACCATAGAAGCGCCGGGTCTCCAGAGGCGTGCGCACGCATCCAAGTACCGACTTGTTCATGTGAGCGGATTGCTGCCGGTTAATGAGAAGAAACCACCACGCAATATCATTCGCAGCCCTGCAAAGCTGATTCCGCCGAAGGTTTTCCGACTTCTCTTTCTTCCCATTAAGGACCCGAGTGATAATGACAGAAACTCCCGCGTCTCGTTAAAACTTCGCCACACGGCGTGCTTTTTATGGAAATCAAGCAAGTTGGAATCGGCGTGCGTGTACCATGATAAAAATATACACATCACAGATGGCTCGCACGTCATTAAACTTTATAAGCAGTCGTGTATCTTGCGATGCTTTGAGTGGGCGGGTTTGCGAGCGTCACCTCTGATTAAAGCATTGTTACGCGTCTCTCTGCTTGTGGCTGCGAGTCGACACGGGACGAGACTCATTAACGGAACGGTAATTAAACAGAAAACACCTTTTGAGTGCTCCATATTCAATCGTCTCGAGGCATTTTGCGCTTGAAGTGGTCTCACAGCCACGCACGTAACATTTAAAAAGCCGTCGACAAACAAGCCGTCGATGTTGAAAAAGCCTGAATTGGACTTATTTAGCCAGCTGAGGGCACTTGAGGTCAGAGCTCTATCAGTGTGTACATTAATGAAGCAATAAAGTGGCTGAGTGAGCATCAGGGTTGTGATTTGGATAATTGAGCATGATTGCAGGCATCTATGTTTGTGTGTGTTTGTGTGTGTGTCTATATGCATGCCTTCCCCACACATGGTTTGCATGCATCAGTGTGTGTATATATGTGTGTGTGTGTGTGTGTGTGTGTGTGTGTGTAGGTCTGATTAAAGAGCCTCCGTCTGTGTCACGTCTCCTGCGACAGCCTGTGTCGTCTTTGTTCTCTCCTTTTGAAGTGAAAACTCAACTGGGACGACGCAGACGGGGTTCTTCAAATACCAACCGACCCCCTCAACTCCTCCCCGTGCCTTATTTCCACTCTTTCTTCTTCTCCATCCCTCTCACCCCCCCCCCCCACCCCCCACCCCCCCTTCACTTTCTATTAACCTCGTGTAAACACGACTCAATCAAAGCAACGTTACAATGCGACATCGAAAAAAACAACAACATTTCAGCATGTTTTAAACTGCGAGCGGCTTTGCTGGGATTATCCGCTGAACCACCAGCTGCACTTTCTACGTACTACTTTTAGTGGAAAGTGGTGTTTTTTTTTGTTGTTGTTTTTTTTTTAAAGAGGTCGTCCTCTGGGAGTGAGCGCTTCAGGGGCCAAACAAATCCAGGTTTCAGAGGGAAGCCTTTCCCACTTTTCCCAGCGTGCGACAACATACTTACTTCATTAAAACTCGCCTTTATGAACTAACAAAGAAAAGTAAATACGTGTAATAATGGCCAATAATGTCATAATTCTGGCCCTTTTCCAATGTAACAAAGACCACGATGTTAATAACTTGCAAATAGTGTAAGAAGATATTTCCTCCGTTGTTGGAATAAGTTAAGTAGTATTAAAAAAGAAATATTCTTACAATTAAAACTTTTTGTCTGCAGGTTTTCTGCATCAGAAATAGACGAGGCGACGAGGCGTCAAACTCTGATTACCAGACGTCTCCAGGCTGGGAGTTGTTGCTTTTCTATATAAGCTGAGGAAAGACCGGAGACGGCAGAGCGCCTTTTCTCTCAACCAGCTGGTTTGTTTGTTTTCTCTGCAATCTCTAAATGAAAACGTCCTGAGTGAAAGCCTCACTCCTCACAACCGTTATTTTATAAGGGACATTTTTAGTATCTACGTTACGTGAGGTTTATACACATCGTTCCTTTAGGGGTGAGTTGGTGAGTGGGCGGAGTCAAATGAAAGCGTAACACGGAACAATCCGTTAAAGAATTATCGTTTGTGTTTTTCTTGTCCTTGAAAATTAGAATTCCGACATGTGTTTTTGCTTCCTGGCTTAGATCTCCTGTGTTGTGAAAGTTGTTTCTGGGTTTTCTCAGATTGCATAACACCTGCAAGAATGTTTTCTTTTTGTCTGGAAAATTAAAAAGAAATGCTGAGAAATCCAGACAAAGAACAGGGTTGCATTTAGATTGTGTCTATTTGAGGTATTTCTGCAGCCCGCCGCTTTCTCTGCTGATTTCCATCTGTCAGCGTATCAAACGTTCCACTGCTCACGAAACGGAGGAACGGCGATTTCGACGTCTTCAGGAGCTCTAATAGGTTCATTTAGGATGTTTACAAGTCTGAGGCTTCATGTCATTTCATGTTTCTCGCAAGCTGGTATCTCCTCCACTCATCTTCGAATCTTCTCGTCCCTCATGCCCTCGCTCCATCATCGTCCCTACTCACATCTACTCTCTCTCTTTTTTTGACACACACACACACACACACACACACACACACACACACACACACACACACACACACACTCTGCCTGATTCTTATCTATCTCCCCACAGGGCAACCAGATACTCCACTGGAGCGCTGACTTCCTCCCTTCATCTGTTCCTCGCTCACCTCCTGTGAGAGGTCAAGTCCTCCTTTCCCCTCCCTTCCCACACACACACACACACACACACACACACACACACACACACACACACACACACACACACACACACACACACACACACACACACACACACACACACACACACACACACACACACACACACACACACACACACACACACATATATGTGCGCACTCACACACACATACACACGCTGCAGGAGCAGAGATAGCAGCCTGCCATGCCATGCGTCAGCCTTTCATGCTCTCCTCTCTCTCTCTCTCTCTCTCTCTCTCTCATTACGCCAAACAGTTTGAGGAGTAAGCAGTTTATGATTTAATGGCCGATTGGTCGGCCGACTGCGGCCACCTGCACATTAATGCAAATATATCTGAAGACGCCGCCTGCATGTTGACGTTCTCATTCTTTTTCTTCTGTGAAATGCCCCCCCCCCCCCCCAAAAGATCTTGATTTACTAAAAGTTCTGCTTAATGTCGGCTGAATTGCCAAAAATGAGATTCCACTTGTTTTTCTCCTTTGGGGTTTTTGAAAGTTATGACACCATGAGTGATGTCACTGGAAACGTTTTAATGATTGATGCCCAGAAACTGAACAAGTGTCTGCCTTGATGTAGTGAATTTCACTTTGTAATTACAGTTACAAAAACAGCAGGTGGATGTATTTTTTGCACCAGAAGATTTAATTGAAATTGTCTTGAGATTGTCGGTCATTTTGGGGAGTGATTGTTTGATATTATGGCACTAATTTACCGGTCCGACCCACTCAAGATGGGCTGAGCTAAAGGTGTCATCAGCATCAGCTTGACGGTGGGTCGACGGGGCGGCTGAGGCTGGTTGGTAGAGCGGTCGTCTCCCAGTCGCTTCGATTCCCTTCTCCACCTGTCCACATGCCCAAGTGTCCTTGAGCTAGGACATTGAACCCCAAACTGCTCCCAGTGGGTGGGTTGAGTGCCTTGCATGGTAGCCGCCTCCGTTGGTGTGTGAATGGGTGAATGTGATGAACAGTAAAGCGCTTTGGGGACTGCTTACACGGTGGAAAAGCGCCATATAAGTGAAATCCGTTTATGTCGATTAATTAAATAATTTTCCTCTTTCTATGTGGCTTCTATATCTGTAAAAGTAGAGATCTATTGATAGATTTTGTATGATATATGGAATTGCTGTTAAAGGTGATAATAATTGTCTTTCGGCTGCTCTGTTCAGTGGATCTGACGCCCGTTTTGAGGGATTTGAACTTCTGCTCCAGCCACTCATTATCAGACAAGCATGTCCATGATTTCTCCAGTGTAATCTGACTACTACGCTCTCATGTGTCCCTTTAAGTTGATTAATATGAACGGGCGTTAAAACGTGACATCAGGTTCACAGATATGAGGACGCTAAATGAAACGCACCATCCAGCTCGCAGCCCAGGATCTCCAGACGCAGGCCCACGCCCTCGGTGGTGGCCCTCTCGGGGAGGATCCTGACGAAGCGGGTCAGCAGTGGCCCCATCGATCTCAGCTCAGGGGTGTCGTGGTTCTGATTGCCGATGAATATCTGAAGGAAATGCAACAATCAAGTTTCAGAGTGAATCCCTGTAGCGCTGCAAGGAATGCAACTTGGAGAGGCGGTAAGTTCTACAATTCGATGCTGTACATCCATTTTTTTCATCCGACTTCTCCAGTGTCAGATGAGAAGAAGGTAAATAAACAAATAATCACACCTCGGTTGCTACCATTACTCCACAACCAATGAGAACATTTTATGCTTGTTCTTACGTGCAGACAGTTGAACCAGGACATCAGACAATGTTCAGAAACGACCTGTTGAGTTTAAGCTAGAATATTGTCTGAAATATAACAATGAACTTTCAATAAATTTTATTTCTGAACTTCTGAACCGTCGATCTGCATGATCTTCATATACACGAGGGGACTTTCTCTACATGTACTCTGGTTTCTCGAGACGTTTGTTGCATCTTGGTGTCCCGACATGAAAACTATATCGTTTTCAGCGTTTCTGCCATTTCCATGTAAAAAAAACCCCATTGCTTTCAAAATGTTCGCTGTGTAATTGTGATACTTTTCTGAAACAAAAAAAATGCAAAAACGATGCGTTTTCACTTAAAACGTCATGTAAACAAACTAAACTCTGTCTCTGTGTTTGCCCCGTGACTGATTCTAGACCTGTCCATCAACTCCGGGTCCCAGAGAGCCTGATTTGGGAAAAGCATTCTCGATGATGGATGTAAGGAAGGTACTTGTCTAAGGGCTTCCAGAAAACTTCTTATTCACTCCAAGTAAATAACATAATCAATACCAGAGCCCAGAAATCGCCGCAGAGCTCACTGCTCTGAACACAGACTCTCCACCAGCGCCCGACAGGAATAAAACAAACCGCGACGCGTGGAGTTTCTGATCGTGGCACCACGCGGTTTGATAAGGCAAAACGAAAGGAGGAAACAAAAGGCTAAAGCCAGGAAATCAGAACCAGAGGCCATCCTTTCATAATTTCCAAGATGGAAGCGGCGACAGATGAAAACGGTTCCAGTCACACCGGGAGACGAGCGACAGGACACCGAGAGAACCAGGCGCTCCCCCCCCTCCCGCCGGCTTGAGGTTTCCTCCTGCATGATTTATTACAGGCTGCAGTCTGGCAGCAGTTTGGTTTTGTTTAAGATTTAAATCGACACAACGCTCGAAAATTGTTCTTGTCCGCGTTCCAGGACCGGCCGAGACTCATCTTTATGCATGTACTGTAAGTACAGAGTGTGTGTCTGTGCCCAATGCCAGCAGAAAGACCTCCACCAGCCTTCCTGCCTTTTTGAAGAGGTTTTTTTTATTTTTTTTTTTTATAAAAAAGACACAGGAAACAGAGCGTAGAGGAGTGACGGAGGGACTCCTAGATCTCTGTCTGCAGTAAATCAGCAGGAGTCTAAAGGGCCGGTCTCGTGCTCCGCCCTGCCATCTGGAACACATGGAGGAGGATGTCGCACCAACGGGGCCAGCCGAGCAGGGGAAGCGGGGCTCTGGGGGGCAATGACAGGAATTTCCTCTTGCCCATCAGAACTGATGTTGAGTGGCAGGAAAAGTTGTCCGGAGCGCGGCGGCGTGATTCTTTGAACATCTGTTCTTCAGCTACGAAAACATACATTCTTAAGTTTATATATAAAAAATGTAATAAATCGGTGGCTTTGTTTGGGAGGTCAGATAACAAACAATAAAGCCAAACAAAAAGGTTTCCTCTTCTCATATGTGCCTTCTGCAATGTTAAACGCTTTAAATTTCAAATAAGCAAAATAGTTAAGTGAGTATTTTCCATGGAGATCCCACACAACTTGTTCTGACCTCTTGTGTTCACTTTCACCTAGTTTAAAAGCTCCACTTTGCGACATAGACTGGAATCCTTCAGTCTGAAGGCCGCCCAACTTTATCTCTCAAGACAAGTTCATCATGTTCCTCACTGAGACAGAGCTTCTGCACACAGTCCATACAACTCTTCACGTATTTCGTTATGCTTTGGGTCTCTTCGTGAAAACGTTCCGATAGCAAGTCCTCAGTGTCGCACTGCTCTGTCTGAATTCTCTAAGTTATATCTCAACTTCATTTGTAAAGAAAACTCATCATTCACAAGTCCAGTGAATTCCTTCGAGCTCCTCTTCATCAATTCTAAGATATTTTCATATTCTGGGCTCTGCTTTACCTTATATACTTTTCATACAGGTTGTTAGTAACTCATAATAAAAAAGATCCAAGGCCTGTTTCATTAAACCAGAGGTGTCAAACCCATTTTAGTTATTATTTATTTGCACAATCTGATGTGAAATGGCCCAGACCAGTGAAATAGTGTCAAAATAACCTTTAAATTTCAACTTTAAATTATGTTTTTTTTTTTTGTCATAGCGCAGAGTATACATGAGAGACATGTTTATATTTTCCCAATAACAACAGAAAATAACTACAATCTCAACATGAAGCCAATTTTCATAAACCTTCTCGTCCAAAATACAGTGAAATGTCCAGAAAGCTTCTCCTGTAGCTGTTGCATTATGGGTGTTTTACACAAACTGACCCTGACAGCATTCCTTTGAGGCTAATCATCACTGATATCTCAGCTCGGGTCTGAGCGTTGTGTTGTGTCCACTACTCTTAAGAAAATGGTTAAAAAACGTGTTTTCTTTTAATTTTTTTTTTAATTTGCTGCACTGAAGGTTCGCTGAAAAAAGCGTGAACTTTTGCATTCATATGGAAGCTGATCATGATTCTTACCAATGCATTGGTAAGAATCATGTTTAATTGAAAGTAACGCACAGATATATTTGATAACCCTCATCTGAATACCCCTGTTTCCACGTGTTGATCATGCGTCCGCCATTTAGCGCACTTCACACAGGACTCTACTAAACCAGGCTCCAAGAATGAGGAGAGGTTAAAAAAAAATAAACCTTTAAAACCACAAGCACGTCCAACAGCTTCAAGCAGCGCAGGTGATGAAGCTTTGAATGCCTGAAGGGACTGATAGAAAACATCTCGTAGGACGTAAAGAGGCAGCAGAAGGTGTGAGGGCATGGGAAGAAATAAAAGTGATAATTGAATGTTTGTGTGGTCATACACACGGAGCATAAACTGCTCTTTGCTCTCTCCAACAATGCTTTAACACCTCCTGTTCCCACAAAAAGTGTCCGTTTAGCACATTTCTATACACTGACAACCCTGTAGCTGCTTCTCTTCTATTAATTTGTCTCAGCCTGAGAACATTTCGCTTCCATAAGGATCCGTTTTACCCTTGAGAGTCAGCATCCGCCAAACTGAGCTCATATGAATAGGAGCCTATTATTCATCTGCTGGCTCCGGCCGGCGGAGCTTCTGTCTCGGGGCTTTCAGGAGCCACATCTTACCGCAAGAGGAGGTTTATTTCATGTCAACAACCTCTAATCTGGCGTTCTTTTTAATTTGTGACAAACTTCGCGATGCGGCCTCTGAATGGAGACCGAGAGGAGGAATAAAGGGAGAGAGACAGAAGGGGAGTGGGAGGTAAATGTAGATGAAGAAGTGGAAGCATTTCAGTGGTGGCAGTCTCTTCAGAAAGCTCGTTCACAACCTATAAATCTTTCAGCTGCAGCCTTTGTGTGCTTGTGAATATATATTATAAAAAGCAGTGTTACAGATAAATGCAACAAAGAATCGCTGCGGACCGACTTGACATATTTTATATTTGGTGTAATAAACCTAAAAAAAAAATCAATGAATTACATTTTGGGATGTACCCGGACATTCTAAAAATGTCCATTACTAATGTTCTGGGTGTATAGTTGGGCGTACCGACCTTCGGCCGGGTGGTGTTCTCCTCCTTGACGATGGTCCACTCCTCTCCGTCCAGGCTGTGGCCCACCTTGAACCTCTTCATGAAGACGTTCCTGTCACGGTGTTTCCCGCCCTGGATCACCACACCGCTCACCATCTTGTCCTGGCCGAGATCCACCTGCCAGAAGATTCATGTTAAAATCACCGGAGGAGCAAAAGACTGAATAAAACCAAGGATAGAAACAAATATTTCCAGGTAATCGATGGGGAAATTTTTGAAACAAAGTTTCACCACATTCAAATTCGATTTAGTTAGCTCTTTTTTTTTTTTTAAATGTTTAAACCAATCATCAGCTGTGCAGCTTGTTTTCATTATATTTTAACTTCATTTTAAAAACTATCCTTATCTTGTATTCATTTTTGTTGGATGTATGTTCATTTGTTGGGCGAATAGATGGATGAAAATATTGTTGTTTAGTTTCTTATTTGGTTAGTTGGGTGAATGTTGGTTGGTTGAATGGATGGTTGTCCATTTCGTTGTTTGGTACTTTGGTTGGTTGATTGTTTGACTAGTTGCTTGACGGGATAGGTGAACGGTGGCTGCTTGGTTGGATGGGTGATTGATTGGTTGGTTAGTTGGTTGTCTGGAAGGACGGACCGATGGGTGGGTGGGTGGTTCCCTTAATGGATGGATGGGTGTATGATGAGGAATATAGATGATTGGTTGTTTGGTTGACTGATTGATGAGTGACTGAAGACACGCCATACGGGGTATTGAATTAGAGCGGACGCTTGATGAAGGAGGTAACGCTTCGTTTCGAATCGATCGTGATCTGACTCACTGGTACCGACCATTAAGTTCTGAACCCACCTGGAGCCACTCGTTCCTGAAGGGCTGCTTGGTCTGCTGCCCGGTCCAGCCCGATCTCCCCGTCAGCAGGCGGGCGTTCTCCGCCACCCAGCCCCGGTCAGCATAGGAGGAGGCGCTAATCTGAGCATCTGAGATCTGTCCGGACACCATCCCCAACATCCCTGAACACGGGTAGTCTGTAAAGTGCGAGGAAGACGAGAAGAGAGAGAGAGAGAGAGAGAGAGAGAGAGAGAGAGAGAGAGAGAGAGAGAGAGAGAGGGGGGAAAACTTTTGAAAGGCGTACAGAATGATAAGAAATGCCACTGCCATCATTATCTTGTCTCTGCTTTAGTCAGCGGTTTTACATGATGCCTCCTGGGTGCTTCTGCAGTGGAAAGACTGAAAAGTTAAAATACCAAAGGCTGAGTTGAATACAGGGAAGCATGATGAGGTTTCTCTGCATGCAGGTTCTCAGCTGCTTCTTCTTGGTCCGCTTGTGCCGAGTTTCTCATTGAGGCGGCGGGTTCTTCTGAACTTCCTCCGAGGTCTGTTTCACCGTCTTCTGTCTTTATGTAATACATCTATGATGTTTAAATCAGAGCTGCCATCCGATTCAAGACTCCTGATTATTGCTCTTTCTGATGTTGGCTGTCAGTTATCACTCAATGTCAAGCTATAAAGTGGGATTGCGATGACATCGCACTGGTGAGGAAAGGTGGCATCTAAAAGCAACTGGAATCACAGGAGTATGAGGCTGTAAATGCTAAGTCACGTTCTTCAGACTTTTGGTTGTGTTTTGAAGACTTTGGTCTCAACATTTGGACTGTTATGACTGAGAGGTCACGGCATGATAGTCTGACTCCCTGTCCAGATTGTGAAATCTGCTCGACGCTATGTGGGAAACCTACCCGAGAACCTCAACCTGACAAAAAGATGGTTGGATCAATGGATAAGAATTATGTTTATACAATTTTTTGTTGTTTTTTGCCACGTCACCATGTTTATAACTCACAATTAAACTACAAATCACGAGCAATGCTTCTCTTCACACTGCTGCAGTCACTATTTGTCTTACCATAAAGTGGAATACGAGCATAAAGTTAAAAGCATATCCTAAACGTAGAATGTTGACTATGATTTGTGCCTTATCCTCATTTAGAATTACCACTGCTCATATGGTCTCTAAACGGAGCGTCTGTATTAAAAATCTGCATTAGAAACTTGCAGAAGGTTGATGAAATATTGATTAACGTGCTCAAGATGAACATTATGCAGCACTTCCAGTAGAAATTCCCTGTTCTCGTGTTTGAAGTGGAGCCACTGAGACGATTTTCAGCCCGCCGACGCTCACGAATCCTTCCATGATCCTTTCACGCATCGAATCCACTGACATGAACACTGTAAAGTGGCATGTGGTACAGTGAGGGAGGACTTTTGTCACAAAGGAAATCATTTATTGTTTGTCTTGCATGAGGCAAACAGTCGGAAGTTCAGCGTATAAACCAACAAACCAGGAGGAAAAGCACTCGCCAGCATGTTGGCAGTCGAACCTCCAGCAGTTTTATATATACTGAATCTATTGTAATGTATCAGAAAAAAAAAAAGCTGCTCTGGACTTAACCTTCCCCCGAACATGCAGATCGCTTCCGGCTCCGAGTGCGTTTCACTCCAGCCAGCGCTGAAGTCAAATCAAGTTAATTTTTTTATCTCGGGAACCAAAATGACAAATTTGCCCCGAGGGGCTTTTTTCATTCTGCACTTCATACTGAACCTTCTGTTCTTTAACCCTGAATCTGAATGAGAAAAGTTTGACAGTATGAATCTACAATTCTCTTTTTTTTCTCCCTCCCTCTCTGCCGCCCGACCTTCTGGTGTCATCGGAGGTCAAGAAGCTGCTCGTAGCCGAGTCCTTGGAACAATCAAAGTCCTGCCTCGTGGGCATTTCAACATTGACAGATAAGAACCATGTGACCTCCAGACTATAATACAATCTGTTGAACACTCCGGCCAATCTGCCTTCCTCGTTGCTATTTCAAGTCTATCAGAAATTATTCTGGTATGAAGATGAGACAATTGAGAGGCTTCAGCTTCCTTGGAAAAAAATAAAAAATAAACCCAATGAAAGACTAAAATGCTTAAAGTTAAATCCCATTTACGAGCAGGATCTAATATCCGGCCTGAAAGCAGTCACAGTCTCGGGGGGTTATATTTGCATCGACGAAGGCTTGCACGGTTATATCTGGCGTTTACCAACAGCTCTCGGGGACGTGAATTCTTCCACACAGTGAAGCTGCTCGGCGTTCCTTATGGAAACCTCCCACAGAGCCGCCTGTGTGTGTTCTCCCGTTTCTCAGCTTACCAGCGCCAAATGTCCTCCCGGGGAGAGAGGAGAAGTGGGTTCAATTCGAAAAGAACGGCTCATCTATCACCGCATTTCAGATTTAAATCCTCAAATTTTGCCTAAAACTGTGGATCGACTTCACCACGATGAGTTTCAGGTTGATCGACGGCTCCGTTTTCCGTGCGACACTCGTTCACTACATATGCACTCCTTCCCAGCCGCCTCGCTATATCTCCCGAATCACCTGTCCAGGCACTTTACAGCCGCTTCTGTTTATGAGTAAGGGCCTAATATTCACTTCATGGAGCTCTCCTACTGAGAGTTGCTTGTAGCACATCAAGGACTGAGGTTTATATAATGTTAGAGGATGAGTAATGAGGCGGCGAGAGTTTCCTCCGCTCCGCCGTAATGAATAACGGTGTCCTTCTGTGGGAGTTTGCACTCTCGCTTCGGTAGAAGTGATTATTCTAAATCAACAGGGAGCCGCGGGAGGTTTTCACCCCGGCAGCCAAAAAAGATGTTGGTTTAATTCATGATAATCAGAAGTAAGAACATGTTGATGGTCCAAAGAAGCTGTAAAAAAAAACAACCTTAAAAAACAGTTTAAGTGTCTCGTATATCCTCAAAAGTCTGCTCCTTCTGTTTTTAAAGCGTTTGAACTCTGTAATGGTTAAAAATAGTTTAAAAATGATGTTTATCTTTTTTTCAACTGTAATTTATTTATTTTTTTAATGTAAAAAAGGATTACCGTTTCCTAAACTGCACTCCAGTGGTCACATGCTCGGTGTAACACATTACCGAATAGATGGAAAAGAGAAATTAAACAAGCAGAATGCCGGGACTGCACATGTGTTCGGCAGATAAGAAAGAAATTAGATTACTTGAAGTCCCGACGGGGGCAGTGTAAGTTAATTAAGAAGGAAATATATGAATGCAAAATGCGAGAAAACATTGAATTCCTGCAGCGGGGAGGACGTGCACGGCCAACTGTAACAAATAAATCGACGCGCTGGGAGTTTGAGCGTCGGTATGTCGACGTTACCTGACGTTCTGCAGCCGTAGATCTCGAAGCGCATGCAGATCCCCTGCTCCCAGGTCATGGGGCGGATGCGGATGTAGCGGGCCAGAGTCTGTTTGGGAAGGACGGCGCGGACTTCATCCGTCGGGTTGTGGTTACCCTGAAAGATCTGCGATTTAAAAAAAAAAAATAAAAAATTAAATAAAGCTTCTGTTTTAATCTTTAATACTAAAACTGGCACATCAGTGAAATCTGTTAATAACTGCTGTTGCTACAAGTGCTACTACAGCAACTAACACCACCGTTACTGCCAATACTTTTACCACTGCTGAAACATTTAAACAAAGAAAATATCAACTAAAACATTCTTACTATTTCCATTATTTTGCCCTGCTATTTATACATGGGACAGCTTTAGCTGCTGTTACAATTTGTAAATTGTCTGAAATGCATATACTGCATATTGCTTGAAAAGTTAAATAAGAACCAATGGCCCTGCAGCGCAGCAGAATGTTTACGTTAAAGTTTATACGTATGGGACTTGAAATTACATTATCCAAGTTTTCTCCTGATCATAATGCACTATATGTCCGTGTTTTCCAAATCATAATGCTGGTTTAATTATATAATATACTGGTACGTTTGGATCAAGAGGTGATGGGTGTGATTCAATTCTATCTTAAGGACCTTGAAGAAAAAATTGCATCTAAATGCCAAAGACGGCCATTTTTGACATTTAAAATGCCGTTTCCAAAGGAATGAATCCCTGAATATATTTTTTTTTATGATTTTTTGAACGACAGCAACGACCCATATTATGCGCTTGCCAATTTAGAAAAAAAAAAGTTATCAGACAGCTTTTGTGAATATTTCCTTTAAGGGCTGAAAATGGCTATTTTCGGCATAAAAATGGCCGCAATTGCCAAATGAACCAATCTTTGAATATTAATTTTGGACGTTAACAATGTCAATGACACATTATGCCCTTGTCAAATTAGAAAAAAAAAGTTATCTGACCATTTGTGAGAGACCACAGTAAACGGAAGTCGCTAACAACAATGACGTCATACCAATAGCTCACAAGCGTTGAGCTAAGAAACACCCTCGGTAATCAGCTGACTCCGCTCTTCAACTTTAAACAACAACGCCTGACTTGCATTCGGTAGTTCGACGTGAAATGTTCACACTTGTAAAAGCGTCCGTCAGCGTGTTCCTGTACATGAATCTCTAAGAGTTGGCAGCTCATCTCCGCGGCGAGCGGAGACAATGCGTCACTCGCTCTTCAAAGCAATTAATTCTGCTCCTGCCGAAAGAAGTTTGAAGAAGACCTTCAGCTCGCGCTTCCATCACGGATCAGATTAGGCGCGCGGCCAAAACCCCGTCGGCCTGGGAAAACATTGATTCAGCCGTCTGCTGCATTGATTAGGCCGTCTTTAATTATTCGTCGATGTGTGGCGGCGGCGGCGGTTGCTGCGGCAGCATAAGCGACCGGTAACTACCTTCTGCTTGGAGCCCTCCTTCATGGTGATCCAGTCCTCGCCGTTGGAGCTCAGGTCCACCTTGTACGAACGGACGAAGTAATGCTTCCTGGTTTCTTTTGAGATGGCGCCCTGCGTCCCGATGGCGGTGACGAATCGGAGGAAGCCCAGGTCCACCTTTAAAAAATTACACAAGACAGGTCAATGGATAATTCCCTAAATCCAGAATCGATGTTTTTGCCTTATTTGTAGGTTGTTATACATTTTTTAAACGGTACATGTATTTCTGTCACACAGAGCTTTAAAAGGTGCGTTATAATCAGGCCCAGTTCATACGACATTTCAAGGGAAGATTGTTGTTGCGTTTTCCTCTCGTGAATGTTTTGCATTTACACTGCAGCGTTTTGAAAACGTATACAAAAATGCCAGAAATGCAAAAAAAAAGATGCACTTTTCATGTTGGGCCACTAGTAGGTGCTGTTGGTTGTTTTTGTAATGAAACCACACACGTACGCAGAGAACAATACGCTATAAACATTAACAATGGGAGGTTAGAGACGTTCGTATGGACGGACATACCGGTCGAAACATTGTTATTATTGTCGATCTACTTTCACATGTGCAGGAAAACGATCTACTACAGCCCTATGTGCAGTAGCAACATTTCCGTCGTCTACATGGAGACGGAGTTTTCAGAGAGTTGCATTTTCACCTCCCCAATAGGATTGGTTTGGAGGAGATTGCGAGACACAGAAACTATCTGAAGACAAAGTCTGAGTGTTTTCTTGTCCAGATCCTCAGTGGATCAGCCTCCATACGCGTGTGCCTGTACGAGTAAACCCTCGGCCCATCAGACCCCGAGTTGGGCAAAGTGGATGAACAGTGAAAGTGAAGCTTTGATGAGCTAAAAGTAGAACATTAAACGTGACTGTGGATTACAGTGGAGCCAAAATGGCAACCTGCAGCTGAGACAGAAACAAGTTTACTCAGAATTAAAGCGGCGGATTTGAGATTTTGGGAGTCCACAGGGAGACAACAGATGCCTTCCCTTCTTCCAACAATTACTGTCAGGGAGCACTTAAGCAAGAGAATAAAAGCAAGCAGATCCAAAACGTCCTCCTCTGATGTTACCCCGGCAAGCAGTGTGTTTGCTTTAATCACATCTAAAAGCTTCAAAATGAATTTACAATCTCGGGAAAATATATAGGCTTTGAAGGTTTTCAAGTACGAAATGTAATTTGTAAGTTTAATTGTGTTGCTCTGCGATGATTCGTCAGACGTCCGGATACTTTTGTCCATACGAGGAGACGCTCACACGCACGCCGTTTCAAGTGAAAATGCGTTGTTTATGAAAGTGATGTCCGTTTACATGGAAATGTAAGAAAGGCTGATAAAAACGTAGTTCGTGTGCACGGCCACTAGTAGGTGCTGTTGGTTGCTGTTGTAAATAAAAACCATACACACGGCACAGAGCACACTATACTACTAATATTAACAGTCCTGAGTACACGGACATTTGAATGGACAGATGATAAAAGTTGGAGTGCCAATTTTTAATAATTTTTTAAAAAAGAGGCAAAAGAAAAGGAAACGTTGGATTATAGGTACACCATAAAACCACCAACACGCACTGGAGCAGTTTTTCAGATAAGTTAAGTTTTTTCCACCCGTTTCCACGAGAGTGAGGGCATTTTTCAAAAAGTTGCATGTTCAGCGGCTCCAAGCACGGTTATCGTGTAAACACCTAAATCCCAACCAAAGTTGTTCATGTTCACTTGAAAACGTTGCTTTGAGTTTTTGGACAAGTGGGAGGAACCCAGAGTACCTGGATGAAACTCCCACAGCGAGAACATGCAAACACCACACAGGCCTCCAGCTGGAACAGAGTTTGAAGCAACTTTCTGAACTTTCCTGCTCCGGTTGCCTGCGGATGCAGTCTGGTTCAGATCCTTCTGATTCAGACTTGATTACGTGGAGATCAGGCCTCTGTGGGGGCCCAACGCCGCCACTTCCAGGACCCCCTCGTACTTCCTAATAAACACTGGCTGTATATTCCAAGTTTGTTTTTCCTCTGCTGCAGAATAAATTTAGAGCCAATCAGACGCCTTCCTGCTGGCATTACGTGATGGATAAGGAGCTTTGTATTGCACCAGACTCAAACTTTTGCACAGTGCTGTCGATGAAAAATGTAACCCCGTCCAGTGGTGCGTTCCACTTGAAGCATATGGAAAACAAGTGCTCAGTTCCCATTAATTATACAGTGATCCGTCCGTGTGTTGACAGTGAAAAATAAGCACAGGACACCGGAGATGTAGGAGTCTCCAACAAAGACCATTACCGGAATATTATGCAGTCAGTTTGTAATCCACGAGTAAACTGCTGACAAGTGCTGCGAGTAATGAACACCACCCTCAATCACTTTCCTCAAGTACTCACTGAAACCTGCTCAGGCAGCGAGAATCCCTCAAGATTTCCCTCCCATGCAAAAAAAAAACAACCCCCCCAAAAAAAAGATACGATTCTAAATTCAAGAAGGGCTCGTTTAACTTTATATTCATCTGTAATCTGCACACAGCCAGCGCTTTCCCTTAAAATTATCTTCTTCTTTTTTTTTTTTGTCCACAGAGGGACGACATGTGACTTGAAGCCATGTGCTTTAATTGAGAAGGGTCGAGTCGGGGGTTCAGCGCCGAGCCTCAGGCTGCTGATCCAACAAGGATGACCAGAGCGCTTCATACTGAGGCGCGTGTGCGCGTGTGTGATCAAACTCATGTAGGGACACATCAGACTGCGCGTGTGTGACTCTGTGAGAACCCGCTCAGGATTTTACAGTTGTCCACCCACGTCACTAATGACTAATGTGTGACTTGTACCACGTGTGTGTGTGTGTGTGTGTGTGTGTGTGTGTGTGTGTGTGTGCCTGCGGTCGCAACACTTGACTTACTCAATTTAACTGTGAGCAAACACCGACTAAATATATAACCAACGGGGAGGAATTTGGGAGATGGGATGATGAAGCAGCAGCACACCATTGCTTTTGAAAATCTGAATTTTATTGGTAAATTGCGGATGCTTAATATACCCCAGAAAGAATGTCATCCAGAAAGATCTGGAAAGGTGCAATACCTGGAGCCTGATTGACACAAATTTCCACACGATCCTGATAAACATGTGTAGATGTGTAAATAGAAGTATAGTATAGTATGGGAGTAAAGTCATAACTTTGACCAGTTTTACTTTTGGATGACGAGACCAGGGGTCTGCAACATGTAGTTCTTCAGCTCTTTTCTAGAGGCTCCTTGAAACATAAAAGATAAATCTATATACATAAACTTGTAGCTTTAATTTTTTTCTTTTATCTGCATATTCAAAAATGGTTCGGCTAAAAACAATGAAAGAAAGCAAAACGGCTATAATGGCCGGAAGTTCTAAAAATGGATAAAATAGCTCAAACTACTAAAAAAATGATAATACAGGGGGGAAAAACAAGCTGAAATTGTAAAACTACTAAAAACTGTCAAACAAAGGAGAAAAAAAACCAAATGGTACTAAAGCAAAAACTGTTAGGAAATGCACAAAGGGTATAAATGGATAAAATGGATAAAAGAGCCAAGATACATAAAATTACTAAAATGGGAAAAGTCCATGAAAAAAAAAAGAATTGCTCAAATTGGCTAAAAAAAAGAAAGGAAAAGAAAATTTTAGCTATGAAACACCATGAATGCAAGGTTAGTTTTTGGTATGTAAAGCTTTTTTTAAATTTCATTTTATTAAATAATTTTTATGTTTTTTCTTAATTTCAGATAATTAACATATTCTGTGGCTCCAGTCAAATGTCATTTGCTGGGAAATCCCCAAAAATGTCTCTTTTGGTCATGAAGGTTGCAGATCACTGGTCTATAGACGGACGAAGTGAGTTGAAGTCACCCACAAGCTGATCTAGATATTACTTATATCTAATTATACAATTAGAGACTAATGCGAACTGAAAGTTTTTTTGTATTTTCACTCAGAAAAAGTAATACCTCCAAACCCCTTCCTGGGCAATCGGAACATTTATATATATTTAACAGTAAACACCGAACTTCAGTTGGACGCGCCACATTTCCAAGGAGTTCTTGTATACTTTTTTTTTTAAATGACCTTCACAGAAACGAAGCACGACAAGACGGTTAGAATAAGCAGCACTTGTCTGGGTTAGTCTGATTGAGTGACTAGACTGGAACTTATTGTCTGATTGAGTTACAATCCCCCCCCCCCCCCCCCCCCCGAGTGGTAAACACTCGAGTCTCATGATCCAAATCCAGTTGCTGATAGTTTCACGTTCTGACGCCTCAGAGAGTACACGCTGATGTAACGCTATCAATGCTTTTCTCTTTAAATGATGATCACACTTTTTTTTTTTTTTTTTTAAACCAGCAGCGTTATTTAAAATAACTTCCAAGTGAAACCTCAATGATGACATTATCTCATCTCTCCGCAACACTTTTCCCCCAGATATTTCATGAAATTACGATCTGAGGGATGCGAAACAGATAAAAAAAAAAAGAAAAGAAAAAAAGAAGACTTGTTCAAATGGCCGACGCTGTTTTTATCTCACGGCGGCGAAGCGGCGTCCAGAAACAAGTCTGTTCAAAGCGCTGGGTGAAAAAAAATAAAAGAGAAACTGATAGGAGGAAGATTAATAAAGCGATAGCTATCATCAAAGAGAGGAGCGGCGATAACGGCGAGCCTCGCTGGGGTTTTATTTTTTTATATATTGTCCACAAACACACGCTTATCTGAAATTAGGAAACACTTCAGCAGCATGGCGTGGCGCTCCAGAACTCATCGAGTCTCTCCGTTTCTTAAAACCTTAAAGTTTTACCCAGAGGTGGGGGTGAACGGGCGAACGTGACACGATCGTCGATCTTGGTTATTTCCACGTCATGGAGTAAATTTTTCCGGGGCTGAACGATTGAATATGATAATAAATCAACATTCACTTTGTATACGTAGCAGAGAGTGAACGTTGAACTAGAAGATGATACTATTCCGTACTTCGTTATCGTACTGTATTTTGGCTTTAAAACTGTAAACGTTTTCATCACGTGTACTCGGCGCCACAACAAAGAACAATTTCATTGAGGTCGCTCAATTGAAATCTCTCAGATCCCAGCTGTCTCCCGCCTCCTCCGGTGTCCCCCAGGGCTCTGTCCTAGGCCCCGTCCTCTTCACCATTTACCTCCTCCCCCATATGTCTTTCCGAGATATAATATTCAATTTCGCTCTTGTGCAGGCGACACCCAGCTCTGCTTTTCCACCTCCACCCAAAATGTCTATAGGACACCAAATACGGGTTCTCCCGTAACTTCCTCGAACCCAAAACACCGACCAAACGGAGGTTCCTCATCGGCTGGTTGTAGAAAAAAAATGACACACCTCAAAATCAACTCCTAGATTCCCCCCTTTTCTGGGATTGCGATCCTGAAACACACGTCACACAGCTTCACTAACCAGCTTGTTGAGCGGAGATCGTCAGCTCAAACACACACGGAGCTCGAGTGTGTGGGACGCATGTGATATACGGTGTGTAATTACATTACCGCTGTGATATGGGAAGATCTGACTTTCTCCCACTGCCGCTGTTCGAGGGAGCGGGTAGGAAATGCGTGGGCCGTGTGACTGACAGGGAGACCCCCCCCCCCCCCCCCCCCGCCCCCCCGGGACACCACGTATGGTGGGATTACAGCGCCGCTCTCATCTACGTTCCCACGAGATGATTCCCACTTCCTGCATGTGACAGAGTACATGCTTGTGTTTTGTTGTGAAAAAGCTTTGCTGTTCATTACAGAATCAAGAAGTGGGTTAATGAACCGAGAGAACGCAAGGGGGGGGGGGGGGGGGGGATGCCCTTCACTGAAATCCAGTTTCATTAATTTAAAGTTTAGTTTATAAGAAAGTCCCTTTAGAAAGCTGATGCTTCTTTTTTTTTTTTTTTTTGATCTCACTGCCATCGATTTCTGTCATTACAAATTGATGTTAGCAAATCAATTGTTAACAAAGGAAGTAAATTCATTTTATGTTGGTACAAAATATACGTTAGGGTACTGCAACCATGATGTGAATTTGCGATATGTTGATGTCTCTATAACAGTTTTCTCCTCCAGGTTCGAGGATGTTTTTATTGGGAACATTACGCTTTCACTTGTTTCATGTTGTTTCCGCTCGACTGTTGTGCTTCTAGTTCTGACACAAACAATCTGTGACGTTGAAATAATGGCAAGAAATAGGATCAATTCGTCAGATGTATATTGCAAAATGGTGGCGTGGAGATGATGAATATTTTTCTTTGTTTTAGATTTCTTCTCAAAACGCATGTAGCAGCCAATAATGTAATAACTTTGACCAAAGTCAAAAATATAATAACTTTCACTAAGGATACACACTGTGCATCTTCTTTATTCCATATAAAGTGGAATTACTCATCAGTTATGTGCATTGAAAAGCACCAAACTTGATCCATTGTGTAATTTCTGCAGTAAAATCTGCAGCTACAGGCAACCTTGCTTCTCTTCTCAGGAAAGAAAAAACCAACCCCAACATCATTCTGGGAACTTGGCAGGTTAAAGGTGAATTAGTCTGCACAAAACTCAAAGTAAACGTTACATAAAAGTAAATCCTCTCCACTGGATTCCCTCTTCATTCTGGAAATTAAAGTGTTATGTCACCCCCGGCTTGTTTTCGTCACCTTCCAAGTAAAAGTGAAAAAAAAAAAAAAACTAACATTTTCCCTCATCACCCAGTGTTGAAATGAGAAAACACTTTTTTTTCCCAGAAAGGAAGCCGAGGAGTTTCCTCGCTCGGAGAAGGAAAGGCGTCGGCGGCGTCTACGGCGTTTTTTCGGGCCGACCGTTGGCTACCCGCGGCCGGTCGCGGCTCCGTTCTCCACGACTCCTGCATCAAAGCGACTGATGGTAATTGCTCCTCCATCTTCTAATTACTCAACGCTTGGCAGCGCCGGCCATTTCTGCCACGGAAAACAGTCACACTTAGAGCTTTTTAATGAGGGGAACAAAGCGCAGGAAGGGGACATAACTCAGTCGAAGTGTGGCTAAATGAGATTGAACAGAAAAACACAGCCACTTCCTGCCAAAACAGGACACTGCATCAGCGGCGACAGTCAAAGAAAGAGCCTCAATTACTCCCGTCTCATTGGAGGTTTTAGTGTTTATTTAAGAAGGAGGAATACTGAAGGGAGGCAGTGGATTTAATGTGAAAGGATAACAGTTTTTAGGTTTTTTTTTCTCCAAAGAAACACAATGATGTTTGGAGAAAACTTCAAAATCACCAGAAATCACTTTTTAAAAAAAATGTCTCTTTGAGGTTTTAATGAATAGAAAAGCAAAAAATGTGCATTAGGCTAATTCATATGCAAAAGGAGTTTTATTAGATTTGAATAGAAAGCTAGAGCCGCGTGAAATGAGTGGAATAATTACGTGAATGCAGTTCAAATGCTAAATATGACCAATGCCGACTTTATCGTCTCTCGTTTAAAACCTATGGAAACATTTTCTCATATAAACATTTAGTTCAAGGTTGAATAATTCCAATAATTATTAGCTTTTTTAAAAAAATTTTTTTAATGCAACCTCTGGATTTCTCCTCGAAATGAGCAAAATCCAAACGAGGAAAGTTAAAATGCCCCAAAAAACAAACAAACAAACAAACAAAAAAAAACAAGCTTGTGGTTCATTTTAAATCATTTTCAAGAGATATTGAAACAAAAAAAAAAGTGGCTGACCATCATATGAAAGCTCCAGGGAAACCTTTTCTATTGGTTTTAAAACGTTCAACTCCTCTTATTAACCTTTGAATTTTCCAATAAATGTGAGCATAATTAAACAATTCCAATAAAGTAAAATTAAAAATAACTGGCTTAGAGACTTATTTTAAGTCTGGATTCACCGGAAAAAAAAGGATAAAATGATTGAAATTGATTCAATACAACGTTCCTGTCATTACACAAGTACAACTTTTAGATTTTAAGCCTTTAAAAAAATTATATATACATATATCATTTTATCATTTTGAGACACTTTCTTCCACAGCATGAAGCTCTTTATTCAATTCCATGCACCTCTGAGCTTTTTAAACCTGACTTGTGTTTAAATTGTATTTCCCGGGGTTTTCGCAGGCCAACTGTGGCGTCTCCCCAGAGACCCGCTCTGGACTGATCGACCCTCCCACGTTCCCATGAGGAGCTTTTGTCTTCCAGTTTCCCTCCTCGGCCCGGCTTGGACAACACAAGACGCCTTAAATGAGTTCTCCAGATGGAGCCGGCTGAGCTCTTCCTGGTGGCGTCAAAGAGGTCTTGAAGACAAACGGCAGGGTGTCTATAAATACCTGAAGCCCGGGGAAGGAAGCCCTTCCTGGCCTTACATCACGCTTCTCAATAACAAGTCATTTTACTACAACTTGTAAACATGCACCGAGCAGACTTTTGTCTTTCTTCGGACACGTTTATAGACAAGTTCCAAGATCGGGTTAGATTTTTCTTTTCTTTTTTATTTGACAACTTTTAAAGTCAGTAATTTACAAGAAGTCCTCAGTGAATCCATGGAACAGGCCGACTTCTGCAAATTCAATTAAAAAGAGGCCAAGCTTCTCTGCTGAGGCCCCCGCTTATACGATAGTCAAACCAAAATGTTATCATTGCGTTATGTTTGAGTCTGTTTACAGGTCAGCGGTGCTCGGAGACACTGAGAATGCAACTTTGTGAAAACGACTCCCATGGTGGAAGTTTTTGAAACACCAAAAACACTTGTGCACTTGTGTGCAGAGTTGGTAGTTTTATAGTTGACGGTCACTCGTAATAGCGATCCAACTTGGTCGTCTGTCCATATGACTGTGCGTGTGCTCCCATTGTTAATGTTTATAGTGTACTGTAAGACACGGGGCATTAAAAAATGGAGGAATTGACAAATCCAACATCTCGCCTTATTAAACCGACTAGCGTCAGAGGTTTCTGCGGCACGATCTGGAGGGTGTCGTTCGCCATTGTTGTAAAGTGACGTTTTGGAGAGGGTCACGGAGTTATAGGATCAAGAGGAGGGTTGATGACGTCATCGTTTTCAGCAAATGCGCGTCTTGTCCGTCCACACAACAAAACCAAGGCAGCGTTTTCAAATTTGTATTCTGGAACCCGTTTTTCAAAGCAACTCCTTTTTCAGGCCCCTAAAACGCTGCGAGGTGTGGACGATCAGCCAGAGACGAAGCAGTTACAGGAAACGGTGATGTCGTGCGGACAGGGCTTTTTATCAACCAACTGCGGCCACTAGTGGCCCAAGATGCTAACTACATTGCTTTCAGTGGTTTCAAAACGTTGCAGCGTAAACGCAAAACGTTTCTGAAAAAGAGAAGGAGGCAAAAAAAAACGATGTATTTTCACTTGAAACGTTGTCATGTAAACAGGGCCTGAAACTGTATCTGCAATCATTAAGTACTTCTATTTGTAACCTTTTTTTTTTCATTAGTGTCCAAAAACATTTTTTTTAAGCCCGGGACAATGACGATATCGACTCGCCGGAAGAAGAATTTGTCAAATTAAAAAAAATTGCATATCTATGTGTGCGGTTAGAATTCTTCCACACAGTCTTCTGTCAATTCTTTCTTAAATAAAAAACAACAACCAAAAAAAATCCCTTTTTAATAGCAAATATCCAACACGCTGATGAATGGAGGCGCTGCAGTGCAAAATGTGATTACAGCTTCTGTGTAAAGCTTGATAATGAGCTCAGTGTCTGTTTCCATCCAAACAACCATCGGGTGACATCACCCTGACAACATTGTGAATAGCAACCTGAAAATAGTATCTATAAAATATAAATGCCTTTAAATGAATAATGGAAGTGTTTGCAGTGGCGGAGCCGAGCATGCAAGAATTAACTAAGTCATAATTTTCTACTCAAGTAAGATGAATCGAAAGCTGAAAGGCAAAACCATGCTGGGCAGAGTTCGCCACGCACCACACTTAATCAAATAAAATGGAAAATTCTTGTTGCGACGAAAAAAAAAAAAAGAGAGAAAAAAAAACCCAGGAGTCATAACTCAAATGCCTCACAGAGCTGGGGGGTTTGCGAGCAACAGTGTTGGTTTGGAGGCTATAAATCACTGAGGCAGGGGGATGGTCTGCTGTTTCTTCTGTCCTCACGCACCCGCCAGCACCCGCCAGCACCCGCCAGCACCCGCCAGCACCCACAACGGAGACCTGTGACCGAGGTGATGAGCAGGATCTCGTGACGAAGCGTGGTCACCTACTGCCTGATCTGTCATCGCAGAGTCCTGCGTCACACGACGTTTCAGGTGAAGGTGCATCATTTTTATGTTTTCGTTGCAGGAAAGTTTCGCATTTTACACGGCAACATTTCCGAAACAAGTTTGTTTTTTTGGGACATTTTTCATGTTGGGCCACTAGTGGGTGCAGTTGTTTATTTTTGTAATGAAACCACACACAAAACCAGAGACTATAATTGTTAATGATGGGGAGACATTGATCAGGTTGGATTGTCATTTCAGTGACTGTCAACAATAAAACTATCAAGTCAAAGGAGACGATGACACTCTGAAGGTCGCCATTGTTGTTATTGTTCTATTGATCCGTTGATCTTATTGATCTTATTGATCTGCTGAGCATGTGCAGAAGAAGTGTTCACAATGACCGTGGTGCACATGTGCATTGGCAGCGTGTCGGAAAAGTTGCGTTTTCCGCTGTTTCCGCTGAGTCGGAGCGTTTTCAAAAAGTTCACCCTTGAGAGACGTTTTCAAAAAGGTTGCATTTTCAGTGTAAACAGACACCCAAAACGCCATAAAAGTTTTCAGCTTTCACTTGAAAACGTTGGTGTGTAAACTGAGTCCAGTCGTACAGTGACCCGTTTAATGAAAACAGTGCAGACAGCTGAATTGGAGATGAAGCCATGCTTATTTAAAGAAGCTATCATAAAAACAATTATAAGCAATAATAAAAACAGCACTCACACAGTGTGTATCCTCGCCGCGTGTTCCCTCTTAATGTCCAAATACATAAAGAATAATTGGTGATTGTCCGTCACCTTCCTCTTCTGGGACATCGGACTGAACAGACAGATCGTCTCCAGAATAACAGATGTGATTTGCATCCATTTTCTGAGCAGATCATACAAACATCAAGTCTTGTTAGTAAAACCTTGATAAGAGTAACAAGTAGACGTGGATCAAAGTGGGAAAATTCAGTCTGTGAGCTGATATGACGCTCGGCTGGTGGTGGAGGCACCTTCGGGATCTGTTTTGAGAGCTATACCGTCACTGAGGGGTTTGAAAGCTTGGAGATCTGCAGTAGTCAGAACTTGGTTCTGTCTCTACAGCCAACAGCTGCGATCCGATATGCTCCATAAAATTAAAACTTGCAAAAAGAATCGGAAGAGATTTTGTAACGTCTACCGTTTTGTTTGTCGGATTGCTTCTACCCTGTATAAAAATCACTGAACTCGCTTCTTCTCCATCACCCTCCACGAGGAGAATGTGTCCTTGGTGGTGCAAAATAAACCTGATCAGTCCCAAAAAACGAGTCCATCTTCAATAGAGTCAAGGCCTCCGTGTCACCAACAGCCGTCGTCACAGTGCAAAGCATCATGGGAATGGTCCGTGGACTGAATCGGCTGACACTCACGTGAATCTTCATAATCAGAGTGCATGTGAACACGATGATCTGAATCCCTCAATCAGGAAGACAAAAAGTGACCGATCGATCTGCCAATCGCTGCTACGTCTGAAGTGTTGGCAGCTCGGCCGTGATTGGTGATGAAGGAAACCAAGCATATCCGGCTGAAGGAGAATTTTGCAGCCCATTTTTAGAGACCAATGACAGGGTGACCTCTTGGTTCAAACCCACAAACAGTAGAAAGTATCAAGAAATCAATTGAAAAGATTCTGTCCATTTTGAGACAAACAGGAACAACAAAAGAGGAGGAGAGCCGCCAGTCATCACGTTTCATTCCTTCGACCTTAATCACTGCTGCTTGGTCACATCCGGTTCTGTGAGAAGTGACATCCACCCGCCACCGGTCCTCTGTGTCCCTGTGGTCCACTGCTGCAATGCAACTGGTTCTGAAATCAGGCCACAGGACCTGAGCCGATGCTTTTCTGGTCCGTTGCTGCATATTTCATGTGTACTTAGTGACCTTTCCGTAAACTCACATCCACTCCACATGCAATAAAAAAACCTATTAACCTCTATTAAAAACTCTGTCCTACATATCCGGCAGTCCCGGAGGGCTCGGTAGCTAAAAGAAGTCCCCAGACAGACAATAGAGGGCCACTCGTACTAATCCAGCGCCGAGGCCACCTTCCTGTGTGCTTCCTGTTTTAACCCCCACAGGAAGGAAGCGACGGTCTGCTCTTATTGCGCGGGTGCATTGTGAGTCTTCCTCTATGAGTTCCTGTCCCGGACAATGGGACAGTCCTGGACTCCAGCCGCACCTTAAATCTTTAAATCTGACGGCGTAATCTGACACAGGATCAGCTCCCTTTGGTCCGAACCAGTACTGGGAAAAACACGTGCTTGTTTACGGTCCGAGGTCCAAATTTGAGGAGCCAGGATTTATAAGTATTTAAAGCCGTCCGTGACCCTTGATTCTGTCTGGTTGGATAATTTATCTCTGCAAGGAATCCAAACAAACTTAAATGGAGTTCCTGTGACTTCAGCAGAGTTGGATGGATCACATTCTTCTTCATGAGTGTTCAAGGAGACACAGGAAGAAACATTGATATTCGTTATACATTAATCACACGTACATGCTTGAAGGGTTTCGGGGTCGCAATGCTACGTGCTAAACATGATTAAAGTGTCACTCTCATTAACTCGATCCCTCGGTTTATAGCGGGTGGGTCTGAAAGCTGCAGCTCTGGAGCCACATGTTACTCTTTGGTCCTTTTTTTTTATAGCGGCTCCCTGGACTTTTCATAATATCAAAATACATTTTTATCTTGTTTTCATTTCGTCTATGCACACAGAGTCATTTTCAAAAGGGCATTTAACTCTTTTAAAAAAGGCACCACTAAAATGGAAAAAAAAAATATAGTTAAAAACCACAAGAAATGGGTTTTAAAAATTTAAAATAAACCATGAAATGACGAGCAGTTCTAAAAAAAATAAATAAATAAAAAAGTTTAAAAAAATGGGGTGAAAACCTACAAAATTGCTTAAAAAAGAGGTATAACTTCAAAATTGTGTTAAAAAAAAGACAAAAAAGAATGTTGAAGAATCTAAAATCAGGTACAAAATCAAGGATGTGCTTCGCGGCAACACATACATAGCCTTTGTGTTTCATTTGCGTATGAATTTAGGGTTAATGGCATTTAATAAGTATCGGTATCGGTACTCGGTATCAGTACTCGGTATCGGTACTCGGTATCGGCAAGTAGCTAAAGGTTAGTCCTCATACTCACCCTTTAAATAAGTAGTTGCGGTGCATTCTTATCATACATGCCATAAAAACTCATTAAGACCGTTTGTCCACATACTGTAAAAGTATTTGAGAAGAAATTCAACACAGGTTCTCTCACTGGCTGCACGTTGCTCAGCCAGATTTTACAATGGAGCTTCAAGAAATGTCAGCTCCTCTACGAAGGGATGGCTTCGATAAATAATGCAATCCCGCGTACCCTTGAACACGCTGAGTAGCGCCACAAATGAGTGAACAATATTCAGACCAGATGTGAGCCACAGCTCGGCCGTGCAGAAAGGTTCAAATGGAGGAACGCTGTTCTTCCGCAGGGAAACGAGGATACTCTCGGCTTGAGGTCAGACTATAAAAGAGAGCTGCGGTGACGTGATTACATGTTCTTACAATCCAGACTGTTTGTTGTGGATTGCAAATGCATTTAGTGTTAAAGGCAAAATCTGCCATCGAACATGGCATTTTAATCGGAAAAACAATAAAAAACCCAACAACTTATTAAGAGAGTAAATATTCAATATTATCTTATTGACAATGCTGGTACTTTTGTCACATGATGCCGTCTCTCTCTGTCTATGAACATTATTCAAAGCTCTGTTACTATTTCACTCAGCTGCTGTTTGGTAGAGAAGCAGCGCCTCATTAATCCTGAGCGAAGTAGGGAACATGTGGATTAATCTGTATCTTTACAACTGTATCAGCCTATTATGTAATAATGGCTGTAGTGACGTTACGGAGAGGGTCAGGGAGTCATAGGATCAAGAGGAGGGGTGATGACGTCATCGTTTTCAGCAAAGCCGGTAATGTAAGAAGTTCCCAATAGTGTCTATACTGACCCAGTATTGACATAACATCTTGTCAGTAATCCAACAAGTTCTTAAATGATTGGGCTAACATTCAAATAATACTTTAAAAACGTAATAATTGCAGCCAATAATATAATAACACATAAATACGATTGTGTTTCTTGGAAATCACAGCTTTTGTATAGTAGATGGGATATGCAGAACTTAAATTATGGTTGTTATTTGACAAAAAAAAACACTATTATATTACATTATTAGCTATGATTACATTATCTTTTGTTAACGAATTGTCTGCATGCCGGTGTGCATGCATGTTTATCTCAGCTGTTCATTTGGTCATTTCTAACTTTATGATGTTGTTTTTTTTACACAACAAATCAGCTTTTTCTTGTCACTGTAAACAGTTTGCAGTGAAATTCAGATTAGAGCATCTTCCTCCCACAGTCATACTGCAATTTTATCTGAGTGCATAAGTCATTAGACTGACCAGCACAATAATACAGCCGTGCGCAACGTCATCCAGATAAATGAGGGAAACGCTTTGACCCCACCAAGCTGGTGATTCCTTACTTTGAAAAGGGGGAAGCGGCTCGTATCTCAGTGCGTAACGGAGCGCTGCTGACCTGTATCCACTCTCTGATGGTGTCGTCGGAGGGCGTCCAGCCGTTCTCCTGGTAGTTGAGGCGGGAGCGTTCCGGGGACCAGTTGGAGTTATACTGCGACGACGCGCTGATTTGATCCGAGGAAATCTCTCCCGACTCCATGCCCAGAGGCTCCGTGCAGGCAAAATCTGTTGGGGGGGGGGGGGGGGGAGAAAATGAACCGCGATGAGGAGGTCATCATCGAGTTATCGTTGTGTTACGAGACATGCATCAATGCCGGCGAACGTAAATTATACTCACATCACAAATGCGAAACGTTTGTAAAAAAAAAAAAAAAAATAGGAAAAGAAAAAATCACAACTACCCCCATAATAGGAGTTGTAAAAAGTCTATTACACACACCATTAGCTGGATGAACTGATTTGGGGTGTTTTGCTCCTCGCAGTGTCTTTGCTAATGGCTAGATTTATCATTAAACTCCAGATCGGGCCTCCTTGACTTGTCGTCATAAATCTGTTTTGGGGAGGGAAAAAAAAACCCAACCTCATTTTGTGTCTGAGTCAGGCTGGAAAACAAGTAGAATCAGTCACTACGGCCGTAGTAAATAGTTTGTTCTGCACATGCTCAGTAGATGGACAATAAGAACAAGTGTCATGGCTCCCAGTTCTCCTGGGACTTGGTCGTTTTATAATTGACAGTCACCGTAACAGCAATCCAACTTTGTCGTCTGTACATATGAAAAATCCCGTCGTTGATGTTTACAGCGTATTGTTCTCTGCGTTTGCGTGCGCGGTTTCAACGGAATTCAACTTCATTTCTAAATCCCTTTAAAAACAACCACAAAGTGCTGTACATAAATAGACATAAAAGCCTAAAAACCAGACTTGCGATCAGTAAAAACAATTAAAAAAACAACAACAACAACAACAACAATAAAATACAGTAAAGTGGCAACAAATAAAACGGGAGCAGATTCTCAAGTTGGGTTTAAAAGCCAAGGAGTAATAGACAAGAAACACTGCCAACTCTTGGCCCAACAAGAAAGCGACATTGTTTTCAGCATTTCTGTGTAAACAGACAATAAACGCAAAACCTGTCACACAATGTGTTTTCACATGAGATGTTGGCATGTAAATGGGGCCTAAATACCAAATTAATTAAATTTGCTCTATTCAGGTGCAATACAAAGCCATGGTTTGCAGCATTGAGGAATTTTACATCCATAAATTACAGAAAAACCATCCAAATTGCAAAT
This sequence comes from Lipophrys pholis, assembly GCF_963383615.2. NCBI lineage: Eukaryota > Metazoa > Chordata > Actinopteri > Blenniiformes > Blenniidae > Lipophrys > Lipophrys pholis. Next base: position 49,783,969 of record NC_137635.1, read on the forward strand.
ATTGTTTCAAAAAACTCCACACACAATGTTGGTATTAGTAAATCAGGCCCTTTGAGTTACACTTCCTATCGATACAACACCGTGCCCTCACTACAGTGCTCGTTGGGATCGGCTTCAAACGCCACACGATTCTCATCTTGATAATGTGGATCGATCGACGTCTGCAGATTGTTTAATCGGCCATCAAATAATAGCAACGGCGCCAGGCTGGTTCTGAAGGCAAACACTGGATAAACATGCAAACTCCACAGAGAAAAGGGCCCGGGATCCTCTCAGTGTGAGCCGCTGATCAGCTCCATGTCACATGAACAGCTATAATTGCTGTCTTCATCATGTGTGCGTCCTCGTACATAAACGGATGAAAATAGACGGCGGCCCACACAGACACACTGCCGCTAATGCTGTGGGAAGGTTCACTTCTAATTTCTCTTCTAATCTTCATCAGATTAGAGGGATGATGCACTCCTCTGTGGACTTTAAAATGCCTCGGTTTATAAAAATAAATAAATAAATAGCGGCATTTTTTTGGACAAAGTCGGACTACATGTGTTGTGTATCTCTGAGGCAGCAGCGTCCACTCGAACAGCAGGGAGCCTGGGGAAGGAAGAGGGAGGAGGAGGAGGGGAACGAAAGGAAACGTGTGTGTGTGTGTGTGTGTGTGTGTGTGTGTGTGTGTGTGTGTGTGTGTGTGTGTGTGTGTGTGTGTGTGTGTGTGTGTGTGTGTGTGTGTGTGTGTGTGTGTGTGTGTGTGTGTGTGTGTGTGTGTGTGGGAGGGCTGTCTGGAGACATGAGGTCTGCCAGACTGACACAAACACGCTACATCATTCCAAGTTCCACAAATAAATCGGGGAGAAAGTTTGCTTTCAACATCACCAAAAAGGCTGCAGAAGGCTGGATGTTTCTGCTTATCAACAGACAATTTTCAGGCCAAAATCTTCCAATTCGGAGCTTTTCCCACGAATGTGGACAAAATAAAAAAAAGAAAAGAAAAAAAAAAGCTCTCCATCATCCGGCTGATCCATGCGTTTATAGCCTAAAAGCTCCTTTCAAGCTCCCATTTCCACAAACTTCCCTGGTTTCTGATCTGTATTCATGAGACGACCTCCGTGTCCTCGTCACAGCGGGAGCCGGGGGGACGGACACTGACCCCGTCCTCGTACCCCTCCACTTTAAAAAGAGCGAGGTGGCGTAAAGCGACGCCCCTGCTGATGCTTCGGCTGATCAAAGGCCCCGCTGGAGGCCGCTTCTGATGGTGATGGCCGAGACGGAGCGAGAGAGGAACCCCCCCCACCCCCTCAGTCCCCATAAATTCACTGCAGGAGATCAACAATTTGATTCCACCGTGGCTCTCGTCTGAATGGAAGGACTTTTTTCCGGACATTTGAAAAGGACTGAAGGGAAGATAACGGTGTGAAACGCAGCATGAAGAGGAGATAAAAGGTGTTTCATCAGTCGTCTCACAGGTGGACACTTGATCAAAAAAGCTGGATTTCAATGGATTTCAAGCCAATTATTTATTAATAATCGTTCATGATTCTGCTTCTATTAGGTTGTTTTCAGGTGAGATTTATCCTTTCACCTATCCATCCATCCATCCATCCATCCATCCATCCATTGGAGTCATGTTTAAGATGAGGCTAAAAAACGGAATTTTTTAAAATCATAAATTGTGAAATACTATGGAATTTTTTTCCTTTTTTTTTTTTTTTTGTTCGGAAATAAAGACACGTTTGTGTTTAATTACAATGTTACAAATGAAGAAAAAGCAAAACTACTACTACTACTACTACTAGTAGTAGTACATCATCATCATCATCATCATCATAATAACATTAAAACTTTATTTATGCTGCACCTTTCATACATACAGAGAAACGCTTCTTTTATACCTGTTGTTGAATAACTTTATTTTGTAAGTTTTTGTACATAATGTATTTGTATACGGTGCATTTAATTAAAAAAGTTGCCTTTTGCCATGTTTTCAAAGAGACGAGAGTCAGAGTGTTTAAAAAAAGTAAAAATTTTCCACATATCCACGGAGACAGACTTGGGAGTGTTTTCAAAAAGTTGCACCTTCGGAGCCATTTTCAAAAAGTTGCGTTTTCAGTGTATCCGAGCCGGGTCGACTAAACGGACCCGACAAACATCTTTCTATTTTCCCCTGAAAACATGTAAACAAGTTGCTTCTTAATGCAAGTCTCAAAGAAACTCAAGAAAAGTGTGACTTGTAGTACAGTCAATACGGTAACTGTATAAGAACTATTAGCTACTTTAAAATTCTTTCTTGTCCCAACTTGGAAACTGCCGAGTGACTCGCTGCGGTACAAAAACCCCTGTTGGTAATCAGGGTTTACACTGTCAGACAATCAGATTTGGTTTAGTGGGAGTCTTTAATTCAATCTTCTGAGCCTAGCTGGGGGTCTGTAGCAAACTAATTGCCTCTGTGTGTGTGTGCGTGCGTGCGTGCGTGCGTGCGTGCGTGCGTGCGTGCGTGCGCGTGTGTCATAATTACAGCTTTGCCAACCAGCAGATCAGCTCCCAGCTATCCTAAATAACTCCAGCTTTATCTCTCTAACACACATACACTTCCAACAAGACGCATTTGAGACGTGTGGAATAAATCCGTGTTATTATCATGTTGTCATGGACGCTCACCATCACCCGATAGTGAAAACACACACACACACACACACACACACACACACACGGACACTCACTTGCACACCAGCTTGCAACACCCACATCTTTTGCCCGGGGCAAAAACAAACAAGAGAAGAAAAAAAAGAAAAAAAGGCAGATAATGACTTTGACCCCTCTGGTGAGTTGTGTGATTCACATGTGTGAATCTGAAACATTTTCACTGACACTGTACTTGTGCTTTCTGATTGTATGAAGGGAATTAAACACAATGAATAAGTTATTGCTTTTTGCACTTTAAACCTACTGCTCGGTAACAAACAATATATAAGAAGATATGATCTAAAACATGCAAATAGTGAATCAGATATACACATTTTAAACAGTTGTTTATGGTGAAAATAACAGACTTTGTCTAGACTGTTGATTTTTATCAGGGACTGGACTTCAAAGAGCATTTTATTTAGTTTCAACAGAGAATTCGCCTATTAATATGTTCCGTGGCATTCAGATGCTTAAGCTTAAGCAAAGAACCTTCAAAAATTCACCAAAAGTGGATTAAAATGGTAATTTAGTGACGTATAAATACCAACAGCTCAATCCCCTTGTGGGTTTAAATACCAAAAATATAAGCAAACTTTAACTAAGATTAGTCACTTCCAGTGAGATACTAGTTAAAAAAACAATATGCAACCAAGTTAAATACTGCAACCGTGACATGGCGTGTGACAATACGCAGATGATGTCAATGTCTTCATGCACTGGGATGTGTACTTCCAAAACAAAAGTACTTGAAATTTAGCATAAACAAAGAATATGTTGTCTACAAACTAGCTAGTGAAAAGAAAAAGTTATATATACACACATATATATCTATATATATCTACATATAGATAGATAGATAGATAGATAGATAGATAGATAGATAGATAGATAGATAGATAGATAGATAGATAGATAGATAGATAGATAGATAGATATACATATACATATATATACGATAGTTATATATATCTTATATACAATAGTTACTTTTTTTTAAAAAGATGTACTACGTATTTGTATTAAGCATGTGACCATCTTTAAATGATCAGAGTCACCTGAGATGCCTGAAGTCTGAACAAATTAATTTAGAACCCTTGAAACGTAAAATTTTAGGTTGATTTCTGCTTGTGTTCGTCACCGCGGGACTTCCAGGAAACGCACTTCTGAGAACTCACACATTCCAGTTCAGGGGTCACAGAGTTCGAGTTTACCAGAGTTCAACATAACTTAAACCTCTACAGGCTTTCCTGAAAGGTCCGACAGTCACACAGATTGATTATTCTCACCCTCATGTGGGCAAACGCGAAGAAACACGAGAAAAGCTATGGAACGCGACATCATCCTGAGCTGCAAGTGGGTCAAACTGGTGAAACCGTGATTGTGTGATTAGATTACACCAAAGAAAAACCTTGAGATTGAAGAATCTATGTTCTTATTCATCCACGTAGAAGATATCGCAAACTAATCCAATCAGACCTGAAGGTGACATGTTGGTAAATTCACCTTGACTGAATTTATGAAATGTAAGAAATTTAATTGAAACCTGTTGACATGTCATTACAGCTGTTTTAGACATTTTTTAATCGATTTTAGCACTTTTATTCAAGCAACTTTTAACAATTTTCTGTCCTTAAGCAGCTTCAGATTTTCCCGTATTAGTTTTAATCATTTAAAAAAAAAATAAAAAAATGCATATACTACTTTATTGAAGAAAGTGAGATTTCCCCTCACCTATCAAACATACAGGATTGGTGAAATGATGGATTATTTGGTTGGTGTTAAGGTTTGGTATTGCTTGTGTGAACATAGCTTCTGTGTAATCTTGTAACGACGGTTTGATTTGTTTTATATAAATTACTCGATTTTCAAACATGACAATCAGTGCACCGAGTGGACTAAAACTGAACGGCTGTCTCTTATATAACACATTATTCCACTTCTACTAGTGTCAGAATCCTTCACGCTGTTAGTTACAGTCACTGTTTTGGATTCTGAGTAGATCAAAATCAATAGTGAGGATAAATGGATGATTTCCTGCTTAGAACCAACTCGGATTAACTGTTGAAAAACAAGCACCACATGGAAAAAGTATCTGTTTCAAGGGGGAAAAACCCCCCACATTATTTTCTTTCTTGCATGCTAACAATACCCAAAGGAGTGATTCTCATTAGGTCAGAGGTCAAAGGTCGAAGGTGGGATGGAGGCCACTTACTGCTGAACAGGGGGAGGCTTGAATTTGACGGACAAACTGCTTACTGGCCCATTTCTAGTGGTGATGTTCCAGCTTTTCCAAAGCCAAATTGTTTTTTTGTTTTTTTAAATGAATGTGGACGTCATCGCGTCCAGCTGCTCACCCTCGTCTTCGCGTCCCGGCGGGAGGCTCCTCTCCTGGATGGTGTAGTTGGCGGAGAAGCCCTCCCTGGCGATGGCGTTGTCCGTGGTGATGGTCATGGACAGGATGCCGGTGTAGGAGACGACCCGGCCCGGAGACGTCTGTCCGCAGTATCTGCCGATGTGAGGACCCACTGAGGGAGGAAAAACAAAAAAACAAAACAAAAATCAAACTCGGAACTTTAGTTTTATCTCTGCAGAATGCACAATTTAGACGAAAAGCCCAAATCTCTGGCAGCCGATCTTCCTCCTCAGCCTGAATCTCTCACTCCCGATGGTGATGTGACACCTCTGAAGCAGGAATAACGGTGAGACGGCGGCTCAGAAAAACACTAATTCCCACCACATATTGCACTGACACTCACTATCTCAATACTAAATATAGACTCCACTGACTCGGGTCAGATCTCTCTGATCTCGGAGCATTGCAGGGTATTATCGTGAGCCTTTGTCACATTATTATCCGCAACGTTATTACAACTCTGCATCGAAGTTGCTGGATTAAGATTTGAAATCTATTGCAACAATGGAGTGGTATCAGTTTTTTAAAAAAAGGAAAGAAACGTTTTAGTGTTGGAAGACGAGTAAAAGACTATAAGAAGATAAAAAGGCACAGAAAAGAGAGTTAATGCCTGGTTCTTGAATAAAGTGCTGCTACCTTTTACCTCCCTCACAATAAAATGGACTTTTACTGATAGAATGGATTTTACTGCTTCAGCGGTCTCTGCGTGATTTTAAGCAACAATGGAAAGCCCAAGGACATGATGAGACATTCAGAAAGACACTGAAACGAGTTTCCATTTCTGTTACTCGACTCTGTGGCGAAATGGAGAGTGGAATGGACTTCTGGTTCGAGTCCCACCACAGTCTAGTTTTGGGTTTGTCCCTCTGTAGTGTTCTGGACCTGTAATCCAGAGGCTTGAGGTTTGACGCTTACTGCAGATTAAACTAGATCCTTGAGGAACCCTCGGTGAACCCTGAGAAGGGGCTGAAGACTCAAGTTTCTCGGGGTCTTCCTCAGGTTTTCCACACCGTGCACAGACAGGCTGTTAACCGTTAACACAACTTAATGAGCGGACAAACTGCCAAACGTGGACAACAGACAGGTTTTCCTGGCAAATTTCAAGCTGAGCGACACTAAAATGGCCAAAATACTCTGGACGGGACCCGATTATCTGAACATTCGTTCTTTGTGGTGTCCGGATATTAATGTTGAGATGTGATTCCTCTCAGCTTGACTTTCACTTTAATACACCAGGGGAGTCGAACTAAAGGCCCGTGGGTCAAAACAGGCCCGCAAAAGGCTCCAATCCTGTTATATAGGATTTATAGGTTTGGTTTTTTTTACATTTCACTGTATTTTGCACCAGAACGCTTCATAAAACTTGACTTTATGTTGAGATTGTACTCATTTTCAGTAGTAATTGTGTGATCTTGCAAAACTATAAGACATTTTCATCACGTACACGGTGCGTCACAACGAATAACAACTTTCACGTGTTAATTTAAAGGTAATTATGACAATGTATTACTGGTCCAGTCCACTCAAGATTAAACTGAACTCTATGTGGCCCCTGAAGTAAAATGTTATTTAGTATTTGTATAGACAGTATTATATACATGTGTATATATGTATATATACATTGTATACAACTTTCTTTTGGTTCAGTTATGTGCTTTTAAATAAGTATGTTTCTTCCATAACACATTTGGTGTTTGGTTCGTTCGATATCAACTCGTCCTACATTTTGTCCTCGTGATCTGTCCCTCCGAAGAGAAGACACAAGTCTTCACGGGACACTTTGATTTTCGGGCGTCCCTACATCAGAGGTCTTACTGCATATGCATAACTGTGCAGTGAGCGCATCACTCTTGGAAAAAACAATCCTACAAACATTTCGTGCTTTTGTGGTCTTTCGGGGTTTACCTCTGAAGAAAAGAGCCGTTCTGAAGCGTCAGATAAAAAGACAAGCGGCCCACCGATATCCACTGTAACAACGTTCTTTAAGACGCGGCGACGCGCTCTCTCATGTCTACAGGCGTGTCCACGGATTCATCTCATCCCGCTGTTATCTGTGAAGAACAATGTGAGGCTTGTTGCGCCTGCTGTTTGCCGGAGATACTTTATCTGAAGCCTCTCACAGACTCCAAGGAGTCAGGACCGAGAGCCTGGCGCGTTAGGAAATGAAAATGATAGTTTTCCAACAATTTGCTTTCAGCCGTGGGGAGAAAATAAAAAAATAAAAAAATAAATAAAGAGAAAAGCCGAGCTGCAGTAATCTGATGGATTATGTTTATCAGTTACAGTTTAAAGCAGGTAGTCAGCAATCTGTGACGGAACTATTTCCGCCCTATCGGAGGTGCTCGGAAGCGGTTTCCGCCGTTAGGCTGTAGAGGTTTGATGCAATCAATATAAGAAAAAGAGGAAAATCCTGCAGGAAATGTGGATCCGTTTGCATTTGAAGAAACAAATATCTTGACGGAAACTAGAAAAACTGCGGGTATATTTCAGAATAATGTGAACGGAATGAGATGGGAAACTGTATTCTTTGGCTTTTTGCTCCGGACTTCCTGATCGGATCGGCAATTTGTGCCCCCCCCCCCCCCATTTAAATCTTTATTAGAAAACAAGCACAAACTAAAGAATCAATACTAAATGGATGTGCCTTCATGTTATACAGAAATATCCATCAATAATTATTTTAATCCTCGCCTTTCATTCAGGTATCTTTTTGTCTGATGCATGTGCAATTGTTGTAATCTGTGAAATAAATTATTTTAATTATTAAAGTATGTCAAAATTAAATCATAAATCATAAAACTATGTGAAATGTTGATTTATTTCCCCCCCTTACAGTGAAATAAAATTAATCATAATCTTGTCGCCTTTCACTCAAGTAAACATGAAGGCCATGAATGTGAATTAACAGTTTTTAGCAAAGAAAATGAAGCGTAATGAAACAGTTTATTAAGTGCATTCATAAGGCTGCGTTGTTTTCGCTGATGGAAAATGTGTTTTCAAAATGAATGAAAGTGTATTTGTTTGATTTTGCCAAGACTTAAAAAAACCGAAGCATAATGAGCACCGAACGCCCCGTTTACTTGATTAAATCCAATCGTTGAAAAGCATTTCCCTTTGAAGAAGTGATTTTACATCTCAGAGGAGAAGAAGAAGAAGAAGAAAAAAATAAAAGGTGCATAATGGAAGGCGTTTGATGTTTGTGTTAAACATTGCAAATGCATTTGACGGGATGAAGAACTACATCCCGGACTTAACCTCTGCTGCAGAGATGCTTTGTTATCAGCTCTGACACACATGTTCGCACAGCAAACACACACACATATGCGTACAAACACACACACACACACACACACACACACACACACACACACACACACACACACACACACACACACACACACACACACACACACACACACACACACAGATCGTTTGACAGGAAAAGCCCTGGCATGTTATGTATGCTGGCACGGCTTAAAAGTGTATGTCACTGTCTGTATACCTGAGCCAGTCTTTGTGTCCCTCGTGTTCCCATGCCAGTCTCCTCCTTGGCAATAAGCAGACAAAGCTTTGGGCACAGCGGAGAGTATTGTGGGCATCCTGGCAGCCGAGTCAGGCCCGTCCAAGGTATGTCGCTCTCACAATTATACGCACGCTGTACGGCTAATTAGACAACAATGGGAGCCGGGAAACGCCGGCCGAGCGAGGGGACGAGTGCGAACAGAGCGTAGAGCAGGTTGCATCGCCGTCGTTTGTGTGCGGAGCCACGCTTTTTCCCCCCCAAAAACGTGGTTTTGGTTTGAGGAACAATGAGCAAGCTGTGACGGGGGGTTCTCCTTCACTCAGCTGTCAGAGCGTCCAGAACTCCATGTTGACGCGGGGGGGGGGGGGGGGGGGGGGGTCTCTCGAGGAAAAGACAAAGCTGAGTCTCTCATGTTGAGCCCTCTCTGTGTTTATGGCACGTTAGAAATCAATTCTGAGGGAAAAGTGTTGACACTTTCCTTTTAAATGGTTGATTTTTGCTTGTACTATATGGCAATGGAAGAAGGGGAAACCATGTAAACGACGGGTGTCAAACATGAGGCGCGCGGGCCAAAACTGGGTCATGAGAGGCTCCAATCCGGCAAATGGTAAAAATTTGGAAGAAAACATTGACTTTTTAAACAATTTCTTAAGATGGAGTGGATAAAACACAACATTGAGACCCATGCTGAGATGTCGGTGATGTTGCCATGGAAAATATCAAACTAGCATTAGCCTCAAAGTCATGCTGTGAATTTGTAAAAACATGCAAAATGCAACAGTTTTTGTTTTGTTTTGCCATTTCACTGTATTTTTCATTAGAAGCTTTAATTAAATAGCATTTAGTTTGAGATTGTAGTCATTTTCTGAAGGAATTGTTGTGTTTTATGAAAATATATACATTTTCATCACGTACACTCAACACAACAAAGAAAAACTATTAAAATAAAAGGTTATTATGACACTATTTCACCCACTCATAACGAAACTGTGCCGTTTGTGGCCCCTGAACTAAAATGTGTTTGACGGCTCTGATATGAATATTGAAATTATCCACAAACTTGTGTCTTTATCTCACTGAAAACTTCTTTTCTAATATTTTAAGTGATTATGTTACACAACACAACACAACACAACACAACACAACACAACACAATACAAATACAAAAAGACAGATCTTCAGTGCAACTGGGGATTTTGTAAAAGGCAAACTTTCAGTCTTTTCGGAAACTAGAATGAATAAAAGTGATATTTATGACGAGAAATAATTTCCTCAGCTTTTCATATTAAAATATGCTTTGTAAAATATTCAAACATTGAAGATTGGCTTATTTCATTTGGGGCTTTTCTGTGTTCATGAAGATGTAACATCGGGGAGTAAATAAAAAACCTGCTTTTCAGTTGAATGGACGGCTTGAGTTCCCATTTAAAATCCAATTTAGTACCTAATTGCAAGTCAGATTGACTCAAATACATACAAAAGACCTGCAATAGCTTTCTAAATTCATATTTTGCAACTTTAGTGACCACATTTGCTTAATTTCTGCTTTCTTACAAATTAATAATATTAAATGTATTACATAGAAAACATGATGAAATATGAAAAAAGATCATTATGTTTTGCCTCTTTTTCCTGAGAACAGACCATCCTTCAGTCAGTGTACTCGATCGATGGGTTCATAAATTCTATATATATATAAAATATATAATAGAGTATGGAAGTGGTACTTGAATAGCGTGTAAACAGAAATCTATACGAAATATACTCAATTTAGGTCGTTTTTATTGACATAAAAGTTGAATTGTGTGTCACTTTGTTTATTCCAAGAGATTTTTCTCTTAGTGTGGTGTTTATTTACACTTTAAAGTCTTGAAATAGCCTTCAAAAACACTGAGATTTAAAAATTTAAACATCCAAGTATGTTAATGAGTCCTTGAAAGGAGTTGAAGGCGCCTAAAAAAAAAAAAATGAAAAAGCCCCCTTTTGAATATTTACATGTGGTGAAATGCCTAAAAGTTGTGTTCCTGCCAGAGAAATCCTCCCTGATGCAGCGTTCCGATTGAGCCGCAGTGGCCATGTAGAAGTCAGTCATTCAGGACTAATGCGGATAGAGCAGAACCCAGCCAATCAAGACACAGAAATACAGTACGGTATTATGTGCCAATTTCCTGAAACAGCCTGCAAATCCTGTTTGTATAAGAGGATTACTGGGAAATAATAAAAATATCCAAAAAATAAAAAATGCATTTGCCAAGTACTTTGCTAATATGATAAGAAATTCTTTGAAATTTAAAATGCGACCCATTTTTATGGATTCATCCTGTTGTTGTAGAGCTGCAAGTGAATCCACACATATATATATATATATATATATATATATATATATATATATATATATATATATATGCATGCACGCCCCTCTGCTTCATCCAGCATCCTCCTTCTGCCTTTGTTAACCTATTTTTCGCCTCCATCGCTCAATCCAGACTGTCCCTCGTTCTTCGCTCCTCCTCCCCTTCACCTTCCCGCGTTTCCCCGTTTTTCTGTCAGCCGTCCCCTCATCCCTCCACCGCCTCCAACCCGCTCCTCCTTCAGCTTTCCTCCTTATTTTCTACTCCACCTCCCTCTGTAATCCTGCTCTCCACTTGCTGAGAAGCAATCCGCCTCTTTCTGCTTCACATCTTTGAACGCTCGTCTTCTTTCAAGTCCCTCTTTATTTTTTTTTCTTACGTACACTATTTTTTATTATTTACAATTTACTTAGAATGCTCTATAATAAAATATGTGTTGTAATTTGTAAAAAAAAACACATACAATTTCTAATTTGTATGTCTGGATTTGACCTTAAATTACAGTTTTAACCTGTTTAACATTTGTCTTCAAATGTCCAGAGTAAAAAGTTAAAAAATGAAATACTGGCGTAAAGTGCAGCGATGTAAAAAATCTACTGGCACAAAGAAGTAGACACACATTGCTTCTCCACGTTCCCGCTTCCTACCTGCAGGGAAGCCGTCCCAGATCTCCAGCCAGTCGTATCTGCAGAGGGCGCCGGGCGGCGGCGTGGTGTCGGGCTCCATGTCGAAGCTGTCGAACTCCACCACGATCTCCGACATCTTGGGGGCAAAGATCATGAAGGTGCAGTCCAGGTTGTTGGGGTACTTCTCGGGGAAGCCCGGCGTTTTGATGATGCCCCGGGGATCGGTGAAGTTCCTGGAACATTCTGGACCTGGGGAGGAGAAGACGTACGGGTGAGGTCGTAAAACGTCACCAGGCGTTTGGACGGGGTGAGCGATCCTGACCCGGACAGAGGTGGGTCAGAGAGGGCACAGGGGGGGGCTTCGGGGGGGGGGGGGTCGCTTCTATTCACATTATTGTCATTTTCAATTTGACCTCCAATAGGTTCCCTTTTACTTTCCTCAGAGGAGGAAATTTGCAGCAAATAGACGCTTCAAAACACAAACATTGTCACTTTCTCTGCCTGCTTGACTTGTTTTTTTTTTTTTTTGTTTCCTCTGCATTTTTTGATTCCTGACCTTTTCCGTCGACCGCGGCCAAAACAGTTCTGACATTTTTTTTTAATCCACACATAAACCAAATACCATCCAATTCTGACCTTTTGCACAAGTCGAAGAATTTGGCATTTCAGAAATCTTTTAACAGGTTTGACCTCTCCTTTTTTAGGTGTTTAGAAGAGAAACTCTGTGGAACAACATGTTTTAAAAGATAGCGTTTCACCCACCACCCCGCCAGGGTTTTCGACTGACTTTTAAGAGGAAAGACGTCTTCCGACTCAAATTGGGTGAAATGCCTTTCTGGGACGACTTCTACAAGTTTTGTTTGTGCCACGCGACACACTTTGACCCCGGGGATGCTTAAAAATCCCATTTGCTGATTGAACGCATCCAAAAGTCAACTCGTTTTATTACTTCATAACATGTTGGTAATTATTTTTCTTGTAGCTCAAACAACCTGAGACATTAAAGCACTGACTTAAACATTCAATTTCAGCACCTTGGTGTAATTACAGTGGTTTGTGTTTTCTCGCACGTTTGCATGCGCGAAGCTTCGGTAAACCACTTGAAAGCATAATTTCTTTCTCCAGCTCCACGAACACACAGCAGCACCATGTGTCAGAAATGAAAAGCACGTAAGCGTGACCACGCAGCCTCGATTTTCTGATTATCAAATGTGTGATGGAAGAGTGACCTGTCCAGGAGGCACCCTGTCCTCGCTCTGTCGCTCGGCTCCACCCGTCACCCCCCCGTGACCTCAAGTTGGAGGATCAGTGTGTGGGTAATCAAACCTTTCCAACAAACAAAGCTAAATATTCTGAATAACTGCCTCCTGATAAAAGTACAAAACAGCCCAGCTGGCGATCTTGGCAGCTGTTAACGCCGATGCCATCTTTTGTACTCATCTTTTGTTTTTTTTTGGGGGGGGGTTGGCCAACAGTGGCGTCCTCGCTGTCGATACCGCTCATGAGAAGTCTGCGCGTCGACTCGCATCAGTGACCCCCGGCTGGCGGTTCACACCTCGGCTTGTCGTGAAGTGACACGAGCGAGGTTACAAGACAGTGACTGATCACTGCGAGGAGGCCGGCGACGCCAGGCGTGGACCAGGGTCAAGCATCCCTCACAGGGACAGACAGCGTGTGTGTGTGTGTGTGTGTGTGTGTGTGTGTGTGTGTGTGTGTGTGTGTGTGTGTGTGTGTGTTTGTGTGTGTGGTTTAATGTGGCGATGGGAGTACAGGGAGTTTCTAATGTTGCCAGGCCAGATGTGACCTGCATGTTGTCTGAGCATGCCAGTACGCGAAACACACACACACACACACACACACACACACACACACACACACACACACACACACACACACACACACACACAGAGTGGACTGCTCGCTGTTGACACAGGTGGTGTCATTAAAAGGGCGACATGATAAATGATGAGGAAAGATGGGCGGTAAAGGATTAGGCTTCGATCGGGCTCAGCTGGCACACTTTAGCTTGCGTGTGTGTGTGTGTGTGTGTGTGTGTGTGTGTGTGTGTGTGTGTGTGTGTGTGTGAGTGTGTGTGTGTGTGTGTGTGTGTGTGATGTAGGTGAAATAACATGATTTCATGGCAAAAAATGCCCCCAATATTATGCTGTCAAGTGTTATTGCAACCAAATGACCCTCACTGACCACCATAGAATCAATATGTTTAAATGCTTCTGATAAAACATCATACACATCATACTTAAAAAAAAAAGTCATCGAACAAATGTAATTATGTAATTCCTACAGAATAAACCCAAAACCGAAATGCTGATCGCACAGTTTTTTTGTAGCTTTTCAAAGCCTCGTCAAAAGACGTTATTTATCATCTATGGATCTGGAATCACTCTGCACATGAGATCATGTTGATCCTCCCTTGAGGTATAAATAACTGAACAGAACTGGGGATGTATATCGACCAGAGAGGGTATCAATCCCTCTCATTCCACCCAGCAAATTGCACCCTATTCATCTTCCACACCCATTTTATTCAAGTTAAGATCGCAGGAGGTGGAAACAACGTGCAGCGTACTCCCTCAATGAAAGTAAGCATTTCAAGCCAATCTGTGCTTTTTTTTTTTTTGTTGTTGTGAGAAATCAACACTCGTCTCTCAATTCTCATTGGTCCATCTTCTTCAATCGTTTTTATCAACGACTCTTCAATCGGCTGCGGTTTGAAGTTGCTTCAAGAAAAAAGAAAACCGCTATCTCCTCCGACTGAACCGCAGGGACTGACATGTGTTTCTGGTTTTTATAAAAAAAAAGAAAAAGAAAGAGGGGGGCGATAAAATGAGTACACAGGGACAAAAATAGTGACGAGGCCTCGCTCGGCTATCATTTATGAATGAAGCGTAGCCCGCGGTCGCAGCAGAGGGTGGAGTCACGGCTCGGCTCGGCGAATGTGAGCGAGCGTCAGAGATCTGGCCGCCACCGCCTCAAAGTGCCATCTCTGAGTCGAGACAGAACATGTCATCTGAACGAGGGCCGCCGCTTGTTGCGGCCGCGTTTTGGGTTTTTCCTCTCGCAGTAATGACAGACGAGGACGAGAGGGACGGAGATGAGGCATGAGGCCACAGACAGATATGCAGAAATACAGAAAAGTAAGCAAAGACATGTGTTCTACTAAGTCAAATGACAGACGCTCAGACTCACTACTTCAGTTCGCTTGTTTAGCCTGAAACACGTCGCATGACGCTGATTGTTACGCTTAAGATCAGAAACCCGACATCCTGTGCAAACGTCACACTGCAAAGAGGTTTTCGACGTGTACAGTAGCGTCACATTGCTCTCTTTTGGTACAGAAAACCATCTTTACTGTCAAAACCACAAGACGTTTCACAAATTTTGAGCAAACAACCAAAACTACAGACCACGTTACAACAATGTGGTTTATTGTATGTCAGAAGTACGACACGCAAAAAAACCCATCTTTGAGTTGCAAACACTGAACTCTTACGTGTGCAACAAGGCACGTATGATTTTTTTTCATCATTTGCAGAGCAACATGGCAGCTTTTGTCCCATCAGACACAGACAAAACCCAACAAAAAAACATAATCACAGATGTTTTTCAACCCCAAACACACTTATTTAAAAAGATATGCTTAATATTCACTTTAGGTAGGGATTATAAGTGTTGCTATATCTGTAAGCTGTTCCACAGGCTTTGGTATTAGGGCCACTTTTTTTCCATTTAACCGTATCAACCTCAAGTTCGCAAATTTGGAGAGAAAGGCAACCACACATTTTCACATAGTAATTTGTGAAAGATTTTAATTTACAGACACCCACGAACCCAAAAATGAATAGTTTTGGACTGAGATATTATAGCAGTTCTGACCCTCACAAAAGTGAATAGAATCTGTGTTTGGTATGATAAAAAAAAAAAATTGTTATAGGAGTCATTTTTGCCAACTTGTGTCACTGATGTTTCAACATCGACCCTTTGATTCACTGCGAGATGCAAAATAAAAAGACCTGAGATCAAAGGACGGACACAGAGCAGCAGGGAAGGAGGTAACGGGACCCCGGGAGAGATGAAGTGGTCTCAGCGGAGGGTAAAGCCTGTTTGCAACCAGCTCCATTTAGCCTCAACATGCTGCTCTGACTGTGATGGATTTTAAATGTGGCGAAAAGGAAGGCAGCAGAAAAAAATGACGGGGAGGGTGGGGATTGTGGGGATTGTGGGGGGGCTGAGTGAATACAAGAGCGGTTTTTAACTTGTTAGGTGGCAGAGGAACCATATTGAGGCCAGTGCGCACACACACAAACATTTTGTCCCAGTTTCAAAGCCCCTCTTGGATGCCGGAGCGTTCATCTCGTCTGCAGGTCACCCCTGCAGCCTCCAAGGACAAACAGCCCATTAGCTAAATGAGCCTGGGGTCCCATACACCTGTCTGCTGCACACACACACA
The DNA here is from genome assembly GCF_963383615.2 of Lipophrys pholis. Lineage (NCBI taxonomy): Eukaryota > Metazoa > Chordata > Actinopteri > Blenniiformes > Blenniidae > Lipophrys > Lipophrys pholis. Next base: position 49,800,032 of record NC_137635.1, read on the forward strand.
CACACACACACACACACACACACACACACACACACACACACACACACACACACACACACACACACACACACACACACACACACACACACACACAAAGGCAATCAGACACACACAGTGTATCGCAAAGTAACAGGGATAACGTGCAGGTAGCCATATAGAACAAAGAGGGGGAATAAAGAAAATGCATGCAGGTCGTGAAAGCCCGTGTGAATTCCCAGCTTGTTGTAGCTGGCAGGGAGGAGACAGCGGACGTACGTGCTGAACAGAAACAAACAACAGGAAGGCAGTTGTTCCTCTGATAGTCACATGGTGGGACAGCAGCAGCCGCAGCAGTGTGCCCAAACTCACCAACGCATCTACATCTTGACATCTGCACCGAACACAGACGAAGCCACCAGAGATCCGAACGGATGATGAGAATTAAATGAATAGTTGGACAAGAATATGCGTGTTCAGCTCAGTGTCGCAGTATTCCACACAGGAAGCCCCCCCAAAAAAACAAACAAGGTGTGCTTGGTCGGTGATCATGTTAATGAAGTAAGGGTCTATTACTTGAGGCTTATGGGTCAAAACCGACCGGCAAGAGGCTCCAATCCAGCAAAAATTCAAAATATTTCACAGAAAATATTAATTTTTTAACAAATACTTTAAGCGTAGCGGACACAACACAACACAGAGACCCAAGCTGAGATACCAGAGAGGCTGCCATGAAAGATAACAAGCCATGCTGTCAGGGTGACTTTATAAAAACATGTATAATACCACAGCTACAGGAGAGGAGATTTTACTGTATTTTTGCGCCAGAAGATTGTAGGAAGTTACTCTGTGCCAGAATAAAGAAAAACTCCACGGGTCAGAACATTTATAAACAGGGCCATGAAAAGAGAGTTTTGCGTGCAACAGATCAGCTAGAAATTGTAAAGTTCTCATGTTGGGTTGCTTATCTTCTGTCAGACTCAATCTTCAGAGTACATCAGGCGCTGAGTCACGCCTCCATCCATTCCTGTGAATCTTCCCACCATCAGAAGTGTCTATTTCAGGTTAGAAAGACATTAACTTGTCCTTTTTATAAAAGTAAATGACAAGGTGACTCCAGCTCCTCACTTGGCCATGAATCTCAATCTTATAACGTTATTAGAGATCAAAGCTCATGTATAAATCATCGGACTCTTTGTGGAAGCTACGTCGCGTTAAAAGAAAATCCTTAATGAAAACTTTAGAAGAGCAGCGTTCCCGTCTGAGCCCACACTTTCATGACCCACTTTCCCAAAGATTTATTACACCGACTCTGTAAAACCATCATGTCATTCATCAGTCACGGCTTCAGGAATTAAAGTCGATACCAGCCGATTTTCAAGGTTCTGCTCTCAGACGTTTGCAGTTCAGAGAGCTGATAAGGGGTTAGTTTTAGTCTGCCGGAGCCTGAACGGGGCCCTCTAACCCGGATCGCTGCTCGCTTCAGCACAAAAGAGCTCCCGCCCCTCCGTTTTTCATCACATAAAACACTTTCTAACATCAACCCACCTGGGGATTGTTATTTCTGGATCCTCTGATTCTGTGAATGGTTATTGCCCTCTGGGGTATAAACAGAAAATGAAGAGGGATCTCATGCACGTTTCCCCGCCCCCCCCTTCGCTCCTTTTTAAAAAAATCTGATTTATCTGCAGTCCCCCGCTGGTGGAAAATGAAGTGGTCACATGAGATTTGCCACTTTGGCGGCTACTCAAGTGGAATCGGGAGGGAAGAGCAAATACAAATGTAGGACACGGGAGTGAGGTTCCTTCCTTGACGGGCGGTGTTTACACGGGTCCATCCTGCGAGAGTCCTCACCGATTCTCCAGTGCATTGTGGATCTTTTGAGTTTGTTTGGCCCGCAGCTCGGAGGTCAGCGTTCGAGAGGTTCAGCCTGGACTGTTTGGACAGCCGCGGACGTGGAACACACAAACACAGGAATATTTTTAAACCCTAATTTCCCAGAAAAGGTTACTGCAGGGTGCAACTGAGAAGTGCTTGCTGCAGTTTGTTAATTAGTAACACAGCGGTTGTGTTTTTGCTGAACTGTATGTTTTCTAGGTCATTTCCTTTTTTTTTTTTTTTTTTTAAAGCAGCTTCGGTCAATTATTAGCACGGAATAAGTAAGTATAGCTCACAGCAACACATGAACCCAAATCATGCGGCACATTTAGAGGCGCTGACACCGGACAAACTGTTCGGGGAGAAATTCAATGGACTTCCCCTAAGCTGAGATGTGGTAACTCTTCCTTAACGTGATCCAAGACATCCATTTAGATTGTTTGGGACTCCTCTATCGTGGGCCGAATCAAATCAAAAATACTAAATAAAATAACTTCTCTTTGAAAGAATGACCAAAAGCCGCTTTCTGTTTCAGTCACAAAGCAGACGGGTTAGTTTGGTGCCCTTGCAAAGTCCACAAGGCTCCTGGAGTCGTCAATCAATAAAGAAAATGTTTATCCCCGATTTCTTTTTTTCGCCAAACCAACAGAGCAAACAGCTAAAAAAAAAAAAAAAAAAATACCTGGCTGAATTTAAATTGGCTGTTTTTCACGAGCCGATTCATCACATTCAGTGAAGTGTGTGCATAAAAGAAAGTAGAGCAACTAAAGCCTGACTTCTTTGAAAAGGACATCTCAAGGTGAAGTGGCGCAGCGGTGGTACACGGAGGTCCTGTGTGGAGTATGCACGTTTTCTACCCACAGTCCAAAAACAAGTGTCAATTTATACAATCACCTCTCCATACGAATGTCCGTGTGCTCGCCATTGTTAAAAGTTTATAGCGTATTGTTCTCTGCACGCATGTATGTGTGGTTTCATTACAAAAACATTGTTGTCAGCATTTCTGCTGTTCCTGTGGAAACGGACATCGTTTTCAAAATGTTGCCGTGCAAACGCGAAACTTTTCTGAAACAAAAATGCAAAAACAATGCAACTTCCCTGTAACCAACGTCTAAACGGGCCTAAATTACCGGTGGAGTCTGTTTTTCTGGGGCTGATCTCCGAAGATTGTGTCTAAAACGTGCTAAATTGCCTAACGGAATAACGTCACGAGTGACTTAATGTGCCAACAGGAGATTTCAAAAAACGTTTTGTGAGGTTTACACGAGTACGTTAGTTTGCTTGGGGATTTGGACACGTCTGATGAGGAAGTTATAAAGCATATCAGAGCGATACAGCAAATAAATGTGAAAGAGTAAATATGGCTGATGATGGGTGACAGTCAAAAATTGTGGAAAACGTTGTGGTGATCCAGCTGAGGAATTTACTTTCTTCACAGTTAAAGGAGATTTTTCTGCCCATGGCTGAGCTCATTTGCACCTCCTATTGATACCATGTAAAATCAGACACGATTTAAACCAGTGCAAGCGCTCTACATTGATATGTAAGTATAACCTTCTCGCGCAATCTGTTACACATGCCTGATATTCCATATTTATTTAGGTTATAAAACCATCTGCGTTTATTTGTCTATTTGTCTGTGTGTTGACAAGATATCTCAAAAACTAATGACCGGATCTTCATAAAAATTAGTACACATTTTGATCAAAGGAAGAAGCCAATAAAGATGTTTTTTGAGTCATGAAATATAAAATTACACGCTCACCAAACTAAATAAATGAATAAAGGCAGTTGATATGATATGGGTCATGTCCACTGTTGACGGAGGTCAGAAATCCGTGATTTCTTTTGTTCGGTCCAGCAAAATGAGCACAGAAGACAGAGAGGATTGGATTTCTACGCGAGCTGCTTGAAACCAGTACACACCAGTCTTGAAGACCTCGTAGCGGACGGAGAAGCCCGCCCCGTGCGTCTCGTAGTCGGAGACGAACTTGATGAGGAGCTGGCTGCCGCTGGAGATGATGGGAGACGGCGCGATCTTCCCGCAGAACTTTCCCAGCCTGCGCGAGAACTCGTCGCCGCCGTTGTAAACCTCCACGTAGTCATACCTGTCGGGCGAAAAAACACAAGAGAAGAAGATCAGGTTTGTGCAGCAGTAAAGGAAATAAATGAGGAACACAGACGATCTGACGCTTGGACTCGTTCATAATTGATTTCTACAACGCTGTTTGTTTCTCTCCGCAGTGTTTTATGGCTGGTTGGTTAAACGCACACAGCTGCTGGAAGTACACTTGAGTAGTTGTTGTGTCTGAGGATAATTGTGTTGTTTTCTTGCAGGCTTCCAATCAAAAGTTGATTCTGTGAACTCAATTAGCGGCGAGTCTATTAAAAGAAGGATTCCACGTGGAAGTCAATTAATTCACAGAAAGTTGCATCGAGGGGCTCCACATATTTCACACTGCAATGTGGCGAGTGTCTATAATGTGGGGACTACAGGGTAAAAGTAAAGATCCCTCGGCTGCTGCTGCCGCAACAAAATCGATTGCTCTTTTTCGGATCTATCTCTTGCAACTTCATGCAGCAGCGCGTTCAATCATTAGATTTATTAGAGAAAACTTTCCTGCTGTAAAAACAGAACATTAATAAAAACTCCAATAATGTATGATCACTGCTCTGTGAGCGCCGCAGTGCCGCAGAGACGGATCGCACTCCGGAATGCACTCCTGAGTCAGGCGTGTTCGGTTTTCTAGCTTCCTGTGAAGCTCAAAAGACAAATACAGGAGGTGTGCCACTCTCACATGTGTTTTCTGCCGACACTGACATATTCTGCAGTTTGCATGAAGTCCTTCGCCTGGATACCAATGGATTTAGGTAGTGTGCCTTCAGTGTCCGTTTGCCTTCGTGAAAATAGAATGTGAGACGTGTGCACCTCTGGCATTGTTTACGACTGTCTGTTTTCAAGGCATGTAAGATTATGGTACAAACTCGCGGTGTAGTACTTAAGACTGGTCTTGGACTCAAGGCCACAATTTCAAGATCTTGGCAGTGACTCGGTCTTGGCCCCTTAAGGTTTTGGTCTTGGGATGCTCTGGTTTTGGTCTTGACTCAGTTTCAGTCCCTCAAAAGTCATGGTCTCGGCTGCTTGAAGTCACAATCTTGTCTCGGTGTGCCCTGGCCTAGGTCTTGACTAAGTCTTGACCCCGAAAAGTCTTGGCCTTGACTTGGTATCAGCCCCAATCAACTATATACATATATATCACAGTTGCTCCTATGACTCCACATTCATAGAAAATATCTTCAGTATCATATCAAGTCGCATAATTTATTCCATTTATTCCCTCGACTGCATCTAAATTAAAAAAAATGACTTTCTGCCCAAGTTCTTGCTGTTCACACAGATAAGAAAAATATCAGCTTCCTCTCAAGTGTGTGTGTGTGTGTGTATGTGTGTGTGTGTGTGTGTGTTCGCATAAATGAAAAGGAAATCTGATTTAGGAAGCTGCAGTGTGAACAGAGTCAGTAACTCTTTGAGATTGCAAAAGAGGCTGCTCTCTTAGGGGGGTGGGGGTGATAAGAGAAATATGAGCACATGGCAGTGTGAAGCACTGGGAGGCTGCACAGATCCCGGCGAGCACTGAGAGACTTCATCAGTCTCTGCTGTCCGCGGGGACCTCCCACCACCGCTGCAGCACATCATCCTTTACCAGCCGACACCCTTCTGTCCACCCACTGTCCGCTTCACAACGTCTCAAGTGTTGCTGTGTGTGAGAGTGCGTCTTTGTCTATTTATTTGTGTTCTGAGGACCTAAATACATTAAACACTCAAATTATGGAGGGTTGGTTATTTTTGTGGGGACAAAAATTGAAAAAAAAAAAAAATATAATAATTGCCTGAAGTTGGGTTAACACAAGGTTATGGGTTTTAATTGTGGGGAAATTAGTAGTTATGATTGAGTTTAGTCTGCAGGAAATGAGAGTGAGTCAATGCAATGTAGCCCGAAGGTGCTTTAAACACAATTTGGCCTCGTTCCTCTACAGAAATGTGAATCTGATTCTGGTTATATTAATGAAAAAATGAGGGTCACCAAGTTGGAAAAAAACAACAAGAGGACATCTTCTTTAGACAACATTTCTGATCTGCCATTTCATACGTTCAGGGTCAACCAAACAGCCTTTACAGTGAGTCTGCAGAGTGTGTATACATGTGTGCATGCATACTCAAGAATACATGAGCGTTTTACAAAACTGGGCTTTCATTTGTGTAACTCTGTATTTATCTGTGTTGAGTGCAACATGTTGAGGATCGTTTAAGATCCAGAGGCTGGGGTTAGGGTTAAGGTTATGAGTATAGCTCTTGGTCAACACTTCCTCTTGTTCTCAAGATTCTTTCTCACATAGAATGAGTAATTGGTCTTCAGGTCGTCTGCATGTGAGGAAGCATTTTGGAATTCATGCTGGGTGACGTGCTTAGGCCATATGCACATGGTTGTTTAGTATGATGTGTAATTTAATAGGTAACTGAAATGCTTAGAAATTGGAAGCTGCACTTATTCGTGATCTGTTGTCATTTCTCGGTATTTAATGTATTTCTTACTGCATTTCAACGTTAGAAATACAAACTCTATACATTTTGATTCGGAATGCATACGTTAGAGGTGTTTCTATTCATTCGGAAGCCATAATTTTCATATTTTGGCTCAATTTGGTCCACTAAGAAGACACAGTTATCCAGGTGTTCTATCACTGTTCTCAATGAGATTATAAAAACAGATGCCACAATAAACCAGAATGCAGTATTAAAATACGCAGTGGTTTTTAATAAAATATGGTGCAAGTGCTCATGTTATGTCTTCGTCTCTTGCACTCCTTTGGACTCAGCAAGTAATCCACTGCTAAGTAGTTCAGGGTCATGGTTGACCTGCGAGGCTTTCAACTGAAGGAAAAATAGTGAATGGAACAAGTACATTTCAGCCTTTTATCACAACGCAAGTGAAACTCACCAACTCATAAAGGTAATTTGAGCCGCCCACGCGTTTTCAACTTTTCCCGTAAAGGTAACTGCACTTATCGAACCGATCTCTGCCGCGTGACTGCGAATCTCTGACGCAAAACTAACAGCAGACTCACTCCTTACTTGTTTTCTTCCCACACGTAACGCACATTTCAAGCACGTTTTTACTTTATAAAGGGGGATTAAAAGCAGACAGAGTGAACTGACCATCAGCATCAAATATCTTCAGCGTGTGAAAACCCAACAAATCTTTCTGAAGGTTTGAAGACCCATAGGTTTGGTATATTCTTCTTGGGATCTTTCCTATACGTCTTTATCACAGCACGGCATCATGAAAACCACAAATGACAGGAACCTGCACACGTACAACCAAAGAATAAAGGCATAATAAGCTCGTCTTGGTTGTGTTTGATTGATACAGGAATCCATCGAGTTACAGTAGGACTGCACAAAACACTGCAAAGATATCATCGCTGATATTGCTGCGCATGTCTGTATGCTCACGTATTTGTGAAATCCAATGGAGCTTTGCTTGACTTCATAATGTCATTTCTTTGCAGCACATCAGAAGGCAACACGAAAGCACCATAAACAAGGAAGAATTACTGACGACGACAAAGGTCAACAAAGTGCTTCGATTCTGGAACGAAGTCAGTGACGACTGCAGGCGTGCATGTGATGGAAAAAGACAAATATTTGGAAGTAATAATCCCGAAGTAAAAAGAGATCAATGTCGTAGATTCAAGTGGATTGTGATTGTAATACTTGACGTTATCACATATCGTATGTTCAACTCAGGCCCCCAAAAATTATATTTCTAGTGAAAACGCATACTTTTTGGCGTTTCGTTTCAGAGAAGTTTTGCGTTACACAGAAATGGCAGAAACGCTGAAACAATGCAAGTGTCGGCGCTGTTAGTTGTTATTGTAATAAAGCCACACAAACGTGTGCACAGACAACAAAACGCTATAAACATTAACATTGGCGAGTCACACATGCACAAAAAACACACTCGACCAGCAACATACTTTCCCTGAGAATTTGGGGATTAAGGGCCGAGTTCAGTGAACCATAAAGCTTTAGGTTACAAGCATGCTTCCTCAACACCTACACCAGCACGGCCTTTCTACAAACGTGATCAATAATCACACAGATTCCTAAGAGGGGACTCCAGAAGTCCAACTGAAACCAGTGCAGAGAACAGACATGTGTTTCCTGATTACAAACTGTCCAAGAACTGAGTTACTACTCACTGAAGTCAACGATGGTCTGGAATGAGGCCACAAAATCTATACCAGCATCGGGGCCAAATGTTTATCTGAGAAAGCTGGGTAGATTTTTATCACAGTATTAATTTGGCGTATTGATCAGCGGAGGAATATCTCTGGTATGACAAGAATGTACGCGACTCCAGACACAAATATCCAAAAAACAAGTGTAGTGTCTGGGGCAGATCCATAAATAACCACACCAGGTGTAATGAATTTGCTCCAGTTGAGACGGAACATCCACAGTGTTCCCACAGTCAGCGCGTCTCTGCAGGCTGGTGATCTTCCTCATACTTAACAGCGTTAGACAGACAGACAGCCTGTTAGGTTGTGGAGATTGACACGGACAATTTCTCTTTTCTCTCCCTCTCTCAAATTGCTCAGAGACATCTAATTTGGAAGACTGCGGTCAAAGCTAATAATGCTGAACAATCGAATAAAGCTATGAGTAAAAATAGTTCCATTCTTCGAATCACCAGTGAATAATCTTTTCTGTCACCGAGGAGCTTTGTACGCCCCTCAAACGTGAACTGGCAGAATCTGCGAGATCTTCAGCAGGTAGGCAAACACATGATCCAGAATCCTTGGAAAAAACGCAACAGTTTCTAATAACAGTTTAAAGATTATTGGAAAGTATGAAGGAAGTCTAAGACACTTTTTGTTCTGGACAACACTGAAGCGCTGAGCTATCAAAGGCAAATGCTAACCCTCACATTTGATTCGGCTAATCTTGTTTAAAAAGCTTTTTCAGCTCGACTTAATTCATGAAAATAGTTTGCAAGGGTGCAACAACAAACACAGCAAAGCAAAGAAATTAAACTAACTAATTTTCAGATGATTTTCCCAACAACTTCCGTAGCGTCGTTTAGCTACTTGTTAGTTACTGTCACCTCGTGGTCCTGTTTACACAACGTTTTCATCATTGACAATGGTGCTTGGAGCCATTGAAAACGTGAGTTTTTTGAAAATGCTCCCAACTCCATGTAGACGCTAGAAAACGCACATTTTCTGCTGCGAGTAGTCCCCCTGAATAGCAATCCAACTTTGTCGTCTGTCCATACGGATTGTCTGTGCATTTGCTATTGCTAATGTTTATAGTGTACTGTTCTCTACACACACGTATGTAACAACCACCAGCACCCACTAGTGGCCCAGCATGAAAACTACATCCTTTTTTTGTCTTTTCTGTGTAAATCCGAAACTTTATTTCAAACAAAAACGCAAAAAAAATGATGCATCTTCACTTTGACTTTGCTGTGTCAACCGGGCTTCCCGCACAAAAGAAAATTCACAGATTTGATATTTGCTGACATTTTATATGAAATGAGGAAAAAAGCAAACATGCGTTGTTCCTCTTCTGAGTATGAGGCTGAACTTGAGGTAATAAAAAACCCTTTGTCTTGAGTCTGACGTGATCAAATACTAACTTTTTGAACATATTGTGGTTTTCCCTGAGTAAGATGATAGAACAGTTGAAGCCAAACCACACTGCCGGTTTCTGCTCTAGGTCTTTATTAATCTTTGATTAAACAGTTCAGATGTCTCCATTGTTCAAACACATAACTTTGTTCTTCCATTTTTTATTGTAAGTATCTCTGTCTTTATTTTAATTCTCCCCTCACACACATAGACACTGAGGTAATTTGTTTGGTTTTAGATCATGTAAATAGCTGAATGGCAATAAAAGTGAGTCTGAAACACAATGGTGGGAATCAAAGTGGCCGTAAAACGGTTTTCATCCTCGGCCGCAATAGAGCCACAAGATGCTAATAAATCTACAAACTGTACGATGTTTTGCTTTCATCTAATACGCAACAAGATGTTTTCCTTTAATCCAAACACGCAAAGTAATGAAATCGGGAAATGAAAAATAAAAACAAGCACCAGCGTTGCGTTAAACTCTGTCTTCTGACAGCTGAAGCATCCGCAGTGAGCGAGCCAAAACGCTTGGAGTTATTTATTGAACCAACGTGCATATTTATGCAACAACATCCTCTGAAAATACATCTTCCGAAAAAAAAAAAGAACCCACCACAAGTAAACAACGTTAACGCTCACCAGGTGAATCTCTTTTAATAACTTAAACAGCTCAGAGCGTCAACAGCCTTTAAATCGAGCTGCGTGCGCCGCAGGTGTAACGAATCTGTTTGCGCTCTCCTCGCCGGAGTCGGTCTGTCTCTGCGAGTCGTTCGCTCTGTGCGCTCACCGGCCGAGGAGCAAAACGTCTGGACGCCGGCGGTGGTGTTTAGGCGATTGCATTTTTATTCATAGCGTCAAACGTGCAGCCCAATTCTCGACGACACCACCATGTCTCATAAAAGGGGAGCCATAGGGAGAGCGAGGTGGGGTGGGAAAGTGTGTGTGTGTGTGTGTGTGTGTGTGTGTGTGTGTGTGTGTGTGTGTGTGTGTGTGTGTGTGTGTGTGTGTGTGTGTGTGTGAGTGTGTTTGTGCAGATGGTTGCACTGGCCTGCTCAGTCACTCCAGCCCGTCCTGCAGGCGGTTTGCTGTTTACACAGACAGGCCGTTTAATGAAGTGGGCCCGTCTCTTCACACTCTAGACGAGGAGAGTCTCTCAGTCTGCAGCCCCCCCCTCTGCATCACTCATTAACCACACCGGCTATTCATGCCCTCCATACGCAGCTGTCCGTAGCAAATGCCTTGCTCAAGGGCAGAACGGTTGCCTCTTCCATCTGGAGGCCCAGGAGCAGATGTGGAAATTAACATTTTCTGCTATTAGCTTTCGCTCTTATCCACAGCGAGTCAGTGAAGAGCAGGAAATGGCAAAGTTAATAAGCAACAAGTCCACGTAGGAGGGTGGGAACGGGGGAAACCAGGGGCATTTTGGACGTCTTCTGCCCTGTGTGTGTGTGTGTGTGTGTGTGTGTGTGTGTGTGTGTGTGTGTGTGTGTGTGTGTGTGTGTGTGTGTGTGTGTGTGTTGGGGGGGTGGGGGGGGGGGGGGTTGTGTCATCACGAGGCATAATCGTCAGGCTCTGTATTTTGAAAAAGTACAATGAATGAGAACTTCTTCCCTGATTTTTCAAAATCTGGCAGTTATTCAAGCTCGCCACGAGTTTTTGACGGTAATGAGAAGCCCATGAGTGACACGTTCTTTATAGCAGTTGTTGAAATTTGTAGACATGACCAACCAGACCAAGGATCACATGCGGCCCCTCGCTGCCCTCTTTACACTCGACTCAGCAATCGTTTGATTTTGGTCAGTTTTACATGTCAAATCAATCCTATTTACGATAATATTTTTGTGTCCCTCAATTTGAGCCAAACCATAACCCGTAACCAGGAGTTATGGTCGATGCTCGATCGTCCGCCCCGCCTCTGGCCTGGCCTCCGTTTGTATTTCCTGACGTGCGTCGGCTTTGAGAAGATACAAGAAGATCCTCCTCAGCCCCTTTCAAGTAATAACGCATCATTTCTGTGTTTTTTGTTTTGTCAAAACAGGAAATGGGCCCATGAGATGGCGCTGTTGGTTGTTTTTGTAATGAACTGACACACACAAGACCATTGCTATTATGGTCACTATCAACTATAAATCTCCCAAGTCCCAGGAGAAGATGGACTGGGAGTCATGACACGACGGAGGGAAACATTGTTGTTGTTGTTTATCTACTCCGACATATGTAGAAGTACTTACTACAGCCGTGGTGCACATGTGCAGTAGCAGCATCTACAAAAACGTCTATTTTCAGTGACTCCAAGCACTTTTGTCACGTAAACGAATCCCCAAAATGCAAACGAAAGCTGCCCCGAATTTCACCTGAAAACACTTTTGTGTTTTCCCAATAGCCTTCGCATCACATCACATCTCCCCCGCTTCGTGAAGCGACAACAAGCTCCTCCAGTTAAGCAGCAGCAGCAGTGACGCTCTATTTTAAACTCTGCAAAGTGGAAAGCTAATTATTAGCGTAGCATCCAACAGGGCGGATTGGTCGGCGAAGACAAAACAGTTTAAAATAAATCCAATTTCCCTGGGGGAGAATTAAAAAGAAAAGAAAAGAAAAAGAAGATGAGAATAAAATAAAAACAAATCTTAATATCAAACCACACAGTTTGATAACTGATTGATGAGCAAACGGACCATAGTGGGGACTACTTAGCGATGACCATGTTGCCAATTTTGAAGCAAATGAGGATGTGGTGGAATACCACTCTGGATAAAATGGGATCCAGATGGAGTGTGTGTGTGTGTGTTTGTGTTTGGTGTGTTTGGGGGGGGATTTCACACGGCTACGCATTCCTCCCTGCCTCTTTCCCAAGCTTCTGGAGTCCTGAGCTATAAGCGTAAATCCCCACCATGCTCCGCTCATACATTACAGCTCATTAACATGCCGTGTTTGTGCTGCGTCTCCCCCCGCGGCCCGCTCCCGTAAATATACATCTGGAAGGCATCACGGGAACATTCACGGGAGCCGATGTTACGCCCGCCTCCTGCAAAGTGAATCTGAAGCTGGGGAGTGACTCGGGGGTTTCTGCTGAGCTGACGTCACACGCTGACGTCCCGTCTACCTTCATCTCAATCCGTCTGGGCAAACACCGTCTGCTCTCCACCTTCCCCTCAAACACCGCCTGCTCTCCACCTTCCTCTCAAACACCGCCTGCTCTCCACCTTCCTCTCAAACACCGGCTGCTAAAGTTTTATCAGGTGCCATATTGAAGTTTTTGGCGTGCCCATTTTCTCTCGATCCACCTCTCTTTCCTTGAGTGATTTATTTCTTTTCCCAATCGCCCTTTCACAACCTCTGTGAAGGGGTACAGCTGCAAATAGAAAGCGACTGTGTCCACAGAAACACTGCATGGTTTTAAGTGTGCGTCATCTACCTCTTTTTTTTTCTTTCCCCTCTCTCTCTCGCTCCTCAAAATTTGCCAAGCGCTTGCCATAGATCAAACTTTGCAGGAGCCGGATGACAATCCATTTATTAGAGTCAGGAGTGTTGGATCTATAATGTTCAGGGTGGAGTTTCCACTGTCCTGTGCACTAAAAGAAACTTTTTAATTCAGTGATAACATCATTTTTATCTGATGCTGGGAAGTTAAATCCACAGTTTACCTCCCAAAGAAAAACCTGCAGAAAAACTAATCTCACTGATGAGATTAGCTGACGAGCTTTTGCAACCTGAAAAACAAATCGATGATGTAATAAAGGTCAATAACATAATAACGTGCCAAAAAGGGTGACAAAATACTAGAGCCAATACAGTCATAACATTTTGCCAATAATTTAATACATTGAGAAATTACTGAACAAGCTTTGCAACGATCCTTTGAATATTTGATAATACATTAAGACGACTGAATTTCTTTGAAATAAATGTTTATTTTTTTTTCCAGTTTTTGTGAAGCTTGTTTCAGTTTTGGAGTAATCTCGACGTTTTCTGTTTACACCACGTTTCAAGTGAAAATTCATTATTTTTGCTTCAGAAGAGTTTTGACAGCAACATTTTGAAAACGATGTCCATTTACATGTAAACAGCAAGAATGCTGAAAACAATGTAGTTTTTATATCGGGCCACCGGTGGGTGCTGTTGGTTGTTGTAATGTAACCACACGCAAACGCACACAAACACCAACACAACTATAAATATTAACGTTGGTAGAGACAGTCGACCAAGTTGGATTGTTATTACGGATATTGGTCAACTATGAAACTACCAAGTCCCAGGAGAATCTGGACTGGGAGTCATGACACGGCGGAGGAAAACACTGTTATTGTCTATCTACTTGCGCATGTGCAGAAGAACTATATGGTGTGAATGCACGGGAGCAGCGTTTCAGAAAAAGTTCAGTTTTCCCCACATTTCCACGGAAACGGAGTCGGACTGTTTTCAAAAAGTTCCACAATGGGAGTAATTTTCAAAAACTTCCATTGTCCTCCGAGCGTCATTGTCATGTAAACAAACTCCCAAAACCAACGTTTTCTGTTTTCACTTGAAACGAGGCCTTATAGAATTGGTTTCTCCTAAAACAGAATCGCCACTGAAGACACACTCTTATAGTCAAGCATTCATGTGATAATGTTTCGGTATCTTATCTAATTTTATCCAAAATCAATTTGCTCTTTTTATCCAATATGACAGCTATGGATCTATTGCAGGTTTTGAATTTACAAGTGTTACTGAACTTTTTCTTTGATTTTCCTTGAGACTTGACAACTCCGGTGCGTGTCCGACCTGCAGCTCCCCCAAGTCATCCAGTTTTATAATAGCTTTCCTGATTGGGGCCAGCTTTTCTCCCCAAATCCTGTCTAAGCCCCCACAGCGTGGCCTGTGTGTCCTCGCAGTGTGAGGAATACAAGAACCAACACATGGCCCGGGGACGCCGTGGGCTACACTGCTCGCATTTTGTAAAACACGAGTGGTTTCTGTGTTTTAATGCACATAAACTCTGCCTGACCAGTCGTGTTCTGAGCTCTGCTGGGAGGCTACAGATGGCACGTGTGTGTGTGTGTGTGTGTGTGTGTGTGTGTGTGTGTGTGTGTGTGTGTGTGTGCGTGTGTGTGGTATCGGAATCTATGAGCTGAAAACACACTACGATGCCACCTGCCATCACACACACACACACACACACACACACACACACACACACACACACACACACACACACACACACACACACACACACACACACACACACACACACACACACACACACACACACACACACACACACACACACACACCCAGGCCTCCTTGTTTCTCACCTCCCCCGTGTTCTCCAAAAAATCTACATCATCTCCTGCTCGCTGTCTCACTCACACACACACACACACACACACACACACACACACACACACACACACACACACACACACACACACACACACACAAAACAAAAAAGTAACTCACTCCAGCTTCATGTCATGTCCCCACACACATATTTGTGTGAGCACTCATCGGAATTCAAACCTCCAAATTACTCACAATCACCCGTTTCTAACGCGAGTCACCTTACTTAACACAGCATCGTCCACACACACAAAACATTTAGAAACCGGGTGTCACAGCTATAAGCTCATGATTAATACACACTGGTTTTAAAGTGACTATAAAATATCTGTGAGTCGCTGTAGTGTCCGGTTTGTCGCCAGCTCTTTGAGCCTCTTGTGTTCATGGTTCA
This sequence comes from Lipophrys pholis, assembly GCF_963383615.2. NCBI lineage: Eukaryota > Metazoa > Chordata > Actinopteri > Blenniiformes > Blenniidae > Lipophrys > Lipophrys pholis. The sequence continues at coordinate 49,815,294 of NC_137635.1, forward strand.
GTTTGACAGGACAGACGAGGCTGCTAATGCTCATACTCATACCTCCAGATTAAACACAAGGCCTCATCTAGTAAAAGTTTCGGCGCATGAAAATGTGAAATTGTGTACGCACATACAGTGAGTAGTGAGGAAATGGCCCACTGATGATTGTGTTTGATAGAATATCAATTTAGCGAGTTTGCATTCACTACTATGGAATATCAAGGAATACATGAAGGGTTTATGGTGATAGCTCAATGTACAATGTCATTAATTTAAAAACAATAGCGTTGTGGAGGTCAAAACTGGCTCTTCATTTCACCACTGGTTCCCCATGACTTTTGCTTGCTGACTTAGTTATGTTATCATTATTCATAGTTAATCATGAACAAATTTAATGAAAAATTAAATGCAATCTTAAGCTAAAATGCTTTATGCAGGATCTTAGTAAATCAGGCCCGTATCCATCTCGGTGAAGATCAACATCATTGCTGGCGTTCATTGGTGGTTCTTTGTTTAGAACTAATTGGAGAAATATCAACCAGATTCATCACAATTTCATTTATTAGACTTGAGTGGGATTATGTAATTACATCTTATCTATTTTTGAGAGTTTCGCTATATCTACCAAAAACTGTGGTTTAAGTCACGCTTTTTTGTTGTCAGCTACTTTCTCCCCACATGTCAAACATCCAGGTAAACCGGCATCATCTGATAATTTAATGTGGCAGCAAAGCCATATTTTGTAGACCCCAAGGCTAATCAAAAACCATTAAAGTGAATAAATACAGCGCCATTTATTGGTCCATTGACCCGATCACTGATCAGACACTGGTGGTATTGACCCATCACCAATCCAAGCAGCCGCCATCGAACACTATCCACCCAAAGTCACTTCCAGAACCAGACCAAACCTATTCAAGCAGTTCCTATTACCAAAAAAATCAATTGGATCATAGTCATGCAGCCACAAAAAGTCTCTCCTGTGCCCCCCTCCCTCCCAAAAAAGAAATAAATTGGTTAGAGCAGCCAGAGTGTGAATATCGTCATCATTCACCTCCATCGTGCCGACACAAAGCCATGGCAGCACAATCCTGCTGGGAAATTAAAATGGAGGCGAGGACGAGGTGAAATTTGTTCTCATTTAGGAAGCCTTAATCCGACAGAAGAGGGAAAGGGTGCGCCGGAACCCCCCCCTCCCACACACACTTTTCTACCCTCCCAGACAGACTGTTTACAGACTAAGAAATGAGATTTGCTTGTGGACTCATTGGTGTTTATTGTGAGAAACTTTAAAACGAATGAAAGTCAAAGTTGATATTTCAGAAAGTAGGAATGTTTGCATGAGGCTCAGACTTCTGTCACTTAAGCGTCACTGGAAAATAGCATCGACTCAGAACTTTTTCCTTTGTAAGAGGGGAAAAGAGTTGAATCACCTTCATGAAATTTGTCAGTCTGGGTAACTTTACACTTAAATAAACACAGGAGGGCGTTTTCGAGCCTGAATCCGGAGAAAGGCAGAAACTTCTGAGTGCGTACCTGAGAGATTTGGGAGGAAAAAGGCCCTTTGTGAACCAACACTCAATCCGCACTCCTCCAAAGTGATTTAAGGGCAAAGCAATAAACACGGTGTCACTTCCACTGCACTCTGACATGTGCTAAGCCCTCGACAAGTTCATCTGCATTCACGCTGGGACCCGCCGGGCTATACGTTCGCCTCTCTTGTTCCACGAAACATGTGACATTAATTACCCGGGCTCTATTCAGGGCGCAAACACAGAAACCCCAGCAGGGACGGTGGCGGCACGCCGACGACTGAGGCCGGCTGACAGACGGACCGCGAGGCAGATCGAGAGATAAAGAGCAAACCTTAGGCTGCACTGAGTCGGTCCTCCACGCTCTAAGAGAAAAACAACCTCGTCGAACTGCAACCTGACGGCCGATGTCTCAAAACTCCAAAATCAGCTTTTCAGTCATGAAATCACAAACACCCGAAGTCATTCCTGTGCTCGCTGAAGGATTGCTTCAGACCGTGTGACGAATAAAAGGGGGAGACACAGAGCGGCATGTCCTTAATTTAAGATTGCCGGCACATTTTGTACTAATTTAACTATCAAACCTGTCGTGCAGGTTGCACACGGCCTCACGAGGACCAGATGAAAATGCTCCGTATGGAGAAATCATTTAACACTGCAGAATCATCCGTCACAAGAGGAGCCTCTTTTGTCAAGATGAAACGAGTCTGAAACAAGGACATCCACATAGCCGAGGACTGTCAGGAGACACACACAATCACACCGATGGGCACTATGTTCTGAGCACTAACCTCAAACGCATGTTTTTGGACTGTGGGAAGAAATCAAAACTCCAGATTCCCATCTAGATTGGAACCAGGTACATTCTCAGAATGGTAACCGCAACATCCCTGCACATCCTGAAACAACTAGTCTTATTATAGAAAGTATTGTTGACAGCTGTTGGGATCCTTACAAGACAAAAACTCTTCTCTTGCAAGTTGGTGGCTCAAATATTATCTTTATATATATTTTGCAATATTTTGATGTTAAAGGGGTCATATTATGTAAAATTCACTTTCTAATGGGTTTTTCCAACAAATAGGGACCATATGCGTCCCCATACCTGTAAATCAGAAATCATCCCTATATAGTGTCATCAGGGGTTTAGCCAATCCCAATCAAGGTCGGCCCTCCCTTTGACCCTCCCACAGTTAGGCAGCTCTGCTCTTCCTAAGATGGGCATGTGTGGGCGGAGCCAGTCCAGCTCACACAGACACAGCAGATTCTGAATGCAGCTCCTATGATCCAATATTCAAAAGGCTGAAAATCAAGGAAAAGCTGGATTTGGGGAAATAAACTTTGAATACAATGTTTTTTGGACCAACAAGACCCATGAAAGTGTTGAAAAGCTGCATAATATGAATCCTTTAATGTCTTCATACTTTTACGATTTGTTCTTCCAAATAAGTCTTAAACTTCAAAACACCTCAGACGTCCGCATGGGCGGGGTTCCAGGGCAGCAGCCCTCCATCTGATTGGCCCAATATATCGATATGCAGAGTGTATTGTTTCAGATTGCTCATTCCTTTGCGATTTGTTGACAACATTAAATTTGCGATATATTGTACAGACATGGTCTGTAAATGTTTTAACTGCAAGTTTTACTTGTTATATAAATTTTTCTAAACTTTAATCAAGATAGATTGACAGAAATGTTTTGTTTTAATAATCTCATGAATATTTTTTACAATTTTCTTCTTCTTCTTCATTAACGGAAACATTTCCACGCTAGTGGAAAGGACCCCGGTACCCCTGAAGCTCTCTGGTGCCCCCACCCCATCCCCCGAGGAGGCCGACACCACAGTTTGAAAACCACTGCACTGTAGTACCTGTTAGCGATGTGATAGTCGAGTAGATATGTGATGACACGCTGATGAACGTGCCGTTTTCGCTCAGATCGACTGATGCGTTTATTTCCCGAGAACCTGAGTTCCCCTTCATTAACGCAGTCCCATTCAAAAATCATTTGGAGCTAATGAAACATGGCGAATGCTCAGTGCACGCCTCAGAGCTCCCAGAAACAACAACAACAACAACAACAACACAGATACAGTCTGGAAACAAACGCTGCTCAAGGGCAGTGTTATCAGCTCCAGGTTTTGTTTTAGGCCAAGTTGACCTCAAAGATTTGGGTCATCAGACTGACTGCCTTCGTGTCTGCAGCATCCGTGCATGTTTTTTTTTTTTTTTTTGTTAACTTGCCGGTGCTTACATGCATACATGTGGGTGTGGGTGTTCCTCCCACACGTTGAAGTCCGCTCATCATCTGCCCACAAGATGTGCGTGCGAGTGTTTCTGCTACCTACGTGTCTCGCAGGGAGGTCACCCTTGGGCGTTTCTGCACAGACAGAACAAATTCCTCTGCATGCCGAGGAGGAAAAAGACTTTATTGTCCATCCAGCTGCTCAACAACCATTTGGCTCCATTGGTGGCGCGGTCCTGTTACGGATATTTAGAAAAAAAGAAAGACTGCCGGTCTTCCCTCAAGGAGGTCCAAGACGAACTGACCTCCAACCCAGGCGAGACGACACTGACCTGCTCCACCACTTACTATTAGTTTTCTATCTCCATCAGTCGCAGTCATTAATATTTGGCGACTTGTGACCTTTGGGATGAAAAATGTAGGCCAGTTTGATTTCTAAGGATTTGACAAAGACAGAAGTAGGTCAAGGCTTTAGTTTTCCTCACTCTCTTTCTCTGGGTCTTAATCTGTTATCATTACACAGTAAGATTTCTGCTAAGTGCCTTAGCGAGAAAACCCTAACAAAGACAAACCCTTTAATGCAATCCGTTTAGAGGCACTTTAAAGTTCATATAGGGCCAGGTTCACCCTTGAGCCAAGTGGACAGATTTTTGTTTTTTCTTTCTTGGGCAGTTTTTTTCTTCAGAGCCTCGTTGAGGTGTGAACTGCTGAAGCAGGCCAGACAAAAATTAAATAAAATTTGATTCTTATGTGAAATCAAGAGGAAAATACAAGGAAAACGAAGAGGAGCACCTTATAAAACAATAGTTTTGAAGGACACAGCGATGGCTGTCGGACGCAGCACAAAACTCAGCTGGGATTTCAGATGAGAAAACATCTGAGATAAAGCCTCTAAACCCGGGGTGTCAAACATGAGGCTCGTGAGCCAAAACCGGCACACAAGAAGCTCCAATCTATCAAACCATATATCTTCTAACAAATTTTGTACGAGTATCAAACATAAAACAACACTGAGACCCGAGAGGAGATATCGGTGATGCTGCCATGAAAATTAACAAACTGGCATGAGCCTCAAAGCCATGCTTTCAGGGTGAGTTTGTAAAAATATGTATGATGCAGCAGCTTTTTTGAAATTTCACTGTATTTTGAATCAGAAGGTTTCAATTAATATTGACTTTATGTTGGGATTGTAGCCGTTTTCCATACCAGTTGTTTGCTTTTATGGAAATATGGACAATTTCATCGTGTATACTCTTTGCCACCACAAAGAAAAACTTTTAAGCCTAAATTCAAAGGTAATTATGGCAATATTTTACCCACTCAAGATGCAACTGGTCTGCATGTGGCCCCTGAACTAAAATGTGTTTGACACGTCTGCTCTAAACCTTCAGAAACCTCTTACAATCTGAAGTGAATTCACTTTTTACTTCAGCCAGTGAAGACAAAAATGATGATTATGAGGCTTGTGAAAGAATCCTTCCATTAATCCTCTATGTGTCTAATTCGTGGTTTTGTGGCGATGGAGCAAAAATCATTACATTTATTTGATAACAATACAGTACGTTATTTCGAGTTTACCTGAACTGGAAACCCTAAAAAAAAATACATTTATTGATACGTCAACCCAGCAACATCTGTGATTATCATGCATCGAATGTTCATGAAATCAGCTTCAGCAGCAGATCACATGACGGCCAATCGAAGCTGTGACGAGAAACAGTGGAAAACAAGCAGTAAAATCCGACTGTTTACTCTGACCGATGCCCCTTTGTCATGCAAGGCAGCATATGTGTTACGTTGACCACATCTGGACTGTATCAGCGAGTCCTGTAAATCCTGGGATTGCAGCTGTGCGCGTGTGTGTGTATGTGTGTGTGTGTGTGAGTAAGAGAGACGTCACAGACTGTGCCCTCCCCACCTTCCCCACCCTCCCCACCCTCCCGTTAATCCGCTTCTTAAGGATCTAATCTGACATGTGTTTTCATTTGTGAGTGTGAGTGTGTGCTGATGAGCGGGGAATCCAACACAGGTCTGATTAAGTTCACCGTAAATTGTTATTTTGTGTTGTGCACGTCGCCCGCTCTTGTGTGTGTTTTCATTGCGTGCGTGTGTGTGTTAATGTGTGTGTGTGTGTGAGCGCGCGTGTGTGCGCGTTTGTATATACATGAGTAAGTATAATCGTGGCGCAGTAAATAGCAATGTTTCCATATGGGCTCATTCACAGAGCTTGTGGCTGTAATTGTTTAAAGAAATCCCATCTAAACAATATTCCCTCACAGCGTGGAAACAATAGCCAAATTCAAAGTTGGACTTTACTTCCATTAGACAAATATTTGCTGCTGAAAGACACGATTCAGCTGTTTGCGACGGCGAATGTTTATCCTTCGCTCCGACTCCCATCTACTGTATAATGGAGGTGAGAAATGGAATTTAATCGAAAAGGAATTCAGAATTTTCTTGTAAGTTTTCCTGAAAATCACCTTGTAGCTGCTTTTAAAAAATGTTTTAATAATCACTTAACCATTGTTATTAATGCGATCAGTCGTAGTATCAACTGCATAAAAGGTCTGAAAATACCTGGAAATGTTCCAGGAGACTTTTACTCTTATACCATTTTCTCTTTTCATCTTTAATTTTACCTGAATTTTAAAGTTTATAACAATGCTTAGAAGATTTCTCTTTGTATATCGAGTTAAAGCAAAACTTAAAAAATAAATGTAATTAAATAATATAAAAAATATATGATATAGATGAGCTCTGACATTATTGTTTGTATTGTGATTTTTATTGTAAGGGATTTTATCTCATTGAAACATATAAATATATTTTCACTTCATATAACTGACATCAAATCTAAAATTGGGATATTTTTGGGATTTGGATCGTATAAAACATAATAAATACATTGTGGAAAGAATGAAGTTATCCACTGTGTTATTGAGATGAAACAGGATTTTTCTGACATCTTTTTGCTGATTGAGTTTTAAATACTCTATATACAAAAACTTCATCGATCGATGAGCTCACTGAGAAATTTCCATATTCTAATCCAGTCAATGTTGGGAATAAAAAGGCTTTCTTTGAGAGGCTGGTGATTGACACTGCTGGGTAATCTCACAGTTAATGGCTAACTCGTAATAAATAAGCAATTGTGGCAATGAAGGAACAGCGTTCAGGTCAGGAAAGTTCAGCAGTTCGTTGGAGTTCAAAACACTTTTGGAAGCCTTTTCTTGTACTTTTACAAACAAGAAAACAACAAAAAAGGGATTAAGAGAATAAAAATATAAGCAGTGGCGCGCATGCACAGTAGCAGTGTTTTCCGTCCTTCTCACAGCGACGGAATCCCGAGTCGTTCTGTAAAGTCCCACCTTAAAAGGCATTTTCAAAAACGTGTGTTTTTAGCGTCTCCGAGCACTGATGGCCTGTGAACGGACACCCAAAACCAAACCAAAGTTTTTTCCGTTGACACTTGAAGACACGTAAACGGGGCTTAATTTGCACCGAGGGAATGTTTTCTATCGCCTCCGGATCCCAACAGACGTTAGCAACGATATCTTATGACGTGAGAAACATCAGGAAGTCCAACATTCAACCAAAAATGACGAGTTGGCGCGAGACCAAGTGCGTCACAAGAGCAGGGGTTGAAGGTGCGATGTGGTTGGAGGGGCTCGTCCTCCCCCCCGCGTGAAAACCTCTGATCTAAGCCATCGCACACACAGATCTCACGCCAACGCTGCCGCGCTCGGCCGCAGGGGATAACGTGGTTCGGATACAGACAACCGAAGTGGCAGCTGTAGGTGGGGTGAGGGTGGGGGGGGGGTTGCTCAGTCATCACTTTGTGTTTTCTGCCGAACGGAGAGCCAAGAGCTCAAGTTTCCCTCCGTGTAAAGTTCACCGTCATTTGTCAAATCACGGCGAAAGAGAAGCAAGAGCGGGAGCACATGTGGCAAACAGGAAGGAGTGAAGACGAGGAAGCATAACAAGTGCGAGGAAGGAGGGGGGGCAGAGGAGAAAGAAAGTGATGGAGGCAGGAGGGAGACTGGATGAAACAAGTGACAGAACAGCCTGAGGCAGGAGAAGGAGGAGGAGGAGGAGGAGGAGGAGGAGGAGGAGGAACAGCGAGAGGTCTGTCACTGAGGTCAGGATTAGACTGACCAGGCCTACCAGCCCCAAGCCCTCTGTCTCTCCGAGTGTCTCTGTGCCCTCCTGATCTCTTTTTATCTTTCCGCTCTCTATTCTAGTCCACCCCCTTTCCTTTTCATCTCACAGATCAGACGCCTATAAAGCAGATTTATCCATCCCTCCCCCCCTCTCACCCTTCATTTTTATTCCAACTTTCATGAAAGAAAAAAAAAAAGAAAAGCTCTTTCTTACTTTTGATTTGGCACACGTTTTACGCCAGATGCCCGTCCTGATGCAACCTGAGCAGTTGGTGGTTAATGGGGCTCTGCTGAGGGATGACCTCGTCACAGTCGAGGTGTAAGAATATCAATATACTGAAATATCGTCATGCTTTAGGATGAGATACCAGTGTTGTCGTACAAACTTCAAAGTCTTGGCTTCGCTCAATCTCGGCCCCTTAAAGACTTAAGTCTTGAATTACATGGTCTTGACTACAACACTACAGGATTCAATATTGATTTCAATTGTTTTTTGTATTTTGAAGCCTCTGAACTTGAGTTGGCAAGCGAGTTGACCCTTCTCCCCACCCTCTCGTTGGACAAGGAAATCACGAGGGGCTATCGTTCGCTGGCGAGCTGGAAGCACATAATGGTACTAGAGTGTCTGCGGTTCAGACCTTCGTCAGTGTGTGGACTTATTTTGGCTTCCAAGAAAAAGAAGTTAATACCGGGGGGCCGCTGAGGCAAAGAGAGACGAACCTGTGAGCACACGGAGCCGGACGTCACAACAATATCCAGCGAACGACTGACTTGAAACGAGCGGACGCTTCTGAGGCCGACGCTAAAACAAGCTTGTTCATCGAAGTTACCGCAGGATTAAATTGAAGCGACCAAAATCACAGTCTACACGGCAGCTTATTTCCAAATGGCTGCTATAAAGGTTACCTTGGTTTTCCGGGACTCTCTTTTAAAGTTGGGAGTCAGATTTAATGCCTGTACAACGTAGGCCGACACACAAAGCAAATGTGGGCATTGATATTGTAATATATTGCAATATATATATATATATATATTGTCATTCATGTATCAAGATGTATAAATGAAGCAAATAGAAGATGTTTCAAGGCGCAAGCTTGCTTCTGTCTTTCTCTGGGGACTGTGAGGGCTCCAACTATTAAATTCTCAAATTGTGAGCATTTTACGAACAAAATTACATTCTATTCTATTTTGACTTGATACTGTGATTAAATTGGCTCAACTCTTCTCATGTCCTCATGTTGTATTCTTTTTTGGAACCCGGTCCAGTTCGGGGCTCCACCACTGCCCACACAGGAGTCGGTTCTGGAGTCGCCACATGTTTGAGCCGACCGGAGTGTGACGCTCTTCCCCAGGGTTAAGGACTTTGTGCTGATTGGCGGCGGGATTCGAACCAGCAAACATTGGTATTTAGTCTCTTGAACGACTTCGGTGTGACAGATTTTATGACGGGTTAGAAAATTGTCACAAAACACAGAAATGTATTACATAAGACAGATTTCCATTCAAGAGAACAAACAGGAAGACGAGGCAAATGTCTTTCCTCGACCTAATTCTTGAGGTGGTTTTATTCTCCAAAAGCAACAAACACAAGGAACGCAGCGTCGCGCAACACAGAGCAAACAAGCGAATTATTTTTGAGAGCTCACGCCTCAAATTTCGTTGGATGCCAGCCACGGGCTAATCGTCGTGCGACAGCACCGCGTTTAGTCTTCCTGTTTGGTGTGGCTGCTGTGGAGCTGAAAAACACAACCATCTGGAGGCGACGCTTTTATGCCGCGCTGCAAATGGTGAAATCCAGGCCGAGCGCAGGACGGCTGGCGAAGCAACGCCTCGGTCTAAAGCCACATGAAAAACACACTCGGATTCCAGACAATATTTTGTGATGTGGCAATTTCTTTTTTTTTTTTTCTTCTTCTTCTTCTTCTACTTCTTCTCTGTGCGCTGCGGCGCAAACGCCAGACTAAACAAGTGACTGCAGGGTCGCCAAACCGAGGCTGTTCTGCAGTTTCACACGACAAAGCAAGAAAGTCCGCCATCTGCTCGGGGATCGTTCTTTTTAACAAAATGTGTTGTCACTCTTCTGCGATTCAGGAATAAATTCATTTGATCATTTATTCCATTTGTTCTTTGCTTCTTTTTTTTTTTTAATCTTCCTGACATCCAACAATCACAATCCATCTGTTCTTCTGTCCTCTTTCTTCAGCTACAAATTCGTTCAATCTGGTATTCTTTAATTTTCCATCCATCCATCCATCCATCCATCCATCCATCCATCCATCCATCCTTCAAAACATCAAGCATGTCAATTTACCATTCATTTATCATCCATCCATCCATCCATCCATCCTTTCAATTTACCATCCATTGGTTGATTATCTATCTATCATCCATCCATCCATCCATCCTTTCAATTTACCATCCATTGGTTGATTATCTATCTATCATCCATCCATCCATCCATCCATCCATCCATCCATCCATTCATAATGTCAATATTTTCAATTTACCATTCATTTATCATCCATCCATTCATTGGTTTATCATCCATCCATCCATCCACCCACCCATCCATCCTTCATAACATCAATCTTTTCAATCTACCATTCATTTATCATCCATCCGTCCATCCATCCAATTTTTCATTGATCAACCATTAAACCATCCATCCTGTAATTTATCCAACCACCCATCAGACGGCTGATCCATCAGTCCCGTCTGCTGTTCTTGCAGCTGATGATCCTCCACCAATCAGCTCTTCAGCCCAATCAGTAAAACCATTCCTTTATAACTGCATTTTCGCTCTTATGTAGACACTCTTCTTCTTCTTCTTCTTCTTCTTTTGGATTTAGCGGCAGTTTGAATCCATAAAGTGGCTTAACCGCCGTTATGTAGACAGTCATTATTATTTGATATAACTATCTAGCGTTCATTCATCTGGTGGTGAATTATCAGATTATCATCCAGCATTCGTCTTTATCCATCAGTTAACTGATTGGTCTGTCCATCCATCCATCCATCCATACTTTTGAAACACTCGACTCTTGTGGCTCTCGCCCTTTAAGGTCATGCCGCTCAGCCGACACACACACACACACACACACACACAGACACACACACACACACACACACACACACACACACACACACACACACACACACACACACACACACACACACACACACACACACACACACACACACACACACACACACACACACACACACACACACGTCATCCAAGTGTGTGCTTCCATTCATGTGAGGCCTCCAGGCGGGGAGACGTCGGTCCTGTGACCGTGTCGCCACTGAGGAAAACTTTTTCTTTTTGTTTAGGAACACTGCGCCTCGGGACGTATTGTAAGGACCAACTGGTCCTTTCATCACACTCTGGAGGAATTTATAGCATCTTCTTCTTGTGTGTTTTTTTTTTATTTTTTTTTTAGACATTTCTTCTTCTGTTTCTCACCCCCTCCAGCTTCACTTCTTTAACATGCAGATTTTTTTATGTGTCTCCCTGAAATGTCAAGATGCCACAAACATAAAAAGCAAAGCTGAGAAAATAGAGGTCTTCATTCTTTCAGATACTCTTACACTGTCATTTATTATCATGAGGCGGTCCACACATCGCGGTTACTGTGTGATTTACTGGTGTAATTATCTCCTCAGCTTTACCCACTTTTTTCCCTCACCCTGCCTTGTCTACCGTCTTTCAATTTGTGGGCTTTACTCTCACTTACTGGTGCGTTAGGACCATCTATTACAGACCAATACAACAGCATGGTAATAAATCGGATTCTTCACCACCAAGTCGCAGCACTTCTTAGAATTACTACACCCACAAAAAAAAAAAAAAAAGGCAACTAAAGAGTTCTAAGTGAAAAGCAGCTTTGCACATTTTCATGATTATCATCATTTGGCCTCTAATTCTGATAACAGCATTGAATTTGTGTAATTGATAAAACATGCGGCGAGCGTTTGAAGGTCATGTTTTTTTCGTGCCAAAATTGTGAAGAAAGTGAAATTTAGTTTGCAGAAAATGGCCTTGTGCTAATTTGTTGATTTTGTGTCGGCAATGTTGCCGTCGTGAAAAACGTGTTGCGACACAGTCGCTCTGTTATTTGCGTTCAAACTGGATGAGGGTCTGCTGATGGCCTTCGCCTGATAGGAGTGTTTACCGTCGCCGGTCGATGCGCTTTATTCGTTCACGGGGTCACTTTAATATGTCAGCTATTTTCTGCTTGCGCTGCATATGGTAAACAGGTTCGACGCTTTAGCCACGTGAAAGAAGAAGACTGCACCAGGCTACAGAAGGACCCGGTGTGGGTTCCCCCTTTTCTTAGTCCAAGAGTTTGCACAAGAAGCATACTGGAAGTGACAGAAAGTTTGAGCTGTTTATGTGTCGCACGCTGTGCCAGTGCAGCCTCGTGTGGGCGGAAACGGTTCGGCCAACTCCTCAAAAGATGTCCCGAATTATCCGGCCACCGACGCGCGTTCCCCTGCCGTCGCCTCTGCTCTATTTTGCCGCGCTCCGCGGGGGATCCCGCTTTGTCGCCCGTGCTATTTCAGTTTGTGGATGTGAGACAAGGCTAATTTCTGGTTGCGGTCCAAATTGGCTTTCGGAGGCAGAGCCGGCGGATCTTAATGTGTCTGAAGAAAAAGTGTTACTGCTTCTCGTCTGTTCGCCGGGTGCAGAATTTGTCGCTTGAGAGTTGGTGGAAGTAAAAGGTCGTGGTTTGGAGTTCTCGCCCGGGCCGGCTGTTTTCAAGGGTTTGCAATGGCCACATGAAGCGGAGATCAGGCTATTTAACCAGAACGCTCATCTGAACAAATGGTACAGTGGACGTTTTAAATGTCAGCATATTACATTTTGAGAATTCTAATATTATAATGCTACAACTGATGATTTCGAATGGGATGTGTGTAGACCTATCCGTCATTCTAACCTCCAACACAAACTCTGTCCCGCTTTTCTTCTGCTGAGATTCACTACAAAGGACAAAGGACACGCCCCCTCACAAATGTTAGCCTGCCAGTCCACACTGAGGGCACCCAAAACCCAGTTCATAAAAGAATAACTGTCATGGCAGGAAAAGAAAATTACTCAGACAAACCAAGCTGACTGAGAGTCCCACCCGTAGCGGAGCTGACGAGAAAGACATTTCCACTTCGTTATGGGCGCACACGCACACAAAACACATTACACATGTACGCGATGGGATACAAATGTACATGTCTGTATACGCAACAAATCCAACAGACTCACAAATGTCCTTATGCTTATACGGTTATATAGAAATCTGGATACACACACAGGACTCTCCACACAAGTCTTTGTGTGCTGTCTGCTGCCAGAAGACTTTCCAATGATCAAGATCATGCAGGGACGTTATCCTGATGAAGATTTTATCCATTTCAACTGTTTTGAATCTAAACAGTCTTTTGCATCCTGAATGGAGGTGTGACATCAAAATGGCCTTCTTTCTATTCGAATCCAAAGAATGGTTGCTTTTTTTGATTGTTTCACCATATTGGGTCATCTATATTTAGCCCAGAACTCCTCTTTGGCCCCGTTTACACAACAACTGAATATGCATCGTTTCGGCGTTTTCCTTTCAGAAAAGTTTCGCATTTACACGGCAACATTTCAAAAACAACGTCTATTTATTTACACAGAAAAGGCCGAAATGATGAAAGCGATCCAGTTAGCATGCCAGGCCAAGAGTTTATTCTGTCGTTTGTTTGTAATGAAACCACACACACACACGCACACACACGTGGGCAGTATTACAAATATCTGTACTTTCTCCTGCTCACGTTCCTCCTGCACCGGGATGACTCAGAGTTACAGTCAAAAGCTCGACGGTAACGGTTATTCATCCTGGAGCTGCAGAAGATGACGAATTCAAAACTGACCAAGTTACGTCATAAAAGGTTGAAAGGCAATACTCAGATTCCAAAAGTAAAAACTCATACAAACTTGTCAGTTTATTACCTTTATCTTAAAAAAAAAAAAAAAAAAAAAACTATGATAGAAGTAAATTGTGATGTCTGTCATTACAAGGTAAATACCAGTAATTATGATAGTTTTGGTTGTTTTTACATGAAGGCTTTGCATATCAAAAAAGTACTCATGTACAAATCAGAACCTGTACTTTTTTTCCCCTTTACAATCTGTACTTTTACTTTAAGAACGTGGTTATTTTTGGGGACTCTGAATCACCTCTTGGAGGGAACCCCCCCCCCCACATGCAGACAAATATGGATCTTTAAAAATGCTGTAATTACACATGATGATTACAAACCCTGCGTCACGCCCCGGTTGCACGGGGATGATATTTTGTGGCACGGACGTCAGAAATGGAAGCCGGAGTCTGCTGGTGGACGCCTGCGCTCCGGTTTCCTCTTGTTTGGCCCAGTTAACTGCCGACATGTTTCACAGCACGGGAACATGTTTTTTCCGTTTTGGTCCAATAATTTAATTACGGGACTGAGAAACGGGCAAGCTGAGGCACGGTATCCTGACGAAGGGGGGGGGGGGGGGGGGGCAGCCGCTCCATTAACGAATCTCACATCAAGACGCTATATCTGAGGTACTCGAAATGTGCGAGTACAACAAGGGGGAAAAAAATAAAAAAATCTGTCTTGTGACCTCAATCTTAGTGGTTTGATACTCCCCGCAGAGTTGCCAAATCTATGTGAACAAGACACAAAAGAAGCAGTGTTACTGGGAGGACGAGTGGATGGCTGCGGGGCTTTGGCTTTGTGTTTCGTCTGAAAGATTAGTTGATTAGCTGCTTAGCTGTTCGACAGACAAGAAACTGGCAGCCATTTCTGGTCATCACTTAATCGTCTCCGCACATTTGTCAGAGATAGAAAAAAAAAAGAAATAAAAAATGCCAACAATTGTTTGTTTTCGTTTTCAGCTCCTTCAATGTGAGAATTTTTTCCTGCTTCTTCTCCGAAGTTTTTTTTTTTTTGGGCGAGAACTAAACTAAATAATCTGAAAATATCACCTTGGCTAGGGGAGGAATAAAAGTGTGATAATCACAATTTAACGGTTCAATATTCAATAAAAATCACCCCAAAAAAAGAAAGTGAAAACAGTTTGTGGCAGACTTGTCACTTCTCGTCCAAGTGAACTTGGAATTGGAACTTTCTGAACTGGGAACTTTCCAAGTTCCCACTTGCTTGAACCAGAACCGATTTATTTCAACCAGTTATCAGGCGATGCAACTTCTGCATTTCCCGCATTTCAACTGGTTGCTTATTGAGACAGTCATTCGTAACATGATTAAATTGTTGTACTGAACTTTGAGAGGTGCTGCAGACCGGACTTCACCAGAAAGTTGCATTTAAAGAGAAAATAGAATGAATTAAATCAAATGAGAAAAGCCATTGCATAAGCGAGTGCAAGCTGAAAAAGTTTCTGTAAGTAATATTTTATACTATACATGAACATTGGCGCTCCATAGCATGAAGCCAATATTTTATGAAGTGAGAAACGTATCCAATTTACAGACTGTTAAAGTTAGAAATTGTGAAATATGTTTGGTCAGTGTGATGCTTTTCAACGTGTGAATGGCACAGAACCTTGTTTTATACCCACTTTAAACCAGAAGTATCAAACATGAGGCAAGTGGGCCAAAAGCGGCCCTCAAGAGGCTCCAATCTGGCCAAACCTCCAAGCAAATTGCAAAAACATTCAAAGAAAACACAGATTTTTGAGCACATATCTTAAGAGTAGTGGACACGGCACAACACCGAGAGCCGAGTTGAGATATGAGTGGTGCTGCCATGAAAGGTCACAAACTAGCAATGCCCTCCAAAGCCACAAGTTTATAAAAACATGCATCATGCAACATTTTTTGGGGACATTTCACTGTATTTTACACCAGAAGGTTTCAACATACTTAGTTTTACGTGCATATTGTAGTCATATTCTGTAGTAATTGTTTGTTTGTTTGTGAAAATATTGACAGTTTCATCACGTAGAATCTGGGCCACAACAAAGAAAAACTTTAAAGTTTAACTTTCAAGGTTATTATGCCACTATTTAACCCACTCAAGATGAAATCTGGGGTGTATGTGGCCCCTGAACTAAAAAGCATTTGACTCCAATGAAGTATTGAAATATCCTTCGATAACACTATGGGGTTTGGTGTTCTAGATAATGTCTTAAAGGATTAAAATGCTCATATCTAAAACTTACATTTGGCTCTTTCGCCTAAAATATTGTTGATTAGATTTTTGCTGCTTCTGAGGTTTGGTCTCCAAACACAAGTTTGATGGAGAAAGTGAATACTTTGCTGCGGTTTCCAGTCGAGCGCCGGTATCGTCCGCTCAAGCTGACCCGCCATCAGCAAACTAAAACCAAGACTTTATCCCGGGATTGTTTCAAGCAGGACTGCGGTCTCGCTAAAGGCTTAAGCTCCCCCCTCCCTTTAATGGGCATATTTAGAAGGTTTGACTCGTACCCAAAAATAACACCGCTGCTGCCAAGCCGTCGGGCTCCGAAGCTGCAGCACATCATCATCCAACGCAAACTCACATAACAAATAATGAAACCGGTCGAGCAGAGCGGAGGCCTCAAAGAAAAAAAACAGCCCCGATGCCGAGGAAGCTGCAGGGTGGTCGCACCGCCGGTTTGATTCCCTCTCAATGTGGAAATGTTGACTCCCGCGACCGCAGGACATCGACCCACATCAACCCGTCCCAAATCGAGATGCACCGCTTCAACTCACTTTCACTTTCTCCATTGTTTGACTTCAAATTTGATCGCTTTTCTTTGTCATTCCTTTGCACCAGGAGTCGATCTGCACTCTCGGTTTAATATCAAAACGATTAGCTCATGATAAACCCTGACGAGATCGTCATATTTTATTTCTTAACGGCCTCATTCCAGCACATTAACCTATGGAAAAGTAATTTAAGGAGACAATAAGACTCTGTTGGTGGTGTACTACAGTGCCAACCACTGTCTAAAACTTTTATCACCGGGATTTATGGCATTTCATTAAGTGCTTAAACAGTGTTTCTGCATACGTATACTGCTCCCAGGGTTATCGCACAAAAAGGGCCCGGGCAAGATTAGCTTTCGAGGTGGAGGCTTTCTGTTGCTAGCGACGCAGTGGAAAGTGTATAATCCACTAAAAGACACGCAATATCCACTATCTGTCCTGGGCACTAATGGTTTATTTGTCCCTCGGTGGTGAAACGTGATCCAATAGTATTGGAGGACCCCATCTGTGAGACAGCGCCGGACAGCCAGTGGTGATTTACACAGGAGCCGTTTATGGAGCTTTAAAAAAAAAAAGACAGAGGAGCCGACATAAAAGCGGGTTTATTTATGGGAGAGAGCAACACATGGGCTGTTGTGTGGGAGCGCATAATCGAGTGTGTGTTTTCTGTGCTGAAGAGAAAGGGTTGTGGTGGTGGTGGGGGGGGGCTTGTTTACAGGTTTTGCACAGTCATGCACAAAGACACACATGCAGCAATGGTGTTAGTTCATGTGTGCAACAAGTAAGATGAGAGAGTTTTTCCAGATATAGTCATCGGATTGTTAAAAGGTGGATACGGGCAACGTTCTCGACAAAATGTGGGGAAATCACATATCAAAACTTTCTGAAAAGTGCCTTTAACCACAGATACTATCAGCAGAAAAGGCAGGAAGACAATCCCTTAACTCGTAAACAATAAGCTTTTTTCTGGGAACGTTCAGAGTCACCAAATAGTCTCATATCTGGATCGTGGCAGAAAACTGACGTACCAAATATGCACAAACGCAGAGGAGAACACACAACCTCCACACAGAAAGGGCCCCAAAAGCCCAACCTGTACTCTAACCATCCTGAAGTATAAAGATGGATCAACAGACATGAGCTGAAAAAGCAACATCTATTCAAACATCCTTCAAAATCCTGATGTGGCAGCAATTCCTCTAATTCTTAAAAAAAAAAAAAGTCTAATCCGAGCCAGAGAAGCTAGAAATACCGCCTCCAAATACAAACAGGTGAGCTCTACCTCTAAATGAAATGCAAACACAATTCCTCTGCTCCGGCGATGCGCAAACTAAACATCAATCAAGTTTTGCTGAGTTTAAACTCCTCTAAAATCGAGCCAAAACAACCCGGCAGGGAGGGCAAACACCTCCGTCCTCATCAAGCATGGATTACAAAACCCATGACACCACCGATTTCCTGTGAAGTGGCTGCCAGTGACCTCTCCGCCATGTCTGCCATCCTTTTCAACCCCACAAACCTGCAGTATGCAGAGGTGATGCCTCCTTCACCAATAGGTGGCAGAGTTTCACACTGTATCCAGGCAGGATTGAGAGAGAGAGACAGAGACAGAGAGAGAGAGAGAGAGAGAGAGAGAGAGAGGGAGAGAGAGAGAGAGCGCGCAAAGGAGGGCGTGAGAAGAGAGGAGAGAAGAGAGAGTGTGAGTGTGAACTCTTACTTGCAGTCTCTGTCCTCCAGATCAAAATGCGGATTGAAGTTGATGAGGATCTTCTGCCCCGGCTCAGGGGCGGTTATGACCCACACGCACTGCTGAGAGGGCGGGTAGGCTCCGGGATAGCCCGGGGAGGTCAGGTAGTCCGCGGTGTGGATCTCTATATTGCCCCCGCATTTATCTGGAGATATAAAGTTGCCCAGTTAGAGGAGATAGACTGACGATCAGCAGTGAAGTGCGCGCAAATGGTGACCGATGGCGCATCTGTGCGTAAAAGATCTAAGCGCAGGTGGGAGTGAGGACTTGTGGATCTCATAAATCCAAATATTCACCACTAGAGAGAGAAAGAAAACAGCTTTGAACACAGATATTAAAAAAAAAAAAAAAAAAAAGAAAACATGTTCCAAGAACAGCGACTTCACACAACACATTTCTCCATCACATTTAGGAAAAGAAGGTGTTAAAACTTTAGGATTTCACTATTTGAGAATAAGGTGTGGTGTAAAAGTGAGGTTCCTTTGCGTCCGTGGCAAGGTGTGATTACGCCCGTGAAGGTGAAGCTAGGATGATTCAATCTCATTTTCTCTGTGAATGATTGAATACATTGTTCTCTGGATCAAACGGCGGCAGCGCGTACAAATGAACGAAGCCATAAGACCTTATGGAGGTGCAATCTTTCAAATTTAATAAGGTATTCTTGTTATAGTCTATTATATTCATTTTTGCTGACCACAAGGCAATTCTTTTCCCGTCGCTATATAAAACAGCGCTTTCTTGAATTTTGCGCACGGTCTTTAATGTAAAACTACATTTACGTGCGCTAACTTGAACCCCTGCTGAGGAGCCCTCAAAGGTGAATCAGAAGCATAACAGGTGAGAGGCAACAATGGTGCAGAATGAATCAATAGTGAGCCGGGCTGCCTGTTGTCAAGCCACATGCATTCATCCGAGCAGTCAACACCTACCAGTCTGAGTCAACGCAGCGACCAGGATGACTTGGGTGAAAAGGAACAATAGCAATCCAGTACGCATCCTTATTAGGTAGTACAGCACAGACATCGTGCGTATTGAAATAAGAAAGAAAAATGAATGAAGGTCCGAGGGGACTTTACGTCCACTGAGGGAATAAAACGGAGCGGAGTGTGTCTCAAAGTGCGAGGTCTGGTTGTTGTAGGGTCCCCAGCATCCTGTGAAGCTTCAGCACCGGAGCCCCGCGTCTGGCAGGGAACAACTTGCCATCATCTCCCGGAGAGAAAGAAAAGAAAAATAATAATCCAAACGCAGAAGAGAAAACGAAATCACCAGGAAAAAGATCCGAAAGTGGCAGCTGTGCGCCTTCGATTCTCGCTCCGACCTTTCACTTCTGACACCAAACACAGACGAAAGACATACTTCCAAGTGAGGAATGATTGGGGGAAAAAATCAGACAAGAGACATCACATATTCAACTGGACACCACCCGCGGTGAAACATCAGCTCTCCAGATCTCTCTTTTTTTTCCCCTTCACTCTCTCTCTCTCTCTCTCCGCTCGCAGCGACTGACTGACTGACTGCCAGCCACAGCGAAAATGTCAGGAATACGCGGAGACTCGTAAAAGTAACGGCGGAATTTCCACTCCTCCCTTCCCAAAAAAAAAAAAAGAAAGAAAAAGAAAAAAATTCCTGCTCCGAGACGCCGTTGCGCGCAACACAGCAGCGAGCGAGCCGCTCCGAGAGAAGAAGAGCGGAGGCTGGAGCGAACTGACACCGGGCGCTGCGCCCTCCGTGCGCTCCCGTCCGACGCGTGCGTAACAGGGCAGGCTGAAGGCTGAGGAGGGGGGGGGGGGGGGAGAAAATGAGCACGCAAACTCACGCTGGCATGCGGGGTCTGGTGGTACAAGGTGTGGACACACAGCGACCGTATGAACCGACAAGAAGCGGCATCTGATCAGAGGCGCGGAGGGAGAGCAGGAAAAAATGATTTATTCGCTCAGTATAGGTGACCTACATCGAATAGTTTGTCCCACTGACCAGATAACGCTCGGTGGTCCGAATGCGCCGAATCGTGGTCATTTTTGGTGACACAAATGTGGAAAAATATTCAGGTTTGTGTGGAGAAGGACGGAAGGAAGGAAGTGCGTTTTTGTTTTTTTTTAACGCGTAAATACCATTGTGTTTGTTTTGCGCGATGCGTAAATCATTAAATTATTGAAACCGATTCAGATGCGTCATGAAGATGGACAAAACAATAATCTAGTGATGCGTCAATAGGCACATTTGCTTTGCTATTTCATAATGATGAAAATGGAACAAAGAATGATCAACAGGCAGAATAAACCAAAAGCTCGCTGACTTTTGTCATTAGTCATCATGTTGATGTGAATGAACACAAAGAGGTCTGTACTCAGCCGTAATCGAGCCAAACAATCTGCGGTCTTATCAGTTATTTTCCTGCAGAATCTCTGAAGTTTTTGCGTCCTGCTCTCAGGGGCGTTTCTAGACATTCTGTATTCTCCAGGAAGGAGAAACTCCGGGGCTCCCCAATGCTTAAGCACTCCATTCAGTCCAAATGCAGTTTTTTTTTGTTTTTTGTTTTTTAAATAATCACCACTTGTTGACCTTGGCTTGTGCAAACATCATTACTATGTCTTCTGTGTCTCAAGACCTTCAGACTTTACACGCTGTAGAATTCTTTGTCGGTCCTGTGAGCCTATCCCGGCACATGGCTGACCTCAGATAGATTTTTATCCGCTTTAAAAGCTGAAAAGCTCCTCTTACCAGGAGCAATAGAGACAGGAAGAGAAAAGAGGAGTGCAATGCTTTAGATTACTGCCCAGAAGCTTTTATCTGTATATACAGTATATACAGTGTGTTGGGCAGGTGGAGGCATGAGGAGGAAAATTAGAGATTGGGATAAACAGACACTCACATCATGTGAGGGCTTCATGTGTTTTTGATCAGGACAAAATGTCGGTCATGTTAGAGAACAAGAACCTTATGGGGTCCATCAGGGGAATTACAGACAAACTGTCATTGTTGACAACATCCAAGTAGAGGGGTTCCATTATGTAATCACTGACATTGATCAATGTCAGCCCTCTTTGTTTTAGTTTTTAAGGAATCGTATTTCAACCGGGCCTCGTCCACTAAAACCGAGTCCCGACATTTCTCAGTTCGCCTCTCACTGAGCAACACCTGAGAACATGCCTGAACTGGTTGCATCTGTGTGAAGAAAAGCAGACTTGATAATGAAAAAGCAACAGTTATCGCAGCACAGCAGATATCCGTTCACAGCATCGTCTTCCTGTCTGTTGGGACGACTGCAGGTCGAGAGAGAACGACTTATTGGGAGAGTCTGCGGTAACCTTGGAAGCTCATCATCACAGTGGGGAAAATTCTCCCAAAAAATAAAGTGTGCATAATGCATGAAATACAACTTGGCTTTATTGTTTGTTTTGGACAGGAGCTGCTTGAGGTTCCATTCACACAGCAACATTTTGAAAACCATGTCCGTTTACATGTAAACGCTGACTATAATGTAGTTTGCATGCCAGGCCACAAGTTGGTGGTGAAAGCACACACACGTGCACGCAGAGAACAATACATTATAAACTTTAACAATGGCGAGTACACGGACATTTGTATGGACAGACTACCAAGTTGGATTGTTATTACGGTCACTCTCAACTATAAAACTACCAAGTCCCAGGAGAAGATGGACTGGAGGTCATGACACTCTGGAGACAAACTTGTGTGTTACTGCCAATCTATTTACTGCAGCCACAGTGAGCATTAGCGCAGTAGCAGCATTTCAGAAAAGTTAAGTTGACCCCATTTCCAAGGAGACAGAGTCTAAGCATTTAAAAAAAAGTTAATTCGCCCTTTGTTTCCATGGAGAAGGATCATTTTCAAAAAGTTACGTTTACCCTGTTTACAAGGAGACGGAGTCGAAGTGTTTTCCAAAAAGTTGCATTTTCATTTGAAAACGCTGTTTTGTAAATGCATCCTCATTTTCTCCACATTTGTGAGAGTATTTTTTATTTATTTTTTACCATATTCAGATGAAATGACAAAGAACTTGACTCGTGTATCAAAACGGTATTTTAATAAAGACATATTCCCAAATTGAACACAGCTGAAAAAATTATTGCTCAGCCTTCTGCAGTGGTTCTACTTTTTTCTTTTTCTTCAGGAAAATTTTGTGTTCAACTCTCATCTCAAAAGATCTTCTGGTTTAGGACAGTAGAAACTAGAACGGGCACCCGGTGGAGCGCAGACCGTCGCCAACGCCACACTTCTTTGCGGAACTGAGTTAGCATCGGCTAGCATGTTAGCCGTTGATTCATATCGATGCTAACTAGCCTTTGAGAGAGCAAAACTGTGCGAAACACTGAGCGGGAGCACGAAGATAAGCCACTCCTCCAGTCAATGCGCTCGCACAGGTGTTTCTGGATACTTGCCAAGATGAGATATTAGCGGGAAATTCCGCGGCAGAGTTGGCGGTGTGCTAGCAGCCGGCTAACGGCTCCAGTGTGTCCACAACGGTGGAAATATGTTTCCTCTCCAGGAGCTGTTCGATCCAAAAATCTGATGGATTGGTCCTTGGATGATGACAAAGCATCCCTGAAGATTTCATGCAATCCGGGTAAATAGTTTTTGCGAAA
Organism: Lipophrys pholis; assembly: GCF_963383615.2. NCBI lineage: Eukaryota > Metazoa > Chordata > Actinopteri > Blenniiformes > Blenniidae > Lipophrys > Lipophrys pholis. The sequence continues at coordinate 49,838,305 of NC_137635.1, forward strand.
AGTTGGTAAAATACATATCAACCAACCAACAAATAAATAAATAGATGTGGCCAAAAACATTTGTAACCTTCGCCCCCAACTATCGTTGGTGAAGGTGACTACTGGGCCTACTAAAGAGCCACTGGATTGGAGCATTTTGCGTGTCGGTATTGTCCCGCTGTCTTTATGATTGACACCCCTGGTGTAAAGTTTAAAATCTCACATACTTCTTCCTTTTGTGCTAAAAAAAAATGCTCAAAATTTAAAATTTCCATGTCATTTTTTTTCTCTTTTTTAAATGGTAAACATGAAGTGCTACTGGTTTTCAATATGATATGCCAAAAGCACTTTATAACTCACTAGAATCATTTTGCATGCTTGAGACATTGTACATTTTTGGCTTTGAGTGATGGCTTCAACTGAACCGCATCAATATTTGCATTAATTAGATGTAAGACAAGTTTTACCAAGGCAGGGGACATTTACACAAGTAACTGTCAGTAAAAGGAGAAATGTGTCATTTGACCAAATATGCTTGAGTTCCCTGATAAAGGGCTGCAAACGCTTTAGGGATTTATGTCCCATGATGACCCGAGTGTTTCTTAAACCCTGTTTGTGGCCCTGCTGGATCATCACTGTGGTAAACAGCACGAGTGTGAATCTCCCAGGTGTGGTTGCCTGTAATTAATGCCAACCTGCTTGTTCAGCACAGCTTCCTCGGCTAAATAAAGATAAAAAAAGTGATTATCAGACACTTATAAGAGCCGCTAATGGCTCGCCGCACTGTACTAATGCAGTGTACTTCATTACAGCCCAACACAGCTGTTAGGCCTCCTTCAATGCAGCGCCGATTACCGTTATTGACGAAGTCTCTCAGACTAAGGGTAGCATCAGCGTCTTGATATAATATATACAAACACACAAGTGCACAAAACACATTACCTCCCGTGACATTTACGCCCCTATAAGCAATTGTGGAAGACCATCAATGCTTATTCAGCAGGGAGTTTTTGGGTTGGGAGTATTCTGGCTTCAATTTGAGCTCTGTGGTGAGCAAAGAGACCGGAGTTATTGTGAAACTAGTCCTATCTTTCACTGCAGCAGCCGTGAAAACAATGGCAACAGGAGCAATATTTAACAGGCGGGGCCCGGCAGCTGGCCCATAAAAGTTAATACCGCTGGAATTTCAGGCCGTCGACCGAAAAGAACCAACCGATGCACTGGAAGCGGAGTGCAATAAGTCCACTCTTTGCTTAAGGAAAAAAATTTCCAAAAAAAGGTCACAAATTGATTTAGACTGCCTTGCATCCGCTTGACAATAATCATGGAGGAAAGGAGAAAGCGAGAGAGAGAGCGAGAGAGAGAGAGAAAGCGAGAGAGACAGAGGAATTTGATGGCACAGGTTGATGTAGTAGAGCAGAAAGACGGTCCTCAACCGAGATCTGATCACAACATCAAAGCTGAAGACAATAATAAAAATAAAATTGGCAGCACAACACACCGGCAACACAGCCGAGCGCGACTGAAATAGCATCAGTGGCAGGGTGCACGTTAGTGAAGCGAGAACACAGCGAGCGTTTGTGTTCAGGATCACAGACTTAAAGGCTTTTGAAGGCCGATCAGAACTGCTCATCAGCTGATACGTCGCGCTCCTGATATCTTAATATCTCCTCCCCTTTCATGCAAACTGCTTGCAAGAATGCGGCGCCATTAATCAGGATTTAATAAAACGGCCAATAACAGTCCAATACATCACTCTGAAGCAAGCTTATGCCTATTAATTATAAGGAACCTGTTTTTCCTTGAGGTGAGTTTGAGAAGGGAGTGTCATGCAGAACAGTGCAGTTAGTGTTCATTTGGGCCTTTTTTTTAAGTCCAAGGACATATTGAGTATTTCTCAGTGATTATCTTTGCGGGTTAATGTGAAAATCCAAGCGTGTTAAAATGTGAGTTACATTCTTACTTTTCCTTGTGATTTTTCTTGAAAGTACAGTGCATGTGTATAAAGACACTTAGACCATCCATCCATCCACCCATGGTTAAATTTAATTAATTTAGACTTTCAAGTTTTTCTTTATGCAATGTATAAGTGATGAAAATGTCTATATGTTCTTTACCCAGCTAAGGGTTGCAAGGTGCTGGAGCCAATCGCGGCTGAATATGGACAAAATGCATCACAACACAACACGGAGACACAAATTGGTGAAATGCTGGTATGCTTTTGGGCTCTTGGAGAAAACTCACACATCCACGGGAAGAACATGTAAAGCCTGGGAAGACTAATTCTCATAAAGGCCATTTCCACAGAACATTTCTATTCAATCAACTGTAAATCATGGGAACCTTCAAATAGAGCTTCAGTTTGGCAGTAATATTAATATTTGGGGTTTTCTGCCCATTCTAGTCTGTTCTGTTGGCATTCCTATTGTCAGCATGTAAGTGTTAGTAATGTAAATAAAAGTTGGACTTGTATTTTGGGTGGATAAAAGCACCGACAGGCAGTACGGCTACTTGCACTTTGTAACGGTTTTCAGGCTTCTTTTCTATTTATCTAGCTTCAAAGACTCCACAGGATCCTGCAATCTACTGCTCAGGTACTGATGCTGCAGCCCCAGAGGGTCCGGGCCGGGCAATTCACCCATTATGAAGGCTGCCGATGGGAGCCGGCGCGGTGTAGGTGCCTGAATCTCCAATTTAACCTCAGTGTGTTAAACTATTTCTTCTGAGCAGCTTGCAGGATCACTTGTGACTGTCAACAAACGCTGCTGTAATTACTTTCCTTGTAGCTCGCAGCTTTACACGCCGTAGTTTCGTACTGCCTTTCCCCATCTTTGCCGCGCAACAAGAGATATTTGTCTCTGCTTATAGAAACCTCCTGTGTATGCCTATTTAATGTTCTGACAAGACCTGTTGATTCACAGACACTAAGAGAACACGTACCAGCTCAGCTCGCCATACTTTTAAATGTCTTGCACAAAAGTATGCGGGCGCATGCACGCCCACGCACGTGCACACACATGCATCTAATGGCTATGGAATGATGGAGGAGGGGTGGTATTTCTATAATGACACAGTCATATCTCAGTAATTACAGGAGACACTGACAGTGATCCATTAGGCTGCAGTGGTGGGCTGAGAGCTGCAGCAGCTACGTGCCGGCTAACGGCGGCACACAGACGCTCCTGAAAATCACATATTGTACTATTATGCGGCTGCACATCCATTGAAACACACATATTGTGTTCACAAAGGCATGCCGAGTGGTAACCAAGCTACCAAACCAGACGCCTGCTTTTGAAGACATCTTCTCACATCACATCTTGTTTGGGTCGGACCGGTAAAATAGTCCCAAAATAACCTTTAAATGCAGACTTTTAAGTTTTGTCACTGTTGTGGTGAAAAAGTGTATTTTTTATTTGCAATTAGTACCAGAATTTACTCCAATTTCAACATAAAGCCAATTTTAACAATACTTTGTGGTGCAAAATGAGCTGAAATGTCCCAAAATCTTGCAGCCTTTTGCGTGCATGTTTTTTTTATTTTTTAAATAAATTTACAAAGAGAGCATGGCTTTAAGGAGCTCAGTCTTGTTTTGTGTCTGCTATCACTAAATAGACTTAAAATACTGATGGTTTCTATGCAATCTTTTCAATTTGCTTTGTGGTTCGGCCGGATTGCACCTTCTTGTCAGTCGGTTCGAGCCCACGGGCCTTATGTTTATCACCCCCCTGGTTTAAAAACTGGAAATGTCGGCACTATCGCTTCCGGGATTGCAGCGTTTTAATTATCAGTAGTATTTCTCCCAAACATGTACACATCTTTCATCTATTCACATTTTACCCAGTTTACTAGGAGAAAGATAATTAATCATAATATACCGGAAGAAACAATAGAAAGGTTGAATTTTGAGAAACTCATTTAGCTAAAATATAAATTCAAGCAATACTGTTGGCAAAGTAAAATACAATCATTAAAATACAAATATTAGCTTCCATTTAAATTCAATTAAGCATGATAAACGTTAATAAACTAAATACATTCTTTTCACTATCCATTAGAAACAGCAGCAGAAGCTTTGTATGATCATCCGCCAACCTTTTAAACAGTTTTAAACACTATAAGAAAGTAAAAATCTCAAAACTTTCTTCACATAAACGCCACAATCCTCCTCGCCTTCTTCTTTTTGAGTCATGATTCAGTGAATTCGGTGCAGTTTTGAGGATATTTGCCTTATTGAAGTTGAGGTTCGGCTTTCAGAAAGAAGGCATCATAGTTTCCTTGGGCTCTGTCTGGTTTTTCTGAATCAAGCTGTCTGGTCTCCAGGCGGTGAACCAAACTGTGACATCTCCTCTGTTATTTTTTTTTTTTAACCGCCATCATTCTTCTCATACTCCGGGTATGGAGTTCCTCTCCGGATGAGCCGTCTTTGCTCTGCACATGTGTGCGGCCAAAGCTGTGTCCTGAGCTCATTATCCCAGATGTCCCGGAGTTCGCCTGCTTGTTCGCTGGGAAAACTGCGGTTTGGCTTTAATATCCTCCCTACATGGCAGAGACTTTTTTCTTTTGTCCAATGGACACACGCACACTGACACCAACACATGCAGCTCCTGTGACGATGGTTTGGCAACGAAACTCGTTGTGTGTGGATTTCTAGGTGTAAAATACATGTAGTTACTTTCAACATATATCATTATATAACTCTCTGAACCATGTATTGGATGTTTATTAAAGTAATTCGCCCAAGAGTGTTGTTTCTCAGGATATTTCATTACTTTTAACAGTGTTAAAACACCTTTTTGTTCCATTTTCAGATGTTGAAATTATTTACATTAAAATCACCATATTTGACCTTTAAAAAGTACAGTAGCAGCATTTGAGAAAAGTTGCTTTTCCCCCTGTTTCCATGGAGAATGAGTCAGTGTTTTCAAAAAGTTGGATTTTCAGTGACTCCGAGCACCGTTGTCATGTCAACAGACCTCCTATTTTCACTTGAAACAGGACCTGAATCGAGTTCTTTTGTTTAAATGTTCTTTACTTATAAAGTACACATGTAAACGCTGTTATTACATTATGCAGCACATGTGAGCACAATCACATAAAACATGACATAAATACACTAAAGTTATTAAGCACACCCCCCTCAGCCTCTACACACACACACACACACACACACACACACACACACACCCACACACACACACACACACACACACACACACACACACACACACACACACACACACACACACACACACACACACAGCCTCACTCCAGCTTTAAACATTTGTCAACACATCGCCTTGTTCTTCTTTAACTACACGTGGTATATGTATACACATGCTCAGCTTTACAGCAACACACAAATCACCCGCGTTCTGAAGAGATATTTCAACACAACGCGAGGTCACGGCTCCCGAGATACAATCTCACCTTCTGGCACCGAGCCAAAGAGCCTCTGGGTAAGACTGTGGGACCGACATCACGCTTTTGTCCACACACACACACACACACACACACACACACACACACACACACACACACACACACACACACACACACACACACACACACACACACACACACACACACACACGCACACACACACACACACACACACACACACACACACGCACGCAGCAATGGCCGTTGCCAGTTCCACTTCCTAAAGGGCCTAATGATGGGACTCCAGACTGGGGAGGGAAAAGGAGTACGCCAGCCAAAACACGCCTTGTTTGAGAGCTCGGATCGTGATAATTACTGTCATTACCAAAGGAGGTGATTTGGAAAAGGATGCAAACAGTTGTCCAGTTGTAAACAGAAGAGTGTTGAAACCCCAACTTGTCCTGGCTATTGTGTTATCGGCTCGGCCAAATTGCAATCTGAAATCAGTTTGTATCATAAATTTGCTGGACTTGGAGGACTTTCCTTACACGACTCACAACTGTGATTACATAACATATATTTTTATTGTTAAGTTGCATATCTGCAGCAAACTAGATGAGGATTTTAGCTTTCGTTATTCTATGAATCAAACAACACTGTCATTTGAAGCAAACAAAATTTAACTGCAGTGGGTATATTATGCATATAATTGTCTTATTATAGTGTTGTTATTGATATTACCTGGCAACATGTGAGCTCCAGCTCTACAACTGGTAACATGTATTGTAACTACATTGCTAATTTGTAATCAATCACAGTAACAATTTATTCTCAGAGCTGCTATAGTACAGTTATTGGTTGTGTTAAAATACTTTACGTGCAACATCGATTAGCAGTTTATTTTCACTCCATCCTCTTCCACAGATTAGCATCCATTGGAATGTACAGCACATCCCTGGACTGGTTGAAATCATATCTCTCTTCTGGTGTCCCCCAGGGCTCTATCCTAGGCCCCCTGCTCTTCCGTGGCTATCTCCTCCCTCTTGGCCATATTTTCCATAGTTTACCTTAAAACTCATCGTTATATTTTCTGCGCATGTGTGGCTGGTTTAATTTCAAAACCAGCGAGTCCATGTCCATTGTTCTTAGCGTTCCTGCCGTCTCCGTGAAACCTTCACTTGAAACATTCTTGCGTAAACAAGGCCAAAGAAAAGCAGTTGGCTTCTTCTCCTCTCTCTGACCAGTGTCTAACCATGGTTTTCTTAAACATCTTTAACATTTGCACAATCCCTTTATTGCACACTTCTTACTGGGTCTCGGATCTCCAATTTAAAAACCACCACACTCAAGAAAATGTAGAAACACAAATGGTACAATTCCTAAAGAAAAACAAAACTCTATGACTCATTAAATGTAATTTTCAAGTCGAAAACATCACAAAGGCGTTTGAAAAATGTTAAATAAAGACTGTTGTCAGCCGTCCGTTGCTACAACAGTTTGCCACCAAAAGGCAGCACAGCTGGCTCTGGCATGTGGTAGTTATTAGCGTGATTTGTATACACGTCTTTGACCTGTCGGCTCGGCAGAAAATCCATCATGTACAAGGCTCAAAAGCTCAAACTCCAACCCATCAGCCCCTCTCCGCCACAAAAAACTCCGGACAAGTTCACAACAAGTTCAGGATGTGGCAGCAACTTTTTCCGCCGCCGTAGAACAAATCAGAAATTCTCAACCCTGTTGTACAAATCCGATTTCCATCAACTCGTCCCTTATCTAAAGAGCCGTGACATGAGACGCCCGAGTCATATCGGCGGGCGAGACAGCTGGAAGTCATACCTTTTGTGCCTGTCAGGAGGATTTGAGCTCCATTACTCAGTAGGCCCACTGTGCCACACGTACCGGGTTTCCATCCAACAACAGAAACGCTACGGTGAGCCAGTATTTATCAAACTGATTCAATCCAAACATATGAGGCGAAAGTTTCACGCAGCCAAAAGAACCAATGAAAAGCATGAAGCTGGAAACAAGAGGAAAACATCGAATATGTTTTAAATCTAAAATTTGGATTTGATCTCTACTTTCTTGTTTATACTAAAAACATGTAGAATCTCACTTCCTCCCAAGACATTGGGACACTGTGTTAACTGTAAATAGAATTTTGCAATTCCCATAAACCGCTTATTGTATTCCCAACAGGAAAATAAACAACTCATTAGGTGTTGAAAGTTTTACCATTTCATGGAACATTTCAGCTCATTTAGAATTTGACAACGGCAATAGATCTTTAAACAGGGAAAATACGGCCAACAAAAAGCTAAACAAGAAAAACACCAAGAAAATTGTAAAAACCTCAAAGAAAGCATTCATTTTTCAAGAAAAGAGTTGTGGACACAACACAGACCTGAGGTGAGATGTCAGTGATGCTGCCATGTAAGCATCAGCCTCAAAGCCGTGCTGTCAGGGTGAGTTTGTAAAATGATGCAAAAAACGTTTTTTTGGACGTCTCGCTGTATTTTTGCACCAGTCACTTAGAGATGAAGACAATTGCAGCTTCAGCAATCGGAAGGAACCTGTGAATGAAAACGGGGAAATAATTCCAGGAAACATTTAAAAAGGTGCCCCCATCTCCAGTGCACGGCATCAGGGAGCTCAAATCGAGATGCTGGTGATCTTCAGGCTGTCAGAGAGGCGCGATTCTTGACGGGATATCCATGCAAGAGCTGAGGAACACTTATGAAACTACTAAAACCGTCCATGAATCAAAATGCTCCGAGGAGTAGAGGAAAACGAAAACTGTTCAGAGGTCAGATGAATCGAATTCTAGCCTGTCATCAGCGGACAGTTCAATAGCCTGCATCCCTGCTGATACGGGGGTACATTAGTGCCCATGGTGTGGGCATCTGGAACGTATCCGAAAGGGCAACATCAATGCTGGAAAATGCGTTGAGGGTTCCGAGCATCTGCACTCAATCAGACCATGTGCCTTTCTAAAACTTGACTTTATGAGATTGAGATTGCTAATGAAACAGCGCAGAGCAATCTTTGTAGAGATGGGAGTTTATCTCCTCAAGTCTGACCCATATCTGTTTTCATATGTTTTTTTACTGGGCTTTTATCAGGATCCACGGACACAGTGGTTCGAATCTGCACATTTCTGAGTTGATTGTGTTTCATCTGTTAAACCTGAGACCTGACCTAAAACTGTGAGACCTGATTGGTTCTCCCACGTTACGGTTGCAAGACACCAACGCTCACCTAGTTCAAATCACACCTTGCCAACAGGAGACAACTCACCGAGATCCACTGTGACCGACGGCGTTCCTCAGGGTTCAATGCTGGGTCTCCTCCTTTTCCTCGTCTTTCTCTCATCATCCGTTGCCACAACACTGATGCCATTCATCTCAACATTTCTGGTATTATTGTTTCAGACAGATTTCATTTGATTTACTAAAATAACGGCACAAATGCATGGCTGTGGGATAATTGGCAATATGAGATCATTCAGTAGTGAGCTTTCTTTTCCACTTTATTTTAAACATCTCTTTGGGAACTTCTCTTTCATTCCACTTTATGTGGTGTAAAATCGTGCCTGATGCAGTTTTTCATCCTCTTGCAGCATCCAAATCTGGTTTTCAAGTGAAACTAAAAACCACTTGTGCACCCAATCGTCTCCCACAACAGAATGATGTTTTCCTCTCTTATTTTTAGGGACAGCTGCCGGAAATTTCCCCTTTTCCGTTCTCCTTCTTGGCACAGTCATCATCGATTTAGCCTAAGCCCTCGCTTGGCATCGAGCGGCCGCACAGGAAGGCTCAAAGTGTAAGTGCCAGAATCTGACACTTCCCGGCGCCCCGATACTTCGTCAAGTGATATGAAGAGCCGCTTGTCAAGACAGGAACACTGTCCCACGTCTCTGTTTGTGTCTGTGACAAGGAGACGGGAGAGAGGAAGGGAGTAGTTTTTTTGTTGTTACGTCGAAGACAACAAAAAAGAGACACCTTGCGATAAATTATTCAACACGTTATATAAGCAGATTTTTCTGATACTGAATTCTGAGAAGCCTTTAAAAAAAAAAAAAAACAACGAAAAACAACAACAGACATCGACACATTTTGCAGACTGCCAATCAGTAACAAACAAAAAGCTGGGAATAAAGAGGACAACAAGCTTTTTACTTTCTCTTTCACAGGAAGAAGAACAACGGTTGTTGGCAATTTTTCTTGACGCTTTTCATCTCCAGCAAGGTCATTGCAGAAGAATCGGAACGAGTTTGCAAAAGTAAAGTTACACAGAACTGCATTCATCCCTGCCTAGTTTCTTTGAAGTTACTTTATTTCACCGAAAAACCTCTATTTAAAACTTTCTTTCCCCCAATCGCACGCTACACATTTAACAAGACTGAACGTTGGATACGTCTGTCAAATCCAGTGGCGTGAAAGCATTAAGTTACTGTTACAAGTCCACATATTGGAGTAAGTTGATAACTGATTACTGTTATAACGTTAGTAAAGCTGCAGTTGGTTCAGTTCCAGTCGTCTTCATGCTTTTATGCACCTAAATCTGTTGTCTTTAGCGCCCTGGAAAAGATAATAACCCTTTTATGCAATGTCTTTCTTTTCTGTATCTCTTGAATTCACTTCATTTCACAATAAAATGCTAAGTATTCCTTTAATATCTTGTTCTTAATTAATCTATGTCATTATTTCAATTTATTGCCTCTTACATTATGAACATAGGTTTAACACTTGTACATCAATTTTACACACACGTGTCAAAAATGACCCATTTATCTAAATGTGGCTGTCGATTAAACTTTTAACTTGATATAGGTGTAAACAAATTCTATGCTAGTTCAGAAAGAAAGAAAGGAAAATACATGTGATGATTTGTGCTTTACCAAAATAGAATATTTGGTATATTAAATTAAAAAAAAAAATTTTTTTTATTAAAAAGCTAAATTTGTAAAAAAAAATAAAATAAGGATGTACTATTATAAAAAAAAAAAAAAAAAAAAAAGTTAATTGAAGAATACTTGTAATACTGTATAATGACATTAATTTACTGTAAAGATAAAGCATGAAATAACTCATTCGGGTCACTTTGTACCTATTTGTTCAAAAATCTCTTTCCTTTTCGCTTTGGTCCAATTTATAGAGCGTCACAGCATCGACAGATCAGGGAATGCGCCCCAGCAATGTGTAACTAGTTAAATTTTATTCATTGCATCTGGTAAAGGAACGGCACAACTTAAGTACATAGTAACTGTAATGGATTACTCATTATTAGCAGGTGGGAAGACATTGTTAAATGGGAAATTTTACTGCTGCAGCGGCCTCAAAGCGCTTTACATGATCGCTCACATTTACTCATTCTCAGATAAAGTTACACGCGCACAGATCAATGGCTGCCATGCAGAAAGTTTGCACACCGTTTGGAGGTTCAGTGTCTTGCCCGTGGACCCTTTGGCATGAAGCGAGAGGGGGATTGAACCACCAACCTCTGTATTAGAAGATGCCCTTTTCTCAAAAAAAAACCCTGAAGAAGCAGATTTAAATGTAACGATAAGTGTTATTGTGTTTTCCACAATAAAACAATTTCAGTTTAATTTTGACATGCTGACATATTTTCTCACTGTTCCTGTTGTTTTAATGTTCAAGATATATCATCAAGATTTGCTGAAAATTCAGACTGCACAAGCTTTTTCTGGAAGACGTGAATGTAAAAATTGATGTGTGACTCCGAATAACCCCCGGAATTTAATTTCCGCACAACATTGCCAGAGCCCTTCGATTAAATGCTGAGGAAAGCTCGACTCGCAGCAATCAGGACTTGAGTGATGGAATTTAAGTGGCACTCCCACCCCGACCGAGCCGAATGGATCCACCCCAGCAAACAGAAGTAAATAGAAAAGTGAGAGTTTTGTGGCCCAAAGGTCACAGGGAGTGCGATCAGTGACCTGGAGCTGTATGTGTGTGTGTGTGTGTGTGTGTGTGTGTGTGTGTGTGTGTGTGTGTGTGGGGGGGGGGGGGGGGGGGGGGGGGGGGGGGTTATTCATCCAGTAAGGGGGGAGGAGGGAGACGAAGAGGAGGAGGGGGAGCATCTTATGTGTGATTGTTTCTACTTACTCAGACATGCGTTTGTGTTAAATTCAAGATTGAAAGATGTGGTTTGAGGTCAGTGTCGGGGAAAGTAGTGGTAACGGTCCTAAAATTGGCTCGAAGCGAGAGTAATGTCCAAAACGTGTGACAGGACGGCGCAAGAAAAATAAGCGGAGTGTTGAGGAAGTGTGAGAGAAAGTCTGTTTGCATGTGCCGGGCAGATAAGACATTATCACCGTCCGCTCGGAGACATGTTCCAGCCGGCCCGGGAAGCCAACACGGCAATTACAGCGCGGCGGCCATCAGCTGGGTCAAAGAGCAGCGGGGCTGCCTGAGTTGACACCGAAGGACCCCGAGCAGTTAATTAGTAAGGAAACAAAAGTTGGAGCCGCCAGCTGTTGTTTTATTAGAAGATCCAACTTCTGCACCTTTTCTTTTTTTCTTGAAAACATGTGGCATTTATACTGCAGCAAACTCACTATTGACACTTACAAAACACCTGTGCTGTTTCTCTATTCAGACTTTTAACATGTAAAGGTGATGCACTGCTCCATTTGAAGTCATTTTTCTCCTTCAATAACCCGTTTTCGTGACGACGTTTCGCGTGAAAACGCAGCATTTCTTTCATTACGTTTTGAAAACAATATCTCTTTACATGAAAACAGCGGCGGCGCTGAAAATTATGCAGTTTTCATGTTGGGCCATGAGTTGGCGCCGTTTGTTGTTTTTTTAAAACCACACACATTTGCGTGGATAGACGACAAAGTGAAATCACCATTACAGTAACTCAACTCTAAAACTACCAAGTCCCAGGAGACTATGGACTGGGAGTCATGACACTCTGGAAGCAAACACTTGTTGTTAATGTCCGTCTGTTGTGCATGCGCAGAAATGTTTACTACAACCACGATGGTTTTTTTTTTTTTTTAAATTGTGTTTCATCTGCACAGAGACAAAGTTGGAGGATTTTCAAAAAGTTTTCAGTGGACTGTTATCGTGTGGACAGGGACCCGAAACGAATGAAAGGTTTATGTTTTCCCTTGAAAAATGTGGTGAAAACGAGGCCTAAATAGGCTTATGCAAGGAGGGAGGGGGGCCTCAGAGGAAGTGTGTCATCCAAGAATAACAAAGTTATGTGCTCTTGAATTGAAAGTCAGGGTGAATCCAGATAGTTCAACTTGAGACTTGAAGACATTTCCCATTTGTTTGGCCTTTTTATAGTTGCGTACGTATTTCAGTCTTTGATTTGAATAGGTGTGGGAGGGCTGTGTTTTCTCTGGACTGACGATCTGTGTGGTTTGCACCCCACAACCCAAAGTTTAAGATGGAAAGATACTCATCGATGCATGTGTAAGGAGAAGAAAAGTGGAACTAATACCAATCCCTGTGGAACGCCATACATTACTTCATACATGTTTAAGGAATGTTAAGCATACTGACAAAAGAAAGCCTACTTTGGAAATGCCAATTAATAACATCCGGGAGGGTAGACACACTCGTCAAGGTGATGTAACAGAACATCTCGGTCAGCAGTGTCAAAGAAAACACTTGTGTTTAAAAGTACAAGGACAGAAACCTTGTCTTTTGTCAGCACAGATCCCGAGATCATTACCAGGTTTGAGCATTAGTGCAGAGAACTGCTTCATGAATAGTCAGAATTTAATATGCAAACAAAGCAGGGGAAACAAGACGACTGAAAAGGTCGGGTCATTAAGGTCCACATGCAGGTGAGTTTTAATTTCAGGCTCGGCAAGAATTTACTTCTTTTTTTTTTTTTTTTTTTAAAGCATTTGAAATGTGTCACCCTCTGAGAAAACACAATATGATCACATTAGTAATAACAGCTATCAATGTGTAATTCTCATATATCTATATTCAGGCTCTTCTTCCTGTGAAACGACACAAAACTGAGATGGAAGATTGCGTGTGAGCTAAGCTGCTCGCATTTCGATAATCTGCTCATGTTTGTTTTCCTTTGACAGAAGTGATAAAAAGATCACCGAAGATGAGGGGGATTATACTTCTGGTACACTTTAGCACATAGAAATGCAAACACACACACACACACACACACACACACACACACACACACACACACACACACACACACACACACACACACACACACACACACACACACACACACACACACACACACACATATATGGTGCACCGTTTACAAATAATTCACTGAACTTTTCCCTTGAGCACACGCCAGCAATGCAGGGTTGAGAGTTTGATTTGTACGCACTCTTCTGTAGCACACTTTAACTGAAGTCATCCAACAAAATGGCAGATGTGAACAGCTTTTACCACTTGTATGTGGTTATTTCACAAAAGTGCAACACTGCAATAATCTGTTATGTATATAGGGGAAAGCCCATTGGCCACTGCTTTTAAAAAAAAAAAAAACGACGACAAAATACCACGGTGTAACACTGCCATTACCAACAACCTCAGCAAACACTTTGTTTCTTCACATGACCAGCTTCTACTATCACTCTATTTACATTACCCAAAAGAAATGGTCCTAATCGAGTGCGGCCTCCAGTTCCTAAATCACTGAAAACAGCCACTGCGCCCTGACAACATGTTCAATTTTCCAGCCACCTCACCTCATTTTTATTCCACGTGTAATGTCCAGTGTCATGGAGCAGCGGTTTCCAGCCCGAGCGCGGGGAATGGGGATGGAAAGGAATCGAGGAGGAGGGGGAGGAGGAGGAGGAGGAGGAGGGCAGGGAGCAGAGGCCTGCAATGGTTTAAAGCACCATGCATCTTTTCTATCTGACGGACTCTGCTGGTTACCGAGTCGATGGTTCACTGGGCCATGAAGGAGCCGATTTGTTCTCCTCTCGGAGACGAGCTCTGGATTCAGTTAGCCAGCACATCACTGTTAAAAAAAAAATAAAAAATCCATCTTAACAAGTCATTTACTCTGGCATCATTTATATTCGTCTTCGGCTGAGAAAAGTGTGCAAATGTAGATTTCTTCAGTACATTTACTTTAAACAAACACATCACTCCACCGGGTCGATCCAAAACCATTTTTCTTTTTTTTTTTTTTTCCTGGGTGAAGTAAATTCTAGAAACAGTTTTGAATTAAGGGAAGAAAAAAACCTGATATGACATTAGTCTGATAAGTCCATCTTTTCTGGAAATGGATGTTTTTGGGATCTCTCGCGCGCCAGTTAAATCACCTTATCTACTTTCTCGTAAAAGCAGGATTAGATGGCGTACCATCGAGAGGTGAAACACATGGACGTGTGGGGAACAAGAGGAGGGGCAGCCGGCTTTATAAATCCTTCAACAGTTTGAAAATAATCTGAGGAACAAAGAAAGGGGTTTTCTGAGAAAGAACAAACAAGCTCTGATCTGGACAATCCTGAAGGAGTTTTTTAAAAAAAAAAAAAATTATTTTCCCGGGAAATAATTAAAAACAGCCACTGTGCTCAGCAGGTCCCCGTTTCAAAGAAGGTTCGGTGATGAGAAAACAATTTCATAGGTGTCAGTTTGTTGAAAGCGTAAAACGTCACATAAAGAAGGAATTTATACTTTTTTCTAAACGTGAAGAAAAAAAAAAGTTATGAAAACGTATGAAATTTCATATTAATGAAAATCAAAGTCCTCAAAGCAACAAGACCAGTATTTCATTCTCCTTTGCATGTTCTTATTGTATTTATGAGGGAATTAAATTGCTCATAAAGACCAGACCACTGAGTCCAGGGTGTATTTTGCTTTTTAACCCCCCTGATATCAGTTAAAGTCTGTATTGAGAATTGACAGATAAGTTGACTCGGGTGAAAACGCATCATTTGTTAGTTTTCTTTGCAGAAAATTTTTCCTTTTAAAGAAAGGATGTCCATTTGCC
This sequence comes from Lipophrys pholis, assembly GCF_963383615.2. Taxonomy (NCBI): domain Eukaryota; kingdom Metazoa; phylum Chordata; class Actinopteri; order Blenniiformes; family Blenniidae; genus Lipophrys; species Lipophrys pholis. The sequence continues at coordinate 49,853,632 of NC_137635.1, forward strand.
AGTCATGCCATTCTTGTTATTGTCCTTCTACTTGCACATGTGCAGACTTTCTGTTTACTATGGTCATTGTGCTCAAGCACTATGTTAAGATTTATAGTAATTTTGTATGTTTTTGCTCAAAAATCCAGACATCCTCATCACGTTTACTCTCTGCCACAAACAAAGTCAAACTCAAGCCTTAAACATAAAGCTTATCGTGGCGCTATTTTACCAGTTTGGCCCAATTAAAGAGGAAAATGTGCTGTATATGTCGCCTCTGAGCTAAAATGTGTTTGAGACCCCTGACTGTCAACAAAAGAAAAAAAAAAAGTGGGATTTCCCCCAAATCGACCACATCTGGATGAAGATATCATCTGACGCTGACATTCTTTGCTCATATTAAGTCTGATGTAACCACTTTTACCCAGTGTGGATCGAGCACTGGTCGGAGCGATCTGTCCATGAGGAGAGCGCTCGCTAACGTGAGGGAAGTGTGTGTGTGTGTGGGGGGGGGGGGGGGGGGGGGACACACGAGCACTAGTGATTTAGTGTGGCGTTATCGTCGAGGCCCAAACAGGCAGAGAATGACTCATTTAGAAAGTAGACAGTCTGTCAGCGGAGACACTGTCACTCCATCACATTGATTATTCAGTCAGACCAGACGATTGTTTACAGGCCAATCAATACTCAGTGCAAATTGTAATCACAACTCACACACACACACACACACGCACGCACGCACGCACGCACGCACGCACGCACGCACGCACGCACGCACGCACGCACACACACACACACACACACACACACACACACACACACACACACACGGATGGAAGCAGGCGCTCACACGGGGAGTTTAGGAAGTGTGGCCACATGAATCTTTACGTCGTCGCATCATAAACATCTGAAACAGGTCAGCTTGTGTGTGGGAGTTAGCATTAACGCACCAACATATGTACAAGTGCACCTCCAGTGCAAAAGGCTGCAAGCTGTGTGAGTGGAGGCTCCAGTCTAAACATGTCAACTTTACGTTCACTTGAAGCCAAACCCACATTTTCCCTCAGTCATTTAAGATCATACAATCTAATGATTCCCGATCCAATTATAACTGAACAGGTTCTACTTATTTATATATGAAATCTTGGCAGGGAGGACTTATGCATCTTTGAAACTGGATGATCTGCCAGCAGCTCTCGAGCCCGATTCCTTTATTCCCTTTGGAGAAATTAAGGCTTCATAACAAGACTTTTTTTTTTTTTTTTTTTTTGCAATAGTTCTTTTTATGGAAAAGCTGCTGCTGTTGGCTGTCTGACATTGGATTAATACGTTTCTATTTAAACAGTTGCCCTTGTTGCTTGTACACCAGCTGCATGGATATTCGGATTAAATAAGGAACTGGTGGCGGTAAATATTAGTCACTGAAAACACGGCGCCTGGGTGGTTTGAAAAGTTGAATCATTACTCACGTGCAACTTTATGTGCTTTATTTTCAGAATGAGAAACAAAAATGTAAACAGATCTGTAAGATGGGATATGCGATTATTATTTCACTAAAACTCAACAATCTTCAAGATACAGTAGAACCTGGTGGATTAGATCCAGATGTGCTCCGCGTCAACATGTGGAACCGAACCAGTGTTGTGAGATTTGGTGGGAAAAGCTTGTTAACAATACCGTATATTTCTGGCCATTGATGCACAAATAAACAAAGGGCTGCAGATTGATAAAGCAAATTAAAGCCAAAAGGAATATCCTGTCTACACACACACACACACACACACACACACACACACACACACACACACACACACACACACACACACACACACACACACACACACACACACACACACACACACACACACACACACACACACGTGTGCACAACCACGGCGTTGTCGTTCCCCTCGGCCATCAGCTGCATTTGAAGTACATTTGTAAGTGAATTTCATAAGTGTGGCTGAAGTGAAAGCAAAAGCCTGCAGATCAATATTTGAATAGAAGTACTTTGGTTTACTCCCAAGTGAGTACGTTTACATGTGCGTTTATATAAATGTGCGTGCGTGCGTGTGTGTGTCAGTCAGCCCCGGGCGGTGCTAGTGGGACCGGTGCCAGACGGTTTTACTGTCTGGAATTTGATGGAGTCTCGTAATGTTGTATATGCACTCGTCTCCGTGATACATTATGAATGAAGCCCGCCTTCCATCACAGACGCAAAATAACCGAGTGAGATATCAGTTGCACGGACACAGAGTCGAATATGGACGCACACGGAAATATGGACGATTTTTCTCTAGTCATCACCCTGTTTTCTCTTTTCACTCTCCACCACAGAAACACAACTTTGAACTGACACATCACCTCCTCCAGGAGCCCAGCGCCGCACTGGGCTGGTTCTAGCTTAGCCTGCAACAGTTTTTTCTCACTTTCTCCAACAGAGGAAATATAGATTGTCTCTAAGTTCTGAATATTTCTCCCAAGGTGGAACTTTTTGAAAATGCTTCGACTCCATGGAAACCACAGGTGTCAAACTTTGAGGCCCCATGGGGCAAATCTATTGGTTCACCTCACCACCAAGCAGACTGTCAAAATTCCAAAGAAAACATAGATTTTTTAGAAAAACTAATTTCTCAAGAGTATTGGACAGCCGAGCTGAGATATCGGTGATGCTTCCATGAAAGCGAGTTAGCTCGTTGCAAAAATGCAAACGAGCATTCGTCTCAATACCCGTGCTGTCAGAGTGAGTTTGTGAAAATATGCAATAATGCAAATGCCGCTATAAGATAATCTTTTTTTTTTTTGATATTTCACAGAATTTTGCGCCAAAATACTTCATTAAAGTTGGCTTCCTTTTGAAATTGTAGTCAATTTCGATAGTAACTGTTTGGTTTTCTAAACATTTTTTAAAATTTTCATCCCGAGTACTCTGCGCCACGACAAAGAAAAACAGTAAAGTTTAAATTTAAAGGTTGTTATAGCACTGTTTTTGAGATGAAATTGGGCTGAATGCGGCCCCGGAGCTAAATTGTGGTTTTAACGGAGGAAAACCTAACTTTTCTGAAATGCCGCTGCTGCGCATGCAACATGAACGACCAAGTGGTTTAAATAGGCTCCACCCATCATGTGACTCTCCTCTGACTAACAAGTACAAAAAAACTGGATAGAACATGTGAGGAACCTGTGAGATGGAATCAAGTTAATGACTTCAGCTGGCCCACAAACACATAACATCTCAGTTTGACGGTTTTGGCACATTTTTTGGACCACAGAGAGTCACACGGCAGTAAAAACTTTTTTTTTATCTTAGTCCTTTTTGAGCCAGTTGATGTCTCGCCCTGACCGAGACACAGATTCAGACCGGAGCAAACACGATGCAGGGTAACCTGGTGGGAGAAGGCGAGAGAGACGGACTGCATTGGATGATTTTCTCTCTCTCTCTCTCTCTCTCTCTCTCTCTCTCTCTCTCTCTCTCTCTCTCTCTCTCTCTCTCAACCCCGAGGTCTCCCATTTCCTCTCGTTCCCACAGACGTCTCCTTCAATGATACACTATTGATTTATTGTCCACCACATGACTGAAGGGACCGAGCCAAAGACGCCGAAAGAGGGACGGGGGGATATTGAGCCGGGGAAGAGCGACAGAAAGTGAAAGATATTATTAATGCCACTGAGCAGTTTGTTGTTGTTCCTGTCAGGCTGTCAGCAGCAGAACTCTGTCGCGTTTGTTGACTGACCATGCATGGAGGACAAAAACTATACAGGATGGAGTAGGGAATACACATTTGGAGAAAGTTAAAGTTTCCAAAGGTGGTTGTTAGAGCCCGATATGTAACAACGACCCAAAATGTTATAAAATCTACTGGAATAAAACCCGAAATGTAATAACTGGTTGATAATGTAACAAAAGCCCAAAATGTAAAAAAAAAAAAAAAAAAAAGTAATAACTAATAATGTAAAAAGATTTCACAAGAATTTAAATGCGATCTTAATATGTTTAATGCTTTTTCGTTATTTTGTACTGATGAGAAATGTATTACAGATTATAGAGCACAGAGACTATAAATGACTTGGGCAACAGCACCCATACATAAATACCATAAACTGTATGTACTCATACACTCATTCTTTAAGTGTTATTCAAAGTGAAGCAGTTTAAATCATTGACTCACTTTATATGATGTAATAAAAATATTCCATAATTAGGGGGAGGATATTTTGCCTGCCCCACAATATAATATTAAAAGTTTTATGTTTCGGGCTCAGAGTCTATTTACATTATTGACCAGTTGTTACATTTTGGGTTTTATTATAATCATTAAATATTATTATTATTATTTTATTCTTTTTTTAAATTACTTTTCTGGCTCAGCAGTTTTGTTACATTATCGGCCACTTAATGCATTTTCGGTTTTATTACAACATATTTTACTACAATCCGGGTCATTGTTACATATTGGGCTCCAACAGGTGAGAAGCAGATTAAAAGTTGACTCAGGTTGATGAGGAACTGTCTATCACAGCCACAGAGGAACAAATTGACACCATTGAGAATACATCGGGGTCTTATCTCAGCAAATAGATCATCCTTTCCTTTCCTTTAAAGGAAGAAGGTTGTTTCACCGGAGTCAGCTTCAACATTTGAGGTCTACCTGGAATTTGGAGGCGACGGATTCACAGACAGGTCCAACGTTGTGTTTGCAGCGTTTATCACATGGCGTTTTTGGACTTTAGTTTCAGACCAGCCAGTTGATCATCTTTACTTCCTGACGTCACGACGCCTGTTAAAGATCCACGTTGGACTCGACCATAAACCCGGGTTAGATGGTTACATGTTTCAGATCATGACTTTTCCAGATTTACGAAACAAGCAAGAGGTCTTTCTGTGTTTCTTGTTTTTCATGCACGTCGCTCTCTTTTCGTACCCGTGTTGAAGAGATCCGTGTCACACAGCAGCAGGCACAAGCAAAATGCATAGAATATGTGAGGAACCTGTTTGTTTGTTTTTTTAATCAGCAGGATGAGTTTAGACCAAAAGAGACGTATATATTTCCGTTTCGAAAACGACCACGCGAGAACAACCCTCCTCAACACGATGTACAGCTCATCTGTCTCAGGGAGTCCAACACAAAATTAGGGCCACTCTCTGCTCCTAGTTGCCTAGGCAACCGTTCAGGAATCTAGAGGCTTTTTTTTTTTTCCCTCCTCCTGCACGAGGACGAGCAGCATGGTCATATTATTTACCTCTGGCTGGGGCTGTAATCCCTGTCACCTACCCGCTGTGTTGCACACTATACCTCTGGAAAAGAACATCCAACCCCCACAAACTACAGCACCACCGCCCAGCCTAATACACACACACACACACACACACACACACACACACACACACACACACACACACACACACACACACACACACACACACACACACACACACACACACACACACACACACACGCGCGCCGCATTGTGTGCGTCGGAGAATGGCAGGGCGACAGTTACCATGGCGATATCGATAGTTATCTTTTTTTGCCCGCCCCCCTGCACGTCAACAGGTGAGCGCTGTAATGTAAATTTGTCACGCTGTGACACATGCATGAGGAAGTCTGCAGGGGAGTGCACATGTGCACGTGCATTTAAAAAAAAATAATAAAAAAAACACAGACTGTGAAATGAATGTATTATTCACCATCATGGATAGGCTCTCAGACACAACACACATTTTAGTTCAGCCACATTCAGCCCAATGTCATCTCCACTGGGCCGGACCAGTAAAATAGGGTCATATTAACCTCTATATTTAAAGTTTGTCTTTGTTGTGGCACAGATTAAATGGAAGCAAGCTTTTCATGGCAGCGTCACTGATACCTCAGATCGGGTCTTAGTGTTGTGTGTCCACTACTGTGAAGAAAACTGTTTTAAAAAGTGGATGGCTTTTTTAGGGGGGAATTTTAACAATTTGCTTGGTTGTTTTCTGGGCTGGATTCTTTTGCCAGTTTCGGCCGTCAGGTTTTATGTTTGACAACCCTGCTCTATGATCTAAAGCAAAGCTTTACAGTCTTCAGCTCATAATGCACCCTGCGGTCATGCAGTTCTGCCCCACTGTTGAAGCGTTTGGTGTTTTACGTGGTTTCTCCTGACTGGTCTGTGGTTACTTCGTCCCACACATTAAAATGATGCATTATGTATTCTGAGTTTGGCTTGTTGGATCAGGCCACACGTGCCGTCATCTCTCCTCACATTCGTCAACGAGTTTCGGCCATCAGTTCCCCTACATTTACATCCTCTGACCACCACAGACTGGGAACGCCACAAGAGCTCTGACCCTGTGAAACCATCACGTTGAACCTTGTCCATCTCACTTAAATCCTCATTCTCGCCCCTTTCTTTATTTTTTTTTTTGCTTCTACTTCAGCTTTGAGAAAAACAAGTGACGTGTGTAAGCATGGACCTTTGCGTTGACGCGTATGGAGAAATGTGATGTAAATGCATGTACAACACAAATTAAGCCTTCCGCGGAAAGAAAACCCAGCAAAAATACATACATGAATATAAATGTGACATGTATTTGCGCGGACTTAAACCCACTTGCAAAGTCTATATGCACACACACACACACACACACACACACACACACACACACACACACACACACACACACACACACACACACACACTACATGCAGTGAGGGAATGTATACATAGGAATGATACACAAGTTTTACAGTTAGTTTGTTGTGTCTATAAAAATTCTGATCCACCATTCCACTCACAAACAAACACCAAATCTATCTATCAACCCCCCCCCCCCCCCCCCACATACACACACACGCTGCTCGCTCTCAAATCAGTCAAATCCATAATTGGTCGTCCATTATGCCAGAGTTCATTTGCATGGTTCCAGCTGAAGTGTTTACCAGATGTCTGTGGGTGTCGCTAACATGATTAGGCTGCCGTTCCGCTAATTTATTGGCTTGATCCTCTGGGTGCTCGTCCATCATCGGTTGGACTCAGAAAACACCGCAAAAAAACGGCTGGTTTTCACGGGGAAAAGCCTGATGTTTGCGACGGGGAGGGGACGGCCTTCATTACTCGCGGTGTGTGTAAACACCGCCCGTGACACCTCGCGGTCTCCCCGTGGAACGTGAAGCTCTCCGAGTAGTCAGCCGGTCTCTGTGGCGAGTGTAAGCGTGATGAATTTCAACGTATTTATCATGGTCGGCGAGACTGATTCAGACGTTCCAGAGCCGGCTCCGGTTCGGGCGTGACAGTCGAAAAACACGAAGGCACCAGGGGATTAAACCGGCTGTAGAATATAATAACCTGGCTATAGTGTTAACTTTATGTCTTTTTTATGGTTGCAGACGAAGAAGTAAATCCATGAAAAAAATTTTGTATAAGTACTCATAACGGTACTCGGTATCGGCAAGTAGATTAAGGTTTGTACTCAAACCCGTCCTTTAAAAAAGTGGTATCGGTGCATCCCTATATATTCTGATTATTATTTTTATTATCATATTAAGTTCGAGTCACCAGTTATCTAAACGTACATGTGTTTTGGTGAGAAGCCAGAGAATTGGAGTAAACCTACAAACACCCCACGGAGAACCCGCAAACTCCACACACACACACAAATTAACATATTTGAGTACAATTTGCATATTTTTATAGTCTGACTCTAATCATATGCGGGGAGTGAACCATTATTGCATTGGAAATACTTTTCAGCACATGGCTTCTGTTTAGTAAACCAGGAAGGCGGTTCACGCCGTCACTCACTTCCATTTACGAGGCAGTGATGGACGTATGAACACTGAATGAGCTCATGCACGCTTCAGGTTTGTTGTGACACTTTGATATCAACACAAAGACGTGTATGAACACACAAACACCTGCTGGGAAGGGGGAGAAGGAAAAACTGCACGTACGCGTACGCTATCTGAAGACCGTCCGTATGCACACGTGCATGGACTAATTTCATTTACCATTTTTATTTCCACAAGGAGGATATTAGGAAGTCGTTTTTTTTTTTTTATAATGACAGCTCGGCAAGTGCCAGGAGACACTTGCGGAGGGGGAATGAAACGCACAACCCGGATGAACAAAGGAGCGCGTCAGCCTCGTCGCTGAGGTTTCTCCTCGGTGGAAAAAAAAAAGAAAATTTCAACAGTCGTTTTTGTGAGAAACGCCACCCGCAATCCAAATGACATCCAAATAACACGCTGGGTGTCACACCTATCTGAAATAGCAATCACCGCATGTAAATGTCATCTGGGAATTCAACTGGAGGGTGTTTTAAGATGGACATTCTAATCCTGGGATTTCAATCCAATATAAATGGATAAGCCGGCTCCTGTATGTCCTGCATGACAACCATGTGGAAGTGGCTTCAAATGCCAAGCAAATGTCACAGGTATTACAAAAACACACACATTCCTTATGAGATGTGCCTGCCAGGTTTAATATGTTAATGCACTCTCGGCTTCGAAAGCGGACAGAGTCCATATTCAACGATATCAAGGAGGGCTCATTTGTTTCTAGAGTGTAAGCGTCCAAAAAATATGCTTGAGCAAGATGTTTGTGAGCTGTGATGCAGCTCATGTGGAGACTTCAATGAGATCACTCATTTGTGTGGCGTAAAACAGGAAAGAACAACTTTATTGACACCACATCCTTCAATTCTACACCTTTTGCAGACCTCCATACACATTTTGAATACAAATATAAATATTATAATATTTTCCCCAGGTTCTTTTCTTCTCTTTACCTACTTTTGGCCTTGATCATAAAAAAAAATCCACTTGCTGACGTGTTTCGGCTGCGTCTGGCTGCGTTCTGTTGAAGGCTGCTGATGCAGCCGAAATGAGTCGGCAAGGTAAAGAACATTCTTGCATTCAACTTGTCATTAAAAAAGAATCTATAATACACTCTATAAAATTCTTGAGCATTCTAAGCGAGGAGTTTTACTTGAGGCTTTTTCCACTTTTGAGACTTAAATCAACATCTTCATTTGACTTGGAAAGTTGAAAAGCGACCAAAATCACTTACATTTAATCATTTCTAGATAAATCACGATCGACATGATTTCCTTAAAAAGTTTTCTTCACATGCAAAAAAGTCCTAAAATGTGCTTTATTGGTTAAGACCAGCTACTAGACAGATAAGAAATAAAGAAGTTACTAAATATTCAATTCAGTTCAATTCAATTTTATTTGTAAAGCGCCAAATCACATCAACAGACATCTCAAAGCGCTCTTACAATGATCGAGGACAACAGAACCCAACTAAACCCTTCCAAAGCAAGCAGATGTAACAAGCAACAGTGGCCAGGAAAAACTCCCTCACAGGAAGAAACCGTGGGGCGGACCCTAGACTCTTGCGTCATTAAAAGTGAACAAATCCTACCTATATCTTCATTTTGTTAAAATAAAAGTTAAAAAAAATATATGAATTCTCACATTAATACAATTAAATGTGGTTAAAAGTAACCTACCTAATCTACAGTCAAGTAGTTGTACTTAAATACAGATGTTTATTACTTTTCCACGTCTGTGTCAGTCGTAAATGTGTTGCTACAACATCCCTGTTTCATACATTAACCCTCAAAATGCTTCCTTCACAACCTGAGCTAAGGCTTTTATTCTTTTTTTTTTTTTTTTTAAATATGAAGGGTTGAGGGCTTGATTTTATGTAATAGCTGAGCTTTTCCGTGCATGAGCCAAATTACGTTTAAACAGGTAACAATGAGTGCGGCACTAAAAGGAGACTAACTCCCACACACACACACACACACACACATAAAGCAAATTATCATTGCTATTCTCAGCCGGTGCACACAGTGACTCTGCAGCCTCAAGGTCGGAAACCCTCCGAGTGTGGTTTCAGTCTCCGGCCTTGATCCTGGTCTTTATTCAAAGCTCACCGTCGCGGGCAGGGACGTACGCGGCCTCCGTCCTGCACTCCCGGTGCTTTATTAGTAAGCCGTCCAGCGCGGCGGCTGGATTAGAATTCACTTCCACCTGCACCCAGTCCATTCAACATTTCATTCAGTGGCACGGCGCGGCCCCGCATCAAGACTCCAAGTTAATATACCGTGACTTGGCCACGCTGACCCATAAATTAGACTTGTTGTCGAGGATCATCGGTTCCTTTGAAATGCACTCCTTTGAAGGTTGGCTTTGTGGGGCGGAGAGTCACCTCCGCGACCTCAAAGTTCCTACCCTGCAGCCACAAACATGTCCATCAAATTTATATCCAAAGGTTTAAAGCCACACACACACTCACACACACACATAGCAGGTTTGTGTGCGTGTGTGTGTGTGTGTTGAACTGCATCCCTGAATAATGGTTCAGCGGGTGTGTGTGAACAAACCCGAGAGAAATATTTGATAAGGGATCCTCATCCCAGACTGGATGATGTATTAAAGTGCCTTGCATCAGTGCTATTGATATGCTGATCTCTGACGGAAATCTGAAAGCACCTTTTCATTAGTTTCATTAGCCAGTGGAATTGAAATCCCCATCGCTCATAAATTAAACAAAAAAAAAAAAAAAAAAAAATGAATAAACCCTTTGAGATTCAATTGATTTCCTCAGAGGAGTGAAGATCTATTCAATGAATAATTATAGGTATCTCGAGGATTAGGAGCATAATAATCATAAAAAGCAAGACATGAAGGATAACAAAAAAACATTAAGTTTTATATTATATCTGGTATCTACATAGGTTCTTCACACTGTATGGAGTAATAGGACAGAAACCTGGAAATTGTGCACTAATGTCATTCAAACATGCACAGGTTTCACAAGCCAATATAGGGGCATATACTATATTTTGTTATGGAGTGGTGAGGATTTAAAAACAATAAAAAGCATTTAAACTCAACATCTTTAAAAACAAAACAAAAAAAAAACACCTACTCATCATTCCACTGTCATCACAAAAGGGCTTATTAAAGAAATGCTATATATTTGGGTGTGCGAGGTAAGTCAGTAGATCATACTGTAAATACTGTAAAGTTTCCAATTCAGGTCAGATTTTACACAACGCCTGCATTAAAGATGCTGAAACAGATGCAGTTGGCATGCCAGGCCACTAGTTGGTGCTGTTGGTGGTTACTGCAATAAAACCACATGCATGTACGCAGAGAACAATACGCTATAAACATTAACAATGAAAGTACACAGACATTTGTATGGACAAGTTGGATTTTCACTACAGTGACTATCAACTATAAAACTATCAAGTCCCAGGAGATCATGGACTTTGAGTCATGACACTCTGGAGGCAAACATTGTTCTTATTGTCCATGTCCTCGTGCATGTGCAGAAAAACTACTTGCCATGGCCGTAGTGCGCATGTGCAGAAGTTGCACTTTCTTCTGTCTACACGGAGACAGTTTTCATGGAGCGTTTTCAAAAAGTTTAGCATTCAGTGGCTCCGAGCACCATGGTCATGCAAAAGTTCACCAAAAACCACGATTTAACAAATTTAAATAAAAATACACACATCTTTTCTTTCCTTATTTGTGCACACACACACACACACATCTCTTAGTTTTTAAGAAAGTGAAGTTTAAACTGAATCGAGTCAGAAAATGAAAGGATCAACTTCAGCGTTAAACCATCTTTCATTCCGATTCCTTGTTTCCAGTTGCAGCATTGAATGTCTGATAATTCGACACTTGATTCTTCATATATTTTTTATTGGTTCCTGGAATCGACAGCGTCGGTGATTAAGACATATTAAAGTGAGCCTTCAGTGTTTTCTTTTTGATTGCAGCAGAAAAAAATTGGAACTCAAATGACGTTTTGGGAAAATCTACAGGCTTCGGTTTGTTGTGTAAATAAAAACTCCACTTATACACAAATTGAGTTGGAATTAATACAGAATTATTTAATATTGATTTTCACCTCTCATTATTTTGTATCAGTGTAAAAACTGAGGGCCAACTGGAGGATGAAGGGAAATATCATGGGTCCAAATACAGGGCGGCCGTGTCTCCGTGGAGTTTGCACGTTCGTCCACGTGGATTTAAACCCGCAAGCTGTGAAACGTCAACATATTCCAAACAAGCTACTGTATTTATCTCACCGACTGTAAACATACACACATGACAGTCAGCACTTGTAATCCTGTTACAAGCTGCATTACCCCCCCCCCCCCGGTGTCGCCGTGATGCCGTGTCACTCACCGGCTCTGACTCGGACATCTGTTAGCGATCTGCAGAGCCCGGCGGAGAGCGGTGGTGATAGAGGAGTCCTTCAGTTGACAGGAGGGGAAGTGGAGACAGACAGCCCGGTGTAGTGGGTGAAGAGCCCGAGTCCTGCCAGAAAACCTGCCCTTCCACCCCCTCCAGCCCATCACCCCGGGGGGGGGGAGGGGGGTACGAGCTTGTCTGTGTGTGTGTGTGTGTGTGTGTGTGTTCATGCCAGCAGATGACAGCAGCCGGTGAGCAGCCGGTGTGGCGTGTGTGTGCGCATTTCTCTGCTCATGTCAGTGCGACTTGGACGAGGCGGGACTGTATGGAGGCCTCGGGCGATATGTGTGACCATGGTGCGAACCGACATGTAGAACTTGAGTTTATCACACTTCTGAGTGACCACAGGATCTCCTGTCACACTCCTGAGTGTGCACATCGGGGTATGTCCTGTGTGTGACGTCACCACATAAATGGAACTGTTGACTCCCAAGTGTATGTTGGTTTATTGACAGACGCTCTTGTCGGGCTCGGCAAACCGAGGGTCAGGAAGATATTCTTGAAAGAAAGGTAATTGACGGTAATAAACAAACGCACACAGCTGAGATCAGCTGCAGACGGGAACTTTAAAGTTATAAGCAGCTGCCGTTCTGGAACCTTCTGTTAACTTGTTCTTCATCTCTGGCATTCTGTTACACTTACGATCAGACAAATCTCTGTCATTGTACAGTCACACTTTTGCACAATAGCACAGTGGAATTGGCCCCCTCAAACACAACGGTGCCAAAAAACAGGACATGCGATTGTCAAAGATGAACACGGAGCTCACCCAACACACCAAATATGTCAGATGTGCCTGCCATACCGAACCAATCAAAAATAAATGTTATAAACCATTATCGTCTTGGTTTTCTTCATCTTCTGTTGTCGTACAGTGACATCTAGTGGTCCCAAATAGTATGTATTGCTATGTTTTGGTTTTGAAAAAAGGAAAAAAGTGCAACTTATAGTCAAGAAAATACGGACATAAGACCCATCATTTAAAAAATAAAAACAAAATGTGATGAAGAGTAAAGAAAATCATAAATAACACATTTATATGTCCATGTCCAGCTGTAACTGCAGCCTTGATAGTCTCAGCTCTTCCCGTCATGCTTTTAGCCTTCTTTGTTTTCTTTATCACGGTAACAGATTCTCTTCTTTTCTCCAGTCCCACAAGTTTCTCACACATTCTGAATTCCTCCTGCTGCTCTCTTTCTGTTTTCCATTTTTCCTTTAAACTCTGCTGTGGACATTTTTCTTTTTCGATGAATTACGGTAGAAATAGAAGCTTTTCTCCAGTAGCGTAGCGGCATTCTGCCGTCATACAGTGACATCTAGTGGTCTAAGATGATACGTATCAGTATCAGCCGTTACACATTTTTAGTCTCCATGGGAGATAACATCAAACATCTTCTATTAGAGACAGCTGAAATGACCAAAGCCAAGCGTGTAGCCACGATCTCAGAGATTCTTCAAATCAAACGTGATGATTTTCTGTTTAAAGAGGCTGACATGCTATCTTATGCATGTATCGTGATATCGTATTTTAGACACACGAACCTCCAAATTAAACCCACTGGACAGCATTCCATATGCAACATCCACAATTTGGTAGAAATTAGTAAAAAATTGAATATCATTCCAAAAACCCAAGTCCTCCTCTTCACACAACAATCCCTCGCACACTTCCTAAATCATATTGACAACAAGGGTAAACACATCCTCGGCACACATATGCGGCGCCTCAGGTGTGCTGATAAAGTGTAACAAGCACCTGCCCACACATACATCTCACAGTGGGAATAAAAAAATATGTAAGATTGAGACGGGCTGAGAGACGAGACGAGAGAAATATCAAACACCATAATTGCAGGTGAAACATTCGATATCATAAACCCCTGATTACGGCTGACAAGTGGGAATGTTTTTACATTTTATTTCTTTTCCTCGACGATAAGCAGTTGCGATATGAGCACCAAGACTCCCGGTAATTGAACATCGCGTCAATAGAGCCAGTTTGTGGGTTTATTTGATTCTCTGAAGTAAGCAGCAGAAAAATGAAACATTATTCTGTTTGCCATTTGATCCAAACCTCACTGTGACTCCAAATAGCATGTGCCCGACCCCACATGTCATTATCGTGTTCTATTCATACTTCTTTAAGATGATAAAACATGCATTTCTGAACTATAATTATCATCACAATGTCCAAATGTTACCAGCTGAACACAGTTTGGGTCTTCATGCTTTGTGCTTTTGGCAGAATTTAAAAATGAACCAACCAATTCGAGGTTGAGTCAAAGGTCTGAACTTGAATGTGAGCAGCGGAAGGTCAATATTATAAAGAACGCGAGCTTCAAAACAAGGGTCCAAATAATCATGGGACACATTAATGTGATACTTACTGGGATCTCTAATGGGAAATTTTCACTTCTATTGCGGCTGACCTCCTCGGGGAACCGGGTCTTTCATCTTAATCCACAGCAGATTGACTTTGTACAAACTGCTCATAACAGATAATGAGAGCTTCAATTTTATATCACCCAGGACGCTCGGGGAGGAAAGCTCAGCGCCATCAAGAAACTTCAGGGAAGAATTGTCTTTTCTTGTGTTCGCCGTCCGGATCGTGGCCCACCTGAAACACTCCTATCGATATCTTTTCGCCACTGATGAGATTTGACATATTTCTCATGACCATTTACGATATACAGAAAGTTAAAAATTAAAAAAAAAAACCCTAGAGAAATAAAGCTTTGTGGCTATATACTACAGTAGTCACGACGGTGGCTTAAGGTCCTTTCGCAGTACGACCGTCCTATCACAGGCAAGCTTCATCAACAGGTCACACAACTTTAACATGATGTCTATGGTGTTAAATTTAGGATTAAAGTTATACCGTTGAAGGTATTTGGGAAAAATGAACAGATTGATTGCACATTCTATAAATTTAATATCTAAATAAATCAATTTGTGAATTTCATAAAGGAGTAAATCCACAAATCTAGCTTTTTTTGTATGAGTGAATGAATCTATAGCCTTCAATAAACAGATTAATGTGTTAAAAGTCCATTAAAGAGCTTATGTGCAAAACAGAGAAACAGGATTTATTATAGCATCATTTATCATCTGTCAATAAACCACTAAGCCTCATGAAGAACGAAGTGTAGTTTAGAATTTCTCAAGTTGTTGTAATATTTCATCTGAAACTTTCTAGTTAAAGTTATTATTATTCCGTGTACCTGCCTCTTTAAGAGGCAAGGTGCAAGAATTGCTTTTCTAGGCGGCCATTTTCTTTTTGCCCCATATTTTCCCCATAGGAAATCAGGCAATATTGTGCTGTGACTTTTAATGATTCGGCGAACCGTTTCCACAAACCCCTCCCCCCAAGAAACTGAACAATTCGCCAAAGCGGAAGGGATCTTGTTGAAAAAACACAAAATGGAGGGGATACTAGTGAGCAGCTCTTCTTGAGCTCGGCCCCAATGATGGATTGAATGGAAGTGGGACGGCAGTGACGTTTACGCCATTGAAACACACGTATATCTATTTTTTTGTGCATAAATTCGGCCTAACACGTGTGACGGCCAAACTGTTCCTAACATGTTTGATGAATTAGCCTGCATCTGGAAATGAAGCAAAGTCGGCTTGGGGATGAATACCAACAAAGAACATTCATCATCTTACAACGGCTGTTCCAAAAAAGTGACAGTTGTGTGTCAAAAACCAAGTTCTCCATCCTGTTTTGTTGTATAACCAACACACGAGGTGAAAATTGACACCGATATACTGAAATGAGAAACTTTATTTTTACTTTAACATCGTAATATGATGATTTATTCAGTGCACGTGAAAATCCTTCCACCCTTTCATTGTCTGTACTGCTTTAAGTCCAGCCTCGAACCAGGGACTATCCCACTGCCAACCACCACACCTCAATGTGGCTCAGTACAGTAAAATGAAGGTTTCCTGGAACAATAGATCCAATACAATGCACAGAAATCAATTCGCTCCGTGAGACACATTCTTCAAAGCAGGAAAGCAAAGTGACGGAACGTCACAGCATGTCGGCCTTTTTTCCTTCCCATTTCTCCCTGCTATATATAGCTGGACTGGAGGTTCTCTTATATCTGCAGCTGATGCCGAATGTCCTCGCTCTGCAGGTGTCCTTATCTGTGGCTAATATTAGCCCAGCGCAGAGCTGGATCCACCAATAGCCTCTCTGCAGAGAAGGAGGGGAGGCCGATGGTGACGCCTTGCCATTCCCCCAAGGTCCATCTGTCTTAGCAAGACACACAGCATGGGATAATGGCATCATGTACCGCTGTTGCTCACATCGGGGGGTGGGGGTGGGGGTCCTCCGATTCCAGCGGCAGATTTCATCCATCAGCTCTATTGACCTGGCCGGGGACATTTCTCTGTATTTAATAGCGACATTGTTTGTAGCTTGCATGCAAATGAGAGAAAAAGCGTTGACCCTGGTTTGAATGAGAAGGGCACCGCCGCAAACGGGGTGTCGGTAATTAATGTTTTTTTTTTTTCTTCTGTCGTCGGGCACTTGTGGAGTGGTTGGTGACGCCGGTCAGATACAGACACCTCACTGTCAGGAAGAACAAAACAGTGACCTTTACAATCCCCAAGGACCTTTAACTGAATGATATTAATCTAAACGCCAACAAGAAATCAGCCAATGAGTGAAAGCCAACAAAAGTGAACATCCCCCCTCCACCCTCCTCCGGTCGTCTGCTACAGCCGCGTTAATCCAGGGAGCAAATCTCCATATGCCCGGACAAACCTAATTAACACCCATCACTTATTAACACACACCAGCACTGAGCTTTTCTCTACTAATTAGGCGGCTTTTATATACGAGTGATGGCTCGACAACGTCGGATGGCCTTGAACGCGTCACAGAACATTGCGGGGTCTTTGTCTTCAACCAGCAGTCCCCCCCACCTCCTCCGTTTCTTCCTCCTCTTGCTTGGATCAGCCACATTTAAGTCTGCGCCAGGCTATTAATCACCGCGTCATTAGATATGCATCAATTACTCAAGATGCCCACCACGCTTTATGATTAGAGGCTGGCCAAACTCCGGGAAGACTGATTTGGTGAATATTTAACAATTTATCTGTTGAACACTTGCCGGTCTATTTCCTCCGATACCCCCACCGCCTCAACCTAGAAAAGCTGCGGCCCCAACTGGCTGAATGACGAGCTTTTAATGCAGAATAATCCAAATTCCTCAAAGGTAATGTTCAGCCACAATATCAGGTTTTGCACCATAAAGTGATTTTTCCACCAGTAAAATGGTACAACAAAAGGTAAAATCTGAAAAAAATGTATGAACAAGTCGAAACTGGTAAAAAAAAATAGCTTGAATGCCGAGTCAGCTAAAAAGCTGATTTAAAAAAAAGTAATTCTAAAAATTAGTTAGGACACTCAAAAAGCTCAACATGAGAAATGTTATTTTTACATACAGTAAATCTATATTAACAGCTGTGTGAGGTAAACATGTTTTACAACTCCAGGCAAAATGTATTAGGTTGAAAGTGATAAAAAAAACAAAAGTCTCTTAGTTTGAAACATATATTCAGCAGCCTTCAACAAACAGCCTCGTGTGTCAGGCATCTGACTAGATTTTTAAGGTGTCTACTTCCTTCTTTACTTCAATTCAGATTATTTAATTAAACATCTAATCAGGTTTCTGACTTACAACTGTTATACAGGTAGATTTATTAATTATGTAGAAGATGCCCTAAAACATACATTGTACATCAATCAAGTTGAATAAGCTCTCTTTCTTTTAACACTGAAGTAATAAAGTGAATTTGGTACTTTTATAATATTTTTTCCATCTCTGATGGTTCATAGCAGCTTTTCTCTGCAGGCCGCTGAAACACAGGCTGGAAAAGTGAAACTGTAACACTTCACCTCTCCTAAACTGACAGCTGCCTTTTAGCCGCCGTTCAGCGAAACCTTTAATTAACACTTTAACCTCCGCTAAGTGCCTCGAACAGCATGCTGACCAACCATGTGGTTATCCTGGGAAATGTCCCACAGGTGAGAGGATGTATACCGAGCTCAGGCGAATCAAATCAATCAGAAAGAAGTCGAAGACGGAGCCTTTTGAGTTCCGGGAGAGGTTAAAAGTCCAACATTGAGGAGCGTTGTGTTCAATACTGATGTGCAAGACAATGTTGCTGATTGGTGCTTATTAGACAGAAGACATGTCTTTCTAAATCTTAGTGGAACAGTTTGACAGTGACGAGTTGCTTTACGGAACAGGGGAAACGCTGCGACTGTGCATGCACATCATGGCATTTGTAAATCGTTCTTCTGCACGTATGTGAGTATATAAACAATAACAACAATGGCGGCCTACAGGGCGTTATGACTCCTAGTCGAACGTCACCTGTTATAGCAATCCGTTCGTCAAACAAATGTCTGCCTACTCGCCGTTGTTCATGTTTATAGCATGTTGTTCTCTGTGCGCGTGTGTGTGTGTGGATTCATCACAAAAACAAACAGCACCCACTAGTGGCTGTACGTTCCAGCGGGATTGTTTTCGGCGTTTCTGCTACTGCCCTGGAAACGGAAATGATTTCCGAAACATTGCAGTGTGAACATGCAACTTTTGGGAAAGTAAAACTCAGATGGCAATGCGTTTCCACTTGTCGTGTGAACGGGGCCTACGTATCGTTCAGGAGATGATGAATGATCGACTCCGCTGGGTTCATATATATTCATATATTAGTGAATTGGATGGAATCAGTGTCCAGTGTCTCATCCCCGCACGTCACCACAGACGACGTACACGACACCCGGATACCGTTAAGCACAATCTGTTGCCACACTTTGTTTTCCAAATGGCAAAACTGAATTAAAAAGCACTTTGCATTGTGGGCCCGCGGAGGGGGGTAGAAGGAGGAGGAGGAGGAGGAAGAGGAGGGGGAATAATCTCAAACTCCTGTGGGTATTGTGAGAATAATTGTTCAGTCAGATGCTGTGATGTCAGTGCTCATCTCCAAGATCATAAATAAAAGCAGGCTGACAAAACACACGTTTGATTCAATCGTTTCGGCGGCGCTTCACAACAGGCGAGTATCACACTGAGAAATGAGCCTACTCGTAAACAACTTCACTTGTGTCCAGTTTTTTTATTTTATTTTTCCCAGCTTCAAAGCATAACCATCTCTAGTTCCATCCACCCATCCATCTTCTTTACTGTTTCTTTCGACCCGGATAGATCCTTGTAAAACCAGGTAAAACATGCAAACTCCAAAGAGAACTGCAAAACCGCCATCTGGGCACCATGTTAGGATGTTCTAGAAGCGTCCATGTTTACACTCTGTGAAGCAGGAAGTCTTGCGACGGGCTGAATGGAAGAGCGATCAAAGAACTTTGTCAAGAAACAGCTGCAGGCTTCATTTATCTCACCGACCACGACCTTCCAGTGTCGGTGTAAACTTAATCTGACATGCTCTGCTCTGTATATATTCTTCTCTTTGCTTAACGCTCATTCCAATTGGCTCCGGAAGATGGATTGATGACTGGAAGTCACGAGTGATGTAGTTTTCCACAGTGATGCTACTTTTACCTTCGCCAACAAAAGATGGGCGACCAACTAAAGTTAGGTGACCGAGAAGGTTATGTTTTCGTCAGCATGTATTTTTTTTTAAGTTTTTACGGATTGATTTATTGGTTTGTATTTATTTGACCAACTTTTCACAAAAACCCATCACCCGAATTACATGAAATCTTCAGGGATGATTTGTCATCACCGAAGGACCAATCAATTACATTTTGGGATTTTAACGGCTAACCGTTTCCAAATAAATCCCAGAAAACTGCAAATAAAACTCCCACGCAAAGCGGATGAGAGAGGCACCTCGTGGAGAAGAGCAAAGATCAGAGTCTGTTGCCATGGAGACGCTCGCTGCTCAGTGTTTCACACAGCTATGGAGCGACCTGGCCTACCAAGTTAGCATCGTTATGAGCTAACGGCCATCACGCTAGCGATGCTAACTCGGTTCCGCCAGTAAATGTGGCGTTGGCAAAGGTCTGCGCTCTCCTAAGTGCCCGTTGTAGTATTCTTACTCATCGTGTCACAATTCAAAATGGAGGATTTGAAAAAAGTTTAAAAAGCAGTTTTGCTTGTCAAGATCAAGATGTAGATCAAAGTTTTCTTCTCTTTATTGCCAGCCGCTGTTTGAAAATATGTCCAAGTTAATTGAAGTAAACCTCCCGTCATCATCTATCAGATCACTGCCAGAGTGACTGATTTCAAACCAAGGGCAGAGTAGGGTCAAAGGTCATGCGGAGGGAGGTCGAGCACCCTCAGGCTAATCACAACAGGACGCGGGTTATTATAATGCCTTAGAAAGCTGTTCAATTCAACCAGTGGAGGCTCGGTATAAGTGCTTTTTTATTAAAACCTGGGCGAGTGGACATGAAAAGAAAGTGCAATGAAAAGCTTCTCCAGATTAATTGACACTCGTGGGTCCATTAAATACTCGCAATGGCCTCGTGTAATTTCTCTCGATCACAGCACTCAATGCAGTGAGGTTCAGAAGCGATCATGGGAGTTAATTACGTTCAAAAGAGTGGCGCAGTTTCATCACGCGAGGCTGTGGCGAGGATTAATGGCAGGCGTCGCCGCAAAAAATCCAATAGAAGAGTGATTAGCATTCCTTGGAGATAGTTGAAGATTCGGTGCATTGCTTGATAATCAGAGCGTATTACTCTGCCTCAACTTGACACACAACATGTAATTTCATCCCAAAGGGAGAACGGATCCGCCACTCGACAACGGGGGCGAATCATTTTTTAGGAACATTAAAATGAAAAGGTCCCGCTGTCCTTGAACTACATGTGTCAGGACGGTGAAAGACGAGGACGCAGGTAGAACTCTGTCAGCGACACTCTTCTTTTATCGAGCTCATGTAGTGTGACCGGACACGAGCTGAAAATCTGAAAATCACAGTACAATAGCAATGTTAATATTTGAACCCTTAAACATGGGAGTCCTCTTAAAATGAATGATAGTATGATCATTGATTTGAAATCAAAGTCGAATCAGTTTTGAAAAGGTAAAAATACAAGAAGATCCCATAAGGTTGTGCTTTAGCTATACACTGACATGAAACTTTAAATAACTAACTGGGATGAACTTCTTCATAATGGACAAACTGTCTTGTCTTTACACTTGAGGTGTAAAATGTTGAATCTGTCACCTACGAGTCAGCAACTTAGTGAGTTTAACACTTGATGCAAGTTGAAGAGCTCTGAAGTCAACTTTTCATCAACCTTGACGAAAAGTGTAAAAATGAATATAAACAGCAAAACTTTAGAGAAAAATGAAAACTACCATCGACACAGTTGGTCAAATAGTGTGAGGTGGGGAGGCCGCAGCTCGGTCGGGGGGGTCGACCACCACATCTTGTCCTCAGAAACGACCTTGAATCCCAAGTTGAATCTGTGTTTCCTTGAACTTTTTACAGTTTGCTTGGTTTGGCGGGTCGGATTGGAACCTCTTGCAGGCTGGATTTGTCCCACGGGTCTCATGTTTAACACTTGCGGTCGGAGAAGAAATATGTTTCACGTCTTATAATGTCTATGTGGAGAACATGCTTTGTTTCCGGGGGACTATATTTTCAAACGGAACGATGAACGGCAGAGCACAGGCGTAACGTCTTGACAATTTCAACACGGTGACCAACGACAGTGATTTCTGAAAACGACATTAATCACAAATCATCATGTAGCAGCGTTTCACCACTTTAAACTCTCCTTAATCAAAAAAAGTCTGTCCACCGCGCTCTTCCAATGTGGAATTTTGCTGTTGCGTCTCTTTGTTGTTGTGATGCGCTGTTGCTCTTCTGTACCACCGTAACATATTGTGTTTACCCTGCTGAACCCCCCCCCCCCAACAACCCAAAGAATGTACTTGCCTCAAGTGTAAACACCGACTCAAAAAATGTTCACATTAGCAGATCTGCATACAAAGTAGAAATTTATCGTGTGTTTACGCCTTCCTCCAGCTTACACTCCGTTATAAAAAAAACCCCCAAAAAAACGAGTTTTGAGAAGATCCAGTTTGTGCTTCAACAAAACTTTGGCTCGGAGCAAAGTCACGACACCTCCTCCAAACGCCATCACACACACACACACACACACACACACACACACACACACACACACACACACACACACACACACACACACACACACACACACACACACACACACACACACACACACACACACACACACACACACACACACACAGAGGCATCGCCTTGGCCTATCCTCTGCCGTTTCCACTCTGCGGTTCATCTACCGATGCCGAACATCCAATCCTCGCACTCATTTCAAGATAGTATCAGTCAAATTGCACGGCGGCGCTGGTGGACAATCGTTCCTCAGATGAAACTAAGGGGGAGGGATTATGAATCTGCCTTCGTCAGTCTGTTTATCAGCTGGATGTTGTTGATTGGGTTTTAATGGAAATTTGTGGAGTGATGCATAAATTCTCAGCCGCGGCGTTTTTTCTAATTTATGGTGATTGGCCCAAGGGGGCCACAAGTTTGCTCGGCTCTCGGCGTTGCAGCATCGAGTGTTTCAGTGAGCGTTTTTCTGGCATCGGCGCAAACTGGCTGCCAATAAATGTGCTGCAAGAAAATGGAGCTAATTCAGTGATCAAATTAATTATTACTTTCAATGTCGAAAAATACAGAATGAGCTTTTCAGATATTTAGAAATTTTTTTTAAATGATCTGACGAAACACAAAGCTGAACGGGAGGATTTATTCATGCGAGATAAGAAATCAATAAATCATATATTAAAAAACCCATTTGACTCTTTAATGGAGCTGATACTTTAAGGTTAATCTAAACAAATTAAAGTGACAGTGAAACAGAGGTATGTACTGTTCAGAAGTTTTACATTTACAGTATATCCAGTTTGCACAGTTCCCCCTGTGGCTGTTTGAGGGTTCACCCAGATTCAATGTTATTGATGATAACTCCTTTATCCAATATAACAAGTGTGAAGGAATTGTGTGTATTTATATTTCCATGAGTGGGATCGACGTTTTAGTCTAATGCAACTTTTCCAACATTACTGTTGGTTTTTTTCATGCAACAGACGTAAAGCTGCTGTAGAAGCAACATAATTAATAAAACACCGTCATGTAAAAGCAGTTTTGTGTTTTCCTTCTGGAACGTTTTGCTTTTAACGTTGGAGAACGGGAGGTTTGTTCTGTTCCAGTTTGACATAATCATGCATGATGCTAAATTTGTATGACGTCTCCCAAACACACTGGAACGTATAGAAAACGTTTCGCTGTAATATCTCATAAACTAGCAAACCATTTCAAGGTTATATCTAATGTTCTCTGTATGGAGAGGTAAGGCTGGGGCGTATTAATTACACACATGATAACGTTAAGAATAAGTTTATGCTGTTAATAAATAACAAGGCTCTTTCTCTTGTTGGACCCAATTTTAATCAACTGTAACTTGTTTGTTTTCCTTTTTTTTTTAATCATGTGCTTCCATCCAGTAATTTTTAGTCAGAACCGTCGTTGATCTGATTGATTTTAGTTATTTTTCCTTCATTTTTGTCCATTTCGTTCTCACCTGTTGCCACAAATTAAGATTAGTCATGTTGGAATATGATTCTCCATCTGATTGGCTGAAACATGTCGACACTCAGAGCATGAACGCATAGAAACGTCATTTATTGCTGTTATGTATACTGATAAATGTGTCAAATACAAGAAATCTATTAAAAAACGAATTTCTACCAATGACAGTTTGATTTAGTTTTTCTTTTACCAAAATCTTAATGAAGTAGTAACATATGAAGGTTATTACTTTAGATGAAGAATAAAACCGATGTGTGCTGTAATGGACATTAAATAACAACCTCACACAAATAACTGAACCATCAAATGGTGCTACCCATCATTCCTTATTACCAGCGAGTCAAAGTCTCCAGAGACTTCTTGTTTCTTAAACGCACCGGGTGTCACCGGCAGCACTCGAGCATCCGATCCACCCCTCCCATCGGGTGTTGAAGCATTTCATCGCCCCGCCCCGTATTGAGCTCCGGGCTTATTTCATTTCAATTAATTAACATAAATATATACGTGCGCGCGTAACCCACTCCCCTCGACAACACCCCACCTTCTCCACCATGGGCACCCTGGACAATCTAGTATGCAAATGTTAATTAGAAACTGATGTATTGCAGGAGGGTTTAAAGTAATGACGTCCCGGGGGGGGGGGGGGGGGCTCCTCCAGAAAAGTGGTAATCCTCACTGACAGTGTGGCTTCTGTGGCACAATGTGTCTGGAAACGCACCTCCGAGCCAAAAGCGTCTGCCACACATAACGCACGTCAACCGCCGAGATAAACAGAGGATGTTACTAATTTACCGTAGTAAATTTAAAGAGGAGCACGTTCAGAATGACTAAACGGCGTCTGTGTCATTTCAAAGGGTTTCTTGAAGGAGCCGTGCAAAGCGGAGCTTCACTCGTGGCGGTGCAAGGCTGGCTGGATCCGAGGCCTTTCGTGGACGACGGACCACCGGAGAGGCGATGAATCCTACAGTTAACACCGGACCAGAGTGATAGCTTGGCAGCTTTACACCCGCTTTCTCGTCGTGCAACAATAGTGAAAATAAGTAACATGCAACCGAAGCGACTGCTGATTAACGAAGCATTGAGCTTCGCATATGTAGTAAAAAAGTACAAAGTCATATTCGTCTAAAAGTGGGAAAGTGATTTAATTATCAAGTGTGGACAACTTTTTTACACAGACATGGGTCAGGAGGTTCGAAAACTTTACTTTTTGGAGACCTGGGTGAGGATTTTGCATCATTAGAGAGCGTAAAGACAGTGACGGGTGCTTTGTGCAACGTCTTTTTTTTGATTAAAAAATTTGCCCATTTAACGTACAAGAAAAAACTTGAAAGTCCCAAAGAAAATTCAAATGTCTTTATCATGGTGTAGTGCTGCGAAGTTACCTGGTGTTACTCTGAGCGGGCTTGTGGGCCTTTTTGTGTAGAATTTGCATGTTTTCCCTCAGCATTTTCCGATTTCCTTCCACAGTCCAAAAAAAACATGAACTGTATTTTGAGATGTGTGGTTTTGGTTTTCATGACATGACATAAAAAAGTTAGGTTAAAAAAAACAACAATTACAAAACTAACATGTAAGAAGCAAGATTTTAATGGGGGGGGGGGGGGGGGCATTTTCAATAGTATTAAAATGTTTTGTGTGAAAATGTGGAAAAAGTGGGTTATTGTGACCTACTACTCAATTTAATCTCTGTTAAACCAAATGCAACACAGTCATTTCAAGGCACTTTCAGAGAGAACAAGCAACAATTCCACATGAGCAAGCAGAGGAAACGGTGGGAACAACTCAGAAAAAGATGTTGCTTTGCACTTCATTGAGCTCTTTCAGAAAACTGTGTTGGATTTAAAGAGTGGCGACCCAAGTTTTACTGAAAACTATCAGAGTAATTCAGAGCCAGTGGCTGCCCTTTTGGAAGGAAGCAGTATGGACTTAGAAATGAGCCATATTCAATGAAAGGATCATTTGAGAGATCACTTGAGGGAGTTAAAAACAATCACAGGACTCTGCAGAGTGTTAAAATGTTTGATCACGGTCATATCCACCACGACTGTAAAGACACCTCTGTCCTGGGGAAAGATCAAGCTGTAGTGATAAAAATAATGAACAGAAATACAACAAAGAGATATAAACTGCGCTGAAAAAAGAAAAAGGGAGGGGGGGGGGGGGGGGGGGGGGGACCTAGAGAGAGCGACGCACAAGGATTCTTTGTAGGAAGATGTGGCACATGTCCTTGCCCTCCTCCAAACAGCCACATCGCTTTAATATGGAGCACCAAATGTCTCGCGCTGCATTCTGAGGAGTGTTCCTCCCCTCCCGAACACAAAATGTATATTTCATGGCACAGAGTGCGTCATGTGCACAAAATGCACCTTGGGGCGCCAACTATCACTTCCCGTGTCAAGTAATGAATTTTTTTTTTTCAAAAAAATTAAGGGAATAAATGGGTAATAATTATAATATGATTAGCATGTGATTTCCATATTAATCTGTAATTCTGGGGAGGAAATGCACTTTGATGACAATTTGGCGGAAATAAATGCATCAAAAAAAAAAGTACTCGAGTACAACCATTGCTTAAATTGAACTTAAATCACGAGAAAAACTCTTGCTAATACTGAAAATTAATGTTTGACCTTGACAGGCATATGACATATTTGTGCTGAAAACAACATAAGAACTGTGGATTTCTTTTATGATTATATCACATATAATGATTTGACGGCTATAAAACAATCAAGAGTTATGAATAATAAAATGTGCCTGAATACTGAGGAGCACGATTTCGAAGTGTAACCGATTATACAGAGTCTTTCAAGCATAAGTATTGGGTAAAATGACACACATGACAGAAATGCTCACTCTTTACTCGCATAGTATTTTCATGTTCTTGCATGTATTTATGATATATTAGTCCCCAATTACAAGATATTCCATGAAGCTCACATGAACCTGAGCATCTGCTGACGTCTCGGTGATTTTACTTGGCCTCACTGTTGTTCTCAATCGCTTCCACAATTTCACAGCTGCACTTATTTCACAGGTGGAATCCTATCGCTGTACCACACTGGGTTTTCACTGAAATCCAACACATTCTACCTTTGTAGAAACAGCCTGCATGCCCAGTTGCTCGATTTTCGACACCTGGGGCCATAGATGCGATTGGAACACCTGAAGCTAGTGATTTAGATTTAGCAAATATTTTTGGTGTACAACAGAGGCCTGGCTTCAGCTTTTCAGACAGTTGCTGGACCTCAGTGCGAGTTTTTATGGTCGTCTTTACATGAATTACTCAGTGTGTACTGTTTTAAATTGCCCCTAGGGGGAGAAATAAAGTTTCTTGAATTTAAAGAGACAGACCTTTATTCATCCCCAAATGGAAATTCAACCGTCCAGCAGCTCATCAAACCCTGAAAAAACACCAACCAACACTTCCACTCAGACAACAATGACACATCGGACCTAAAACAGACATGAAATAAAAATAAGAAAATTTGAAGATTGGAATTAAAATTAAGATTAGGATTAAAACTGTCCACTCTTAAACTGGTCCAGTTGTTATTGCTGTTCGGGACGTATGAAACAAATAAAAAGTTGAAGTCTAACCAACATGTATATTTTCCAAGCCACTCTAATGAAATTGATAAATATTGGTATCTACTAACCATCTCCACTTAGGTTGAAAATAACCAGATTTCTCCCGCTTAGCGAATATCGTGACTTCATTTATCAACAACTTGGATAAATCTGTTTTACACTCAGACGGCGAACATGTGTCTCTGCTAAATCGTCTTACTGTCAGGACTTGATGTGTCTGGGCTTTTTTTTATGTTTTTTTTTATGACTTGCAAATAAGCAATGCCGACTCCCGTTCACTCCCCCGACATGACAGCTGGCGGTTTTGCGAGACCGGACGACCTTGAAACGGCTTCACCGTCGACGCGCGGTGGCAGAGAGATGGACGGCCGGCGAGTGGCGGTGAAGGGACGGTTGAGAGCGCGAGGAAAGGAGTGAAAGACAAAAAGCAAAAAAAGAACGCGAGAGGAACGAAGCGAGTTGTACGACAGAAGGAAGGGCGAGGAGGAGGATACGTGAACGCACGCGACCGGGAACACAGTTTGAACATTTGCACGCGTTTGAATTGTGACAGGTAGACAAATACTGGCGTTACGGCGGGAGGGAAAGAAGACAGACTGAGGATTTAACAGCATTTTCCTCATCTCTCACTCCTGAATGCCGCAGCTGTTCACCTTTCAAACTGTTGCTTTATTTAGACTGATTAAAAGCACAAATGTTCACTCGTTCAATCAGCCGAGCCGGGCGGTGAGGCGTCGGTGTTTCGCGGAGGACTCGGAGCGTCGGCGGGAGTCCTTCAAACGGCTCCGTGACTTACGAGACGACGAGATGAAGAGACGCCGCGAACGCATAGCTGGGGACAGCAGCGTGCGTCTCACCCATCAAAAATAGCGGGAGCACAGGAAGACATCAACCATTAAGTGTCATCACTCAACGCAAATGTCAAGCTGCCAGCGTTTTCCGAAGCGACAGCGCGAGCTCATTGTCAGATTATTGATCGGGAGACGAGCAACAATGCCCCGATTGTACCGGAAGAACCTGAAAATTCTGGGCGGCGTTGAAAGGACCGCTCATTAATGCTGGGGAAAGGGCCGCTATCGTTAGAAGTGGGTCAGTCTTTATGAGCCTGAGTCGGTTATACAACTAATGACGGGGAGAAAATTGCCCTTCCCTCCTGAATCACACCTAGGAGATAACGGAATCGATAAGAGGGAAGCTTAAGAGCGCCGCACTCAAATCTCTGTACATTTCAGACCTTTTTTTTGCTTCAGTCAGTCGGAAAATTTTTCAACTGTGATGCTTCAGGAGTTGGGAACAAATGTTTCTGTGAAGCTCGCTTTGTGATTTTTGCCACCATGACTCCGTTTGGATGAAAGAAACATCACATCTTCCTGGATTGCTTTTTGGACACCGCCGAACCGAAGGTTTGATGCCCTTGCTAAGCTTATATCTCCCTGCCTCTGTACAGTTAAGCTTCACTGATCCAATCATTGAGTCATCCCAGATTACACACACTTAACAGAATCTGTGATATCCAACCACTGAATATTCTACCAGTGAAAAAGACCGTAGATTCGCCTCATCGTCGAATTACACTCTCGCTTAACATATCATCTTCCTCAAAGAAAAACACCGTGGACCCTTTACTAGTTTCACACTAAAACACCAGAGCACCGGAGGACACACCCACTTGCATGAACGTACATTGTGAGCACGTGCAAAAATAAAAGCAATAGGCAGGCACCAGGTTCAGGTAGGAGAGCGAATTAGAGCGTGTCTGCAGAAGATGAATATAAGCAAAATGAAGTCGTAGAAGATTTATGGTCTCTGGCAACATTTACCAAAGGACTCAAGGTGTATCGAAGGAATCAGGAACAAAAGGCGAGCTTTCGGGATATCGAGCAAATCCCAAAATAAAAGCCTAAAATGAGGGTTTAAAAGGAATCTAAAATAACCGACGGTTGTCGGGAACACCGATGAGACTAGTAGACAAGCCTGCAGATGGCGCTAACCATTATATAGACACTGGGAGCGGGGCAACGAAGAGGCACAGCTGGCAACAATCGGGGGCTTAACTAATCAACAAAAGGGGCGGAGCAACAAGGAAACAGCACCATCACAGTAGTGGAAATACATTTCTGTTCCTGCCACCTGTGTGTCAAAATACGAATTCTTCAATATTTTCATGACTCAAATATCCAACATTCACATGTTTACCTCTAAAAAGAGGACATAAATGTCACTTTAAAGGACGGACAGAAATGTCTTCAAGTATGTTTGTATATTGAATATACATCTAGTTTTTTGGACGTACTCAAACTATACAAGTGCCTCAAAGTTCTGAATTCTCAACTCAACTCCTCTTATTTCAGCAGCTAATCTCCACGTTCCTGCCCAGCACCACCAAACAAATAAAGAATTAAGAAAAACATCTGTCACATGTCCCACCATTAGTCCAGTGTCATTACACGGTTATTAGTGCATTTATCGCCAAGGAAAACACACGGCCGGTCCATTGGCGGAGACATCAAAGGTTCAAAACCCTCGCTTGTCCTCCTCCATCCTCCAGAGATGGATCCCACTCTCAGAAAGCCGCCCTGATTAAGTCCCCCATGTGGCAGGGAAACGTTCCCTTCCTTGATCTGCGTCTCTCAAATGACCCGACTCCCTCTCAGTGGACGCGTCTTCTGCGAGAAAGAGCCCGGCGAGGATTTCACGGTGTTTAGTTTCACAAGCCAGACTCGAAGCTGTGAGACTTTTAATACCTCTGTTTCTCCAAGTTTTTTTTTTTACAATACATGACCTTATTAGGCGGCTGCGACTTGGACGAAGTTTGATCACTCAGGATACATTCCGTCTTGAAGGAGATGAAATGCCGAACTTCTGACGGGCAACCACACTGCTGGTAAAGGTTTCCGAGTCGAGGACACTGTCAGAGGAGACACTAAAAGTGTGTGACCTTTTGATATGTGACTGGAGGTTGTATATGTGTTTCAATACCTCTCACTTATAAGGTCACTGTTTCAGAGCTCACTGCGATGATTCACCGCTGCTCCTTCGCTCGCGCGCACACACACACACACACACACACACACACACACACACACACACACACACACACACACACACACACACACACACACACACACACACACACACACACACACACACACACACACACACACACACACACACACACACACACACACACACACACACACACACACACACACCTGTGAGCATATTTAATGTTCCCTCACGACCGTGTCACAATGTCGGTGAGAAAATCTCCACCGAGACGATGAGATGTGTGCCGACACTTTACAACGTTATCAACGATGATGAATTGTGTTAAACTTCTGTTCCGACAGACTTTGGCGCCGCTCCAACCGGGAACATCAAGTGAACATCTGGAGTGTTTGTCCGTTTTCAGTCCTTAACATGTTTTCTGTTGCTGAAAGAAAAAGAAAAAAAAAAAAAAAAAAAGAAGAAAAGTTGCACATATGATTTGTGATGAACTGAATCAGAGAATTCTAATAAATCAGACGAAATCCAAATATCTCACGTCTGCAATTAACGCTAAGATCAAAGACTTCAGGTCCATTCTCACAGTGAGGAGTTTTGATTTGTTTGACCTTTGTACTTCCAATAAAGTTTTACAATAAAAGATTCAAATGTTGCCGGCTGTTGGGATCCACAAGTTAAACGATTCGGCATTACCAAAAGACAAGTTCGGCTTTGTTGTCGTCTTCAAGTTAAAATGCAGAACTTTGGTTGCATTTTAAGGGTCCATTTTCATGATCATGAGCTCATCAATAAACAACAATTGTGTCATGACCTTCGGTCGATATTCTCCTGGGACTCGGTAGTTTTATAGATTCATATCTAACAGCAATCCAACGTCATCATATGTCCACACTGATGTTGGTGTACTTGCCATTGTTAATGCTCACAGCGTATTGCTGTCCGCACGCATGTATGTGGTTTCACTACAAAAAACAAACAACAGCACCTACTAGTGGCTGTTTATGCAAATCTTATGTGCTTTTCCATGTGAGTGGACATCGTTCTCACTGTTGCTGTGAAAATGCAAAACTTTTCTTAAATGAAAATGCAAAAACGACTTGTTTTCACTTGAAACGTTACGTAAACGGTGACCAGAGGCATTTATTTACTTTGAAAGAGTAGGCCTTCAACTTTCACACCTGTAAGAAGCCAATAAAAAGCAGGTAGAGATCTAAAACATACAGGAGTTTCTTTTTTTTTGTTCAGTGCATCATTCAAAACTTTAGCAGACGGGACGGTAATGTTTGTTGAAATTTAGCCCTGAAAATATGTAGGTTTCAAATATTTTGTGTTTTTTTTAATCCTGTGATGGTTTCATCTTGTACGACAGAGTAATGAAATGTGGCACTATGTCCAGGAGACTATCAAGTTGACTCTACCCATCAGTTGTTTTTTTTTTTCCTGTGAGAAATCTCGTGTGTCAAAAAGATGGACAGTCGACAGTCTAAATATTGCCATAACATGAAGGAATGATTTCTGGCTCACCCAGCTATGAGAAGCTTGTGGGTGGGTTTTAATGCTCAGCGTGAAGAATCGCATCAAAAGTTGGAGGTGCTTTCATTGGTTTCCGAAGGTGGAGCAGAACAGCAGTTTATTAGCGGACGGGCGTCAGCTGTTTCATCCGTGCTTCACTTTAATTGGCTAATTTAGCTGATTGGCTGCCATGTGACTGTCTGGCTCGGTGTCCAAACCAGGCAGGAACACGGTGCAGCTGTTTAAACCCGACACTGTGTCATCCACCGCTCTTCGTTTTTCCAAAGTGTGATCTTGTTGGTTTCAACGCGATAAACCATTCGTGCGGATGCATTTATTAAGCGGGGCGAGGCACGCCGAGCACAATCCCTTTTTTGTTTTCCAGACGGCTCGGTGGGAGCCGAAGGCTTTTTCTGCTGAATTTAACTGTATAATGAGCCGTCTGATTGACATGACCTAATGTCTCGGTATCAGGTACAAAACTCTCCTTCCACCTGTCTCCCCCGTCCATCTCCCGCCGTCTCATTATCAATAATCCTCAGCTGCACAGACAGGCAGGAGTGTCGGGCTGTGAAAATTGTCAATTATGCGTCACGGCTGTCAGAAACAAAAAAAAAAAAAAAAAAAAGAAATGTCAGGAGGTTTCCTGGTTTGACTCACCTGCAACATGATGCAACATAACCTTAATAAGAAATATACACACATACCTTGTAGAAACATTTTTTTTTTCCTTTTTAAACAAAGGACAAAGTCCTTATTATCCCTGTGAAAATACAATTGGGGATTTGAGTTTAGATTTCGTTAACCATCTAGTCCTTATGCAGACACAATGTAAGACAAATAAAGCAGCAATAGAATTATAAAACCAAAAATAGACTAGAATACAACAATTACAGACGGCACGGATAATATTTAAAGCAAATGATCTACGTTCGGGGATTAAGCATAATTCATTCAGTTTTACTTCTTTCTTCCCCCTTTCAAACATGTTAAACTAGATAAATGTGTAATACAGTATGTGTATTTCTTTGTGTTTCTCCGTGCAGACGGTGGAAACTGGTGGTACTCGCCATTATTGATGTTAATGATAATGTGTGTGCGTGGTTTCATTACAAAAATGACCACCAGGGGCTACGAGTGGCCCAAGTATTTCATTTTCAGTGTTTCTTGCCATTTCTGTGTAAACGGACATTGTTTTCAAAATCTTCCCTTGTAAACGCAAAACTATTCGGAAATAAAGAATAAAAAAAATCATGCGTTTGCACTAGAAACGTTGCCTAAAAGGGTCTTAGATTTGGTCTCCATACGTTGAGTTGCTGCCGTGTGATTCGCTCTCTGTGTCGGGTATTTGAACAGGTTGTACCTCATAAAACAGCCAGTAAGTGTATATTGTATATCACTGGATTTGAAATGGCTGCTTGTAAATAGTTTGAATGTTTATATAAGCTTTAATTCAACTTAAATAATGAACTCCTTTTCAGACATGCCATCAGTCTTTATAAAATCATGTTTGTTCCGTCGTATGTTTTTTCACAGGATATCTCTTCTTTGCGCTAGATTCTGTGTGATTATTCTACAGTTTCCTTTTTTTAAATAATGTTAGTTTCTGTGATTTTCTTTCTAACATTCAGCAGTGAGCACTGGCGCCGTCTTCCATCTGTGCGGCAGAAACCCGGCCAATTGGGACTACCTGAAGTGGTGGCTGTGCCAGCGAGCCTGAGTCACGTTAAAATCAGCTTCACATTTCACGTTCTTCTCTGCCGCTCCCCGTCGAAATGTTCAAGCCCTCCTCTGAAAGACTGTCTTTGGGGCTTCTTCTCTGTAAATGTCATCGTACTTCAGACATCACTCTGAAAATGTCACCTCGCCAACCTGTTCATTAGCTCACCGGCTCTCTTCTCGATTATACACCACTTTCCATTACTGGGATCACACACCCTGGGCGAGGCGGCTTTCCAGGCCACACGTACCGAAGTGTGATTGCGGGAGTGAAAAGGACGGCTGTTCTGGATGTTCTGGCACTCGCCTGCTATGGGTTGATGTTGTTTGCTCAGCCGTGATCACCTGTTATTGAAGATTCTCCGGCGTTTTCCCACGCTGCACTGCTGCAGAGGGGCGAAGGGCTGCGCCAGCCGTCAATCATGCCTGTGGAGGCAGAAGAAAGCTGTAATTTTAGTGTTTTTTTTTGCCTTCTTTGAAGTGAAAGTTTGGGAGGTTAGAGTATGAATTGACTTCAGTGAACTCGAGACATTTCAAATGTGCTTGAAAGCAGCAATTTTTATTCATTTATTTATTTATTTTTATATTTTTTTCTTCTCCTACAAGGGAAAAACAAAAACAGACTTTAAAGAACCATGCATAATATTAACTTGGTCTTTATAGTGACTTAAAATAATGTAATATATTGGAGAGAAAAACATTTTGCCTTGTTGAAACATAAATAAAACTTACATTTGAAGTAATTTTTTTTCCCCTCAATTTGTCCAAAAAGGCCTAAACCAGCTAACAATTACTCCATGTGCACCTCAAGCCCCGATACATGTGTGAAGAAGAGCTCTATTGTTGTGGTGGGTCACGCTGTTACAGTCGGAGACGCCGCTGAGAAGAAATATAGTAAGAAACACCTTGCGGTTTATTTTGACTCAGTGCCACATCCACCTGCTACCATTCAAGTTGCCAAGAAATGCGGGAGGACCTTTCTTCTGCTGGTGAACGTGGACAAAAGATAAGTGGACCTGGAGCTCTCCCAAGGGGTTGGTGTTGTCACACCTTCAACGCTTTCCATCCTTTTTTTTTTTTTTTTGGTTCGGTCGCAATGAGTGCATGGCGGAAAGGAGGCCCGGCCCACAAATCTGTACTGTTACTACGACGGCAGCCCGTTTCACACGTGCATTCTTATCGGTGAGTTACGCCTGGAGTTGGACGGCGCATCCAACCTGTTATTTTAAAGTAAAGGTCCATCTGTCTCGTCTACTCCCTGAATCTAACGTCATCCGACCATCACTGGGATGAAGCAGAGAACTTTGTTGGGTATTTAGTCGTGAGCTAAATTAAAAAAATTTAAAAAAAAGTTTAAGCAAATCAGCTTCTAAATGTTTCATTGTCTATAGGAATTTGGGATAAAAGAAAACAGAGGTGAAAGACACAAACTCCAGTGTTGCCAGACAATCTGGAAGAAGAAAATAGAGTCACATGGCTCCAACTATCCCTTACAAACTAAACCTGAATAATAAAACAGTAAAACAAAAAGAAATATAAAACAAAACACACCGGATTAAACTACGTATGCGCAGCAATTTGAAGCTCCAAACAAAAACAGGTGCTGTGACACTGTCCCAGAACAGGCACAGCTATAACGTGTCCTGTTTGAATTATACCTCGTCTCTTTTAAACGATGAACAAAGATTCACTCAGTTCTTCACCGCCGACTTTCTGAAGTGCAATACGGATAAACAGCAAGCACTGTTAGTTTCAATGTTGTTGTTTAAACTATACACGAGATCTGAAGAACACTTGTTAGTAATGTTCTATTGGATTAATAGTCCGGTCCGTTGATGCTGGCAGATCTTCAGTCCTTGATGTGTTTGATGAAGAAAACATTAGACAAGGTCCGAACTGTGAGAGGATTATGTCAGTGTGTATTAAAAGAGTTCCAAAGATGGAAGGTCGATGGCCCGACAGCAGTGGGATGGACAGCCAAGCCTCACTGAGGCACTGATGTCCCCATATTGCTGAATGTTTGGAGCTAAATACGACAGCACTTCTTTAATTTCCAACGGTGCCCATCTACCGAGGATTTTAAGAACAAAAGAGGGGCCGACATAATAAAAGTGCTGATTGGTATGCGTCTCATGCTGACTGTGTTATGATCTGGCTCAGGATATCTCTTGCTTCTCATTTGAGAATCATTCATATAATCAGACCCAGTCAGAACCTTACTTCTCCAACTGCTGTTGATTTTGATCTTCTTTGGGCTTTGAGTGATTTCCAGACAGAGCTGAGCTCTACGGACGATGAACTTAATCATTTGAGTGATGCACATCCGAGCAGGAAGACATCTAGAACACGCGGGGCGACCCGTTCCCCGGGGACCGAAGCCATTTAATATCATTTCAAAGGAATGTCTGATTGGACGGACGCCTCATAAATATGGATTGATCGGGAGCAGAACATCTTCCAAATGAATACAATTATTTGATATGCACATGCTCAGTATCGTCTTCGCGATGTTGCAGAGTTTTATTATATGTCGGTTCCCCTTTTTCTGTGTGGGGGAGAGGGGGGGGGGGGGGGGGGGTGGCCTATTATTTGATGTCTGTCAAAGTCAGCACCTCTCTCTCTCTCTCACTCTTTCACTCTCTCTCCCTCTTCCTCTATGGACCGAGGGTAATATTTGCTAATGAGTTACTCTGCTGCTGCCATGGCAACTGGCCGATCACCACAGAGTGCGAAGCAGGAGTGGCACCCTTGACACCAACCCATAAATACGAGCCACCCGGGCTTACGATCCGCGATGCATAATGCAGCGCCATAACCCGCGTCCGCCCCCTTCATTCAGCTGTCTTTTCCTCCGTCCCTTCCTCCATCGCTCAGTTTTCACCCACCCACTCTCCCCCCTTCCTTTCCCCCACCTGTCATTCATCCCATCTGGTTTCATCACATCTATTTGTGGTCAGATGTGGTTGTGTGTGTGTGTGTGTGTGTGTGTGTGTGTGTGTGTGTGTGTGTGTGTGTGTGTGTGTGTGTGTGTGTGTGTGTGTGTGTGTGTGTGTGTGTGTGCGTGAGAGCGTTTCACTCACCTCAAACCCACTTTATCCCGGATCACAGGAAGAGACAGATTAAAAGGAAGCGGGAAATGAGATGAAGCTTTTTTGGAAAATGATAGGTGAGGGAGACGGTTCATGTTTGTCACAATGAAAATTAAATGAATTTGGCTTCATTTTAAAATGAACCCCCCCCCCAATGCAACACCTTCTAATAGAACGGAGCTCTGGTGGGTAATTGAACTCGCCAGAGAGGTTCGTAATAACACCAATGCAATTACCATGGAAGAGCCTTTGGTTATTTACCAACGGGCATCTGGTCATTTGATTTAACTCTGTTGTGTCACGTTACATTCAATTGCAAACGTGCCCACAGCGTGGCTTACTGATTCGTAAAACAAACATTTCTCTCTCCAACAAATAGACTTAAGATTTTTGATGAAGAGAAGTGAAGAGAGAGAGAGAGAGAGAGAGAGAGAGAAAAAAATAAAAGAAAACCTAGTACCCCACACACGCACACCCAGAACGCAGCACAACAGGACCTGTTTGTGCTTCGGCGGCACGCTGCAGCAGGTGCAAGTGATTAAAACCAACGATACAATCACAACTGCATCCACCTGCTCCTCGGCAGCTTTTTCAGCATGGGAAGGCTGACGGAGGAAACACGAGACTGGATTCTCCCTCACACGTGAATGCAGCCGCAGGGAAACCAAAGCATTGAGTGTTCACATCACTGTAAGATGTAACTCTGGGTACTTACACTCATATAAGTCTTGTTTTGAGGATGTAATCTTACTCATGTAAACAGAGATTTTCAAAAACATTGCCAAGTAAGCACAAAACTTTTCTGAAATGAAAACGCAGTAATGGATGCGGAGTGTGTGCACAATTTGAATAACATATTAAATCCCTGATTTATATCTTTATTTAGTTTCCCCCAAAAAATGTTTTTTGTAAAAGATCAATATTTTTCAGTAGTTTTTGTCAAGACATTTTACTTAGAAATGAAAAGAACAGTGATTTTAATCAGAATTGAGTAGGATGTAAGCAAAGTACTGGTTTTGTTAAAGTATACACTATGTCTAAGTATACAATCGTGCTAAAACTAAGCATCATGTGCAGTCACGTCTAAAAGGGGACACTGCAAATGGTGACACATTTCAGGATGCAATTTCACAATGTTCCTTCACCTTTTCAGGAAATAATCTGCAAAATGAGACTTTCTAATCCATCTTCAGTTTGAGTGTGGGATCCTGGTACATTTTGTTCTTTTTGAATGGTGAAACCAACCAGACTGACGGAAAGGCAATCACATAATCGCAAAATGGTGCTATTTAGACCTTGAATACGACGCTCCTATTGGATAGAGGGGTAAGGAAGATTTTAATTGTTTCACTGGTTCCTCACTGATGTTTTTAGGGTCGTGTGTAAAGTGAGTGCTGAAATTACATCATCTGAGGTCATTCTTTACAATAAAAAGGATGAACAACAAGAGAATGTACAGGTGCCTCTTCCAGCTCCTGCAGGTTCCATCGTCAGCTCAGCGGCGAACCCACCGGCACCATCGATCTCATTACACAAAGGTTGCCCCGATGCCCTCCGTGCCGCGTCGCGACCAGATGACACCTCGCTCCCTTCCGTCTGCCCCCGGACTACCGGTGCCTCGCCAACCAGAAAGCGGCGCAGATTGTGACTCCTGTGTGACTTCGCAGGCACGGCGGGTGGCGACGCTCCCTGGAGCCCCAGCGGTCCCGTGTCCCATGTGACCCCCCCCCCCCCGTTTCTGCGGCGATGGCAGGAATGCTCAGTTGGCCATCTCGCAATCTGTGATGAATGTCTCACCATTTCTATCCTCTTCACGCTTGGATTCCAAGTCGTGACACGGCTCGGGCACGAGTGGGATCTGTCCGCCTATAATTCACGCTCATCGCTTTGTCGGCCGACGGAGGTCTGAACGCTTCGGCTTGACCGGTGTTGAAAAAAATTGTTGGGATATTTTAACAGCATCTCTTCCTTCCACAAATCGACTGTATTCTGCACGTACAAACATAACTCAAGTAAGAGCAAAAAAATTAATTAAAAAATCCTAAAAAAGATTTAAAACGATATAGAAATTCAGTCATTCATTCATCAAATCTTCGTAAACATTCCAAAAATTTAACAAATCCCCATCAAAATTGACACCAAAGTCAGCTAAAAGACCTCTATGCTTGTTGCTATTTGCTCAAATCCCCATTTAAATCAATAAAAAGTAAGATTTCATAGAGCTAGAATTGTATGTCCACCCTCCCCCCCAATTCTAAATACTAGTTATACTTGCATTAATACATACACAATACACAGAATGTAAGGAACAACAAAATGTGAGCGCGTTCATCTCCGGCTGTGATCTAAGTAGTTTTAATGACTACAGAGGCACTCACATTTATGAAAAGAATGCGATTATTACTTTTAAGCAGCACGGGGGAAATAAGTTCATTGATTTGGAATTATGTTGTGCTTTGTGTGGCGAAAAAGAAGAAGAAGAAGAAGAAGAAAAAAAAATTGACCCAGTTCGCCTCTTTATTTTCATGAGCATCATTTTTCATCGTAGCGCATTGTAATTACGTTTCATGTTGCGCTCCGTGGACCCCTTTACATTCGATTCTGTTCATTAGGAGGCTTTGGTAACATTCTAATATGCAGTCATTATCGCAGGCATCATAAAGCACAAGAGGGTAATGAATTAGCACGTATTTTTCCCCATTAACATCTAATATTGTTTTAGTAACCGAGTTTAAAGACGCTTTTGTATTCACAGTGCAACCAGTGGAGGAAATCTACCAAAGAATGAGAACTATTATGTCACACCTGCAAAACTGCCATCATTAAAGTTGTCGACCATAAAGCAAACATTTATACGATTTTAGTGTGTAATTGTTAAGTGGACGTCGTCGAAAATCCTGCAACTTGTAGTGGCTCTTCTTCGTCTTCCCTTGACACACTGTTATCCTCAAGATAGTAATAAATAGAGGAATAGAGAAAGAATATTGTAGTCATGTAAAACAAATGTCTTTTTCTTTCCCTTCCCGTTCCATATTTCCAAGACGATTCAGCAGTAAACACTAATGACCTTCATAAAACTCAAAAATAAACCAACAAATATTTCAGATTACAAACTTTTCCCTAAGCATCTTGTGGAAACCACAATGGTATTTTTTATATATTTTTTTACGACTAAAAAGATTTACAAGGCATGGTTTGCTGTCTCTATTTAACCCTTTATAGTACAAGTCAGTGAACCAGCTTCAAATGCAAGTTTTTTTCACTGCTCAAAGGAATCTTATGGAAGTGCCAAAATAACCAAAAGGCCATACTTTCAACATCTTACAAGGTACGGTGTACAATACTAGCTACAATATAATGTGTTTTTTGGGGGTAACAGTAACTTATAAAAGTTATCAACAAAACAAAATGTGGAAGTTACAATATCACTTCAGTTGCCTGATGAAGGATTTTATTGCATTTGTGGGTAAATATACTGTAAGCTTTAGGAAAAATAGTTACCTATTTGCCGGCTTTTCAAAATACAACTTCACTATTTTACCATGAAATAGTTTTTCAAACAGCTTGTCGTCAGTAATAAATAAATTTAGCCTGGCAGGGCCCTTAAGGTCATTGTACATAAAGAACATGTCAAAATTACATTAAGACACATTTTTAGGCCGTAAATTAAGGGATATGTATACATTTCTGATAAATATGCTGAGATTTGTTTTAGACACGGTCAGAAGTCTGACTTCACAGTGAGAACACCTCCCGTTGTTGGTCTTTCTGAGTGTAGTTTGCATGTTTTTGTATGTAGAGTAACAATGTATGAAAATCGAGCAAAATGCAACAGCTCCTATCATCAATCGTGTGTCCCGATCCTTCTGTCAAACTTTCTAACCATCTGCAGCTACTAATCTCCAATTTAGAGAGTCTTACTAAACAAACAATGTGGGTTCGCAAATCTGTTTGTTTCAAAATGCTTAATTGTTCATAAAAGATTCATTGTCTTTTGACTTGCAAGATTCATCTCACAGAACGATCTGCGTGGAGCCGCCACTTCCAGCACATCTTACACATTTACATTTGGATGCAACCTGCGCATTAACGAGACGCCGCCGCCATCAATCAGGGCTCCCGCAGCAAAACACTTGACTGCGACACGCTGCCTCCTCCCGCACGCCTTCCACTCAGTCTACTATCTCTTCAACTTACATAACCTTTCTGGTCCTCAGGAGGCTGCCAAGGCTGACTGAGATTGTATCAACGCACAGGTCAAGAGAGGGCGATGACTAATTCATGAGGCCGTTTGCGAGGGAACCCTCGTCCAGAGTCATTAGTCGCCGTCAGCTGCTGCCCCGGCTGCCGTGGGAGTCGGGCGGCGTTGTGTCATGACGCTCTTCGCGAACAAGATCTCTGTGTGCTCTTTAGATGCCCGAGTCACAAGGAAGGCATAGGAGGCGCTGACGGCTGTATTGTAATCGATTATTTTGAATGACTCCAGTGTTTTACAGCTTTGATCATAATCGCTGATATGAAATGGTTCCTGTACAAGCTGATTCCACTGGCCTTTTTTTCTTTTTTCTTTAATTATCTGGTTATTTCAGCGCAAACTCCCAGGCTGGAGAGCTCAATTTATATGTGACCTCCTCGGAACATGTGACCTTTAATTAAAGATTCATGGTGGTTCTTCTCTGCGTAGCATCATACAGTATCTTTTATCACTGAGATAGAGGCACGCTCACACACACACACACACACACACACACACACACACACACACACACACACACACACACACACACACACACACACACACACACACACACACACACACACACACACACACACACACACACACACACACACACACGCACACGCAGTTTAACCATCACGAACATGTATATGACTCAGATCGGGGGGACGTTTCCATGCACTTGACCCCATACGTCTGTTTCCATAACCTGCGTGCACTCAGCAGCGTGGTCTTTATGAACATAGAAGAAGGTTACGTGGACAGTAAAGGTCATCACACTGGTCTTACGTAGTGAAACGTATGCAGCCTGACACCCACACTCACCCACGGGGTAAAGACTCAAGATTCGTCAACGTTATTTATCGCCAAAAGACAAATCTGTTGCAACGAGCAACAGAAACTATCAGAGAGAAGAAGGAAAAATCTGTTGAGGAAGCTGAAGTATCAAACACATGGTTGCTGTGAATGGACTAATCAGGGACCATAATGGGTCAAAAAATATAGGATCTTTTATCTTCCTTCAGGAGAAATGAACTGGGATTAAAATCCATCTGAAAATGCATCTGGAGCAGTTTTTGTCCTTTGTAGATGACCTTGAAAGGTGAAAGTCCTTATTGAGCCTTATAATTAAAAGAGAAAACAACCTTCATACCAGTCAGTCTGAAGCTCCGCCCCCTTTTGGTCATAAACCAAAAGATACAAGTGATAAGCCTCACTGTTTGTGATGGAGTGAGGATCCCAACCATGTGGAAGAGACTGAAAGCGGAGTCACCACACTGAGTGGAGCTTGTTGGGACGTTGCAGACAGCTGATGACGACGCCCTCTGTTCACCTCCTATTAGAAGTCAACCAGGCACGTCCAACTGGGAGGGGGGCCCCCGGGTCGGCCCATGACCTAGAGTGATTTTGTCTCTCAGAGCCCGTGTGGACTCGGCAGCGATGAAGATAGACGGATGGATTCTTTTTTTCATTTTCAGTTCTTCTTACCTACAAATCCATATGGTTTGGCGCATCACTATGAGAATCAAGACGTATTCACACCGACAAGCATTTCAGAATCGGCTGTTACCAAACTCAACGACGGATGCTTACCATGCAAGAAAATTGTTTTACTTTCTTGAGGTGGCGCGAACAACAACAAATTTGATGAGGAATTTTACATCATCAGCATCGAATGATATAATTATTTTTTTCACAAAATGTGTAAGTTCTAAATGTTATTTTTTTCTTAAAATAAATATCACATTAAAAACTTTAACCTGCTATTTCTTGTTTTTTTTTTATCCAATTATTTCCTGCACCTGAAATTTTTCTCCCTTGAGTTTCCATCACAAGCAGATTTTATTGTTGCCATCGCTAATCCCCAAAACATCCCTCAGTGAAATTAACTAAACAACAAAAGCAGTGAGAAATGGACTAGTTTGTTTGTTCGATGTGATATAGCTCCGGCGATAAAAGTAAAATAACGCTTCACATGAATGTGTAAATGCGTTTCGGAGCGCCATGCGTCAGTCGGAATTGAATTTTCCCAGAGCAGGAAGCAGATGTGAAATCAATGCACTGTACACGTTACATAGACCAGGTGTGCTTCCCACATTACACGGAAACATCACTTGAGCTGTTAATGAGTGGGTATGCCGCAACAGCTGGGAAAATACTTGATATACGGAATGGGGATTTAAGGATTCATCCTCAGGATTTAGAGCTTATCTCATCATGTTCTGTAACGACGATAATAATAACAATAATAATCCCAATTATCAGCTGTTGCAAGGCGAGGAATCAATCGCAGAGTGACATGACTGGCGGAAGGTTGCCAAAACACACATGTCGAAGTTGGGAAAACGCTTTGGCGAGCAGACGCTTCTGTCGCCGATTCCGATGAGTTCAAGCACGATGGGAAGTTTATTTTAGTACAAGAGGAGGTTTTTAGATCGACTTGATTGGTGCTGTGGTCTCCTAATAGTGCTATTTGTGAGCAAATCCCGTTTTCTGGTGATTCGGGTGGTTTTTCCACACGTACGTTCGACTATCTGCAACAGATTCAAGCACCTATCTGCCGCGAGATAACACGAGGGAGAAGTTTTAACGCTCGACAACGAGCCCAAACACACACATCCCGAGTCAAAACAAGAACAGGGAGTCCTGCAACAGATGGCGTGGCCCCTGCAAAGCCCTGATCTCCACAACATGGAGTCGGCCTGTGATTACATGAAGACACAGAGAGCGCCTCAATCCACGCGGGAGCTGCGGCAGACTGTTGAAAATGCTCGGGGAGACGCCATCAAGCTTTTCATTTCTACGTTTGTTTCGTGAAAGTGGCTCTTTCACTTCGTCCTCCAGATTGACGCTGCATTTGTTTGTTTTTTGGATGAATAATGTAGAGGACATGTGGGTTTTTTTTGGGTTTTTTTACCTTAATGACCAAAATGAGCAGTTTTTCCCGACACGAAAGTTTTCACACATGTTAAACTTAATTATATGTATAATGTATGTGTGTCTAAATAGATGCGTGTACATTGGGTATAGATTTTTGGATTTATATAGATGTATTTACAGTTCTATAAATTCATATGTCAATAGATGTTTTTTTTTTTCTTTTTTATATGTTAGTATTTTGTGTAGCTGTTTACATATCTGGAACGAATCAATATTAAATAAAGGATTAGGCTTTCCCAGATTTACAATACCTGTAGTTTATGTTGCATTAAAGAAATCACAAGTACAATTAAGAGCTGCTGTATTTTTACGATCATATTCAACAGTTAGTCACTTTTAGCCATTATTGTTTCACCCATTTCAGCTGTTTAGCTCAATCACCAGGGGAGCTGTTTGGGATGTTATAGACATTTGAGCCATTTTAGTTTTTGTTTTGTTGTTTCAGCATCACCTCGAGTTGTTTTTGGTGGCAT
This sequence comes from Lipophrys pholis, assembly GCF_963383615.2. Taxonomy (NCBI): domain Eukaryota; kingdom Metazoa; phylum Chordata; class Actinopteri; order Blenniiformes; family Blenniidae; genus Lipophrys; species Lipophrys pholis. The sequence goes on from NC_137635.1 coordinate 49,898,066, forward strand.
GTTGAGATTTGATACTAGTTCAGCTAATTTAATAAAGCATCATTTTCTTTTGTGCCCTTTAGGTAAGCAAGTAAGGAAGATAGCAGCATGGACAATAACAGAAATGGTGCAATCCATATAGATACATACATACTACATACAATTTGAAAAAAAATTTAAAAAAAGGTGCAAGATTACAGAAATGGGCAAGAACAATTCTTCCAAAATGTTTATTCACATATGTTATGGCTGCAGGATGAAAATAAAGAGTGAATGAAGAGTTTCAGATAAGTTTACTTTTTCATCTGTTTTATATATATGTGCAACTTTACGTTGCATAATTCTGCCATAGCACAGAGCTCGTATTCGGCCCATTTCCTAAATGTTATCCACGACACAAGCGTGCTCGCCACTGCAGCACCACTGGCCTCTCCCCTCTCAGTATATCTCTACTAAAATCTAATTGATCATGATTGACTGTGCTCCATTGGCTCCTTGCAGGAACTGCTGACACCATGAGCCGATTTACTCTGCCCTCTTCGTTGACACTCTGCAAAAAGCCTCAAATCCAACACTTCCTGTGTTTGCCCTCCTGGAACAGGAAAGAGGGCTGGCCTCCGAGATCAAAGAGCCGCACTCATCCCTTATCAAGAGCTTTGGAGAAACACGAGGAAACGTCATAAAAAAGCAGTCGTCTTTATTTGTTGGGATCATTTCCACTGAGTGTTCCACTGTCAGCATTATCAGTGTACTATAGGTGAGGCTATAACAACAGGAAACAATGAACTGATTATTCCGGAGTGAAACACAGGTTTTCCCGGATCAAACTCCACAGCCTGGTTACACAGGTAGTGACCAATCATGTTTCAAATGGTGGATGTTTCGAGTCATCTTCAAGTGGGAAAACACAGTATAACAACCTATAACAATCCTCTCTTTTTGTGAGGATGCAGTATTTTGTCTGATACTTGGTTGATTTGCTGAGATTTTTTTTTTTTCCCCCCCAACTGAATTCAGCTAAATATTTTATCTCCTGCCTCGATCTGTTCAGAAAGTCTGGAAACAGCAGCCCTTTCAATCTCCTTTTCATCCTTTCACAGAGTTAAAATCATTCCGCTTATACAACTTGTCACCTCATGATCAACCTGATCACAACTTTACAATCGCTAGGCAAAGCTCATTTTCTGATAGTAAATGGGGGGGAAAAAAAGTTCAGCAAATACCAGAATAAGTTATAGACTAGGGAAAAAAAATAAATTAGTGATAAACCCCTGCTTAATGAAATGTTCCTACGCGAACAATAAACCGAGCTCCTGTTGACCCGAGTCGCCTCGTTATAAAAGAGCAGCAGAAACCTCTTTCCCTCTCGGGGTAGTAATTAAAGTTGTCAGTAGGTGTTTCAGAAAGAGGGGAGGATTAGAATTCCTGGTGCTGGATCTCAAACTGAGCTGACAATATGCTCCAACCACAAAGCCAGGGGCTTCTGGGACCTCAGCCAGTGGCTGATAGATCCATCAATATGACGGGTTTAGTCAGCGCTGATTGCTCTCCAGAGCAGCTCCCATTGGTTTGACGGGGCGGCGATGCATGGAGCTTTCCTCATTCTCAATCGATGCTTTATTCACATGCAGGCCTCGGGCAGGTCGACGAGGACCCGCTGCGGGGTGAAGTGAGGCCCTCCATGGGTTCGGATTGTAGGAATCTCGCAGATGTATGAGACCCGACGACTTCCGAATACGTTTGAATGAGACTGAATAAATTTTTTTTTTTTTTGGGGGGGGAATTGAGTGATTAATATTCAATCTGCCAATGTGCTGAAGCTTCCTGGGTATTACGATAAACCCCCAAGTTTCCCCCGAATGGAGCTTGACAATCTTGCATGTTCCAGTATATGTAAATGATCTTTTATGCTCAAGGTATGCACGAAAACAGATACCATGGCCAAATATCAAGAGAAAAGGTCTTTATTAAGGCACGTTTATGTGACAACATTTCCAAGTGAAAAAGTTAAATCCTTTGTTGCGTCTTGGAGGTTCGTTTACACAACGGTGTTCATAGTCACTGAAAATTGCTTGAGATTCAAGATTAAAGAAACTTTATTTATCCCCTGGGGGCAATTTAAAACTGCACACGCTGAGTAGTTCATGTAAAATAACCATAAACATTTAGAAAACACCAGAGTCTGCACATAAAGTAAAAGGTGGAACTTGTTGAAAATGCTCTATCTCCGTAGAAGTTTGGAAAAACGCAACTTTTTGGAAATGCTGCCATTGCACGCGCGCACCAAGTACTCATGCTAACAACATCGCTTTCAGCCTTTCTGCTGTTTGCGTGTAAATGGACGCCGTTACCCAAAGCGTCATGGAAATGAGAAACTTTTCTGAAACAAAAACCCCAAAACAATAAATTGAATCAAGCACGTGAAACGGCGTCGTGAACACGGGTGTGAAGGAAGTCAACGGTAACCGCGATGGTCACAACAGACGCTCGTATGAAAGCTGATACGGAGAAAGAGACACAGTCGCAGTCAGCTTTGTTCTGTGAGGTCTTTAAAAAAAAGTTGTGGTTTTTACAGACTGATTATTCAAAACCTTCCACCTTCTGTTATTTGTGTTTTATGATAGAACTGCTTTGGCTGTTCACGTCCATAAGCTTTCAAGATAAAACTAAAATACCAAATGAACACTGGATGGCTCTGTGTATACTATAATACCCAAAAGTGGTGGAAAAACCATTTTACTTTATTCGTATATGTTTTCTTTATTATAAACCTTTGACTTCATGGTGCGTTAGTTGGAAGTTGTTCGTCTGACACTTTAAAGCCTGTGCACAGTGTGACTACAGGCTCTTTTAATGTTGTTTCAGTACTACGAAGAACTTGTTTTCACCAATTCAAGGACTCCAGCTCGACCACAGTGTTGCCTCAGGTTTCAGTGTTTTATTCGGATCCCCATTAGACCAGCAAACCCAAGTTGTTCTTTCTGCGATCCACAAACACTCTTATGCATATTTTATTGCTGCACAACATACAGATCAGAGTGGATATGAAGCCACGGCGTTCTTGTGACTGTATTATTGTTTTTGTTTGGACCAGGAAATGTTTTTCTCGAGGCGTTTTGTGTTTTCTGAACCAGAACGAGGAAGTCAAGTAATTTCGAGTTAAGGTTTAGGAAGAAAAATAAGAATAATCTAATACTAATGTTAACATTTTTTCTATCTATAGTTTGTCAAACTCCTAAAACACAAAGCTTTTCCACCTCATTATGTTATCTGGGCACATTTTCTGTGAAGAAACAAAGTGTATTATCTAAAAATCTGATATTTATCCACAAGTCTTTCAACTTACAATTTCCTCAGACCTTGGGACCCAACCCCCTATCAACCATGCAACCCAGAGTTTGGTGCATGGGAACAGGGAGATAGAGCAGTCGCAGAGCTGTTTACAGCAGAAACTGAAGGGTCCCATTTCCTGGAGTTGCCATGTGATAACATTGTCAGCGAGCAGCATGAATGCTCTCCTCTCAAAGGGCCGCCTTGAAACTCTGCGGTAAATTTAGCAAAGAAAACACAGAGAGATGCGTGTTGCCGAACAGCTTTTCAAGGCTGCGTGTCACCAGCGTTAGACACAATAGTCTAACACAAGAAAACAAAGGTGAGAGAGCAGAAAACAAGCACTCAGCCCGTCCTGGGACAATGACTACTACGTTTCCTTCCTCGAGGAGGTGCTTTCAAAGACGCCTGCGATTCTCTGAAATCCCGCAGACAGGACGCAGAGGGAAATAAAAGTCACATGCGCGTCGGACCGCAGGTGATAAGATAAATCCTTCAGCGGTGACTCATTGAAAACTACGACAGTCAAAGAAGCTCATGAACACTTCCTCTGTAGGTACAAACTGTCGAAGGAGTAAAGACTTACTGACCATGTCAGATTTCATCGATCTGAAGTATAGGGAGGTAAATGTTTTTTGTCGATATTTAAAGAGGAGCATGTGCGCCAGTGAGGGTTATGTCCGTCGGTGCTCGTTTGTTTGGTCAAGTGGAAGCAGAGACATCGAGGAAGCCGGTTGCTCAGCATCACACGATGCACACGCATCGACCAGTTAATGGAAAGTAGAGCGTGTTTGACATCTGAGCACAAGTTCGTAAATTTTAGTAAAATATTAAAAGGTATTTAACATATTTCACGTAAGAAAAGATCTTTTTTAAGTTGGGTTTCAGGTTGTATAAATAAATAAAGTGAATTATATATAATGTGCAATTTAAGGCCCCGTTTACGCGACAACAGTGCTCTGAACTGGGGGGGGGGGGGGGGGGGGGGGGGCATTTAATGTATATCTTCAGCATTTTTAATAATTAAGTATATATAAAGGTCTTTATGATGAATTTGTTGGTGTAGTCATTTAATGTTTGCTTCAGGGATCTAGATGCTTCACACTGGAGTCTAATGGCGATCACATTTCACATTCCAAACTCTGAACTGAACATTAATATGTGGAGTGTGCACGAAGCTTCAGAGACATAAAAGTAATATGAGGAATGCAGTGGTGGTGGAATAAGTTTAAAAAAAATAAAAATAAAAAAACACTTCTGTTTCCCCTTTTCCAAACATTTGATGCAACTAAATCTAACATATCGAGACAACCAAGAAGTTGAACTCTTTAATTATCCCTGCAATTAGACCGAAGTTGTCGCCTCGAGTCACACCAGGCGTGTCCTCTGCCTCTCGGGCTCCACAGCACCTTCACATTTCAAGGGTCTTCCACCGGGAGGGAGTGAATACATTTTCACCAGCGAAGGTGCTGCTCCATCTGCACATCCGCCGCCACCGCCGCCACCGCCGCCACCGCCGCCACCGCCGCCACCGCCGCCACCGCCGCCACCGCCGCCACCGCCGCCACCGCCGCCACCGCAGCCTCATTTTGCCGGGTACATCACACAGGCGGCTGATTGTGAAAGATGATGCACTCGCACCCGGCTAACAGGTTCACACAAGCCCACATGCTTAAGCCACCTTGGGCTAATTCAATTCCTGCGCCATTCCAGAGGTAATAGAGTGTTTCTGTGCCTCCTCGCAGTCGCAGAGCGTAAAAGGGAAATGAAAGTGGGTCGGGAGGATGGGGTGGTGGTGGTGGTGGTGGTGGTGGTGGTGGTGGGTGGGGAGCCAAGCCAGGCCGGTTGTGGTCAGAACGCCACCGAAGTGATTTGACTAAGTCATCATTTTTCATATTTTGATTTTCATCTGCTGGACACAGAATGAATAAATGATCACATAAAGGGAGTCCTACTTTTGAAAAAACATTGAATTCTATTTTATTTTTTTTTCCTTTAAGCAGATTTTTCTCTTGTGTCTATTTGTGTATTTCTGTTTACTTTGAAGTCAGGGATTATTGCACATTTTGACTGAGCACACTGTGAGAAAGAGCCTGAGTTAAATGTAGAGGTTTTGAACCAGAAATGTCACGCTCTCCATAATTTGCAAACATTTTTTTTAATAGTTTCGCTTCTGGCAAGCGGGTGATGTAACGTCAACCATTTCTGCTCTCGCTTAGACTAAAAATCATCCAAGGTTCAGTCGTGTGTTATTTCACAGAGTCCTTGAGCGAATCTGCTCGCTCAATATAAGTGAGTCATGACACAAGGATAAAAACTGTATTAAACATTCAGAACTTCGTACATAACTGTGCTGTCCCTTTTGCAGCCCTTCAACGTTCATGCAAATCAAAGAGCCCGGAGGAAAGCTCTTTCTGTACGTCTTATTCAAATTTGATTTTCCCTTCATACTCAAACTCTCTTTTGAAAAAAAAAAAAAAAAACACCTTAAAAAAATCCCTTTTCATGCGAAATTTTGATATTTTCTCCAAAAAGAGTTTGTTATTGCACGCCACTTGAGTGAAGAGGAACGAGCTGAAATTGCAGAAATGCAATCTAGTGAGGAAGGACTGAAATGGCCCACGAGTGGACGTCAAGCCTCCACGGCGCTAATCGACTACGTTCCTCTCGTGGGGGGGGGGGGGGGGGGGCATGTCTACCCGGAGCGCCTGCCTGCTCGCCAAACCCCCGGACAAACACGACATTCATCCTCAGACACAAAGCAGCCCCACCAACCCGCCATGAAATTGCTTCTTGCTATAAAACCGGCGGTGATATTAAAGCGGGGACAAATATTTCATGCAATATGAAAGCGATCTAAAATAGACCGGAAATGTACTTTGATGTCAACAGATGTATGGAGACAATATTGTTGTGTATTGATCAAAGGTGTGCATGCGTGTAGGGAAAAAATACAGAAAGCTCTAAATATTTTCCATTCATCCACACAAGCTCTAAACATACTCTAGGTTATTCTTAACAAGTTAGTTAAAAAGACAAATAAAAGAAAGTAAGTCCAGCATTCACTTTAAAGTCATGCGACATGGGGCTCATCAAAGTTCGTATTCATCAATTGACTTAAGCTCATTTTGCACGCTTCAAGTGAAAACACATCGTTTTTGTTTTGCATTAATGCGGCAATGTTTTGAAAATGATGCCCATTTACACAACAACAACAGAAACAGTGAAAACAATGTTGTACTGTGTTATACTGCAGTGTTGCATAGACGAAACAGTCAAACTCTTCTGAGGGAAGTGAGCAGCCTTGTTCCGTTAATAACTTGTTCCAGGAAAGTCACTGACAGAAAGAAAATAAAAAATAAAAAGAAGACACAAAAATCTGTTACACAGATACAAAACTGGTTCACAGGTAAAAATGCAGATGAACCTCACTAAAGTAGCACATCAGTGCATATGCTAATCAGTGTGAATGCTAATTGGCACGAATGCTACTGAATTCACTCATAAGCTATCGCCTCCTGATGGGCAGGACACATGGAAACTGGACAGGATGTGGGAAGAAATCATGCATCTGTTGTACATTAACTGCTACTGAATGTTAGTTGTTACTTCCGGTGTGCCACTTCCTGTGTCAAAAAAAAAACCAACAACAATTATTATTGAAGGCAGAACAAATGTTTTTTTTCATTTCAAGCCGGTGCGGTTTGTTTATGTTTTGAAGCCACAACACACATACTCACAGAGAACAATACGCTATAAACATTAACAATGGGAGTACACCGACATTTGTATGGACAGACGACCAAGTTGGATTGTTATTACTGTGACTCAACTATAAAGCTACCAAGCACCCGGGAGAATATTGGAAGTCATGACACTCTGGTGGCCGCCATTATTGTTATTGTCCGTCCACTTGCACATGATGTGTATGTGTTTACTATGGACATGGTGCACATGGGCAGTAGCAGCGTTTCCCCTGTACAGAGACTGAGCTCGAGTGTTTTTAAAAAAAAAAGTTTAATTTTTTCCGTTTCCATGGAGACCGTTTGAGTGTTTTTGAAAAAAGTTGCATTTTCCTCCGATTCCTCTGAGACAGATTGAGTGTTTTCAAAAAGTTGTATTTCCCCCTGTTTCCTCCGAGACGACGATGGAGCATTTTCAAAAAGTTGCATTTCCCCCCAATTCCATGGAGACAGATGTGGACAGTTTTCAAAAAGTTGCATATTTCCCCCATTTTCATGGAGACAGGGGTCTTATCGTTTTTAAAAAGTTCCACCTTGAAAACAGTTTTCAGAAAACGGTGTCAAGTTTTCATGAATTCATTACTCCTTTCAATCAGGAGGATAACAAACATATCTTCTCATGTCCTCATGTCACTGCTGAACGCAACACTAACATGAGATCTACGTTTTGTGGTAAAGGGTTGAAGTCACGGGAATAACAGAAACTCTACAACTCTGAATGACAAACTGGCCATATGTAGATTATTTTCCATTTCAGATTAATCTTAGCGGGACAACTTATGTTCAGCGCTCTTGTTGCATCATCAGAGTCACTCATGCTCCTCCCATCGCACAACGGTCCACCAACAAAGACCGCCACTGAAGTATCGGAACATCCTCTTACTGAAACTCTAATCTGTACCAATACAAATCTATCAAGTGCAACCTGTTTCTATTCTAAACAGTTTTAAAAAAAACAACTTAAAAAAACAAGCCGATATCTCACACCAGCAGCTGAGTGAGCGTTACTGTGCAGAAATAGACCGTGCAAGACACACTGTAAAGGAGAGAGTGACAGGTCTATCACTTACAACCGGATTAGTCATTCGGATTAGTCACGATGAGGAAGAGGCTCCTCGCAGCCCGGAGCTGTCCATTAGCTCCATGTCACCCATCCGGGATCGTTTGTAGGCAGAAAACCATTTATGTCCCAGATGTTTGTCAAATAGTTACATAAAGCCGTCATTTGTGTTCAAGGCTATTTCTAATAGAAACAAACACTCCACCCCCCCCCCCAGACTGAATCTCCGGCTCGTCTCCGCCTCTCAGATCACCGCTGCGGTGTCGTATCACACAATGAAATTTGCATTGCAACAAATCATCCCATCGTGTAAGGAAAGAGAGGCAGACGTACTCTCACTGCAGACAGTGCTTGTTAAAAAGAGCTGAGCCTCTCTATTGCTGTGGAAATTAAAGCTTTGTGCTCTCTGACCTTGAAACTACAGAGGAGGCTCATTTTGCTCACTGCTTTTAAGTTACAGCACATTTCCATAAAGCCGTCGAGCCGAGCGGCTGGGTGGTGAACGTTCGCTGCGAGTGTACGGAGAAGCCCTTTTATAGAGAGAGAAATGATGGAGGAGACTGCATTTACACACACACACACACACACACACACACACACACACACACACACACACACACACACACACACGCACACAGTGCGAAACATCAAATGTCATGTGTATGCCATCCTATTGATCACACAGCAGGGCAACATGGGAAACAACTCTGAACCAACCCACAGAGGTTAATGCACACGTATCCCAACCTGCCGGATATGAGTCAATCCATCACTATCGACTGTGCGGCACTCCAACATATGTGTGAAGAGCAAGCTGTGGAGGGTGTGTGTGTGTGTGTGTGTGTGTGTGTGTGTGTGTGTGTGTGTGTGTCCGCTTTCATTCAACATCTGCTCAAACATCCTCGGTATTAAATTGCGCTATGTAGGTGTTACCAGGAAAACTAATATTTATCGAGAACATACTGACACTTATGAGTAATGACTTCACACAGTTGACTCCAAACATTATTTCAGTATCATTTAGAAGAACACAAAACAATTTGATCCCCGTCAACAAGGTGAAGACACTCCAAGGTATCTTCCCCGCACCTCATACACAATATCATATGCCTGTCAATTCATTATACTGCTGATCTACAGCTTCTCAAGTATCACTCAAGGAAAAAAAACCTGCTAAGAAGTAATTAGTTTAGCCCGAAGAAAAGATCTGCAACCTGCGGCTCTCGAGCCACAGGCGGCTGTTCAGCCTCTTTCTAGTGGCTCCCTGCAGCTCCTCTCAAAATTAGATTTTAATCGGATTTTTTTTATCATATTTCAACACCAGATTCAGACTGATGTTTTCAGTGTGATCGGAAAACATTTGTTGCGCTTTGGGCGTCTGTTCACACTGCAACTGTAGTCAGACTAGTGGAAAAAGCAACTTTTTGAAAACGGCTCATGAGGTGGAACTTTTTGAAAATGCTCCAAAGACACAAAAAGGATGCAGTTTCACTTGAAACATCTAAATGGGGGCCTTGTTTTCAAAATCTGACTAAAACGAGTTCAAATAGATAAAACAGCTAAAAGTTCTGAAAATTGAGAGAGAGAGCAGATTAAACTACTACATCCACTAAAATTGCTAATAATGGTGAAACAACTACAATAACTAAAACTGTCAATACAAAATGGTGAATAGGATAAAAACACTAATAAAGCTAAACTTCCTGAAACGGATCAAACAGCTGAAACTTCAGAAAACATGAAAAGTAACACAAATAAAGAAAAGAGAAGAAATTTTTTTTTTTTTAAATAAAAATACCTAAAAAAAATATGAACTACTCTTATTGAACTTATAGGGGTCATATTATGCAAAACGTACTTTCTAATGGTTTTGCAATAGTAATTTGCACCCCTATACCTGGAATGACACACCAGAAGTGAAGAAAGTCTGTCCTCTCTCTCCCAGGCTTGTTTCAGTTTTTAAAAAGTGTGTTGCTCCAAGGAGCCAATCAGCAATCAAACCCTGTAAAGTGTCATCGGGGGTTCAGCCAATCACAATCAAGGTAGTCCCTCCCTTTGACTCCTCGCACAATTAGGCATCTCTGCTTTGGCACATGGCACCACGAGAGGAAGTACTTCCTCCTTTTCCCAAGATGGGCATGTGTGGGCGGAGCCAGTCCAGCTCACACAGACACAGCAGATTCTGAATTTAGCTCCTATGATCCAATATTCAAATGGATGAAAAATCAAGGAAAAGCTGGATTTAGGACGATAAACTTTGAATACAATGGTTTTGGATCAACGTGACCCATGTGAAAGTGTTGAAAAGCTGTTTAATATGAGCCTTTTAATATATGTAGTAGAATTTCATAACTTCCTAAAAACAGTTTTTCAGACAAATTTCATGTAGGTGGCATAAAATTGTGATGAAGGTTATAGACCTTTGGCAGTAGCCTCAAAACTTGATGCTGCTTCAGGGTTAATACAAATGTCAAAAAATGTACCTGGCACTGAGCAGGAAAGAAAAGTTATTTAAGATATAATACTCTGCAGGACACGAGTCAGTACATCTTTATGGATGGACAGTCAAATACATGTGTAAGAGCAGCAGCTTATGTAAGAGCCAGACACAGTTTAATGTTCAGTTAAAATCTAAATTACAGCAACATTTTTAAGGAATTATGAAGCCAACATAAATTTGTCTTTTGGATTTTTAGACAAAATTCAGCAGGATACGAGTTAATAAACTAGTATTAGAACATATGTAGCACGCAGCATGAACTGTAAAGATAGTGTTTATTGTGCTTAAATTCAATGTTCATCTATGATGGCAGTTTAAAAAGACAAAAAAGAATCAAACGACAGCAAAAAACCCCACAATAAATAGGTGTTAAAAAAAAAAAGACAGATGTGTCTTTTAGCCAAATTCCAAATGAAGCCAAATGGGTATCATGACACTTTAAATGGTGTCGGCTTATGCAGCTCAGCGAAATCCAACAAAATCCAGGCCGCTACACTTTTACAGCCGTCTGGGTTTGTTATCTGAAACAATCCAGAGTGGCAGAAAACCCACAGAGTGGTCTGAGTGTCAAATGAACCTGCTGTTTGCGTGGCTTTTAAACGTTTTCATGTGAGTGTCTCAGCGCTCTTTGTGTTGTAGCGTAAAGGTCAGTGGAGCTGCAGTGTGCGGATTTTAGCATCTGTATGGGTGCTGATGAGTGCCCAGAAGTATCGTCGCCGCTGTCTTTTTAAAAAAAAATGTTTTAACCCAAAATGAGGTTTTTGTAAACAGAGTGAGTGCAGTGGAGAACACCTGAAAGAGTGGCAAGCAGAGAACACCGCGTTTTGATTATATTTTAGGGCCGAGTTAAAATCGATACCACGGAATGAATGGGGGAGTTTTTCCAATATGTACTTGTCAGTGTAATGACGTTGATGCTGTTTGAGAGTTATTCATTGACGACTTAATTTAGCGATGATTTTTGGTGGCGGTACAAAGTGCTGATTAGATAGTAATATGCGCGGCCCTGCCCATACTCCTTTCCAAACTGACGACATTGCACAAAGGGGAAATTACTGTGTCGTGTTGAAAACACAGTAAGTCATCATGAATTTTAATGAATATCAATTCTCATCGATTTAACAGGAAAACATGATCAACGTGAGACCATCTCAACTGCATAATAATAATAATAATAATAATAATAATCCATCAATGACCTCTGAGTCACTTAAATAATGCCACTTAGCTTCACTTACATGTACAGTACATTGGGATGTCGTGGGCGTCGCAGTTTTTCCAGTAAGGCTTCAGTGAATCCTTCTTTGATGGCGGCCTTGCTGAGGTGGAAGGGCTTACAGTCTAAAGCTATGCAGTGTTGACTAGAGTTCTCCTCTTAACATTTCCCAGGGCACAGCGGCTAGGAGTGAAGAGCCATACTAACATGATCTAAGAAAATACCACCCCATGACACGAGCGATAATGAAATTGATCACCCTGTCAACAAAGACAGTGCAGGGCTTTAATTATGACGCTGACTGGAGGCGGCAGCAGGGACGTTGCCGCTGAGCTGGACTGTGGCAGAGTCACTGGAGCTGAGCTGTGAAGACAAAGTCGTTTACTGATCCGCACCCTCACCTATTGTCATGAGCTGTAGGTTATGATTGAAGTAATGCCATTTTAGATACAAATGGACAGAATACACACGGAAATTCATATGGACAGACGATTAGGCCGGATTATTGTTACGTAGACGATCAACTATAAAACTACGAAGTCCCAGGAGAATGAGGACTGGAAGTCATGGCGCTCTGGAGGAAAGCGTTGTTGTTATTGTGGCATCTACTTGTGCATGTGCAGAAGAACTATTTACTACGGCCATGTTGTGCGTGACCAGTAGCTGCATTTCAGAAAAAGTTGCAGTTTACGTTATTTACACAAAGTTGGAGCATTTTCCAAAAATAAGTTGTGTTTTCAGAGGCGCCAAGCACTGTTCTCGAGTAAACAGAAACCCAAAACACGATAGTTTTCCACTGTAAGAGCCTCAAAGTGCTCCTTCCAAAGCAATGGACACAAGGATGTATAAAGGAAGTGAACTTTACACCGTTGGCAGAGCATGTATCTATTCCTGTGCATACTTGGTGCAGAGGGAAGTGGTGAGCACAGTGGCGCTACTTCATGGAGTGTTGACCCTGCCTATGTGAGACCCAGGCTCAGCTGGCTCCGGCTGTCAGTACCCGGTTAGGGCCCCCCACTCAGGGATAGAAGTGCCACTGCCCTTTTGGCCAGACCATTGGTTTGAGAAAGGCTAAGGGAGACAACCCTGACAGAAAATCTGGAGTGGAACCCCGTAGGCGGTTGGTCGAACACTGTGAAGCCTTCCAGCAACTCCTGCAGCTGTGCTGACACCAACTGCATCCTGCCAGCAAAGCCAAGAGGGGGATTCTGACGACTGGGCACCCCAGGATCTCCATAACCTTCCCCCAGGCCTGCGTCCTGGAGAGGTCCCTACAGATTCATCCATGGCACAACTACCATAGTCGTTTGAGACTGATGGATGCCAACTTGGAGCGCAAATAAAACCTTCAGATGTGTAATCGTCTGTCTTTCTGTGTTTGCCCTGTGGTGGACTGGTAATCTCTACAGGGTGTACCCAAATTTTACCAATAGTGAGCTGGGATGAGCTTCAGCTCCATGTAACGAAGTTGGACTCAGAGCTGTAGCTGGATGGTCACTCCCAAAAGCGCCATCTGTGATAAAGCCCTGTGGTCAGCTAATTAAATCTCCTGGTTGGCCTCAGATTGGTTCAGGGTTCCCCTGGTAGATGTGGAATAAGCTGAAAGGAACCAAGAGGTCTGGTTCTCTTAACTGTTATTACCATCAGGACACAATGTAAATTAAGCAGGAAAGACTAAATGAATTCTCCTCCATCGATATCATACTTTTTGCAGGATGACCAGCTCAGGCCAGCCTCACTGCATTCTATGCCAGGCTTGTATGAACCCCTCCCACCACCCCCACCCCTCCCTCCCTGACTGAATGCCCATTTGGCTCATCTAAAGAGTGCCAACACGGGCGATTGACCAAAAACCACCAATTACCACTTGTTAACTGTCCGTTACCCTCCCCAGGCATATTTTCAATTCTTAAAATCAACTCAGAAAGCTGTCACACCCCTCGCACACTTGCCTCTCATCAGGTCGGTTCGAGAGGGAATTGTGTTTGTCATTTGTGTTCTGGCTCGCCATCTTGCCATATGGTATAGAGCAAGATACAGTCAGTCATCGGGTTTGTGTATGGAGTAAAAAAAAAAAAAAAAAAAAAATCAAACAGCTTGTTTCTGTGAGTCAGCCTTGCTCTGCAACTTTGGATGGTGGCATCTTTCTCACTGAACAATAGCAAAGTGTGTTTACAGAAGAAGAGGAGGCTTCACTCCAATCGCGTCTCAGAAGATTCAGTCGTCCTACGGAGAATGAAAAACTCAGTGCTGCTTCAAAAGTTTCTGATCAAAAAAAAACAAAAAAAAAAACAGAAGCAAGACTCTCACAACAGACTGAACTTCACAGACGAGCAGACCGAGATCCCCCGTTGTGCCGCATGGTAAACATCTTCCACTTGTGCGCACACGCACTTGTTGCTTAAATGCTCGCACATGCTTTGATTTGGCAGCGGCGCTTCCCTCGCTGAACCATCAAATACCTCATTTAAACACCAAGAAAGCTCGCGTATATCTCTCTTCTGTCTGCCTCTCGTCCCCGCTTCTGTCTTTTATGCTAATGCCTGAACACACAAGCGCTTTAGTCGTGAGTTTACCTCGGCTCTCGTCGGGAACAAATACCAGGCAGAACAAAGCAGAGCACACTTGTCCTAGATGAGATAGGTTGTTGATATCAGTGTGTATGTGTATATACGCATGTGTGTGTGTGTGTGGGCATGCATGTGTGTTTGTGCATGAATAGGAGGGGGAAAAAAAGCATCAAACAAGTGTGCTTGAGAGCAGATGCATGTTTTCGTTTTAAGAGACTTTCTTCTCATTCGTCCCCCGAGACGCTGCCCTCTCTAATCTGTCATTGGACATGTTCATTAGCCCGTGTGTGTGTGTGTGTGTGTGTGTGTGTGTGTGTGTGTGTGTGTGTGTGTGTGTGTGTGTGTGTGTGTGTGTGTGTGTGTGTGTGTGTGTGTGTGTGATTCACCAGGCGTCTCCCGCCTGGGAATCAACGTTAAGCAGCACATCAGTTCGCCATATGCTGAAATCGGGATGAAGAGCGTCAATTAGCGGACTTTTGATCCCGTTTCATAAATCACGTCGCTTTTGCTACATGGTGCATTTGTAAGTTCATTACAGCAGAGCCTCAACTGAGATCCAATAATTCACTTCAAGTCAAAATGATTCAGCTTTATTTTGATATTCTCCACATCTGGACTTATGTGAGACCAGGGGACTTTATACTGTATATCAAGGACAATACCATTCAATCTAATGCTGAATTAAAATAAACTCAGATTATGAGATTCAGTAAATACACAAACATATTTAATAAATGCAAAGCTGTTAATTGTAATGTATCAAGTCGTGTTATAAACTCTCAGATCACATGCAGCATAATACTCGCGATAAGCCACATGTCTTATAGTTTCTTGCGTTACTTTGTAATTCTGACTCTTTTTCTTGATTTCAGGGTCCTGGACATCGCCTCCCTGTGTCTGATTACTGTTCCCTGTCCTGATGTGTTTCACCTTAGTATGTGACCTGGTGGCTGCTGTATATATTAGTCGTGTTCTGTGTGTTTTGGTTATTGGTTCGTCCTGTGTTCTGTGTCTCTGCATTAGTAATCTTGAGCATTTTTTATTTTTTTATTTATTTATTTATTTTTTAGTTTTCTAGACTTTCGATGTGAACTCCTGTTCCACCAACGGTCTTGTCTTACGTCTTGAGTCCACCTTCCACCAAGCCATAACATTGAATTGCATTTCCATTTAAAAGAAACAGAAACCAACAAACTGTCATACATGTTTACTTCCTGCAGAGCAGGGGAGTCAAATATGAAGCCCAAGGGGCAGAAACCGAGCGGCAAGAAGCTCCAATCCGGCAAATCACCAAGAAAACAATAAAAACTTTGAAGAAAACATAAATATTGTCGAACAAATTTCTTAAGAGTAGCAAACACAATACAACAGTGAGACCCGAGCTGTGATAGTGACATGAACGCTAACTGCTTCGTGGCTCAAAACCATGGTGCCAGGGTGAGTTCACATAATGCAACAGCTGTAGAAGTGCTTTTGGACATTTCACTGTATTTTGCAGCAGATTTCTTTCATATTGCACTATTTTACTGGTTCAGCTCACTCAATATGAAATTGGCCCATGAACTAAAACGTGTTTGACAAAACTGATGTGGAGCGTCTTTAGTTGCATTCATAACATTTACACGTACTACTGTTGTAAACACGCGCCTTCCTATGAAGTATTTCCTATTTCCTGCAACACATAAAAAGGCAAAAATAAATAAGGACGGTAGGCAGGGTAGGTCACTTCACTGTTTATATTATTGTTGTAATGTTTGCCGATTTTGAGCCCTTTGGCCAATAATTAATCAAAGTAAACACCTTACAGGAGAAAGAGAGTCTGTGTGAAAGCACAGACCATATGGAGTGACTGAATACGCTGCATGCGACACACTAGGATGTACACTGTTTTTTTCAGAAAACCCTCTTCTCTCAACACAAAGAGGTGTGAGAAAAACAGGCTTGCCTTCACCTAAACCGAATAAACAATCCTCTACTGTAGAAAATGTTCAACTCCGAGCAGAACGCCGAAGACGGTACGCCTTTAACATATGGCAGCCCTTCGATGCGAATAATGAAGGGGGCTGAAGTGTGATCAGCTGTTACCAAGGTAACACATGTTTGTTCGCATATGTGATCTGCAACTAAATTTAATCAAAGTGGATGAAATCACCAGGCTTTCATATTACCCCGCGCAGTCTGCCACGCTGGAGATGGAACTACTTCACAGTATTTTAACATCATCCTTTTATTAGATGTTATTTCAGCGAGGATGGGCGCACTTACACACACACACACACACACACACACACACACACACACTGCAGATCACCTCTGATGTTTCAAGGAGGGTAACCTTTACTGTTCCTGGTCTTATCTTGGTCGATTAATACAATATCACTACCTTTACCAAACAGAAACCAATTTTAGAAGGTAGATCCTTCTGACCCTTTTAAAATTCGTCAGGAGAATTCAATACCAGTACATTTTGGCCCAACAAATACACAATAATTAGGATTCCAAATGTAATTAATGGAACATTTATGTAACTTTTGAAAAGAAAAGATCGGACATTTTTAGCTTTTCCTTTGCTCTTCTAAATGGTATTTATTGTAATTCTAGAGAGCTGGCTGCACAGGTGGGAGGACGGAAAATTTGTCTCAAATTAAAGCCAATTTTAATGAAACCTTCTGGTGGAAAACACAGTGAAAGTTCTCCTATAGCAGTTGCTTTATGCATTTATTTAAAAAAAATTTATTTACAAATTTTTTATTTTTTTATTTTCTTTATTTACAAATTTGCCCGGACAGCATGGCTTGTAGGCTAATGCCAGTTTGCCATCTTTCATGCCCCCATCACTGATATCTCAGCTCAGGTCTCAGTGTTGTGTTTTGGCCACAACTCTTAAGAAATCCATTAAAAAAAAAAAAAAAATCAATCTTTCCTTGAATTTTATTTTGCCTGGTGTTTTTTTCACGCTGGATCTGAGCCTCTTGCAGGTCGGTTTTGGCCCACAGGCCTTATGTTTCACACCCTTGGTTTAGAGGGTTGCTGGGTCAATGTGAAAAGTCCCCCTGTGAGGAAAAGTGCAGCTGCACTGGATTTCTGTCACTATTAAACCATCTTAGAACATCTTTTGGTTGCAAGATTGTATTAGGAGCAAAATCCTGTTTCCTTTTAATCACTGTGTTTGATCATCTCTTGGTTGGAACAGCCTAAAAATAAAAGTGCTGCTATGTATGAGACATGCAGGGCAAAAGACCTGGTTTACACGACAACGTTTCAAATGAAAACCAATTGTTTTTTGTGTTTTCGTTTCAGAAAAATCTTCGCCTTTGCACAGCAACGTTTTGAAAACGACGTCCAGTTACACAGAAATAATGTAGTGAGCATGTCAGTCTACGATGAAACCACACACATCTGTGCAGAGAACAATATGCTATAAACAATAACAATGATGCGCACGCGAATATTTGTATGGACAGATGATGAAGTTGGATTGTTAATACAGTGACTGTCAACTATAAAACTACCAAGTCCCGAGAAAATATAGACCGGGAGTCACGACTCTGGAAGCCACCACTGTTATTGTCCATCTACCCCCCACCCCCACCCCCCTACAAGAGGCAATTCGAAGCTTTAAAAATCTAAAAGTTACTATAACAACTTAAAAATGCAGGGAAATTTAAAGGACAACAAACTAACATAGATCCATTCGACAGTGCATTAAAAATTCTATCAGACCACAGACTGTGTTTTCTGCAGTAAAGAGGCTCAAATGAGAGAAGCAGCATAAAATAACGCTCCGATGTCACCGGGGGTTTAGTGTCTCATCAAATAGCCCGAGTCTGAGGCTGAATCCAAATGGCTTTTTGTAAATACTCATTTTCAGCAGTTGAGATGTTCTGTGCCGCAGGTGGCAAGAAAATCCATCCCCCTCTTACAGTGGTTTCTCGGCTCTCATTTCATTTTCTATGGATGGGAAAAGGAATAAGAGAAGTGCTGCCCGCTGGTTCTCACTTTACTCAACACCACTCTGCACCGTGTTTTCGGTTCGTCCGGAGCCAAAATGGCCTCATTGTGATTCAGCAGACATGTTGGAGAAGTGAGGGGGGATGACGGCTTTTAAGAGCCTCGATATCCTTCACTTGGTTTCAGACAAAGGCGAAAAGATGGTTTCGGGAGCATTGTGGCTCACTTTTTAGCCAGCAGCGTGACTTTCAAAGTCATTAATGTCACTGCCAAATGGATTTTCAACTACCAACAAAGTGGTCTGTGCAAGATAGGGATCACTTTATTATTACTCCTCACTGACTGTGTAAGCTCGGAATGATATGGAGCTAGTTTGCAAAGAAACAACTAACATTAGGCCCTGAAACAGGTGAGACAGAAGACCAGAGGCTTAAAGATGTATAACCTGCACATGTCGAGGGCAGCCATACACACCAGGTAGGGGTTCACTGTCCAGGTTTAGGTCAGGGGTGTCAAACATAAGGTCCATAGGCCAAAGCAGGCCCTTGAGACTCTTCAATCCAACCAAACCACAGAATAAATTCCAAAAATTTCAAAGAGAACATTGCTTTTTTTAACAAATAGTTATAGAGTAGTGGACACAACGCAACACTGAGACTCGAGCTGAGATATCAGTCATGCTGCCTTGAATGTTAGTAAACTTGTATCAGCCTCGAAGCCATGCTCTCAGGGTGAGTTTGTGACAACATGCATAATTAACACGTTTTTTGGATATTATAGCAGCCGGTTTCCAACACAATAATATCCTGGCATGCTCAAATAAAGGGATGCAGTCTCTCAATCACATGGATACTGTAGCTCAAGACCTGCAGCATTTGCTGGATGACGTCCCCCACCTTAATGAGGGACAGGGAAATCTGGTGCTCGCTAGTGAACACCATCTCTCGTGTTTTCGACCAAGAGATTGATATTGATATTTCATTGTTTTTTGCACCAGAAAGTTTCATTGAAATCGGCATCATGTTGTGATTGTAGTACGTTTTTACGACTTGATGATGAATTGTTTGGTTTTGTGAAAATATCAAATTTTCATCACATCTACTCTGCCACAACAAAGAAAAAAACTTTAAAATTCAAATTTAAAGCTTACTATGGCACCATTTTACCAGTCCACTAAAGGCGAAATTGTTTTTCTTTAATAATTGTGTATAGAAATTGTGACTCAGTTGGTACAGTGCGTTATGTTCCAATCCCAACGTTGGTGGTTCAGTTCCCCATGATTTCTCAATGTCACCCTACTAATTCGTCCGTATCAAAGTCACTGAACCCCAAAATTGAAAAATAATGGTATATTGGGGCTCTTTAAAGTTGATACTAAATATTGACTTGATTTCATCACCAGTGATGATCACCTGCAGCTAGAATCAAGGTGAAATCAGTGTGGATGACCCCCCGGATTTAAAACCAGAACCCAACTAAGCCTCCAACGAGGCTTGTGAAATTCCAGTGGAAATCCTCACCCAGTAATTCGTTCAACTACAGAAAGTTAAAAACTAGAAAGATTAAAGTGAGACACTTTGGTAGCAAAGGAACATTTCGAGAAAGCCGAAGTGGGAAACCATGAAGCTGCTCTTGTTAATTTTGCACTCTGGTGAACTCAGTGTTTTAATGAAATGTTCAAGAGGTTTACACTTTGTTCAGAAGACAAAGCCCCCGCCCCCCCCTTTCTGTTTCTCAACCTCTGGAATTGCCCTGATGGGGCAAATGTGAATTAAATATTTGAATGAACTGCACTCATGCAACCGGGAAGAAAAATAAATTTGGTGGAAGCTTTTGGAACAAAACAAATCTTTGCCAAGTAAATTAAACGGAGCTGACGGAGTGGAATTCTAATGAGTTTAGTGGAGAGAGGAGAAGCCACTTTCTGGCACCTCGGAGGTCAAATTGTTGAGTCCCTCTTATTTCTCAAACATTGACTTCAAGGCGTGAGATGAAAACCCCTGGAACCTTTTTGATCTGGATTTTGTTTAAGTGAAAGAGAAAATACCTGCTTTACGTTTGATTGCCATAGTTTTATTCATATTTGTATTTTATTCAGTGAAAAACAATAATAGACAGAATGACTGTTATTGTTGAAGGAATAATGGTTATAGAAATAACTGATACTCTGTATAATTTGAGACATACTTTTGAGTGTTCCTTAAAACTGGTTTGTGGTCCTTTGTTTGACACTTCAGAGCCTATTGAGCTCTTATCATTACTGGTTATTCGTTAGTTCCAATCAGAAAAGTGCAATTATGTCTAAATTACAGAAATAAATCCTTTGTAAATCTTATACATTTAGCATTCACATCTACTTTTGTGGTCTGTGAATGACAAGAATATTTTCAGTGACTCAACTTTTCTCAACTCCATCCCAAAAATCTACCTAAAAACAGAAGGTATTATAAACAGCATATGAAGATTGAGTTGATTATTTATGAATAAATGCCATAGTGTCATCAGTATATGGTATGAGTATTTAGAGTAACCCAATCAAACCTGCTGGGAACAAACAGGTAATCCAAGGTAATGGAAAGAAATCCATTTTATTCAGCAATCAGTAGTGCCATGCCAGCCAACTCATTGTACGATGATCGAAAAGTTTACGAATACATTGGATCAACTTGGTACTTGATGCTTTTCCCTGGGAAGTTTGCATGTTCTCCCTGTGCATGCTGGGGTTTTCCAGTGTTACACAGCCTTCCTCCAACAATCCAAAGATATGCTTATCCAGTGTGTGTAGAAGATGAACGGGTAGTTAAAAGCAATACAATTTTATAATTTGTAAAATTTTAAGCGTGACAGTGACAGCTTTGTGTAGTGCAAGAATCCAAAATGTATGGTGAAAATACTTTGATGATGAAAAGCTATGCCTGTGGTCTGGATTGCTCTTTGCGGGCTGGTTACAGGCACATTGTGTTGTCCCTGAGACAAAGTCGTGGCAAAAATGTCCGTTTGAATCAATATCAATATAGTTTATGACTTCAATTGGAGAACTCTGATCTCTTCTTTCACGTCTTTACATGCACATCAGCTCAGTGTGAATATTGCGATTTCACATCACATTCTGATTGTCTTGGGGTCGACCCCCTTGCAGCTTGGTCATCAATAAATGAAACCTGCATGAAGCGGCCTGTTGTGGATTGGAGGGGTACACCGCTGACCGCCTCCCTTGCCCCTGAAGCAGACAAAGTGCCAGGGCAGGAGGGGTTGTTTATGTGAGTATATTGGTCTACTCCGCTTGATTCATTGATTTTCTAGCTGACAGAGGCCTCAGCAAGTTATTATCTATGTCCCCGACCAAGGCTCTGAAATATTAGTAGTCCTTCTGCGCCGTTTGCTAGTAAATTGCATGGTATTGACGAATGCTCTTGTTTGGGCATCAGTGCTGGTAACCGCTCCCATTGGGCCACCCAACCATTCTCCTCGAAAATACCAAATGACCTACTAGAAACATGTGTTTCTGTTGGATTGAGGTCAAGTGACTTAAAACGATCTCAGAGGAATTCCACAGTTTGGGCATTAAAGCTGGAGATAGGATCATTCCTGGGTTGGCCCAGATTTTAAAAGGAGTGTGTGTCTGTTCACTCGCTGCTAATCAGATGCACATGTGTGATTGTAGACTCAAAGCTCGCTTTACATGACGTCTTATAAACTTTTTAGTGCTGGATGAGAGAGGATGATATTCCCCATCTGTTTTGGGATTTCAAATCAAGTCGAAAATCTCACCAAGAATCGCGATGATACGATGATATCATGAAGACAGCAAGAGCCGAGGACTTTTACAGTCTGCCAAACATGCAATACATCCCTGATTCCCCCAGAGAGGTTATTTCTGACTTGAAGAGAGCGACCATGTGTCATTTCATATCAATAGAGATGACTTTTTTTTGAAGCAGTGGCCTTAAGGGACAGATGAGGTACAGTCATACTGTGTCATATTCCATCATTAATGACTAAAACAAGACAATGTGTGCCATTTTTATTTCATTATACATGATCCTTTGTTTTGTGTTGTCTTATTTACCTTGGTAATAATAAACTCCGAACAATACAAAGTCCTGCCCAGCTGACGGTAAATGAGCTTAGCCAGCTCTTCTGGAATGGTGATATTCATTCTCACGCGCGCGTTCATTTTTCTTAAACCTCTTTACTTCAAGCTAAAGAATGGCTGCCAATGATGAAGGCAATTAATGGTGTCTAAAAGGAGCCGAAAGCAATGATGCAGTGACTTAATCTGCTTTCTTTTTGCAAGAGGCTATATTGAATCTGTCAGTCTGCCCGCGTGCCACAATGGGCTATTGTTTAGGAGGGGGGACATGAGGGATGACTTCTGCCGGGGCAACACTCTGTGATGTGAGCTTACACCTGAGCAGACACACACACACACACATAGAGGGAGGGGTATATAGATGCACTGCCTCAGTTATGTATATGTACACATACACAGATATGTAAATTAAGTGGTGGCGTTTCAGTGTCTATGGGCTGTCTACCTGCACAGTGATGTCTTATGTTGTTGCATAACATAAGAACCAGCGTCAGTTAGGGTGATGAATTACTCTCTAATTTGAGAATCAGGATTAAAATTGCCCCCATTGTATCAGGCTTACAGTTCAGACGGGCTCAGGGCGCCTTGGACCATTTTCTAGTTGAGCTACTGTAGGTTTAGGCTGTTGGGAGACCTGCTCTGTTTTTCACTCACCATTACACATTATCAATATGGGCCAGAAATACGTTATTGTGCACACAAATGTGGAAGTTGAGCTTATAAATGGATTCATTGATGATTGTTGGAAAGATGGAAATAACACGCCACACACTGTCCATTCAGCGCGTTCAGAAATACTGGGAGAAGTTTATACTAATGGCGTAACGTACAATGCATAATGATTTACGACATCTGGAAATATTTGAATTGTGTCCGATTCCATCTGTTTTCAATGCGTTTAAAAAAAGGTGTAAATCGGAATTAATGCTGCTATTATTTTTGGTGAGAGGCATTTTCTCCGCTGGCTCACTATGACTCTTGTTTGCATATTTTAATGTCCCTTAAAGACCCACTGTTGTCAAATTTCATCAGGTTTTGGCACCCAAAAAAACAAAAACCCAACATATTTTATGTGCTGTACATAAAAGCTTGACTTTGTGACAGATCATCTTCTAGATTACATTTCGATTCAACATGGTACTATTTTTTCAGGCAGATCATTCCTATGCAAAGAAGTTCTGATGCTCACAAAACCCTCGTTTCACTCCTCCTGTCAGTATTTGTGTTAAATTACATAAAAAATGTATAGAAAACCAAAAACAGGTTGAACTCACATGAGCATACAATGTCTTATAGAGTTACTTAGGCCCTTTTTAGAACGGCATTTGGAGTAAAAATGTTTGTTTTCATGTGAAATTCCACGGAAATGGCAGAAACACTGAAAACGGTGTAGTTAGCACACCATTCCATGAGGAACCTGTTTGTTGCTCTCCGTCCTGATTCTTTATTTGTATTTGTGACATAATTTTAAACTTTTTTGTCCTTATTTTGTTAACGAATTGTTTATATCATGTATGGCATTGTATCCTGCTTGAAAATCAAACCACAATGGACACATAAAAGTGAAATAAGAATAAATAGTTGTGTTCTCTCTATTCTTTTCCATCATAACATGATATAAGATGTCTATGATGTAATTGGCTCCCTATGAATAAAACTGATGGAAATTACGTTGACAATATGTGCGGGAAGCTCTAAAATGTGTGTTTCTGATTTCAAAACTGAGCGACAAAGTACGTTAACGAGAAGACAGATCATTTAAATTCACACACTTTACTCTGGATGATACCGTGAAATACACCTCAAATCTGAGATAAGCAGGTAGGGACAGCCGCTCTATATGCACGCTCACACGCAGCATGAATCCAGACACGGACTCACAGGCGCAGGCACCAATGCTCTAAAATAAGCCAGCGGAAGATTAGATAAGAGAGTGCACAGACAGCCAGCGTGAAAGCATATACTCCCTTACATTCAAGCATGCAGCACACACACACACACCAGTACAAGGGATGAATTCTGAATCAAAAATGTGTTTTCTATAAATCACACGGCTTTACAGCTAATGTGAATTACCAGCTGTGGTTTCTTTGGTATGTTATATCAGGCTGGATTATTGCCATTTTATCTTTAAATTAATGTAATGTCAGCATTGAACTTATCTGCAAATGGAAAAAAAAAAAGTATGTGAGATATATGAAACTGTCCTCCTGATAGTAACGTTATGTGCCCCCTCTGGGAAACCATGATTTCGTAATCACAATAATCAAATCGAAATAATTTAAATTCCATAATATGTGCAAAGATGAAGAATTTTCCAACAGTGAACTCTTCTGATGGACGGAATCCGTTGTAAAGCCTGCGGCATCATTCATAACGATTGGATGTGATGGTCCAACAGTATTCTGGTGGTATTCTCATTATACCAACATTTATCATACAGGATTACTTCATGATAGTTATAAATGGTACAAATGAAATGCATCTGTCGTCTGATTGGTAGATTTGACACAGAAATGAAGGTAAAGCACTGTTCACTTGACAAGGATCACATTTTCACATATTTTTGTAGTAAAAATGTGTCTTGAGGAATTTCTTCATATAGTAAAGCAGTGGGAAGTACTTAAAAGAAAATGTCAGGAGAATTTCTATTAGAAGGAGAAAATAATGAAATGATTGTGAAAATAGACACGTGTAACTCTAAACTTTCAAAGGCACTATTTTACCAGTTCGGCCCACTCAGGAGTAATTGGAATGTATGTGACCCCTGAACTAAAATGTGTTTGACACCCAACAATGAAGTGGGGCGCACTCACTTGTTATTGCAAACTTCTGCGGGGAGTTTGCGTTGTTCTCCCTGTGTACGTGAGCTTTTTCCACTCTGGATTTCTTTGAAGAATCCCAAACATGCATTTGAGGTTAAATTCGAACTGTAATTGTCCAGTTGCAAACATACTGCATAAAATTAACTGCAAAGAAAATTTGCGGCAACCCCAGCCGCACGGCTGCGTAAACATGATTTTTGTCTTTGCTTGGCTCTCCGTCTGGTCAGTGGTGTTGAGGAACCCGGAGGGCCTGCGGGTTAATGACTTCCCCGGCCGTCTGCTGGACAGATAGATGTGTGGAATGAATGGTGTTGTGGCTGATAAAGTCGAGGGGGAGTTGCCGCGTGTCCTGGTTGCTGTAGAGCCCTCTGGTCTCCATTCATCAGCGAGAACAGGGCCAGACTAGATCAGTTGGCGCACACGCACACACACACACACACACACACACACGCACAGATGTGTGCAGTTGAGAGTGTATTTCCCAGTAGGTACACGATGGTTACATGCAAAATGAAGACTGCCTGCACTTTATCTCCGTTTTCCAAGGAACATGCGACACGTGCGGAAACTACCCGGGTGGAGTTAAATGTCCTGGACCGTTTCTGCATTCAATCAGTTAAATAAACAGCTAATTGTTTAAATCAGTCAGTGAGTGGGACATTACAGCCATTGAGATTATCCATAATTCTCCAACCTCATATATAAACACAACATCTCATATGAAGAAAATGCGGCACGGTTTGTACACAGACTGTTACTCAGGAAATAGCCATACTGTCCTTCAGTAAACAAAGGCTGGTAAACAAATCGTCAAGAGAGTTGTTATTGTACGTTGCACACCCGCACACACGAGCAGGGTAAAACGTAAAAGCGGTATTCATTATTGTGCCACATTAAAAGACAGCACAATGGAACATAAATGACTCCACGCTCCAATAGCTTAATTGCTAATCTCTTCTTTTAGGACAGTGTTTATTTCATTAGCCTCGTTTGCGCCGATGCTATCTCCTCGCTAATTAACTTGTTTGGATTTAATGTCTCCGACTTCATGCCAGGCGAGAAAACAAACAAACGCGTGGACCACCGTGACTACTGCTACAAAAAGGGGACTAAGTAAAGTATGAAATTATATGGTTTACTCAGTCTTTGGTTTGATTGGACGTAATAAACATTGAGTGCCCAGACTGGAGAAAATTGTTCACACATTTGATCATGTATAAGTATATTTTTGGTCTACCTGAGTGAGGATGAATCTCCTGGTTTAGGATGCAAAATAAAGATTAATTATGGATAAATCATCATAAACAAACATGAAAGAAAAAGAAAAATAGGTGGGTGGTTAAAACAGCTTGATGAATTTCACCATCAAAATCCAATAGGATGTCTCATTGCAGGGGTGTTAAAAAAAAAAAAAAACATGGCCTACAGGCTAAAGCCAGCCCACCGGAGGGTCTAATTTGGCGTGTGGGATGAAATTGCAAAGTATAAATGGTACCCTGCTTTTAAAATCAGCACCACAATGTGTCGCCAGCTGAAAAACCCGTGACGCAGCATTAAACTGTTAGCATTAGCGTTAAACCCACGCAGTGAGCGTGGGTCAGAAAACGTGCAGGCAGAAATCCTCCGTCTTAAGGAGCAACAGGCTTTTTCAGTTTCACTGGATCGTAAAGTGACCTGAAACATATTCCCATTACTCTTTCAACTCTTCCTTCACCCGGTGACCTGATTTGCTGAACATCCTGAGAACCTCAGTTTGGAAAACACGGTCATCAGGGGTTGTTTTTCCAACACTGGCCTGTTACACCCACAAACAAGGAAATCCTAACTCCATGGGAAAAGTTCAGAGAGATGGTGTTTTTCTATTGCAGCAAGGTCCAAACGGTTCATCCTTGAGAGAGTGTGGAACCAAAGTGGTCCGCACAGACCCGTGATCTCCATAACAAACATCGTGACTTGGACAAAATAAAACCAGAACCAGCTGAGCCTCTGCGTCCGGCCTCGTTGTGTGACATCATAAATGCTTTTCTGGGTTTTTGGACATAAAATCCCCCAGACTTTGCCCAATAAATCTTGTACAAGGGCTTCCCAGGAGATTGGAAGCTGTTAATGCTTGAAAAGGGATCAACTACCGTAATTTCCTGACTATAAGCCGCTACTTCCTTCATATGATTTGAACCCTGCGGCTTAAACAGTGAAACAGCTAATTTTATGGATGTTTACAGTTTAACAAGCTTCATGCCTCCAATACATGGGTGATGCGTTCAGGTGCATCACGTAACTCCAACCTCTTTTTTTCTATATTTTCTTTTTAAATTTGGTGAGCGCGGTTTATCAGGTATGTTCAATAGTACAGAAATTACGAGATGTTAACTCCTATAAATTCAAAATGTGGCGGCCATAGAAGCACCTCTACATGTTATGTTTTGGTGTTGAACTATTTTATCACTCACATGTCACACATATTATTTAGTTACTCTACATCGGTTCATTTCATGTTTCTTAACCTTAATTCTACCACAAACATGTTGAGCTTTGGCCTTGCTTCAGTAAAAGTCAAACTAAAGTTAAAGTCACTGAAGGCCGCTCAAGGCACATTAGATTTCAATGTCAGACACAAAGCTGGTGCAGCATTAACCACCTTCCCCGGCACATTTCATATTCCCACCATCTGGTTCCCGGGGTGGTCTGCTACATCAGATGAGAGTGAAGAGAGGTCTGGAAGCCTTCACTGGTCTCAATTGGCTTTAATCTGGTGCGTTGGTCCTAATCCATCAGAAACGTCGTTCCCTCATTGTGTCAGACTCCGTTAGCCGGAGCTGGAACGTAACGTTCTGGGTTGTTTCATCTGCATCGCTTCGGCTGTAATGTGAAGCGAAAGAAAATAAATGTTTGAAGGCATGTGTGTGTTTGAGAAAGAAGAAATAATATCCCAACCCAAGGATTTCTTTATCTCATTTCTCAGTGTTTGGAAATTTCGGGGGGGAAAAAAAAGGTAAAACTGGACATGTTGGAGGGGAACAAGAGGGAAGAGTGTCTGTGTGTTAAATGGATCAACTGTGAGAGTACTAACGACTTATTTATCTCAATTCTCGGTACCAGGAAAAGAGAAACCGAGAGAGTGTATATGGTGGACAAAAGGTAAGAGAGGAGGCAAAAGGATGAAACAGGATAAAAACAGTGAGCTTCCTGGTGTGTGTTTTCGAGTGTGCGCGCACAAGGTGTGTAAAGAAGCACGGTGATAAAGAGGCCGCAAAGACAGCAATGAGAAAAAGAGAGGGTGTGATTAGAGAGAGAGAAGAGAGCGGGCTCTGAACTATTGAACGTCGTATCTGGCT
This sequence comes from Lipophrys pholis, assembly GCF_963383615.2. Taxonomy (NCBI): domain Eukaryota; kingdom Metazoa; phylum Chordata; class Actinopteri; order Blenniiformes; family Blenniidae; genus Lipophrys; species Lipophrys pholis. The sequence goes on from NC_137635.1 coordinate 49,926,668, forward strand.
GTGTACCCAGCCATCTGCACGCGGGGCCCTGAACCCATTTAAATTCAGCACGATTGCACCGTTTCTCAAATCCTTCAGAGCTGAATGCTTTTTGCACCCCGACAAACAGGCTCGCCGCGGCTGAAAATAGGAACAGCAGCAGCACGCCGAGGACAGATCTCTTTGTCTACTTAGAAACGGCAACATTATCCACCTGGCAGGAGGCTTTTGCACCGGTGAGATTGAAGTTATTGGTTTGTTTCTGACGACACTGTGGATGAAATGCACGTTACCGGGTGGTATTCTTGTGGTCAGTTCTGCATAGGGCACACAGCCCATCTAGAGTTTCTCCACCGACAACAGTAATACGTCAGCTGTGGGATTCGAACCTGCAAAACTCCCGATCCCTCTAGGCCGCTTCTGCCAATCAGTCTTATTTAGGCACGTCGTTCCTGGGTTCAACCACTGGTACACACATGCCATCTGAGTGGTTATGGGTTGGCTTCGCTCCGCTATAAAATGGTCACAAACTCAAAGTTTGGCAACAGCTCGACCCAATAAAACGATAATTCAGTGCAGCAGTGCAGTAAAACACTCTTGGGGGAAAGTAACACAAATAAAAAGAAAGAGAGAGAAACAGCCAATTTTGATCATAGCTAAATTTTATATCTGCTTTTTTGATCTGTAAAACTGTGATGGAGCGGCTCCATCACGCGCGCTGACGTGGCACATATCATCGCGGCGCACCCGCCGCGTAACGCGCGCGCGCACACACACACGGACACACACTCACTTACCTACTCTGCAATAACCTGCACTCACATACAAGCCAGTTTCTCCCCCCTCTTTTGTCAGTATCGTGACCAAGGGTGCACACTTGTAGCGGTACGATCTCCTACATCCACACACACCCTCACTCACCTTCCAGAGTAGCGGAGGTTCAGCAGCCCGCAGTGACGCGCCTGCAGGGTGACTGGCGAACCCGGGCCATACCACCAGTCGGGTTAAATGGTTTGGGCCCGGAAGGTTTCACAGTCACGTGAACAATGTTATTATTATTTTTGTTGTTTGTTTTAAAACTTATTGCCGTGTTTACTGAGGTGTTATTATGGGAGTGCATAATCCTGTCAGTAAGGGGTCATTTGTATTTAACTATGGCCAAGGTAAATTATGGAAAATCTATTTATTTATGTATTTGGGTTTGTGTTTAAGAAAAAAATAATGAATTTTGTCAGCGAAAGGTTACGCCCAGTGGGAGGGGCTAAACGGATAAAACGGGCTGCGCTGGGCCTGATGGGAGAGTTGGACTCTGGTTAGAGGTGGTGACCGGTACTGATCTGTGGAGCTTCATTGTGGAATCCTGAAGTTGAGGAAGAACTCTTATGTATATAACCTGGACAGATTTGTAGATAGAGATTTCTTTGCTTTGTTTATTTTTCACATTTGGGTATTTTTCTTTTTTTTTTTGCACTTTGTAAATAGTACGATTCACTGTTTGGAGAGGCCTGAAAAATTAATTAGAAAAACAACAACACAGCTGACGACTACGCCATCGTTTTTCCCAGTTTGGGAAGCTTGTTGGGTGAACCCCGCAACAAAAACCCACATTTAGTACCCTGAACTAAAGAGCAGTTTGGGGCTTAACTTCTAACAAGATTAAATTAAAGTATAGCTTTTTTTTTTTTCTTTTCAATTTTTGATTTAGTAAATTCAATAATGTATGAAAGCAAAACTCATTCTGTTTCGTTTTTTGGCACACGATCCCAAAGTTCAGCTTTCCATTTCAGTCAAGCTAAAATGTTTGCATACACTTTTCAAGAGCAGATTCACTTGGAAATACCAAAAGGATTTATTTTTACAGTTTTTCCTGTCTGCTCTGAATGTGAGAGCTTTCGTCCATTCCAGAGGCACAGCATCAACCACTGCCCGAGTCTCCTCATTGGAGTCTCCAAAAATCAATAATAACATCAGGAAAAGTTACTAGGTTTGTTGCTCGTCACAACAAATCAACAGATTTCCAAGGACTTTGAGACAGGACAGATACGGTCGTTATGTGAACTGAATCTTTGCAATTGTATATCTATGGCAGAATAATTTAAAAGCTTTGTCATTTTGACAGTCTAGATTACAGATGACAGATGTTTTGTGATGACTTGGCGAGAAGAAGATTTCACAGACAACGAGAAAGTCCAGTAAATCATCTGCATAATATTTGTCCCGCATGTTCTACGTTTCCCTCCGTCCTCCGAACGTGTCCGTGGCGCTTGCGTCGTGAATCATCCCGGAGACTCCCTTATCAGCTTCTGACAGCAATTCAAGTCACACTTCATTGGCACGTTTGTTTCAACTTAAAGCCTTTTGCATGTGTGATCCTATTTCTCCTGGCATTAAAACCAGATTATCCGACATTAATTATTGTCGGCAATGACTGGAAATTGCATTGGCAGCTGAACTACCACTCCACCACCAGCTTTTGCGTCACTGGACAACCAATCCCTCGACTCAATCGCCTCCATTGTCTTGTCTGAGCTCCAGTAAAGCTCCCACTTGATTTTGACCCACTTTTTTGAAGCTACACAAACCCCACTACATCCAGAGAAAGCAGCGTATGAGAACATATGTCGAGCTGTAATTTTGATGGGTTCCTACATGGATTTCATTTTCATTAGTTCGTCCCCGACTGTTTGAAGGGTCCACCAGCCTACAAACAATCATCCCACTACGCAGCACTCAAATCAGCGCATCTCATCAGCACCTATTCCATCAACGCTCGGCTGCCGACACTCAAGGGCAGCTTCCAATTTCAGCCCGTGATGGATCTGCTGGTGGGACAGGGGGAGGGGTGGGATGAACTCCAATCAGAGGGCTCCTCCGGGACTGTTATCAATGGGCTACTTCCTCAAACATCTGCCGCGCGGTTATCCATCATCGGATGACCAGGGGAAGCCGTCGGAGGGAACGATGGGCTCAGCCGTGAGGTCTGTGGCAGGAGGCGGACACGAGACGACACCTTTTGAGGTTTTCATCGCCTACTTTGTCATTACATGATCAAAGCGATAGCGGGACGGGTTTAGCGCACGTCGACAAGGACAGTATTCGCCGCCTGTAATAAATCAGTGATTTCCTCCCATGATAAGAAGGTAAACTGATGGATTTCGGTGGATAATACAGTACCTTGGGTGTACTGTACAACTGCGTTTATCTAATGTATGTGCAGCGCGGAGGTTGAGCCAGGGAAGCAAACCTCTTCAATAAAGTCGAAAGGAATTGCAGCCCGAGATGAAAAATTTCATTTCAAATATGAAACCATGAATTTGAAGGGGGTCGACATATTGCTTTTGGTTGTGAACCTTCTTCAGTTAACTTAAATCTAATATAAATCTTTTGGTTGGGTTTTTTTCCCCCTGCACACTGAGGCTTGGAGGGTTGAATCTGGAACTCTCTAGTTTTATGAAATACTAATCAGATCTAATATATACGGCTGATTTTGGAAATAGCTTTTAAACAGCAACATTATCACCGAATGTCACGCCCTGTTGCTTTCACTTGTAGTGCTCGAAGTTCAGGAAGATAAAGTCCATGGTGTTCGGTGTGATTACCCCAGATGCTGCCTGGCATGTAACTAATGAGTCGTGCTTCACCCAAGGTCAAGTCTGAGGCTTCTGAGGGGGCTTTGAAGCTTGTTTACCCTGCTGCCTGATGCCCATGAGGCCTCCATGCTCTCCTGCTCCCGCTCCCTGCATACCTCACTGACAAATTAAATACCTGCTCCGAGTAAAAAAACAAAAACAAGAGAGAGAGAACGAAATCACAACAGCATGAAACATACCATCCATCCATTTCAAGTTGAGAGGATCCGAGGGAAAGTCTGAGCTCTCTGTGTCCTATGTGAATGTTTTCCCCATTTTTAATTTTTAATTTTTTTAAACTTTCCTTAGTCATGCTTCATCCATAATTCTTTTCATTAAAATGCGTGTTTGGCTAATTATTGACTTTAAATTACCCTGACTTGTTAATGTGCGTGTGTGTGATTTAAGGCTGGGACTTTCACATGTAAATTTCTAATTAGAAAAAAAAAAATTAAAACAATTATGTTTTTAATCATGCTTTATTTTAACACTTCCCAGTGCATCTGATGAATTTGCTTTCCGATCATACTGCAGAGGACCAATACTGTTTAATGGATTCGGTGTTATATCTTGTTAATAATTTAAATGGAATGATTCTTTTTGTTCCGGCGTGGTTTTGACGGACAGTGACTGTTTGTTTACTTTAATAAAGTGGATACTCTGCATATCAATTTTTATGTCCTCATCAGTGTGCCCTGGAATATATAGACAACGAACTGCTGTGTGGAGAGAGAAGAAGAACAGTAGCAGGCTTACAAATGAGAGCGAACGCTTTCCTGGTGGATGGGACGTTGGGAAGACGGGAAAGTCACCAAAGCAATTCAAGTCTGCCACACATTCAAACATTCACTTGTGCCTTCAGTAAACACAAAGAGGTGCCAGCTCACAAAACTCAAAGTTAAAAGCTGGTTTAAAAGATAGATGGGTCGATTGGTTGACAAACATGCATCGATCCATAAGTCCTGACTGCAGGTGCAAATCATTGCAATCCTTTTCTCACTCACGGTTGTGAAATAGCACATAAAATATAGAAAAATGGGGAATTTGGAGACAAATCAAACACGGCTCTTGCAGTATTCAGTCATGGTCTCATCAGCAGTTCCACCAGTTACAGGGAACTTTCCCCACAGTGGAATGATAATATAATCTCAGATAATGGTGAGATTTGCTGTAAATCAGCCACAGTATTTGTTATGAGAACAGAGAGAACTTAATGCTGACAACACACCAACAGCTGAACCAAATCCTTCAGGTTTCAGTAAGACAGGGTGTTTGTGTCACTTTCTAACCAGGTTTTGGCATGTTTACATTGTATTGTTAGTGCTAGAGAGTGCTTTAAGCTTACATTCATCAAACCAGTTAACTATAGGGGAAAGTAGGGTAGACTATGAATAACTTGCCAATCCTTTACTGGGCAAACTTAGAAATTATGTTGCCAGCAGCAAATACAACACAGCCATTTCTAGACACTTTTATACAGAAAAACCCAACAATTCGACATGAGCAAGCAGAAGAGACGGTGGAAAGGAAAATGTCCCTTTTAAGAGGAAGAAACCTGCAGAGCCAGACTCAGAGGAGACGTTCTGCTGTTCCGGTTTGGGTTCTGGGATAGAAAAGAGATAGGACAGAGACAGAGAGGTGCCACAAATAGACACAAATCCACTCACTGCAGTTGTCTGGAGACCACAAACTTGCAAATTATTATGCGTAAAAACTTTCTGCTATGAATTGAAGACTTGCCACACATTTCTTTATGGACACTAACCTAGTGGTCGTCACCACCATGCACGTCCTGGAACATTAAGTTCCCTGGAAATAAAACGGTGCGTGTTTGTTCATTTCTATGTCTATTTGCAGCTGCAAAGACTTTCTCTATTCTCCAAACATCGATTAAATGGAAACGATTACAGAGGGCATACTACCCTCATCCGAACTCTTGATCGATGACTCGGGAGAAACTGCGATTAGCAAAGTGCCGACAAGCTAAATATATGTGCGAAAACATCTGGAAACCACTGTTCCATGCAAAGATCCACAGCAACTTCAAGTGATGCAAATAGCAGCTGAAATAAACTGTAAATTTAATTTACACCTCAGCTTTTTGCTTCCACCTCCACCACCCATGACGTGGTAATGAATGTGAGAGAAAATGTCTCCGCCACCTACAACCATGTAAAATGTGAACTGGGACGACCGCCCCCACACACACACACAGACACACACCTTCCACCCTTCGCTCTTCATTACCAGAGGGGATAAAAGCGGGGCGAAGAGGCAGGTGGCTCCGAATCAGATGAAAATAAAAAGTCGAGGAGGATTTCAGGGGATTTGAAGCGTCTAAGTCAAGGTTCCCGAGCCGGAGTTGTGTGTACGTGTGCGCAAAGTGTGAGAGAGCCAGAGGTGTGCGAGGCATTTAAGTCTTGACCTTGCCATGCCTAATCCTTTATCCCTTTGCTTGTTGCCCGGCAACATCACCTTGACAGCAGGAAATGGTCACGGAGGAAGAGAAATCGAGGAAAAGAGAGGGCTACAAACAGAAACTGGCCTCCTGCTGAGGTGATACATCTGTACCAGCCTTTGATTCAAAGCCAGGCTGCAGCTTGTCCCCGTCACTATGATTGTGATTTTTATTTTTTTTTTCCCATTTCTTAGCTGCTCATGGAACAGGTGAAAGGTCAGGGGGCAACCAATAGCGTCTCCCACCCCTTGTTAAGCGGATATAGCAACTGTAATCTAAGAGAAGTTATGGCCCTCGCTGCAATGTGACCCTGGGGAGGCTGCAGGGTCGCAGGTAGTCAACATCAAAGCTCTCCTGCAGGACGCTGGCACATGTGGCCCGGGACGAGCCGGTACCCCCTACTACACAAACATGATGTAATATCTGTGTGAGCTTGCAACCGACCCCCAGGGGTCTTGTCTAGTCACCCCGGAGACCTTCCACAATAAGGCCTCCCCTCCTCGCCATCCGCTCCGATCAGAGCGGCAGGAAATGATTGAGTGGCTTGTAACTCCCATCGATGCATTTAATAGAAAAAAGGAGAAGGCTCGACAAAGGCATGAGATGGAGGACACAAGGGTGATGGATCTAGGTGGGCCATTGTGGGGGGGTCGGGGTGGGGTGGGGGGGTGGGGGGGGGGGGGGGGGTGGGAGTGTTAGTGCTGCCATAGTAAGGGGCTCATTTATAACTGTTCCTATTGTATTTGTAATCTATTACATCTTTATAGCCAATGAAGACCAGAGGGAGATAAGATTATCATAACAGAAGAAATCTGATCCTGACTGATTGCCCAATAGCATACATTCAATTAAAATGCCCCACAAAAGTCGATTAACGGTTAGTTCATTCATTTAAACGACCTAATCATACTCAGTGTTTCATTTAGGTCATACTAATGTGATCAGAGAAGATATTTGATAGATGAACCAGATTTTACCCCTTCATCTGTATGACTTTAACTAGATCTCATTGTACCAAACAGATATTCCTCGTGAACACATGAATCTGAAACCTTCGAGTTTAGAATTTGTGTGCTTTAAGCCCAGTTTACTGGAAATTTCATTTTTTCTATTTTGTTTGGACGCATTCACAATGGAGTGATAGGACCCGGCTTCAGAAAACATTTGCATTTTTACAGCAACATTTTCAAAACAATGTCAGATTACATGGGAATAGCAGAAACACTGAAAACGATGTAGTTTTCATGTTTGGCCACTAGTGGGTGCTGTTTGTTTTTGTAATGAAACCACAAACGCATGCACACAGAGAAGACTATGTGATAAACATCAACAATGTGAATGCATGGACAGACGATGAAATTGGAGTTCTCTTCCGGGTGACTGTCAACTCGAAAACCTCCCCGTCCCAGGAGAATATTGACCGGGACTCAGGACACTCTGGAGGAAAACGTTGTTAATGTCCATCTACTCGCACGTGTGCAAACAGCTATTTACTGCGGCCCTAGTGAGCATAAGCAGAAGTTTGCGTTTTTGCCCCGAGACCGAGTTGAAGTATTTTCAAAAAGTGGGAGGTTTTTTTCCCCTCGTTTCTACGGAGATGGAGTCAGACTGTTTTGAAAAGTTCCACCGTGGAAGCCATTTCTTTTTAAATGTTGCATATTCAATGTCTCTGAGCATTGTTATCATGTAAATGGACACACAAAGCACAACGAAATTTTTCTGTTTTGAATCAAGGTTATTCAAGCAATGAGGCGAGTGGACTTATTATACCACCATCTTTTTTTGTCCAATAAATAAATACATGTCAGGCATTTCTGTAGACAAGAAAATGAAACATTGATTTTTTTTTTTTTTTTTTTTGATGTTACATGGCAAAATAGTCTATGTCTTACAAGACTTCGTGGCAGGAATCTGTACAAGGAAAAAGAAATACTTTTGTATGCCGCAGGCTTTTGGCTCGGCAGGATCAGAAAATTGCTTCAATTCTCAGGAACGGCGGCAGACAGATTTATCTATATTATATCCATAACCGCAGCATTTGTGGATAGATGGATGCAGGCTTTTATTTGGATAGAGTGTAAATGGACAGGACCGTGTAATGCATGTCAAACAGCCTCCCTTCAAAAACGTGATAACCAAAGTGGAATTGGCTGTGATGATATGAACAGAAGTGAACATGGATTTTAACCAAAAGTGTGCGAAGCCTGCAATTTGATGTGATTCCGCAAGCTTCGAAGTAATGCACCTTTCATTTACTCACCTCCACGACTAAAAGCAGGTTTATTAGGGCATGCCTTTCTAGAGATGTGGCCTCCACAATAAAACCTGGGAAAACGGGGAAGGGTTTCTTTTGGAAGAACTTTTTAATCAACGCTCAAGTCAGTATTTCTCTCTGAAATGCAGCAACCCAAACCAATGACAAGCCACATAGGAGAACCCAAAACGCAACAAAAGGTATTTGTTTTCATTTGTCGTGTAAACGGGGCCTCACAGTGAGAATGAAACTTTCATCCCTAACGAGGATCAAAGTATCTGATTCCTGAACCAGCCGATCTTTTAGATCCCAATTTTGTTTTTGGAAAAGGAGGCTTTGGACCTTGTTCACATTTGCACATTATAGACAAAGCCAGTTAAAGCCACCTCCAGGACAGTGGCTTCATTAGTGAAATTAAATGTGTTTAACCGTCAATAATGAAACTGAAACTCACTGCTCTCAGTTGGCTTCGAACAAACTCAGTTCTGTAGAGTTAAGACCTGAATGCTGCACAAACCAAACACAACTGAACCGACCAAATACAGGAAGAGACTGAGCACAGAGCGGGAGCACAGGGTTATAAAAGAGATCATAAGTTCAGCTCATAGAAATTAAACCACAATAATGCACAAGAATTGCTTCATTACACCTTCTAGTTTTGTGTTCCCGTGTGAGTGTACAGGGAACTCAACTAAACCAAAGTGTTTTTAAAATGACATAGAAATATGCCTGAAATGAATTCAAGACAAGAAAACTTTGTATTTTCTTTCCACTGTAATGGAAATTTTGCTTTTATCGGGAAATTGAAGTGCAGTATATTAGAATGACCCCAAGATTGGAGAAATGAACTCATTTTAAGCACGGCATCACTATCAAACTGTGTTTGTGGATTTCTATGCATCCTCCAACCAATATTTCATGTCAACAATACAAACTAACACTGTACTTACTTCATTACCTTCCAGAAGATGGAACTCATTCACTTTGATGGGATGCTGGTGTCTCTGTAGGGTTTGGTAAAAGACGAGTGCTCCAGCAGTTGGTGCTTATTTCCTTTCACTTCATTCGTGTAACGTCTCGTGAACTCTGGGCGGGATCTAAGGATGTAACGCTTAGGAGTCAGCGTACGCTTCGAGAAAACGTGCAAAATCTTCGGAGAGGGATTCTTTAAATGACCGGGATCAAACCCACGCCGAGCTCGCACGTGACACAAAAATCAATGAGATCAGCAGAATTTGGCAGCCGAACGGACTGGAGCAGATGTGAGCAAAGGTTAAGTGTCAAAGCACCGCAAAACATTTCCTCAATGACGAAGATCTATCTGCAGCGGGGCGCAGGCCTGATGCCATTACGGAAAGGTCAGAAGGAAACCTGGACTCACGATCTGTGCAGATTGGAGCCACAAATGCAGCCTGGGAAGGTGCATCGAGTGTGTCTTCACCGCCGGTGGAAATCCGCCTGGTAACAGCTGCCAGGAGGAAATGAGTGATTACTGTGATTACGGTGATACCAAAAATGCAAAGGTTCACCCAATGGAAAGGATGAGAGTGTGTGAGAGGTTTTAAAGTATGTCATACTTCTAATCACTTGAGATTAAGATTAGAAATCGCTTGCTTTAATGTATTTATTCTATTACCTGCGTTCGTCTGTGTTTGTATGTCAACAAGATATCTAAAAAACGAATGAGCTGATCTGCTTGAAAATTGGTAGACGGGAGAATTTTGATCAAAACAATGCTTAGCGTGTCACTTTAAATGACAAGTGCATTGTGGGAAATGGAGTCATAGCACGTTTTCGTTTGGGTATTTGCTATTCTTGTCGGTGTTACCATCATGCAAGTAATGGTGTGTTCCTTCAATTCTCTTCTTTCTCCTCTGGGTGAGTCTCGACCGTAAAACTCCCAAGTCCCAGGAGAATATAGACTCATGCCAGAGGCCGCCATTGTTGTCATTGTCCTTGTACTGAGCATGTGCAGAAGAACTACTGATGAAGGCCATGGTGAACATGCACAGTAGAAGCGTTTCGGCAGTCTACATGGGGATGGAACCTGAGCATTGTCAAAAACATGCATTCGCAGTGGCTTCGAGCATTCAAGTTTTCACTTGGAAATGTTGTGGGCCTAAGAATTGCACCAATGAAATATAATCTAGCAGATTTGTAATTTTTTTTTTTAACTTTGGCAACGGCTGTTGTTTTGTACTATTTGCTCTAATAGATTCAGAGCAGAGCCTGAGCAGGGCTAAAAAAAAAAAAAAAAAGATAACTCATAGTACGCTTGTTACATAAAAGGAAAATACACAAGACTTCGCAAGACGCCGGGTGCTTGGCAGCTTTGTTTATCAGGATAGACATGAGAGAGAAGAAAGCCCAAAGAGACCACCGCAGCACAGTCTGTACTTAAAACACATTTGAAGTCTGCTTCCCACAATCCACTGTGAGGAATTCCCTGCTTGGCAAATGTATCTCATAAATTCAGTAAAAGGGAGGAAAAAACAGAGGGGGGACTGGAAATGGGAAACGGAATTCAAAGAAAAGAAGAAAACCAAGATATTTCTGTTTCTGATTATAAAAACTTAACAGCTGACTTGTGTTCCAAACACCAAGGATGTAGGGATCCCGTATAACTCCCGCAGAATAATTTACTCAAGATGGCTCTAGGGCCTGCCTACATTCGTTCGTTGTGTTTTCCGATGCCCACTTACAACATTTTGAGAACGACTCCCAAGGTGGAACTTTTCAGTGACTGTGTGTAAACCGGGGAAAACACAACTTTCTGAAAACGTTCAGGCGGAGATGCTGCTCCTGCACAAGCGCACCACGGTCGTCGTTGACAATCACCGTAATAACAATCCAACTTGTTCCTTTGTCCATAAGAATGTCTGTGTACTCGTCATTGTTAATGTTTATAGCGTATTGTTCTCTGCACACATGTGTTTGTGGCTCCATTACAAAACAAAACAAAAAACAGCTCTCACATGTGGTCTTACGTGAAAAACCACATCGTTTTCAGCATTTCTGTAGAAACTGAAATGATTTTACAATGTTTAGAAATGCGTTGTAAACACGCAACTTGTCCGAAACGCAAAAAATAATGCGTTTTCACTAGAAATGTTGTCCTGTAAACGGGGCCTCAGGCAGCCGGATGGATAATTGTATTGTCCGACAATTGAATTCTGGAGGGAGACGACGTTGTAATTAACCGTTTTCCCATCACGTCTGACCAAAGCGAGCCTAATTGTTTCCACTGACGTTTCGGGCAGCCGGCTGAGAGGAGGACGTCAACACTCCATTAACATGGGGTTAAATGAAAAAGAAAAAAAAATATCGAGTACTCCCCCTGGAAAAAAAAAAAAAAATCCATATGATTCAACTTGCATGCAAAACTGTAAAACAGAAGGGGTGGAGGGGGGCTTCGGCAAATTCACCCTTAAAAATAATGGGAGCGTTAATGAGACGAGCATGACGGGGTGCGTTTCGTACGGGTCATTTGCTGATCGCTGAAAGGCTCCTAACCTTTGTATCACATGCAAAGAGGCGTAATCTGATGTAATTATCCTTTAAATTTTCCCATTGAAACGCTTGCAATTTGGTTCGAGGCCTAAAAAGCCAAGTGCCCCTTTTTGCACTTCCTGTATCATTACCTCACGTACAGCACGAGCAGTTTGTCTCATTATCTTTGCTTCTCTGTTCCCAACTTTGCCTGATTGTGACAACATCTGAACCTACTGTATTTCACCTGCGAGAAATGTATATTTTGAATGCCCTTTAACCCATAAAAAGTCTTCCTTTGCCTTCATGTCAGAGAATGATGGTGCTTCATCTCCTTGCTTTGACACGTTTATGCCTCGTGAGATTTACGATACGTTATTGTGCTGAGATTTGAAGGAGGGAGAACGAGGGGGATGCTTTTCAGTCTGGTCTACGCGTCGTCCCATTGAATTACCACAAACAATGTATTCTATCATTTAAGTACTGCAATTTGAGTCCATAGTTTATTCAAAAATAGATGCAATAGTGCAAAAGATGATGATGCATTCTGGTTAAAGCCTCCAGGATCCATGCAGGGGTAACTACTTTTTATCTAGCAGGAGCTTTTCTGCTAAAAAGATTATTATTGATTTTAAGGTAGTGTTGCATGTAGCACGAAACAACAATGTCAATGACAATGTTGAGCCCAATGAATTGACCAGTGTTGAAAAAATAAAACATAAATCAAAACCCATGCGCAATCAAAACTACAAGATATATGTTTCTAAATATGTGGAAGAAATATCAGAGGCACGGTTACTTCCTGTGGCCTTTTACTCCACACTTCCCAGGATACAAGTCATTTTCCAAAGACCAATAAATTATTGCTGATTATCGTCGTATTATCATAAAATGGTAGAATTACTGAATTTAAGCAAATTATGACCAGGCGTTAAATGAGATGACTTCAAATGAGCTCATTTCAAAATAAAACATGTCAAATGCATGATTTTGATTGAAATTAGATTTTTTTATTTTTTTTTACAGAATAAGGTCTTTTAATCAAATTAGCTTCCGTAATTCATAGTATGGTACATGGTAAGATGTACTCAGTTACTACTTGGTCCATTTTCGTGGCCCTTACAAAAATCGGTTGCACATTCAGGTCTTAAAATAACAAAAACAATTTGAAAACATGCCCCATTTTGGTTTATTTAAAAAAAACAAAAAACATTCTACCTTATATTTCCAAGTTCTGGTCAGGTATGGAGTCAGTGTTATAACCTTGAAAGTTTATTAGTATCGTCCTGTATAGTTTTACTATTCACAAAACCCCCAAAAAATATCCATCTTGTTTTACCTGTATATTCTTGGGCTTCCAGCTGCACGACGGTGGCGAGTTCAGTCGGTCAGCGTTGAGTAAGCTCCTGCAGAGAGGAGAGCGTCTTGTTAGTGGGAAGGAAGATAGAGTGAGGATCGCCCGAATCATCCCGGTGGGACTTCCTCACATCCAGCCAGGAGTTTCACGACTCGCACACCGTGCTCTGGAGCTGGCGCTGCAAAGCATTCGCCGCCTGTGACAGGAACGGTGGAGGGAACACCCGAGACAACTGCTGAACAACAGGAGACACTATCAGCAACCCGTCAGACCGTCGGCCTGAGGGGAGGGGGGTCAGGGTAATTGACCGGGAGTCAGCGGATACTTCCACATGTAGGCTACCTGTTGACAGCTGGACAAGTGCTTTATGGCTCAATAAATACAGCTGTAACTTCTAGAAGAGGAAAAAATACAGTAACTGGACCTTGAGCTGAGAGAATCTTGTCAGAATCTTGGGTTTTCTTCCTTTCTTGCTCCTATGTGAGCATTTCAGGACTGACCTCTTTCCCCCAAGCTGGGATGTTGTTGTTTTCTGCCAAATTGGCTTGAAATGACAAAACTCAATTTCATTCAGACAGACATTCCCAATCCCAGGTTCACGAGGACAACCTTTAGCCAAAGCACAGCCTATGCGATTGCAGGAGCTATCTGGAAAAAGCGGGAATGCTAAGGGGAGAGCCGTTAGCTGCAGTCTTGATAGCGCCAAAATCCTTTATTTAGCCTTTTGTTTCACTCGGTCTCTGCAGTCCAAGATAAGCTGGATGTGTGGGCTAAACACAGACTAACCCTCTCAGCCATTACATGCCGTGACTTCAGTGGCCAAATCTTGGACAATAACATGGTGGTGGGCGAGCCCGCCATGTTCGGAGCCACCGGAGGCTGGATGGACCGAGATGTAAAGAGGATAGCGGCGAGGGTACGAGGAGAGTGTGACTGTAATCCAATCAGGGCAACGTCTCTGCATGAAAATCAGGGGCATCTTATCTGAGAGTATGTGAGCTGCAGTTGAGGCTTTTTGCCCTCCTCGAGTGTGATAAACGCAGTGAATCACTGGAAAAGAAAGACACTGCGGCCCAAAGCAAGGCCACACTGGTATATTATCTCTCAGCTGTGGCTTGCTTGCACGTCTTCTGTGGTGGATGCGTGGAAGAGATTCTTTCATTGACTGAAAATCTTAGTGACTCCAGAGGAAACTCAAGAGGGGAGAGTTTACCTCGCTTACATGATGTTTTTATGTGAAAACGCAAAACTTTAGCTTTTTGGATGCCTGTTTGGACGACAACGGTGCTCGGAGTCACTGAAAAAGAATCTTTAGAAATGGTTCCCAAGGTGGAACTTTTTGAAAATGCTGAGTCTCGCATTTTCTTTTCTTGCATGAAAACGCTCCGAATCATTCGCCATGTAAATGGACAAAACGCTGCCACTGCACATGCACTCCACGGCCGTAGTAAAGCCCCATTTACGACGTTTAAGTGAAAACGGAAAACTTTGAGGTTTGGGTGTCTGTTTATATAACAACAACGCTCTAAGCCACTGAAAATGCAACTTTTTGAAAATGCTCATGCGCACCACCGTCGTGGCAAATAGCTCTTGTGCATACGAGTAGATGACAATAACAACAAGAGTGTCATGACTCCCAGTCAATATTCTCCCGGGACTTGGTAGTTTTATAGTTGAGTCACCTGTAATAACAATCCAACTTGGTTGTCTGTCCATACGAATGTCCGTGTACTCGTTTCCATGGAAACGGACATCATTTTCAAAACATTGCAGTGTAAACAACAAACTTCTGAAACATAAAATCAAAATTGATGCGTTGAACTTCAAAAGAAAATAGAAGCATCGCTCTCAAAATGTGGGCGTGGCTTTAATAAAGACAGGATGTGGACTGAAAACGCCATATGCAAACAGGCATGATGACGTCTGAATTGTAAAGTGTGGCGGTGACTGGCAGCAGCGAGGAAGAAGACGAAGAGGCGGTCTGATCCGAGCTCCGGGGCCCGGATGGACAGGCCTTGGCCTGAGGTCAGTGACTCCATGTTTTTCATTCGGAGCCCCTATCTTGGTCACTCTCCAGTCTTTATTTTCCATTAGGAAGAGAAATGCCTCTGCAAGAAAAGTGGAAGCACAGAGAGCAAGAGAGAGAGCGAGAGAGAGAGAGAGAGAGAGGGAAAGTGGGAGCAACACACACACACACACACACACACACACACACACACACACACACACACACACACACACACACACACACACACACACACACACACACACACACACACACACACACACACACACACACACACACAGTGAGCTTGAGGAAAAAAAAGGGGGAGAGCAGAAACACAGAAGACAAAATAGCTTTCATTCTCACAGCAGTGGAAGGCCAGAGGTCCCTCAATTTTTTTCCTCCTCTTTCGCTTCTTTCTCTTCATTTCTCGCCTCCTTTCATCTCGTCTACGAGGCATATTGTGTGTGGCGCTTTCAAATCACATAAAAGATGTTTA
This sequence comes from Lipophrys pholis, assembly GCF_963383615.2. NCBI lineage: Eukaryota > Metazoa > Chordata > Actinopteri > Blenniiformes > Blenniidae > Lipophrys > Lipophrys pholis. Next base: position 49,942,338 of record NC_137635.1, read on the forward strand.
CACATGCTCCACAAGTCCCCATGATTGGCTTGTTTTGTGGGATTGTATGCAAATCTACATAAAGCCAGATCACAGCGACGAGGGGGAAGTACTTTGATGAGAGTGTGTGCAGCCGGAGACTTTACATGTCAGGTTACTGTAACACACACACACACACACACACACACACACACACACACACACACACACACACACACACACACACACACACACACACACACACACACACACACACACACACACACACACACACACACACACACACACACACACACACAGAAACTGTTGGTGGTAAGTATAAAGTGAAAAAGTATAATCTCTGGTTAGGGTACATCTGCGTGTGGAATTATGTGCGTGTTTAGCTCATTTCGGTGCGCATGTGTTGCTCGCTGCGGGGCCATCGGTGTGCAGTGACAGTGATGAATAAGCATTATTAAACAGGAGACACAGGCCCGGCGGTGTCATTAATCTTCATCCTTACTGGCACCATCACAGAACCCACTCCTCATCCACCCGCCACAGTCACGCATCCCCCAGTTGTCGACGGCACAAAGGAAGTCGAACGGGCCCCGACCATTCGGACTGGGTTTTTCTGTGTTTTGTTACCGAAGCCGGACCATCTGCAGGGTCACAGTGAGACGCGAGAAGCGATTAACATCCACTCCCATCACATGACGGATGGGACAAAGGGAGAAAATGACACCTTGTCCAGTGGCTCTGAATTAATCACACCCCTGCTCGGGCTTGAGTCTATTGTAGCGAGCGAACAAGCTCTGAAATAGAGGAATGTGAACCTGCCAAAAGACGCTTGGTGACAGTGAGTGTCGCACTGCGGCTTCTGACATTACACTTAAAAAAAAAAATAAAAAGGTGGGGGGGTTGGTGGGGGGGGGGGGGGGGGGGGGGGGATAAAGACATTCCCTGTCTGGTCGCTCCACACCTGGAAATAAAACTGGCATGAACAGAGGCAGGGAAAAATGATGAATCATCAGGCAGTCCTCTTTTATCAGCACCTCAAATCAGCAGGTGGGAGGAGGAGAGGAAATAATAGGATCTGTGCAAACTCAAAGAGACACTCCAGCGGTGGTAGAGTGTTGTATCGGCACCGACACACACACAAAGCGACCTGTGAATACAGTCAGTCATTTCTCTCAGAGACATATTTACATGCTCGCTCGCTCGCGCTCCCTCTCTCTCTCTCTCTCTCTCTCATCAAAAAAATAAACTCCCACACGTTGTCAACAGAAGGGGATTTAGCAGAGAACTATGCATTCAAACATGCACACGCTTTATGTTCACAAACAGAAGGAGCTTTTAAAGCAGAGGTGTCAAACTCATTTGGCTTTATGAGTCACATACAGCCAAATCTAATCAACACAATGAACTACTTGAAACTTTAGTTTTAGTGGATAAAAGGAAAACAAGGGGAAAAGTTGAAATAAACTATTGCTACCGAGCTCACATTTCCTCCGAAGAAAAATTAAATCTGGAACTTTTCCTTATCTAAAGCTCACCCTCCCTGTGTGGCGAGGATTTTTGTAAATCTTTCATTTCCTCTATTGTTACCGAAACTACATGACCCGAATGAACAAATCAGGAACATTTTTCACTTTCCAGGTTTGTCCTGGCCCAAATTAACCCTAATACATGCTTGAAACCCCTGTTGTCAGGCAATAACCAACTTTTGATCGATCCACTGCAGGAAACCGTGGAAACGGGGAAAAACATCTTTTTGAAAGGGTTCGGACTTTGCCTCCATGGAAGCCGGAAAACGATGAAATGGGGGGAAATAGATCTTCTCTGTAACATTGCTATTGTGCATGTCGTAGTGAACAGTTCTTCTGCACATGTACGAGGAGATGGACAATAACAATGTTTGTCATGACTTCCAGTCCATTTTCTCCTGGGACTTGGTAGTTTTATAGCAGAGTCTCTCGTACTAGCAACCCACCTTCGTCATCTGTCCATGCAAATGTCTGTCTGCTCTCCATGGATAAACTTTATAGTATATTGTTCTCTGCATGCATGTGTGTGTGTGTGTGGTTTCATTAGACAAACAGCACCCACTACTAGCCCTATGGGATTGGGAAGTGAAATTGCGACACTTTTCTGAAACGAAAGTGCAAAAACAATGCGCAGTCATTTGAAAAGTTGTCGTGTAAACGGGGCCTCAGTGTAGAGAAGAACAAGGGCTTCCTGGCTCCCACAGAGGGTCCGTCTCAAACGAGCTCTCCGTCTATAACTACAGGATGAAACACAGGAAGTCCACCGAGTCCATATCCTCCAAGATGTTTGGAACAGCCTTCCTGCAGATTTCCTTCAAAAACTATGAAAGCAGGCTAAAAAAGCTATAAAAGACAAGTAGCTGTTTGGAAAGCAAAGCATCACATTTTCCCTTCCGTTTGTCCACTTTGCACAGATTACAAAAAAAATATGAACATCTATTTCATCACTGCCTTAAAATTATGAATGGTACCGTGTCCCGCCACAAATTGGACATCTGAAATGAAGGCAACTGGCAGGCCAGATGTCTTCTTTACAACCCGACAGATAATCATCATATTTAATGATGCAAGAAAAAAGGTCAATTACTCACACTGGAATCCAAAATCAAATGCAATCGGTCCTTCAATATTGTAAACTGAATGGATTATATATCATTTGGCAATTCTTTCAATAAGCTTTAAATACAGCCATTCAGTTGAATTCGTTGCTCTCGTTTAGTAATCTAGAATAGTTTGGCCTTCAGGTGGACACAATAACATATATGCTTCAATATTTATTCCTCCTCAATGTACTCATAACAATTAAATCAAGCAGTATGTAAATGACACGCATTCATCTACCTCTTGTCAAATCCTCGCTGCTGCATGAACACGGTAACATTCATGTAAAATAACCTGCCACTTAAAATAGTCCCAACTTCCTGTGCGAGTATTTGCAAATTAAAATTTGAGTAAGAAAACACCTGCTCCAGGAAACAGAACACAATGGGACTAAAACAATCAGAACTTTAAATGAATGGGTAGAAGTGAAAGATTATGTCATTGCTAAAAGCTGATGCAGATAAAACTTGCGTGCATCTGATCACTACTTCCTTCACCTCCACCAGATGGTCTCGTCCAGCGGCGCCTCCCTCCACAGGTGGCGGTACTTTCCCCCTCCGTTCACCTTTCTCCTCTGAACTATGATCGCGCAACATCTGCTTCCACCGCGCACCGTATACTTGTCTCTGTCTAATAAAAAACCGTGGCCCGAACCACGAGGTCGTTCACTTCGCTTGCCATATTTTTCTGCCTCCTAACTGCGCCGTGAAAATTAGGACAGGAAGCGGCAGGAGAGCTGAAAGCAACGGAGCAGCGCCGGGTCAGAGCCGAAGCGCACCGGGCCAAAAGACCGGGCCGAGCTGAGGGGAGTGGAAATGTCAGGCGACCATACAACCATGGCAGCGTCTTGATATTAGTTAAGAGCTGCACAGAATGTGAACGGAGACCCCAAGTGTACAAATTAGCACATTTATCTCCGCTCCAATTTGTCCCTGGAAAAGCTCTATGATGTAGTTCTAGGCATGAGTTTTAATGAGAAGCAGCAGCTCATGAATGGACTGTTTAGCATTAGTTTTGATCCAAATACACAAACAGCGAAGCCATGAATACTCTTAAACAATCTGCCTCTTCCAAGGAGAACATTTTTCACATTTTTGTTGAGAAATGCAAAAAAAAGAAAAGAAAAGGGGAGAGCTGGTAAAATAATAAATAGTCTCACTTCAGTATAAGTGTATACTTTGGTAAAAGTAAACATAAAAGTTCAAGTTTAACGAGTAATAAAACGCAACTAAAAAAAAAACTAAAACCATCACATAACTCAATAACCAATCTAAACAACAAACCAACAAAAAAAAAAAGACGAAGAAAACCAACTCCCCAAAGCAACCCAGGAAATCACACACTCAGGTGAAACAAGAGGAGGGGAAGTCAAAGGGTGCGTCCTAATAGTCCCTCCTGTCTCCTTTCCTATCCACTTCTCCTTAAACCCCGGAAGCGTTTAAGTGGCGGCCATGATAAGGAACGTTCGAATTCTCAGTAAGCTTAGGAAAGGAGGCTCAATGCTTCCTTTAGAACCTCCTTTAGCCTCGGAAACACTGATGCATCCTTTACCAAAGGAGACCAGATCATGCTGCCCCACAATTCCTTGCGGCGACAACATTTAAAGGGGCCCGCTCATCCGAGCATTCAGGGAAACTCAGGATGACACAAAGCAGATCATGTTGTTACCAATTCAGTAATTTGCCTTGAACAACTTTAAATAATCTAAAACCCGGATCCCAGCTATGACTGTTATGCGGATATTCATATTTCACTGTTTTCTGCGCCAGAAGGTTGGGTTACAATTTATTTTTTGTTGAGAATGTAGTCATTTTTAGCAGTAAATGTTTGGTTTTGTGAAAATATCCTATTTTTCAAAGGTTGATTTGAAGCACTGTTTTACCAGTCTGGCCCACTCAAGATAAAATCGGGCTGCATGTGCCCCCCGAACGAAAATGTATTCAAACCTGCTTTAAAACGAATGAAATTGCAAAAACAGACGAGAATAATATGCAGACATTTATCACAATAACTTCGATCCCCCATCTCAGACTACCATAGTGTCTATGAGCCCAAAATGCACCCGGTGGTGTGTCAGCATTCTGCATGGGAACCATTATTATTGGTACGTAAGTGAATGAATAGCGGTGGAAAAACACTTTGAGATTGCTGAAGTGGTGAGAATGCACTGTAAAAGTCCATTTAGCGCGCTCTCAGCCAAAGTTTGTTTTTGAACGGCGAGCCTCCAGCTCCTTGAATCCCACATTCAATAAAGCTGGATAAAATGTGAATACATGGACTGAACCGGCAGTGTGCCTTCATGTGCCTTTACCCAAAGAAGGAAAAAACAAACAAAAAAACAGCTGTGTGGTGATCAGTGTCATTAAATCCTAACCCAAAAATGAATGTTGAAGAGTAGAATAGAAGCATTTATTTCCAATGAAGTGCATAAAGTTTCTACTCCATGTCACAATTAGGTTAGTTGCATGTGTAAGTCTTCAACACAAAGCTGGAGTGTTAAAGATATTTTCCTCATGTTTTATTTACTAATGATCTTTACCTCGCTCCATTAATGATTCAAAAAACATCAGTGCGATCTTCGAGCTTCAGTCCATTGAAGCGTCTACTGTAACCTTGCCATAGAAAACATGAAGTTTACTCACTCTGAGTAAAAACACCCGAAAGAGCCATTTGCCGGAAAAATGAAAAGACGCAATGAAAACAAACTTGTTTCTGGGAAAACAGCTTTCCAAAGTGTTCTGCCAGCGAAATTGACCTTCTTCCCATCGCTGAGAAGTTCAGTCTGACAGTTAACATCGATAACCAGTCTGAGGTTTGTCTGGCTGCCGCCGTTTGTGACTCACTCTAATCAGACGGGGGGGGGGGGGGGTTTCCTGCTGGATCCTGCAGACATGAGCCGCTCATCCCCTCCGAAGGCCGGCTTGGGAACCTGCCAGCATCAGACAGCTCGGTGTCCGGCTAGAGAGGCATGAAATCCAGGAGTGGGGGGAGGGGGGTTCATAGCTAAGTGAGGCTAAGCAGAGGAGAGCCGGGCGTGTTAGAGTCATTTCATGGAGCATTTGAAGGAGGAAAGTTGGACAGGATCCTGTCGGAGTCGATGCCTGTTGGATTCAGGGGCTCGTAGAAAAAGTTGTTTTTCCTGCTCTGTGCTGATGATACTCCGTGGTACTCGCGGATCTGCACAGTTAATTAACATTGCAATGTTACTTTTGGGCCTACTTTGAATGTGTTAGTGCTGGATCATCATCAGCATTATTATTAATATTTTTCCAGACTTAACTTGAGCCGCCTTCAGCGCCTCTTTCCTGCTATATTTGTGGATTCCTTTCATAAAACATTGTCGTTGCACCTTTTTTTCCCAACTCGAGATAGACTCTAATCACATGGCGGTGTTTAAAATGCAAACGTATGCGTTTTTGTTTCAAGACAGTTTTGTGTTTACACGGCCACATTTGAAAAAAAACAATGTTCGTTTACACAGAAAAAGCTAAAAATGCGCAGTAGCAGCGTTTCAGAAAAGTTCCCCCTGTTTTCAAAAAGTTGTGTTTTGCCCCCGTTTCCATGGAGATGGAGTCAGAGTGTTTTCAAAAAGTTCCACTTTGTGGGCTATTTTCAAAAAGTTGCATTTTCATTGGCTCCGACCACCTTTGTCGTGTAAACAGACGCCATAAACGCCATGAAAGTTTTCGGTTTTCACTTAAAAACATGTCTAAGGTCTTCAACATCTCTCCGCGATCAACGCAAACAAACCCTGAATAATCAGGAAAAGAAAGCCGCATCTTAACCAGAAGAACCTTTGAAATCCAGAGTGGAAATAAAGGTTCAGTTTCTTTTCCTCTGCAAATACAATCAGCGGGGGAGCCCTGTTTTATGTTCGACTCAACAAACACCAACTAACTGCGATGCTATTTTGTTTTAACGCCGTCATGAAGCCGATAAAGGAAATCCAAGGGAGCCAAAGTGGAATAATAAGAGTTTGCAAAAAAGCAATAGACTCGCACTGGAGATGATAAATGTTGAGCAATTTGTCTTGGAGGCACACTGATACAAGGTGCAAAGACAGCAGGATTTCATCTCCGTGCAATAACAAACACCTCACATTCTGCTGGGATAAGGCTTTTCGTTGACTTTATGAATCAAAGAAGTCCCAAATCTGCACATTCACAAATGACTTGTGGGCAACTGCTCGCTTCATGTCAACGGCATGCAATCCTGTGTGTTGTAAGGACAAACACTCTCTCTCCAGATGTCTAACATGTGGAAATGTGGAGAACTTCCTCAGCTAGTTCCTCCCGTCTCCGGCCTTGATTTACGTCTTCTTCCAGGCTCTTGCAACCTCACCTGCTTCCTCCCCCAAATTCCAGAAGCATGCGGTCAACCGCCGAGCACGTCTTCGTCGGCACGAGAGGAAATAGTCGCTTAAAGTGAGCTGAAACAGGTGTCGCCTCCGAGCGGACCCTTCATCCGACCTCCCAGTCGGCTCCGGGGCCGCGATCTCCCCGCGCAAGGTGAGCGTGACATTAAAGCACAATAACAGGCTTCGTTAATGGTGAGACGGTGCGTGGGGCGGCCGTAAAAATGAAAGGTTTAGCAGCCTCTTGTTGTGGCTCTCTGTTGACAGAAAGGCCTCGGCTTGAAATGATCCGTGACATTGCTGCGGGGCCGACGTGGAGCGCAGTAAGACGTCGTGTCGATGCTAAAAAAGGAATGAGGAAGATCCAGGTTTGGTCCTGTATTAACATCCGTGTCATTTCTGATGTTTATGTTCTGCCACAATAGCGAAAGGCGACATAACGGGGAGGTATAACACCAGAAAACGTATTCACCAGGGGACATTTGAACTGACACTCTTTCGAGCAGTAGGAATGGCTGGATGAGCTGGAACCAGCAGATGGTGGTAGTGCAACTTCGCGGATGACAAGTGAAGAAGGAGAAGAAGAAGAAGAAGAAGAAGAAGAAGAAGGGAAACAGTCATCAGGGACAAAAAAGCTGCTAATGAGAGAGAGAGAGAGAGAGAGAGAGAGAGAAAGATAAATAATTATGCACAATTTATCATTTAAAACATTCACTTTTAATTACATTCACTCCTTCTTTCTATTAGTTTTTTTTGTTTTTTTGGGAAGTCATTCAATTAAACTAAGACAATCATGAAATGTTAAAAGCGCCAACTAAATAAATGTTGCGATTCAATATGCAGACGCATAAGTGAACGAAATGAAAAAGCTTCAATTAAAATCTAATAATTACTCTTCCTCACTTCATTTTCAAACTGAATATTCAATGAATATTTTCCTTCTTTTCGTAAATTCAGACGGTCAATATTCAAATTATTTTGTTTTTGGTAATTTGAATGATCCTTTTTTTTTTTAACAGACATTTAAATCTGCCGTTTGATTTGGACTCCATACATGCAGCTTTCTCAGAGCTAATAATCCAACTTCTTATATTTAGCCGTGTTCAAGTAAAGCCAACTCTCAAGTAGATTATTTCAAATTCCCTACTGGCACACTTAAAAAAAAAAAAAAAAAAAACCCTGGCAAGCGTCACAAGCACGATGTTGTGATGAAAGCTTTTATGCCGAAACACATTAGCCTGATGTTTACTGTTAATAGAGATATGATTTAATTGCGGTTAATTCTTGCAGTGGAGAGCTGCCATTTCCAGATCTTCCACGCTTGATTTTGGATCTCATTGTGCAGCTTTTGGCAGAGAACGCGACCAGATGGAGGTTACGTGTTGAGGATCACCTTTTAGAGGGGCTCTTATTGGGATGAGATTGTAAAAAAAAAAACAATGAAAATATAATAATAATAATAAAAAAAATTTAAAAAAAAGATTTTCAGTGAGATACTGGAACTCCTTCCCACTCCAGTGGAGCTCTTTATGGCAACTGTGGTGCGTCGCAACGCCAGTGGAGACAAGTCTTTAATTATTACTGGAAGTTCCCCCATGCACGTCCTGAACATTGTGCCAAAAGCAGACAACGTACCGATTGTTTCTCGGATCGTTGCTCTGCTGAAAGTGAGAGTAAAATCTGATTATTGATAAAATAGCGACAGGAACAATGTAATCAATGTTGTTTTGCAACGTGTTAACTCACACGGAGCGTTGCAGCTGTGTTATGAGCCAGGTGTGACTCATAATACCCCAAAAAAACAAGACATTGTAGTTGGCGCTTTAAGCGGAGAAACTCATTCATTATCTAGAGAAGCATCAAATATTCAAATAAACATTAAGGAATTCCATCAAATAATGATGAATATTAATGACTTTAGGGCTATTTATTCTTTTTTGTGTTTAAAAGTAAATTTAACATTTCGTTATACATCGAAGAATAGTTGGGGAAAAAAAGGAATGGGCGACGTCAAATTTTATGTAATCCACTAATCCATTAATCAACAATCATTATTTACTTTGCATGTTTCTTGGATTTTTATCCAACAGTACTGGAGTGGTATTTAACAAACAACGCAGAAAGATACGTGATGCACCTGTTGACTCATATAAACTGCAGTAAACATGGCGGCTTTTGTGCTCCATATTTAAGGATTTTCCAGGGTTGTACTCCGACGGGAGATTTTCCTCAGAGGTTTAAGGTTCTGAGCTTATCGTCAACTGTCTGTGACTGAAACTGCAAACAAAGGTCAGAAGGAAAAACTAGTTTTGATCAGTGAGATTCTTCTCTGGTCTGAATCACACTGCGGAAGGAGATATTTGATTTGCAATGTATCGCACAAAATATTCAGTGGAGTAGTGATTAATACTCTCGGCTCACAGCAAAAGGTTCCCCGGTTCGAGACTGAATTGTAATCCTGAGAGTTTGCACACTCGGCCAAACTGGCACAAAATCACCAGATTAGCTCCAGATTTTATTCGCTCAATTTCTCTGTCAATTTTAAAAAAAAAAATTTTAAGAAACAGAATATTAAGGATTCTAACTTTTTGTGTTAATTAACTTGGAACAGATATGCCCTCTAAAATTAGCCTTTTTTCTTCTTCCCTCTACCGGAAAACAGAGAGTCGGCGTGGACAGACACGTCTCATGAGCATTTAAAGGTACAGACACAGAAACAGCCTGTTCTCAGTAGAGCTCATGAGAGGGACTTTTAGATGGGCTGAAATTCAGGACCAAGACTGGATTTGAGGAAAGACACCTTGAATACAATGTTGTTGGACCTCTAACGCCTCTGTGAAATTATTGAAAAATGGTACAATATGGGACCTTTAAGAGTAGCGGTATCAGTGATGCTGCCATGAAAGCTAGCAATGTCAAACTAGCCTCAAAGCTGTGCTGTCAGAGTGAGTTTTAAGAAACATGCAAAATACAACAATTATAGAAGTTTTTTGGGGATATTTCATTGTGTTTCGCCCTAAAATGTTTCATAAAAATTGGCTACATGTTGAGATTCAGTTGATTTTTGTGAATAATTGTTTGGCTTTGTAAAAATATAGCAATAATCTGCACCACAACAAAGCAAAATTTTAAAGGGGTCATTTGATCCAGCTTTTCAACACTTTCACATGAGTCTCGTTGGTCCACAAACATTGTATACAAAATGTATTGCCCAAAATCCAACTTTTCAGTTTTTTTCAGTATTTGATCATAGGAGCTACATTCAGAATCTGCTGTGTCTGTGTGAGCTGGACTGGCTCCGCCCACACATGCCCATCTTGGGGAGAAGAGGAAGTACTTCTTCTTGTGGTGCCATGTGTCAGGGCAGAGCTGTCTAATTGTGGGAGGAGTCAAAGGGAGGGCCTACCTTGATTGCGATTGGCTAAACCCCCGATGACACTATATAGGGTTTGATTTCTGATTTGAGCGACACACGTTTTAAAAACTGAAACAAGCCAGGGAGAGAATGATGCACTCCTGGGGCGTCACTCCCAGGTATGGGGTATCTTACTGTTGGAAAACCATCAGAAAGTGAATTTTGCATAAAATGACCCCTTTAAAGTTAAAGGTTATTATGGCACTATTTCACCGGTCCGGCCCACTCAAGATGAATTTGGACCCTGAACTAAAATGTGTTCTGACACCCCTGGTGTAAAACACACTTATGAAGTTGTTTGGAGTGTTTAGTTGTTGAGTCTTGTAAACTAAGTTGCGGAATCGATGGACTTCCTGCGAATTTATTGTGGATTCAGACTGATCATCATCAAAATGGAAAATCCCATTAAATAAAAGAAAGCAACAGGGGGAGCAGAGATCACTCGTTTCTCTTAGCCAGTCGTCCGAGCCCAGCAGTAATTCTATTTGGTTTCGGACGTCACCTTTGAACTCTAGGAACAAAAACAGTGGCTCGACAGTTCCCCAGTGAGAGACAATGAGACTGAGCGTGGACCTAATAACAGGAAACAGAGCTGTTGTCTCCGATCAGCCTCACGGGGGGGTGTTGGGGTGGGGGGCACGATTCCAACCGTTGCTCTCGGCAGCATTTGTGCATCAGCCGGCGCGCCGCAGGAATTCAAGATGTTGTTGTGTTACCTCTTTTGTTTCCATCAAACTCCGAGTTTGTCTCTGAAGAAGAGATCAGCACGAGGACCTGACAGGTCTGACATCTGACAGCAGAATCCCCTCATGCCTAATTGAAGACTCGCGTCTGATCCTTGTTTCAAAGCCTCGAGCCGAGCAAAGAAAGAAAGAAAAGAAACAATAAAGGCAGGGATGAGCAGAGGCAGGTTGTAAACAGGATGGAACAGCCTTCCGTTTTATTCTAAATTTGATATGTACAGGGAACCAAAAAAAAAAAGTGGCTGCATACATTTTCTTGATATATCATGTAAAAGTTTTCTGGAAAAAAACCAAAACAAAACAATTGCACATCAGGTTCCATTAACTTCCATTTCTTATGTTTTATGATACTTTAAAACACGGTTACAGCATGGTTGAAGGCAATGTTAGATGGGATACAAATACACCCCCCCGCCCCCAAAAAAATTTAAAATTAAAGGGAGTACCCTAAAAATGACACGTTTCAAAATCCAAAACATCGAAGTTCATGTGCACAAAAAAAAAAAAAAAAATCACATTGTGTCCGTCTTTATGTTAATGATATTATTTCAGGCACTTATATTGCTTTCAGACCCTGTAACAGCAAAGACGATGAGAGTAAAATACATCCTTCGAAATGTGCCAGTCTGCAGTCTGACTCACACTAATGTTCACAGCAGGAACTGAAAGCATTACTAACAAAAAACAGAACAAAAAAAAAAAAAAAAAAAAAACTTGGCTCAAAAAGCAAGAAAATATGAATTTGGTAGATTTGATTTACATTTTATGACAAAGCCTGTTTATTTCCCTTTTAATTGCCGCCTTCAGTGTATGAAACATGCATTTGTGGGATGAGCAGCAGAATACCCGCCGAATTCTGGTCTTGACCTCATTTCACACTGGTATGATCAGCCTGGTGCACGGAGAGGACTGTTGGGAAGAATGTGTTATTAAAACAACACTACTTTTAGCAGTAATGCACCGTGAACTAACGACTGTGATAAAATAACAACACACTTCTCACTGCTCCTGGTTAGCTTTAGCATTAGCGTAGCGTAAAATCACGAGCTTCGCTTTCTTCCGTTTGTTTGCCATTTTCCGCGTCATCGTTAGTTTCATTTTCTTTTCATTTATTTTCCACAATTTCACACATGCAATGATTTTGATTTATGCATGAATTTTACAAGTTTATTAATATAATGCGTTCAAATACAGGCACAATTACTGAAAACTGTACCGTGCAGTGGAGGTCTTGCAGTTGCTGAATTTATTCTCTATTGTTAAGTGAATATGGTATTGATTTGTCTTTTTTCTTTAATTCATCTTCTGTATGCTGAAGTCGAGTCTGCCTGTCCATCACAATCAGGCACTCCAAAAATATCCACCAAATAACCTCGATACATGTTTTTGTACTGCGAGAGGAAATCGGAAGAACGTGCAAACTCCACACGGGAAGGTTCGCAGGTTGAGTCTCCTCAGTGAGAGGAGTTTCCCATGAATCATTAAATAAATCTCAGCATTTACACGGGGAGTAAACAGGCTTTCCAACACTGGAAGATTTATAACCAACCTACCAAACACACACGTCCTTTACTTTTTGCACAATGTTTAGTTTCTCGTTCCACGAGATTCAGCTCGAGTCTTATTTGGTTAACAGTTTTCCCCAGCTTCATTCGAGTGCGGCTTTAAAAAAAAACCAACACGTTTCTGTTGTTTACTCCTGCGTTTCAAGACAAAGAGGGAAGTAAAAAAAAAACAACAACGACAAAACAATTAGCCTCAAACTGACGAATAGCATGAACGAGGTTAAAAAATGGGCTTAGACAATGGAGAAATGCAACTGAAAGTTTCCTCTTTTCTTCTTCAGCTTCTTCCACTTTGACATTTGTCATCTATTACCCCTGCAAAGCGTCTTTCCCAGCAAGTGTCTTCATTAACCAACAGGAGATAATGTATGTCACGCAGCTTCGCTCTGCATATGGAGCGCGTGTAGGAGTGAAGGGCAATTATGCACCACCTGTTTTGTTTTCCACAGCCTTTTTTATTTCATCTTTTTTCATAGATATTATATATATTTCCCTTTTGTTTCAAGTTCGCCCCGTGCGCCGTCTCATTTTTCTTGCTCGGAGGCAGAAACAAAGACATCACAAACATCACGGTTATCAAAGGCGAATTCAAAAGTTAAAGGGTAAATTGAGACCAACACTTACAGTGGTGGGCTGATGGCAGTGATTTATTTTTAGTGTAATTAATGCTTAGAATGTTCTATCAAATCGAGAGCAGCTCGTTTTCTTGATTGGCATACCTCTAGGATAGCCCGTTATTCTCCTGTTTAGAGATTTATTAGCTGAAGAAGTCGCCGTCAGCGGTTAGTTCTGATTTAATATGCCCAAGTTTTGAGATCTCCACCTTTACAGTGGTAGGATTAATCCAATTCAATGTGTGGTTCTCACGACTCTAAAATTTTTTTTACAATTGAAAAGTGTTTTGTCATAGAAAAGTCTGCATTCACACAACATGAGGAACTATGAAAAGTTTTCTGTTGAGCAGCGCTGATTCACTCTATTGTTTACCCTTGGTCCCTATAATGATTGAAGGCTAAGATGTTGTCTGTGTGAAGCTGAGATTATATTTCAGATAAAAGTTGATGAAATCACTCGTGACAAACCATTTGAATGGTTTCATAGAGTCCTGGAATTTCCTTTAGAAACGGTAAAATTTGTGTTAGCTCCCAATTTAAATATAGTTAAAACAAACAAAATAAAAAAAAAATTTTTTAATTCTATATCTTATCCTACTTCCTTATTATTTTGGGTGGTTATGCCTGATTTAAGTCTGTTAAAATGCAAAAATAGCACCTAATTAAACCCAATTCGTTTTCGTTTGCATGTCAAAAATAAGCTGAAAAAGTTTTAGTTTCTTTCAAATTACTGCTATAAAATAAGGGCTGGCAGGTGTTATCTTCAATGTATCAGGGCTTAACAACGAGCTCCAACAGCTGCTTCACCTACAACGACTTTTAAGTTTCCTAGCTGCTTCCGCCTCCATAACATTCGTCCCTTCATGCCAAATCCCGCAGAGCAAGCTCTGTCTGCTTATTTACATTTATTCAAAAATCATCAGTAAAGAGATGGGATAATTTTGCAAAAAAGGGTTGACTTGATTGATTGCTGAAAGAATACAACCTTCCAGTTTCATTGACTTTAATCGGAGTAACACATCAGCACTGCTGAATGAAGCCACTGTCTCCATTCCAAGTCTTCATCCTCTGCCAACATCTGGCGCCATCACCGGCAGCGAAAGCCCACCGGTAACTGCAAGTTATCGTCCCGTGATTAACGTTCGTTGATAATTTATTGCTGATATCTGAGAAACCACTGCCTTAGCTTCTTTTTTTTTTTTTTTTTTCCACCACAGATTTGGCGAACCGTCCTGAAACGCCGCTGCTTTTTTCAAGGGCTTGATGGAAATTTATGTAAATTGCTCAAATTCTTCAATCAAATTTGGCTAAGGTAGTTAAAAACACAATTATCTCAGGTGTGACAAGCTTCGAACACAGATTTTGTGCCGTTGCGCGCAGACTTCTCGGAGAGAAAAAAAATAAAAATACAAATCTACAAGCGGTTTTTCTTTTATGCTTCGGAGCGCTGTGGGGAAACAAAGTTTAAATTGGGTACATCTCAAAACCTGGGCAAACAACATCAAACGCAGCATTTCACAAGGTAAGAAACTGTTTTCTTTTTTTTTTTTTCATGTTGTCAAATCTACTTTTTAAAAAGCCAAAAGCACGCCAGTTTATCCACTGAGTGCTGCTTTTATTTAATGCGAGATAGCACCTCTGCCTGAAGAGAAAAGTGCCAGCTAAATGCTTAAAAAAGTAAAAAAAAAAAAAAAAAAAAAAAAAAAGAAAATAGACTAAGCAATTACAGCAATTAACTCCCGAGGACCATTATTTTTTTTTCTTCCTTTTGTTAAAAATGGGAGAAAAGCTCCGGCTAATCTCACACTGGGAGGTTCATTGTCTATTTTACCCATCTTTCTTCGGTCTTTCTCTTGTTTTTTTTTTATAATTTTTTTTCCCATTCTTTGTGTCAGAAGCTGGGCCCTCTGTCGGTGCCTCTCGTGGCAGCGTTCTTTGGCTCTGGCAGGCAGCAGGTGGCTTGTGATGAAAAATTCAGTGCAGAGCCTGACTCGGGAGACGAGGAGTAAGAGGAGGAGGGAGGAAGCTGGAGGAAGATTCAACAGAGGGGGGCTGTTGAAAGGAGAGAAAGGTGTGGAGACGAGGAGGAAGAAGAGGTGGGGGGACTGCTGAGGTAGAAGAAAGGAGCGTAATGAACGGGAGAGGTGATGAGAGTGGCGAGAGGAGAGGACGGGGAGCTCCGTGATTTGAGCCCAGAGCCGTGCAGAGGGGCCAGGCAGAGGATCAGAGCTGTCTACCCTCTCTGCCCGAGTCTCCTCCACGGAGATAACACACAATATGAATCATTTATGAGGGGGGGGGGCGGGGGGTTCTTGTTAATAACACACACTGTGCCCTCCTTTCTTTCACATACTTTGCCTTGTTTTCCATGCTCCCGGGTGAGTACTGTGAGCTCTATCGCTTGTGGAGAGAAGTCCAGAACTGCAAAAAAACAACAACAACAAAAACGGCGAGGCAAAACCCCGGCAGCGATCGGTCAGGGGCCGGATGTTAACGGAAGGGCGATTTGTGACAGGTGGGGAGAGTCATCGGCGGGACACGCGTGCTCGGCGGTGGAGAACATGTACCTTGTCACATGCCCACACACGGACCCACACAGAAACTTACGCCTCCCCGTGAGCTCTAAAAAAGAGCGCCCACTCACTCGCCTGTCTGCCCATTTGATTGTCAGTACGTGACGATGCCAGATCTCGATGAATCAGAGTCCTGGACGACTGTGAACAAGCAGCGTGTTCGTGAACGCGGAGAAGGCACTGAGCGTCTCGTGTCTGTAGGAGGGTGAGTGACTGACTGGCGACGGCTATAGGTCATCAGCACCGCGGGGGGGATCGTACACGAACGCCCGCGTACTGAGCACACTTCACAACTGTTTACCTCTAAGATCGTCGCTAAGCTCTAAGACCTCTCGGTCGTCCTTTGTAGCATCCACATTTGATGTTTCTTCAAGGTATTCCCTTCAGCTATTAAACTGAACGCTCTTTGTTCTGCTCCTTGTCCACCGGTCCAATGACTCTCCTCAAGAGTAGAATAGTCTTCCTTTCTCCGACCCTAATCTATTAAGCCTCGCCAATTGCGAAGGCGAAGGTGGCACGTCGTGGCGGTATGGACCTTTGGGCGAGGCCGGGTCCTTCAGGTGTGCGGTGTACCCCTCGTAGCTGTTGTTGCTTGTGCTCTCCTGCATTAGCTTTCCTTTGGCTTCCTGCTCTCGCCGTCGCTGCTCCTGCCTCAAGAGCTCCTGGGCCTCCAGGAGGACCCTGGCGTTGACGCTGCCGCCGCCCGGGTAGCCGTTCCTCGTGCCCTGGTAGCTGGAGTACCTGGGGTTGTCCTTGGCTGTCTGGAAGACCTCACCCGGCGGGTAGGCCTTGTCCCACGAGTCCTGGGAGACGGAGCTGGGGTTCTTCCTGGGTTGGCTGATGAGAAGAGGGAAATAAAAGAAAAAAAAAAGAACGTAACCATCTAAGAACATTAGATTTTCACACCCACCAACAGTTTTTGATCAAAGACTTTCAGTGGAGTGGCCATGAATTCCTCAGTATTCTCAGAATACCTCGACTTGGAGAAGAAATGAGTTCTTTGCTTTTGCTGAGCGAAATAATGTAATCCAAGTCAAAGTCAAGAAAAAAGAAGTTTTGTTAAGTCGGCTGCCAGTGAAGGTTCCTGTACATGTGTTTCTATCACTGGCTTCCTGTCACATTTTAACGGACACGCTTCTTCAGGTCTTTCTGAATCTCAGCAAATTTTAGGTACAAGTCATTTTAAGTGCGACTGCGTGACTCTCTTATCTTGACTCGTATACTTTTTATGCGTGAGTTCAGTAAAACAGACTTTTTTGTGTCGTGTAACCCACTTCTGTTCGAAGCACAAATCTGCAGCCCAACGACCATACTGCATTAGCATTAGCGATTAGCTGATCTTGTTTGTACTATTACTGCAATACATCAGCTGAAAACATGATTGGACATGACAGAGACGTTGCTGTCAGTGGCACGGTATCTGAGACATCAGATTCAATGAAAATGAGGCACCATTACAGCGACACAAACCGCCTCCAGGCAACTACCAACCCATAGCAACAACATACAGGGACACCTAACCATGTCAAAGTCCCCTTCCAGCCCATTAGGCCCATTTCCAGACAGACTGAAACAAGCAGTGGATCTGACAGACAGTAATAGCAGACCTTTTTGCTGTTAGAAAAATGAGGGGGCCATCTTGTCCTGTATGGATTCACTCAGGCTGATATGTGACACCTGACACGAGCGTCTTAAAGGTACAGTTGGTTGTGGCGGGGGGGTGGGGGTGGGGGGCTCTTTACCAGAAAGACGAAGGGGGAGGTCCAGATGTGGGACATCACCTCTCTGCTCGGATAGCCCCATTGTAGCAGGCCGAGCTTTTGTGTGTGTGTGTGTGTGTGTGTCCATATGATATGTATGAGCATACCAACCCAACAGCTCAACCCGTTTATCTCCGGGGCACGGCAAAGCCAGAGCACAGACATTGAAGACGAAGATGCACAAAAACATCAATGGGCTTTTGACTGTGAGCCATGCATAATTAGCAGGTTTATCAGCCAGCTGTGAAGAAATCGTATTATTCTTGTGTTTGGATTTGAGTGGGAAGGAGAGAGAGAGAGAGAGAGAGAGAGAGAGAGAGAGAGAGAGAGAGAGAGAGAGAGAGAGGAAAAAAAATCCTTAATGAGAACAGAAAAGACCTTTGTTTTTATTCAACAGAGATCGAATGCAGCCGGGAATGGATACGCTGCTTGATCGGCGAGATAGGAGAATATAGCCCAGGTTTATTCTTGTGCACGGTTGAGCGATTCCAATTTTCAGAGACAGGCGTCCCCGGCATCTGATTTCATTTCATATGTTGACAAAGAGGCCAGAGAGCTGCTGGTCTGCCTCCCTGCTGAGAAATGCAAACCAGATCACTGCCTCTGTCTGATACCACGCCAAAGGGGGGGGGGGGGGGGGGGGGTCGGGGGTGGTGGTCATGTACATGTGTGGTAAATACAGAGAGTGCTGCTCTGTATTCTGTTCAGGCACACGTTGAGCATGACATATGAGACTGTGAATGAGGGACGAGATCGGTGTTGTGCAGGTTACGAGTCACTTTTTAATAGTGGTGTTAGTTCACCTTTTACTGAAAAAATAATCAGGCCTGTTTTGGTAATGTACACATACAACCACAGGTCCAAAAATGTTAAGACAACACGTCTGTAAACAAAAATTCAATGGACTCATGATGCCACATTTAGGTCAGATGTTGAAGGTTGAAGACATTTTCCCATTTTTATGTGCTTATTTTGATTTGATGACAGTAATTCATGAAAAGAAATTTTAGTTGGTGAATCAATATAACCTGTATGATCTCTGAAGATGCTCTATAATCTGGATGTTAGTGGAGGAAGATGCTCTATAATCTGGATGTTAGCTGAAGTCCCATCAGTAAGTGGGATTCAAAATCCATCTGCGTGTCAGACATATTTGGAACATAGGAGACTGTTCTTTGTAAGAAAGATGCTTTTTAATTCTACTCGCCGCCAATAATCACAACTTAAGTCTTAAGTCAGAATTCATGCTCTCATGACCAAGTACATCCTCCATGACCGACGCAGCAGCACACGGATCCCATCACAACGCAACATTAACCCCACCTCAGCCTGTGACTTCACATGACAGCTCTGCATCGAAGTCAAACAATAGTTTGTGCTCTCAACAAGCTACAGCTGGGTTTCTCCAAACAAAGCACTTTATTAATGGAATTAGTGGAAAAGTGAAGGGATGTTGTCTCTGACCGCCGGAGCGCGACGCCGACTCATTAATCTTTCAGCGGAGCCGTCTGCAATATTTATCAAGTAAGAGATTCGTGTCGATAACTGTGGATTAGAGTGCGATGGTGTAGCAACAGGAGAAAATGTATTTAGCGTCGTGCATGCATGAGAAGTGCAGGAGGACGTGTCTGGTCGGTTTGGTCTGGCTGAATGAGTAATTATTCAAACTGCTTTGGGAAAATGTACAACGTTTCCTCCCGGACCTTTAATGCCTAAACTGAATAATTAAAAAAGTATATTTTAATAGATTCAGTCCAGTAATACATCCATTGAATTTATTAGAGTTACTTTATGGTTGGTCACATATACAATAATAAGAGATATTTGTAAGTATATTTACTATACTACAGTGATTTAGTTGACAATTAAGCATTTTTAATTAAAGTCAGAAAACAATATGATAGCGTTATACATGGTGATTGTTGCCACTTAGAGGGAGTTACAAAGTTTATTTTGTCTCATTAGGAATCTTTGGACTTCCACAAATAGTCATATACATGTCAAAAGTGAGACTTTTTTTGTCTATCTTATCTCATAACTTCAATTTGTCTAAATCAAATTTACACTAAATATGAATCAGAATGTCTTCATTAGCATAAAATTCACAGCAGTGTAATAAAATGTTGATTCATACTGTACTTCTAAAGTCTTATTAGCTGTATATAATGGCATAGTGAAGACTAAGAGTAAATATATTGAATATTGTTGTGATATTTTAATTAAAATGAAAATAACGCCTCCATAAGTCCTTCCGTATTTCCCACTAATGAATGGCTATCTACAGAGACTTTATGTAAATAGCTGCTTGTTTAAACAAGATGCTGTGGTGGAAGATATGAGAAACGAAGTAATTAGACATTTAAGAAACAAGAAAATATAGTTTTTTTTGTTCATTACCTGTGGACATTTTCCCCTATCATCCACAAAAAAAAAGTGAAATGGACTTAACGAAGTTGGAGATTGATGAAATCCAACAAGCAACCAGGTTTTAACATTTGAGGTTGGATTAATATTTAAATGCCAAGGTTTCTTTTCAAAAAAAAAAATCAGGAAAATATGGAATTAGCCCCAGGGTGCGCAAACCTTTGCATAGAACTGCACGATACCAGTCAGTTTTTAAAACATTCAGCCTGAAGCCGACTACTAATGTGGAAAATGATCCCCAAAATGTCAGAGTAATATCCCAAAGTTGATAAAAACAAACAAACAAACAAAGCAGACACCCACACCCCAGCACTTCCTGGAACATGAGCAGGGTGTGTCATGCTGATCAAAGGAAATCACATTAAGGAAGAGGAAAGCAATCATGTCAGATCTGTGTGAGACGGTAACACGATCTGTCCAATCTGACACCGAGTGTGTGTGTGTGTGTGTGTGTGTGTGTGTGTGGATATGTGGTTTGAGAACGACCAGCTCTGACCCCCGTGTCCTACTCGCATGTTATATTTATACCCGCAATCACCTATAATTACCGACATGAAGCTCTTATAATGAGCCTGACATAATCAGACAGCCGTGCATGAAACACACATTCATACATAGAACCACCCACACACAGTCGTCATGGAATTACCCACGGTCACAATCGACGGAGAGACAGAAACACACATCGGGCGAGGCCTCGCCGTCCATCACGCTTACCGTGGCAGGGAGCTGTACTGTCGCTGCGCCTGGGCGAACGAGTCCCTCTCCTCCTGCCTCTGCCTCTGCATCTGCACCTCCACCGACACCGAGTGGCGACCCGGCTGGCTGTAGCCTCCGGGACCGTTGCTGCTGGCGCTCGACTGGAGGCAGAAGGAAGGAAGAGTCATCAGTGGACTCATTCATTTCATTCAGCGAATTCTAAAGGCTGGTCATTCAAAGTCAGTAGAAATGCTGAAGAGGTTTTTGAGATTTCTTGGTTTCAAATCGATTCCAACAGAAGAGCTCTTCTGTGTAGAAATGCACCGATACCGATATCGGCACCGATACCGATATCGGCACCGATACCGGTATTGGCCCGATATTGCACACGTTATTTGTACTCGTCCCCAATATAACCCGTCAGCAGTTTGGAGATTCTTTGATATTAATATAGATGACAAAGGCCCATCGTAACATAACAATTTTGACCATTTTAAATGTCATAAATCCAATGATATAACTCGCCGATATTGCAGTAACATTCGAATCAATACTGTTATGGCATTTTAAGGGGCTTAAAAATGTTGAAAATGTATTAATTGCAGTTATTAATGTAATAATACAAAGACGATAGAAAGGGAAAAGTACAAAACAATCTAAATAAATAATAAAATATTAATACATAACTAGAAAGGTTTTGCAGATTATGTGTAGTTTTCTTATCAAACACAGATTTATTCATCATATTCATTCACTGACGATGCATACTCTGGTTTTAATTTATTTTGACTATTTCATTACACCATTGGCTTCAATACTTGCCAATAAAAAACGACCAAATGTATTATGATATTGGCAGGTATTAGGCTATTGGCCATAATTATATTATTATATGAAGCACAGCTTGTGCAAACAGATATTAACCTAAATGGTTCAAAACTAAAAACTGTTCTTTTTTCCTCCCCAATGAGTTTGGACTTATATTAAACACATGCCTTCTTTGACGTCACAAGATTTCCACACAGCACTGCTTGACACTGGATACCTCACTGAATCCCCCTTCACCCCTTTCCTCCTCCCACCCTCATGTCCCGCCACCGGCACAAACCACAGCCACTTACCAGCGGATGGTCGGTCAGACACACCCTGACTTCGTCTCCTCTCGGATCAGAATGAAGGTGAGACACAGACAAACGGGGGGATGGGGGTGGGGTGAAGTTGAAGGGGGAGGCATGCTGGAGACTCAGAAGGGTTTTGACATGTGATGGTTAGTTGATGTTAATGACATTGAAACATGGTGACAACACCCACCTGAGTGCCTCCAAATCAATCATCACACAACTTTACGTAAATGGACAGACAAATAAGAGTGTTAAAATATAACATGAGGCTTAAAATTCATTATTTCATGATGAAGACAAGCCAAAATCTCAACAACTCCCGAAAAGGAAGAATGGAGTCCAGATCGCCAGACACACAAGATTTTAGTTTTATATGTCGGAGCTGCTAATAACACCTTCCTGGAGCCAAGTCGAGCAGTAAAAGCATCAATAACTGTTGGCAATTGTCGGACTTAAAGGAAGCCGTGATGCTTTTTGAAGACCTCCGTGCCCCCAGGTCACTACAATCTCACAATCTGGAGTCCAAAAGTGGATAATGGCAGCACTTTTATACTCTGTCACTCTAATAGTGCTCATTGAAAGAGATGGAAGTGGGCTGCCAACTTGGGAGAGAAGTTCAAACGCTGTCGGCTTTCTCTGGTTTGTTGGTGGCGCTGCCTGCTTGGAAAAGTGGGCGTGATTGATGAGTGTTTACACATGAAGCGTCGGTTGGTTCAAGCACATCAGCCTCGAAACTAATGACTTCCAATGATAAACCTAAATGAATCCTTAAATATGAACTTCACCTGAAGCAGGTGTCAAACTGATTTTGGTTCAGTGACCATTAGTTAAGCGGCTATTTTACCCACTCAATGTGAAATTGGGCTGTGTATACATACAAATTCACATTGAGTGGGTAAAACAGTGCCAAAATCACCTTTAATTTTTTTTAGCTTCAAATATTTCTGTGTTATATACATAATGAAAATGTCTGGAATTTCACCAACCCAAACAATTACTACCAAAACATGGCTACAAGCTCAACATAAAGCCAATTTTAATGAAAACTTCTGATGCAAAATCCAGTGAAATGGCCAAAAAAGCAAGGAGGTCGTTCACTGACATCTCAGCTCAGGTCTCAACGTTGTGTTGTGTCTGCTACTCTTAAGAACTTTGTTTTTAAAACAAATTTTTGTATTCCTGAAATCATTCCCAATTTGGTTGGTGGTTTGGTGGCCAGATTGGAGCCTCTTACCGGCCGGTTTTGGCCCACAGGCTTTATGTTTGATACCCTGGCTTAGAGAATGTGGCGACAAGAGGACTTTGACTGTCTAGGCCAAAAAAACCAAGTCCTCACTGAGATCTATATATTCACACACATCGACCTCGAGGTCCAGCCCACACACGTACCTCCACTCCTCCGATGTTCATTAGCAGCATGGGCGCAATAATTGTGTGCAGATTAGTTGCAACACAAAGCCAATCTAATTACTTTTATGGCGGTGCAACGTATCGGGAGCCTGGTGGGAACGCCGTGGACATCGGCTGGTGGGAAGGCCATAAAACGATTAATAGTGCTGAAGGAAACTCCCCTTCAAACCAAATGAGGCTGATTGGCGTTGGCTGGATTCTCGGCTGCCGATAAAGAAGGTGGCTGCACTCTCCTCATTCCGTATGTGAATTGAAAATCACCCGGGGGTGAATTACCATCTCAATATTTTTCACTTGAGAAAAGGAAGAAGAAAAAAAAAAAATCCCTTCTGGCTTTCAGGAGTGTTGAATATTCCCTGGGATGTTGGCTCATCTGCCTAAACATGGTGATTGTAGAGGGGACTGGAAAGTACCCCGAAGACAGGCAGATAATAGCAGTATTAAAATGTTACAGTAAAATACAAGAGGCAATATTATGCCCTTTTCTAAACCCCCAACATCTACTGAATGAACTCCCTTATTCCCGTAGTGGTATAAATGAGTGCAATAAAGCTTGGCGCGCTGCTGCCTGGAGAGCGGGCATCAGTCATTCTTGATGGAATTAGACCGAGCTACCCACAATCCTCTCCTGTTCCTCCAAAGTCTGGTGAAAGAGAAGAGGAGGCTTCCATCGTGTCGACTTCAGTCATGCGGCTAATTATGGAAGGTGAGGAAAACAACCGATAATTGGGCTAATGGAGAAGAAAACCAGGAGATGACTGCGGAAGCGGTGACAGCTTCAACCGACTGTGAGAGTGATATCAGGAGGTGAACTGAAGGTGGATCTGCCACACAGAAAAACCAGTACGTTTCCAAAGTGTGTGTGGACGGGAAGAAGTCCCGGCTGAAGCAAGAAAGCAGCAAGGGTTCAAACCGAAGGATCAAGCAGGAGCTTCTTATTTTGAGTTTTGAAATGAAATTATGAATTTAAAATATATATATATATATACATATATATATATACATATTTTCTTTTTTTTCATGTATTAGAGATGAACTGAATATGGAGATGCACTGATACGAATACCAATATTTGACGCTTGACGAAGGCGGTTCACAGCCACACAAATCTTTTTTGGATATAGAGTGTATATTGGGATCAATGGGATTTATTAACTACCTGTATCAGTACTTGGTATCAGCAAGTAGCTACAGGTTAGTACTTGTCTCTTGAAAAAGTGGTATCGGTCCATCCCTAATAAAATAACCTTCAGTGGAAAGACCACATGAGGAACAGTTGCATGCTACATATAAAGATGGATAAAAATTAAAGCATCGAACTACACAAATGGCACAATAACAGTTAATATGAAGCCGAAGAAAAGAGCTTATGAAATGAAAATGATAAACACATGAGAACGTCTTGCATTGAACTAAAAAATTACAACAAAAGACTGAAAAAATATCTTCAAATGCATACGAAGCCTCCACGCTATGTTCTTCACGTTTGTGGGAAAATCCACCTAAAACGCCGCCTGTCATGTCAGAGTGGATTAAACCTTACCGTCATTCGGCTGTCACGGCGCTGAAACTGATTTATATCAAAATAAACTACATCTGACGTTTGTTTGTATCGCGCGGCGCAGCCGTTTCATCATAATGAAAAGAACAACAAATGGCAGCGGCTGATAATGCAGCGCTCCTCTGGCAGTGACTGTAAGTGGGGCAGTTGTAGGTGAATTAGAAAAAGGACACTGCCTCCTTGAGCTTTGCAGCACATCACTCAGATGAAGCAACAGAATGTAATATATGCACGGGGGAGGTAACTGAATTTCAAAGACACATTCCCCTGTTTTCCATATGGCCCAGCAGTGTGGCCGGGCCACGGGTCTAATAACATGCAATTACTATAGAGAGCCTGAGCGCGAGCTGCACTCTGACAAAGTGAAAGGGATCCAGGAAGACCATTAGAGGGCTGCGGAACTGAAGGAGGCTACCAGAAGAAAAATAATTTTTTTTAGCTTGTTTGTTTTGATTTATTGGTGGATTTTGTGATGGTCGGTTGACTGATTACTGTTGTATTTAAAAGATAAAGTAAAAGTAGAATAACAATGTAATATCTGCTTCATACAGACTTTAAAAAGTCCTGATGGCATCGGTATCCATTTTCTTTCTTCTTGCATTTGGGAAAGCGGGAAAAGCGCTATATAAAGGAAGTCCCGCCGTCTATTTGACCACTTTTACGTACAAATGAAGAGGTGAAAAAAAAAACCTGTGCTGCGGTCAAGCTAAATCAGGTTAACACTAGTTTATCTCATCCTGTAATACCACTTTGGCACACAAGATGGTGTCGTGAGTCACTGGAGTTGAGACTGCCTTTCGTCAAAAATGAAAAAAGCACGAGTGTCACGACTACGTCAACACTGGTACAAAGAAAATAAATCACAGTGATCGCTAAAGCACTATGGCCGTGGTGCTCGCACACAGAATCAGCCTTTTCAAAAAGTTGCGTTTTCTCCCGATGGAGACGGAGCGTTTTCGAAAAGTTGCATTTTCAGTGGCTCCGAGCACCGTTGTCTTGTGAACAAGACACCAAAATGCTCCGAACGTTTTCCATTTTAATTTGAACGTGTCATGTAAACGGGTCCTTAATCATTTTGTGTCGCCATATCATTTTTGTGAGGTTTTAAAATGTTTACACTTGAGGTTGTGTAGAGCCTCATTAAGCAAATCTGTTCACGAGCTGAAACATTCCGGAAATATTTCTCTGAAGCTGGAGGAACGTTTTCCTCATCATGCGAGCAACGAATGCAGTGTTTTCCTGGGAAAATGGATTGGCTGACAGTTAACAAGCGCGTTGCAAAATGCTGTCAACAAACAATACGTAGCGCTGCCTGGTGCTTTAATTGAGAGCACGCTCGGTTGTTTGGAAACAAAGGGAGAGGCGACCTATGTTCTCCTTTCCCACACTGTCTTTCCCGCTCTTTCTACACAATAGTCGCCAGAATGTGAGCAGACTCCCTCCATCGCACGAAAACATACAAATCTGGCAAACAGTGAAGCTTACTGGGTAGAAAGGAAATTCCAGAAGTGTACATCATCGGGTTCATACGTTTTCACTTTATCATTAAAAATCACAGGAATAAATGTTCCCATTGCACACAGACGGATAAAGTTACAGCGGGAATCTGTAGTGTGGACATCAGCAGTACAAAAAAAAAAAAAAAAAAAAAGGTACAAAAACTCACCTGTGTGCGTGAAAAGAATATACAGAGAGACCACTAAATATGGTTTAGGACACCGGTCACCACAATGTGAAAAAAATAATACCTATGTAGTTGTAATACGTTTGTATCGCAATACGTTGTGACAAAAGTGAAAAACAAGAATATGATGCACATTACACCGACATACAATTAGCATTTAGAAAAAAAAACCAATGTCTTTAAAATTCATGTCAGTCACAGCTGACTGTTCGTGCCGTCACGATTGTTACTGAAAAACCATGTAAAACCAAGTACACTTGAGGCGCGGTGCAACAAAGCAAGGAGGACTCCAATAAATACTAAAAAAAAAAAAAGAAAAAAGAAAAAAAAAGATGACAAGTGATTTCATCACCTCATGAAAACTCTGAAGGCATTCACATTTTTGTTCGCTTGTAAGTAATTACTCCTCGTTGCTTCAGAATGCAGTAATTATCCCTCCTTACCTCTAATAAAAAAAATTAAATAGACGTCAGTTAAAACACAGAAAACCCTTAATTTCACTGATAAAAGAAAGAGTTAAAAACAAAGGGTTTTAAATCGACAAACCCCCCCCCCCAAAAAAAGTCCATGAGGTGGTGGGCGGGTCCACGTGGATGACTGACAGACACGGACAGGGTGCGATGGATGAGTAGAGTGGGTTGAGACAGGCGGGTGGAGTTAGTGATGGGATTGCTCCGGCATGCAGAGACGGTGGGAGATGTTAAGCATTAGCCCGTGGAGGTTAATGGTAATCCTGACGTGGTCGTCGGCCCGTTCGCGGCTGGTAGTGGCGGGGTTAGTGGCGGTTAGCGTCGTTTTCTCGAAGCTAACCGTCGTCTCCGCCCGGATGAAGGCTTCAGCCGCAGCTCCGCCCGGCTGGTTTTCACACACTCACCCAGGGCTGCTCGAAGCTGTACGTCCTCCTGCGATCGTCCGGGTCCTCCGGGACGGTCTGGGCCTGCTGGAACTCCTGTCTCAGCCTCTGTATCCGGTCGTGGTTGCTCGGGGTCAGGCGGTTACTGGGGAGAGGAGGAAGAGGAGGAGGAGGAAGATGGATGAGCGTGAGAGGTCCATTGTGAACAAGTGACCTGGTTCTACGGGCGGAAGTGGCCCGCAGGATGAACTTCTTTAAAGTCCGGCGCCCGCTCTGTCCCCGAACGGATCAAACGACACTGTTGACACTGGGCGAAGCAACCCAGATACACTCAACCCAGATAAAACGCAAAAAAAATAAAATAAAAAAATAAATGTGATGAGTGAGGACAGAGCCAAGAGCGGCCTCACAGCGGAGCCAACAGCAGTATGAATCAAACTAATGTGCCTCTGATGCATTATTCATAACAACGAACAAAGACTAGCGGTGAACGGTGAGCGGTACCGCAACGGTCCCCCCCCTCCACCTCCACCCCCCTCCACCTCCACCCCCCCTCGCAGTCTTCATTCATTCAACTACGACACGGCTATTGTCTGTAGCAGGCCCGCGGTGGCGACATCAAACAATGCTGCCCTCAGTGTAACTCGCTCATGGTACAACGAGCAAACACACTGTAGCAGGTCAGTCCCAACATGCTCTACAACTCCAACTGTGGAGCCCGGAGTACTCGGCTCCTGAATATTTAAAGTTTTACTCCTAAAATCCGCACATTTCTTTCCCACTCTCTTCCACAGTGAGACGCGTGAACTGTTTACGCATGTATACCTAAAGCCATTAGTTATCAGAACTATTATTTTTAAAGTTACTCTACTAGGGAAAAAAATCTTTAGAATATACTTCCCTTAAAAGGTGTCCTTCTGCACAGAGAATAAACCAACACACAAAAATGAGACCATCACCACTCGGGTTCCACAAAGTTTCAACCCACACTTGCCTAAATCGATCACACCAAAGTCGATATGTTTCGTAGCCATCGAACTGTGTTTACGTTTCGATAACTGAGGTCGTCTTCGAAAACCTGTCGCAAGGGTTTCTGGGATATCAATGATGGCGTTGCAGCTAAAATATCAACATTTGACAAAAAGACAGAGTTTCTCAAAGAAAGATTTTTCAAGCCACGCGAAGAGTCTGAACTGCTCAGTGCCAATCGAGATCAAGCCTACAAACGGGATCCTGAGACACAATGACTCGGGAAACTTTGGACGTTTTGGTGATGCCAAGATGTCAATATGCTTCGTATGAGTGTAATGACGAATTTCCTTCAGAAAGGTACCGACCACATATTAGGGACGTACGTCAAGCACTAAACCTGGGTCCTAAATACTTTATTTTTTTCCCCTTGTGGATTCTGGAAGAGGAACTTTAAGCCGTGGTGACTAAGGGGCCGTCCACACGAGGGCGCCGGTTCACGTAAACGCACCGTCTTTAGCCGATTGTCCACACGAGGCGGCGTTTTAGAAGCCCGAAAACAGTTTTTTTTTAAATGGAAAAAAGATGACGTAATCGGCCTCCTTCTCTTGTGGTTCATCGCCTAAACAGCAGGAATAAAAAATTAAGAATGCTGAAGCGAAACGGAAGAATCAAGATTAGAAATGAATGAAACACTAAAATCAACAGAAATTTCTACAATATAGTAGAATCAAGTTACAGCCTCTAGATCTTTAATGGCGGAAGAGAGAAAAAGAGAGATTCAGGACATGAATGTAAAAGACAACGGAGGCTAAATTTATACGGCCTCCAACTGAGGAAAGTAATTAACAGGTTTTTCGAATGAGTGCGAAATGTCAGAGTGTGTGAATGAAGGAGCAGCGGGGGGGAAGAACGCCGACTCTGAACTTGACTTTTCAACTTCCTAAGTTTTGCCAGAGAATTCCCGGAGACTGTTGAATATTTGAAAGTGAAAGGTCAAACCTAGAACTCAGCATTTCCCCCCTCCCCTTACTTATATAGTCATTAGGAGGATATAGAACAAAATGTAGCACACACAAGAAAACCCATGGCTTCAAATTGCTATTGAAATATGATATGGAAGAAACATGACAAGTGAATTTAAATTTAAAAAAAATATATATATATTTTATATATATATGTGTGTGTGTGTGTGTGTAAAATAAAATAAAAAATAGAAAAAATGGGAAATAAAATGTTGGTCCAAAATGCAATCAACTACAGTTGTAAAAGGGACACTAAAATTCAGCAACATAAAAATGTTAAAATTCAATAAAAAAATGAAAATAAAATATGCATTTAAAGGCAATTAAAAGAAATGCAATAAATAGCAGGAAAGTAAGAAAATAATAGCTAATAAAATGTAACGTAAAACAAAATAAAATTGTATAAAAAATGTAAAAATGGGGAAAGAAATTATGGTTGCAAAATGCAAAAAACAATCAAATGAAAAAAGATTTTCTTTAAAAGAATTAAAATTTACATTAAATATAAATTTCTTAAAAAAATCATTGATTATAAAAATGGGGAAACAAAACCTCAAGATCTCAACTTTCCATGTTATCTTGGTTTGGACAGAGGCTGCTAAATTCAAAGAGACTTTTACTCGTGGGTCAAAATGTAACTCCAGGTATCAAATATGACACAAATAAGCGTCTCCTCCATTGTGAAACAACCAGATAGACGAGTTACAGTGACATAGCCTGAAACACAGCAGCACCAACCAACTCAGCCAGCTATTAACTCCAGACACACACAATGGAAAAGCCAGACAGCCTTGTTAAAGAGCAGGAACCTGTCATATGCAATCCGACTAATCTCCATGACATGTAACACAGCCGATTGGCCTCTTCGGAGCACAGCTGACCCGGTAGGCGCTACATGTGTGACCCGGTGACTGTGGGTCAATTCCTCAATGCCAGCCTCGACAGAAAGGCAAATATCTAACAGCGGGTAACGTTTAGCAGATGTCTGTGCCAGAAGGAAACGAGAGAATGAAGAAGAAAGAGGATGAAAGTGGAGTTTGAGCCGAAGCAGTGTGAGAAAGCACGGTGAGTCAGTGTGAATTTTTGATACGGTGTTCGCCTGATGAAGGATGCTCCCTCCCCGGAGATAGCGGCTCCAACGTGCAATCAAAAGAATATCATCATTAAGGCAACCTATAGACCCAGCCGTTATTTCAGAATCCGGCCCAGGAGAGCAGACGGAAGAGAAACTTAAATAAAAGGATCAGAGATCTCCTATCCTCGACTCCTGACAAAACGCTGCAAATCAATCAAAGAAAGAGCAACACTGCAATACAAGCGCAGTGCCAAAAAAAAAAAAAAAAAAAAGCCCCAGAGACAGGGGGGAGAGGAGCGGGCTGAAATTTAGTCTGAGATGAGCTTCATCGCCTGGACAGACTCACTCAATATCTGGCACTGCCGCACGAGGCTGAAAGGTCACTGTGTGGCTTTGTTGAGTGGAGTGTCTGTGGGACTCAATAACAGGACTGTGGCTCGCTGACTGGGCTGCCAGCAAAGCTGTTTACGCTGAGATGCGCCCTGCCTTTCATGGTCGGGCGTGCCTCGTGAAAAGCTGTCTGTCTCGGCCGGGAGCCTGGGAAGGAGGCAGCTCGGAGACGATGTAATGTCTGCAATGTGGACTCACACACTGGCTTCACAGTGACACTGCGAGACGGCTCTCAGGCAGCATGCCGGCGCAAAAAAGTGAAAGGAGGCTTTAAAAAAAGACAAACTATCAAGGAGAATTGTTGGCTTGATAGACTAAAATTCAGATAAAGCCTGAGTAATTCCTGTAAAC
Organism: Lipophrys pholis; assembly: GCF_963383615.2. Lineage (NCBI taxonomy): Eukaryota > Metazoa > Chordata > Actinopteri > Blenniiformes > Blenniidae > Lipophrys > Lipophrys pholis. The sequence continues at coordinate 49,973,530 of NC_137635.1, forward strand.
GTTTTAGCAGCTTTTGTTTTCTGGGGCAACAAAGAACTATGGCCCCGTTTCCACGACAACGTTTTCAAGTGAAAACGGGAAACGTTCATTATGTTTTGGGTGTCCGTTTACATGACGGCGGCACTCACAGCCAATGAAAAAAAAAAGAGACCCAACCTTTCTGAAACGACGCTACTTCTGCCGTTAAAACGCAAAACGTTTCTAAACGACGCATCGCGTTAATGGGGCCTAAAGGGGTGGATCGCTTGAGGCACCACTAATGGAAAATGCGGCGTTGATGTGGAGTCAACAGAAGATTAAATCAATCTTCCGTTAACTGAGCGACATAAATAAGTTGCTCCAAGCCGAAAAATCCTTGTTGTGACGCCAAGGGTCAAAGTTTCCATAGACCCTTGAGCCTGGAATCAAACCTGGGAGGCAACCGCGTTAACCACTGTACCACCAATCTCTCCCAAAAATTCCTTAATTATCTTAAAGTGTGATGCGTTGACCAGAAAGCTCAATTGAGATTCTGTTTCTTCTTATTATTATTGTTTTTGTCATTCTTGAGTTTAGAATAGAGATTATTAGTGGTTGTGAACTAGTGAAACAGAGTCATGTGTCATTCCACTAACAGCGTGGTTCAAACAGTCCGTGGCTAGAAAAGAGCTCATTAAACAGACTAAAGTTTCAGCGTATTTGTTACACAATTATCCTTCATTATCCACCGCTGATAAAAAAAAAAAAATCTACCTCCGGAGATGCTGGCCGTTGTAGCTGCAGACAGAATTGTAACAAATGGGAACATTAATCTCTCAAGAAATGATCAAGATTGTTTGATAAGAGATTCATTAGCATCCGAACTTAATGAGGTAAAAGGCTATTTAATTCTGCAACCTGGAGGGTTTTTTTTGTTTTGTTAATATGAATCTCATTATCTGCATCCACATCAGTGATACTGCCATAACTGTGAAAATGGCAGGCCGCATTGCGCGGCAGTGATTTAACACTCTCGCCTGAAAATAGTTAAATGTGCATGTGTGGGTTTTCTCCAGGTAGTCCAGTTTCCTCCCACAGTCCACAAGCATGTGGTTGAAGTTAATTGGCGACTATAAATTGCCCGTAGGTGTGAATGAGAGTGTGTTTGGTTGGGAACAGCACAACACAATGGTAGAGGAAAATAGAACCATTGGCCCTCATACAAAAGCACTTTTTTGTATCGTCGATTTTTTTTGAATAGAGTATACCAGGTCAGGCATAAACAAACGCTGGCATCTTTAGATAACTTGAATAAACCCTCCTTGTAGACATCGCCATTGTTGTTATTGTCCATCGACTTATGCACGTGCGGAAAACCTATTGACCAAGTTCATTTTCATGGAGATGGAACTTTTCGGAAAAGTTCCCCCTTTGGGAGCATATGTTAAAAAGTTGCGTTTTCAGTGGCTCCGAGCGCCGTTGGTGTGTAAACGGACCTAAAACGCAACAAAGGTTTTCTATTTTTACTCGAAAACATCTTAATTTAAAAGGGGCTTTATTCAGTGCTACAGTTAATTCATACAGAGGTTCCTTTCTAATTGTTAATTCTCGGCATCAAAGACACGGAAGACCAACTTCACTCGTTCAAAAATGGACGTCCTACGAAAGAAGATCGAAAAGGTAGCAGCCAAACTGACTGGCGTTCGAGTGGTTAGTTGGATTATCTTAATTAGTGATATTTGATACTGTGAATATTCTCAGTGTATCGTGTTCTTATTGATAGAATATAAGGTTTTATTTATTTAAATAAACATTTCAAATGCAGGATCAACAGGCTATTTTTTAATGAAGTTAAACTTATACTAGAATTTAGAACTTAAAATTGACTCGAAGTGATTAAAAAAAAAAAAAAAAAAAACTTCTTTAATGGAAAACTGAGGCATTGGAAAGTAATCTGGAAGGGAAGAATAAAAAAACGAAAGAAAACTTGGAGGATGCTGCAATTTCTGCAAGCCGTTTAAAACGGAATTTGCTTGTATGAGTTACAATCTGACCATTACTGATGAAAAGCCTTCATTTGATGGCAGTTACAACTTCGAGATCTAAAAGTGCAACAGACTGGAATTATTCGTTAAGCCGAGTGAAACGGGGGCTTTGGGTAAGATTTGGGTCCGGACTTTGATATCCAACGCACCAATATGCACGGTGAAATCTGTCACGACTTCGGTAAAACAAACCCTTGCTCGAAAGGTCGAAGCAATTAAAGGAAGCCACAGAAAGTGGCTGCTTGTGGAAGAGCGCCACCGTAATAGGATTTATCAGATCTGGGCTGTCACTTCGAAAAATCCCGTGTGACACTGACAAAGCTTTCACGGATCCCAATCAAAGAGGGCCAACAGGGAGAAGGAGAGGCCTCGGCGGTGCGGCTGTACAGTAAGTGGCAGAGGCAGCTGATGGACGGAGCGCTAATCCTGCAGATTATAAATGAATGGCCTCATTCATGGAGGCCGCTATTCCCATGCTCGCAAGAGCATCCTTTCAGAGCCACCGCCAACTGTACACGGGCATAAATTTTACAGCCACTCGTTTGGAGGACTTGGCAACTTTTAGCGGTGCAGTGTGCGGGAGGTGTGTGTGTGTGTGTGTGTGTGTGTGTGTGTGTGTGGGTGGGTGTCCACAGAAACAGCTGGAGGCCCCGCTAGCCACCAGCTGGCCTACCAAAGACCCATCTGAGCATGTACGGCGAGGCGCAACATGGCCGGCGCAGCGGAGAGAGCGAAGTGGCTCTTGTGTGTGTGTTTGGAGATGAGGACCCTCGTGGCGAGTGTCTACAAGAGGGGCGACCTTGAAGATACAAGAGCAGCATTGTTAGTTCGCACTTCAAAGTCTTGGATGAAAGTAGCACCCCGAGCGACACTGCCCCGCCACGCAGACTTCCAACACAAAGACATTTCAGCCCCCCGAAATCTCAAATCAAGCCTCCTTCATTACATTTCTTTAATCCAATGAGGGTTTTTTTTTTTTTTGCCCTTTAAGCAAATGAACACTTGCTGATTCAATAAAAAATCTTCCCTCACTCTTAATAATACGTGGATTGTATTCTATCCATTTGATTTGCCAATAACCCTTACTTCATAATAATAAGCTTTTTAATTAAAATCCACCGTCTTAATTAAACATTTAATCAGGGATGGTTAGTCATGGGATTCCCATCTCTTGTGTGACTGTTGTACCGACTAGCTCGCCAGCCTGTTAAATAAACATTTCGCTGATGCACCGATACACAGAGTAAGAAGACAGTGCGCGTCGTGGATACGCGTCCCCGCCCCGAAACGCAGCAGCTGCGGCGGTTAGTTTCTGTAATCTTATCAGATGGGTGAACTAGGCTCTACATCCTGTGACAAAGAGAGAGCAGCTGGTGGAGTCTTTCTCTGCCGTGAAAAATGAACTGAGATGCTGAAGATGATAATCCAGGTCTATTGATCGAAGGCTCACAGAGAGCCAGGAGGGGAGACTGGTGCCCTTGCTAACTGGCGCTAGCGGCTAACGCGCCATCTGTGAGCTCTCGTTTGGCCGAGTCCCGGCTTTGTAACGCCGGGGAGCCACGAGGATCGGCCCCCCGTTTGCACTCTTTTGCAAATCTGAGAAAGATGCTGTTGCGACTGCTTAGCAAGTGAAACTGAAGTACAAGGGGATCCATCTTCGGCGTCAACATCTTGTGTGGGAAAATACAAGCACATCTTCAAGTTTGGCGTACTTCTGATCACAAGTTCATTTTCATGTCATTTAAAATAAAATCTTTGATACGAGGCTAAATTCTCAAGATAGTCGATCATTTTGCTTCTTTGCATTATTGAAGTCGAGAGCTAAAGAAATTCAGCTTGTTGGACATCGGTCACTAGACTGTCAGAACGACTGTCATTGGCACTGCGTGACACGCTTGATAGTTTTTGTACCTGTAATCCTTCCTGCTGCAACCCGGCTCCACGGTGGTACACAGGCATGGTCACGACGTTTGGCCTCGTCAGCACGTTTTAAGTCAAATTCAATGTTTTTGTTTCAGTTTGTGTTTCTGTTTCAACACAATGAAATGCAGTGAAAGTTTTGCGTTTTCACTAAAAAACTTGATGCCCCACCAGGAGAGACAATAAACTCCTAAAGACTCTTTTTAAATTTGTAATTCTAGATGTTTATGTTGCTTCTTTCTTACTGTGTGCTTGCAGAACTGAGATTTTTAAAAAAATTTTTAAAGAAAAGAGCTTTACAAATACAGTGTATTATCATTATGATTGTTTTTATAGGCAGAAGTAAATCATTGCACTCAAATCCTTCATACTGGCAGGTTGATGAAAAATGATGAATCGGTATCATCCTGTGATCTTTCTCTTCTACTCTCTAGACGCTGGTTGAATCCTACTTAGCAGAGCAGGAAAAAACTGAATTGCAAGGTTTAAAGCACGCCCATGCAACATTATGAAAACCTAACTGGGCAGGCAAGCGTGCAAAAACACAAATCAATACGAGGTCCCAACACTTAGTTTGACCGCTTGGTATTCATGTTCCAATACAGAAACAAAAGCTTGGAAAATGTTGATGACACACACCAGGTAACATGCCTGGTGTAAAAAGGCCATTAAAGTTACGTTCACAAAGACAATCATTAGCCATGCAAATAGGTGGAAATGCTCTCCCTGCAGAGAACGCGTGTGCTTATCTTATTTACTTATTTTACTATTATTATTATTTTTTTGTAAAAACAGAATTTGAAATCCACTTTAACATGCTTTGTATTATGATTTGATCTCTCGACTGTTTAAAATAAATTATCTGGCTCCTTCTGGTTGGGATATGAGATTGGAGCGGTGTTTTATCAAGGGAGCCTTTCATGTGGCAGTTTTTCGTCTTTGTGGAGCTTCAGAGGAGACAAAAGTTGCTGTTTGCTGCGTGGCGTAATGAGGAATGTTCTTTTCTGACAAGTGCCGTACAACAACGGATCATGTGTAAGATGTCTATCGTTTGAAGCTGAAAAACAGTTTTAACAGAATAATGACAAATGAGCTAAACGAGCCTGATCTGCGTTTGGCATCTAGATCCGGATCATTTGCGCTCAACAGACGGAAAAAAAAAAAGAAAAGAAAAAAAGATTAGCTTAGATCAAATGCGCGAATTCTAAAAGTCTCACTCGAGCGTATAAATGCAGTGGATGGATTAAAGGGTCCAAAAAGCCACCGTGTCTGTGCCATTTAGGCTCTTTAGTCTGGATTACATGGTCTTAACCCCGAGACACAGACAGAGTCAAAGTGATGCACAAAACGAGGCAATTAGAGGCTGATCAATACAATATTGCCACACTTAGCAGCCCATTATCAAATGTCTGGTGTTTGCCTCGTCGTGTCAATGGACTGAGCGAGACTAAAGCACGGCTGCGTGTCTGCAAATGGGTTAGCATGGAAGCGGAGGATAAAGAGCCGAGCAGAGCTCCTCCGTCTACGCGAGCGCCGGTGTTGACAGGGAAGTTAAGAGGCTAATGAATCGAGCTAACACGTCCCGTAACCCAAGCTGAATCAGACACCATCTGCGCCTTCGGTGCCCGGATCGGTTCAAACCGTTCTCTTCTCAGCGAGCGCGGCGCTGGCACGATGCCGGCATGCCCGCGCCAAGCTAAGAGGTTGAGCCTGCGTTCGTGTGTGTGTTCATCGGAAAGAGGAATGTGGCATTTTAGTTCCTTGGTGTTGTGGAGGAAGTGGTTAGCGGCAAACTTAGAAGAGTGTAGGTGGAATCAAAAATGTCGATATCGGTCACACCTGAGGTAAAGTGGGATTAGTATTTGAGTGCTGTGTTAATAGTGGGTAGTGGATAGTACTCTCACGTCACAGCAAAAATATCCTTGGTTGGATTCTGGGCTTTTCTGTGTCATGTTTCGACCCAATAGCTTGGATCGTCTCCAATCCCCTCCAATCAGATGGATACATAAATAAGAACATGGTCATCTTTCTCGACTGCAAAGACTGATTTGCAGAAGTTTGCTTTGGTTCTTTTCATTCAGTTCATAACTGTACCAAATAAACTTAATGCCTTTTGCCCGAGGAATAATATTCAGTATTATGGAAAGAAAAGCTTAATTTGTTTTCCTCAATCAGGACCGAAGACCACTTTCACAGAGTGATTACTTTCCTGTGGCACACGGACAGTTGCGCGGATCCCGCCCTGCACCCGGCGGTAGCATTCATCCTGAGCGTTAGCAATCCCGGCACTTGTCAACGCCAGTGCCAAGCGAACAGTAAACACTGGAATCCATCGACGGAACGGATTGAATTTAATTGCTTTTCAGTATTATAGGACATCCCTATTTTTCCAGGGGCGCTGCTGGTCAGAAATGTCGGAGATGGTAATATCATATTTGACTGATGTTAATGCAAGCACACGCACACACAAACACACACACTTAAAGCAAGATGGGTAACTGTTCATCGATTTCAAGCTATGGCGCCACCGGAGGCAATAATGGCGCGGCGCACCGCAATATGCATCCTTTTAATTCATGGACCAATTTCATGCTTGCATACATCAGCTTATCGATGCCGGCCCTTCCACTTACACGCAAATAAATTGGACTGCATCCTCGATATCTGTAATACTGCCCTACTTTTAACGAAGGTGGCGAGCGCGAAGACCTATGTGGGCCATTTAGGTTTCATTACTCAAATCCCCATTGGATTGTACGCTGGAGCCACATTTGAATATGTCACCCTTATATCTGCAAGGGCATTTCACACGAGGTTTAGCTGCAGTTCCAGTTCCATTTCCTCTCACTGGCCTACGATATTTTCCTTTATGATGCATCCAGTGATTCAACTTCGTAATAGGATCAAAGTGCAGCGGAGATTGCATCGGATATAATCTCCAGGGTGCCCTCACTTGAAAATATGATGAAATCAAATCCATGGTCGAACAATCGAGTGCCATACCTCATTGTTTTATAGTCTCATGATTGTAACTACAAAATGGCTTGATTTAAAGCTGCGTATAGAGTTTTACATGTCTTTAAATCATCAAACCAGGGCTTAGTTTGGGGGTCTAATCCAAGAAAACCACTAGATCACCAATGAATACTATTCTATGTTTTTCCCCTTTCCACAGTTGGTTATGCTGGTTCATGTGGAATTGTTGGGTTTTCTCTGTGAAAATGCCTTGAAATGACTGTTGTGTATGGCTCTATATAAATAAAGTTGAATTTTATTGAATTCCCCCACGATAGCAAAAAATTTACTATTCTATATTCTTCCCCATGATATTGGTAAATGCCTGTATGAATAACAAGAAACTGGATCTATGCTGTTCAAGAGGAAGGCAATATGCCAGTTCACAACTTAATGGGATGTTGCAGCAAAAAGACATTGCTCAAAATATTAGCAAATTTCGTAGCTTCATGCTATAACTATCACAATTGAAATTAAGAAAATGGTTGAAGTCTCTTGTTTAATTTAAATCATATTTGTGGAAAAATAATGGACAAAGGAATTACGTTTTCCAATAATATTCACATGTATTGAGGCATATGGATTTTGACAAGATCAAAAACACTTTACACATTTAAAAAGAAACTGGGAACCTTCAAGTGAATTGTGTAGCAATATGTTTCAGTAGAAAGTCATCATTCAGGACGTTTTAGCGACCAATTTCTTTGTCAACATATGAAACATGTAGTAAGGACTAAAAATTTAGTTTTTACACATTTTGTATTGCGATTTCAGGATCAACATTTTACACTATTTAAAGTCTTTACCTTCAATAAAAGTAAGTAAAAACATAACTTGCTAGGTCCTTTTCGTTATGAGAGAAGCTGCTTGACCTGCCGAGTCGGGGCAGAATCACACTGTCTCGGGGTAAACGATGTCCAATTGACTTTCAGTCTTTCCATGCAAATTTCTTATGAGTTGGATGAGATCGAGTGGAGGGACTATGTGCTAGTTTGTGTTTTTACACAGCCTACATACTAACTTGTTTTCATTTTTGAGGCAAAAGTACTGCCAAACCAAGCCGATTTTCAATCACTATAGTGGGAAAGTGAACTACAGTCTGATGTTACTACGGCTCCAACGAGTGGATGGTATTTCAAAGATATACGCAGTATATTAATATGTTTTGACAACCATATTGTCTATTCTTAATGCTAACATAACTATACTGTGAACTTAGATAAAAGGACTCATTCATTTCCACTGTTTGTGTGAACGCTCCATTCTTTTGAATGAACCTAATTGGATTCCGCTAAGTCCCTGTCTCAGCCACCCAAGGTTCAATTCCACCTCCCCGCCTGACAAAGACACGCTAAATAGGGAAAAGGATATCTGATCTTAGTCACATTATCGTCGGCTCCCAATCTAACATACCATCAGAGTTGTAGTGCTTTGATGTAGCAATGACAAAACAGGGCCTAATCTCATCTATCAGTTACAAATGATGATTTCCTTTGTTGTCGGGAGGCGTGATAAAGGCAAGCGGGTGAAAATGAACTCTCTTAAGCACTGTCCTTGCTCACAAATGCGAAACCCTTATGCATTGCTCCTTCACTTAATGCCTGTCTCAGTCTATTCATCTCATGTATAAATTCACATCCCCTCCTGTGCTGTCTTTATTGCACCCTGCCTTGTTGCTCGCGCTTCCTCCCTCCCCTGTGCACACTGACACTGACTTGAGGGTTAACAGGAGAAGGCATCCATCAAGAGGCTCCATTCGATCAGTCAATGGACAGATCTGTGCTGTCAGATAAGCCACTTACTGTAATATATCTGAGTTTCAGAATGACGTTATGATCCCACCAATCATAACTAACGCTCGCGGGCTCGCTAGTCTTTGTGATTCACAGCCGATCACCGTGATTCAGCACATCGGGTCACCTGGGGAAACTGTAACCAGGCAACAAGGTTTGGAGAATGGGGGTCTTCTGAGTTATTGGCTTCACCGCAGACGGCATCACATTCCTACTAATTATTCCTTTCTGTGTCAACATGGCCGTTAAGTAGGCTCTTCTAGGCCATTAACTTGTAGTGGTGCTTTAACAACTCCGCCGAGGAGCGAAAAACTAGTTTCATCCTGCCCGTGCCCACAAGAGCCGTGTTTTCCTACAGGTTGTGCAAATTACCGGCAGGGTTTGGAGAAGTGAGAGATGAAAAGTGTGTGTGGGGAAGAGGAGAGGATTTTCAAACCGGCAGGGTGAGTGCGGCGTCTTATCAGCAGTGGATTAGGGAGGCATTAACTTGCTTTTTTACATTTTTATGAGGTCTCAGCTAAACTAAACATTGATAACAAGGGCCGACTTTCTCATACTCATGAATAAAGTTCAGTTTGAATTGGAAAGTACATTTGCACAACTTCTTTGGCTCCTGTCCTTTGGTGTTGGCAGAGCATCACAGGGTTTCACATGAGGATTATTTCTTTGTTTTGAACGGTTGAGGTGAGACGGGAGAATTTCAGGTTGGTGCTTAGAGTTTTCCTCAGGCAGGATGTAAGGTTACTATTTAATGATGAAATGACTGGAGCTTGGTTGCTGTAGTGGTTTGTACTCTCACCTCACAGGTAGAAAACACAGGTCTGATTCTGGGCTCTTTCGGTGTCGAGTTTGCGTGTTATCCACAAGTTTGCATGAGTTTTCTTTTGGGCACCTCCTTCAATCCCAAGACATGCTTGCTGGTTGGGTTATATTATATGTGTGTGGGTGGGGGTAATTGTACATTAGCTCAGCTACCCGCACCAAGGTGTGCCTTGCTTTTTGGCCTGTGTTGGCTGGGATCAGCGCAAATTCCCTACGACCCTAATTTGAATAAAGTGGGTCTAGAGGATCGGTGGATTGATGGAGCAACACCAGAAATTTGTTCACTGTAAATCTATGCAGTGACAGTACACAGTGTGGGCTACTTACCTGCAAGATGCACCACCTTGTTATTTACCAGGTTAGGATACCCTCAACTGCCCACCATTAAAGGTCTATCCATAGTGGTGAGAAACTCACCACCAAGACCTGAACAATGCCCCAATTATGCAACAAAGTTTTACGTGAAAACACAATGAAGCCACACGCAATAAACATCAACACAGACATTGGTATGGACAGACGACGAAGTGGGATTGCTATTACGGGTGACTCTCAAGTATAAAGGAGAATATCGACGGGGAGTCATGACACTCTGGTGGCAAAAACATTGTTATTCTCCATCTACTTGTGCTTGTGCCATGGTGTGCAGGCAAAGTAGCAGCGTTTCAGCAAAGTTAAGTTTCCCCGCCGATTCCATGGAGACGAAGTTGGAGCATTTTCAAAAACTTTTCAGTGGCTCCAAGCACCGTTGTCACGTAAACGCACGCCCGAAATGCAACGACAGCTTTTCGTTTTCACTTTAAAAATGGTGCAAACAGGGCCAGACTCTCTCGGACCAGATAAGACCAACACAAGGAGAACGTACTAATAATAATTCTGAAGCTATTGGATGAGATCGAAGAATTCCACAACCCTGATTAATACGTGTATCAAAATTTTTTATTACAGTGAATATATGATCTGTATATTAGGAAGCATGGAGTGACATTAATCAGGACCTACAGACGGGATTCTTTTTTTTTTTCATGGCAGCAGAGTGGACAGGAAAAGGAAATGAGGTAGAGGAACAAAGAAGAAAAATCAAAGATGGGAGCCATTTGGGGCACAGCTCAGGCGACTGTGACTTGAGAAAATAAGTAGAGCGAGGCTCGATTATGATGCCGATGCCAGCCTTACTTGGAAAGGTAAGAGCTTTGACTGATTTCCAATGGCAGCTGATCATTTTGGCCTGACCTGGACCGGAGGGGGGGGTGGAAAAGCGAGCAGTCTGACATGAAGGCGAAGAAAAAAAGGAAATCGAATTATAACAGTCTAATTTCTGGGGCAGGCATCGCCGTCCAGCTCGTATGGCTTCTCTCTCCCTTATGGCGAGTGGTGGGTGACGGATGGATGTCTCACTTGTAATGGTTCCCATTTTCGGAGAGCTGCATAATACTTCCGACTGAGGCTCGAGCGGCATCTGATAAATCATAATCTAAGTCAAATTAGGATCCATTATCATCAGGAGGCAGGGGGCCCTTTTCCCCCTGTTTCGGGGCTACACTGTAGGAAAATGAGACTGGAGCCATCTTGTGACAGCAGGCAATTTTTGTAGGAGAAAGATTGAGTATGTGATGCATGATTGCCATGATAATGTGTGTCCTAGATGCCAGGGAGAATGCTCAGACAGACCTGAAATTCAGTAAGGCCGCGATTCCTCACAACGAATTCTTCAAAATGTTGTTTCATTCACATAAAAACAGATTATAGTTTGTCGGAATTAGATCATCACGTCTCAAGACTGTGCATCTTGCAAGATCATTACACGCGTTTGTTTTTTGGTTTATGAAAGATCTAAACAAAAAATAAATCAGATTAGTATTTTGTTACCAAATCATCACATGTATCTCACATTAGCAGGGAACAGAGTAACATTTGTTTTGTTTTTTTCACGCCCAGCCTCTCGGGAATGAAGCTTAAGTGCAACGCCGCTTCAGAGAGGCGTTCATTAAAAACTGGGACTCTACACAACAGCCTCATGAAATATTCAATATATAGTAGCTTTTTGGAGGATGCGTTTTCCACACCACTGAAATAAATGTGATTTCGAGCATTTAAGAAGAAAAAAAAAAAGAAGCACCAAATCATATTTCTGTTTGTAAGCGCCCAGAGCTCTACACTCCAACAAAAGATTTGGTTTATTGTTGTGTAATTTTGGTTTTTAAAGGGCAAACACCTCCCGTTCTGGCACAGCTGAGACCTTTGGGCTTTCATTACACTGCAGCAAAACTCCCATCATCTCTGAAATTCCATGTTAGTGGGCACGCTGACAAAACAAAATGTAAGTGATAAAGAAGTAAATAAAACAAGTGTAAAATTTACAAAAAGCAAGTGACAACGTCAGTAAGCATAGTAAGAGTGCGTCATGAAAACATTAGGTACACCTTGCTGGTACCAGGCTGGACCTCATTTAAAAGAACCACTGATGGTGCTCGATTGACGTGATGGTGGATTTGACACGGACACAATTTCAAAACGCAAGACTTTCCTAGCCTTTTAGGTGTCTGTTTACACGACAACGGTGCTCGGAGCCACTGAAATTGCCACTTATTGAAACGCTCCGTTGACCATTCCCCTCTGACACTGATCACCAACGCATCGACACAGTTGTTCTTGATTAAATGCTTTAAATTATTAGGCTGGTATCAAGTGATGGAAGTTGTGTTTTTACCTGCTAGTTTTCTATTTAACTGGGGAATTTTGTCCCCCACAAAAGCCCACTTCCTTTTCTCTTCTCAAATATTTCAGATGTGTTGTTCTCTGGAGAGGCTCGGAGCGAGAGGTCGTCTCACGGAATCGAAGGTCACTGGGAGGATTTTTAAAGCCACAATGTGGGAACTGAAAAGGCAAACTTGGATCTCAGCGTCATTGCAACTGGTTTGTATTTCAATCAGTGATTACGTTTCACTATTTTAGTTTGAAGGTCAGTAGACCATTAAATTAGCTTCCATGAACTTCCTAAAGCGAGTACAGACACCCACAAGAGGCACTAATGTCTTCGCTGCCTGTCCTCTCCCTATTAGTAACAGCGCTAATCTTCAGGGACGGATTCTTTTTAAGCTTTAACTAGGAAGGTCGTGGCGCTTCTGCCTCCGAGAGCAGGCTCAGCAACGGAGATCTTTGTTTTTGCAGCGACTCTCATCCTTGCAAATATTTGCGGAAATGAAACGACTCTCTCGCTGCAAACTGTTAACCCCTCTGAGTGAAACAGATGTTAGAGTTGTTTCACGTTGCATCTGTTGTGTGAAATCTCCAGACTGCGGCGCACATCTCAAGGGGAAATCCTGGGTAACCTCTCGGCCGCCTTCCGCCAGAGGATCCGACAAAATCCAGCTAAAGCAACCGTGAAAACCTCTCCCGCCGCCGCTTGACTGGCACACACGAAGACCTTCCTGCAGATGCTTCAAAGGAGGCCCACCATGAAATAACCACAGCATCAGCAGCGTTCGGACACTTCCTCTTTTGTCTCCCCCTCCGTCCTCTTCCCGGCTGTCCTGAGTTTCCAGTCGTGCCGACTGTTCACAGGTGGAGCCTTAGTGGGTTATAGCGAGGCCCTGCTTAAAAATTTCAAGTGAAATTGGAAATATTTAGTTGCCGTTTTGGGCTCGGAGGCACTGAAAACGCATCTTCTTGAAAACGCTCTGACTCCATGGAAACTGAAAAACCACAACTGGATTCATTATAGAAACAAACAACAGCAGCAACTAGTGGCCCAACATGAAAACGACATTGTTTTCAGTCTTTCTGTCGTTTCCCTGAAAATGCAAAAACTATGCGTCGTGAACGGGACCTAAGATTCCATAGACACCTGTTTAATAATTGTTTAGAATTAAAAAGGGCCTCAAAAATACTAGAAATATGCAGACTGCTACTTCATGGGGCGACTGGGTGGAAGGAATATCGTCCAACAATTATAAATATTCCATATTGTTTTTCCGAAAAGTGAACCAACATTGTATCTGCATCAGCCGTCATTTCATATTTCTTTAAATTAAGTTGAGAATAAGTGTTGCTGTCCGAGCAGTAAAGTCATATTTCCATTGTATTTCCATGAATTATTTAATATTTACACCCAAAAGCCAAAGAGGATCACACATATCTGCGAACAAACAACCACGCCTATACAAACACAATTCCACATCTGTAATCCTCATCAAACCCACGGTGGAGCTCACAGTGCAGCGGGGACCAAACGAGACGAGCTCGGAAATATAGATATTTATATTTTCTCGCCGTCTGGTCCCCACCCAGACGACTGTCTGCCTCCTGGCAGACAAAAGCTCCCGACTCCTGTCAAAACATCTTCTAACAAGGCAGCGGTGGCTGCAGCCGGCTCCCCCACCGAGCCCCACCCCACGCCGATGGAGACCTGACTGCACAGGCAGGCTGCTGAGAGAGCTGACAGGGTGAATACGCTGAGGCTGTCTGGGTGTATTTATATACAGCATGTGTCCAAATGGCTGCAAGGTCTCTGCTTTTTGCTTCTTTTGTGTGTATAAATTAACTCATCAATGCATTTAGTTCAAATTCAATATATGCCTCACCAATGCAATTGTAGATTTAAGAGCCATGTTATATAGTGAGCAAAAAATCCTTCACTTTTTGATGGTTTAACCATTTAAAGTATTTTTAAATTGACATTGCCGCACTTCTTTTTCCCACTTTTATACTGTAATTGATAAATGTTCACTGAGTCTGAGGGGTTACAGGCGTCGCAATAATTCAATTTCACATAAGAGGTCCAATTACAGCCTCAGTCTAAAAATCCCTCTAGTGAGCTCAAGGTCACCTTCTTGATGTTGTTCTGTATCAAGTCTTTATTTTACATTTGGCGTAAAATATTTGCGTTTATAAATAAATGTTAAATTTGTGAAGGATTATAGTTTAGATGAGGTGAGCTATGTTATTCCTTTATTTGTTTCACAATATAGAAATTATTGAGGCAGAAAGTGGACAGTAATGAGAGAGCAGCAAAGGAATATGAACAGTAACAAGCAATAAAAACAATAACCACAGTAACAATAATATACAAACTGGATAATAACAGAATATTTTACGTTCTTGCATGATCATGTTGGTAGTGATTGGAAATAAATCTAACTTAAAATAACTTATTCACTGCATTATATTCTGTGAGATAAATCTGTTATACAGACGCTGAAGACTCTTTCCACCTAAATGTCTCGATATGCAGATTGCAACTTTTTCCCCCCGTTACACCCGCAGCTTTGAACTGATCTAATTATTGGATCTTGGTTGTATTTATACATTCTTTTTAAACGTTGAGTTTAAGACGCAGTTCTGCAAAATAAAAGGATCTTTAGATCACACCTGCCATTTTCCTATCAGACTAAGACATTTTAATTGTATCGAAATCTTTTCGGAAAAAAAAAAAATCAAAATGAGACGAATGTCATTGTGTCTTAAATCCCACACAGATCCGAATGCTCGACCTGACGCAACACAAAGACACAAGCGCCCACATGAAAGACGTACAAGTGCAGCCCATCAAAGCGGCGCCCGTGGAAAACTCTAAGGTTGTCACATGTTTTCTGGCAGGCACCCGTCACACAGCTCTCCACGGTTCAAATCCCCCTTGGGGGGGGGGGGGGGGGGGGGGGGGGGGGGGGGGGGGGGGGGGCTGTCTAGGGAACACTGTCAAGATCCCTAGATGGGAATTCTTTTTGAACGCCGCTGTGAGTGAGATGAGCGAGGTCGAGGGCGGCAGAGATGAGGGAAGGGAAGAAGACGATAAAGGGAGGAAGAAGCAATGGGGGGGGGGGGGGGGGGGTTAGCACGGGCCATGGCGAAAGTGAAAGGGAGGTGGGAACAAAGGAGGCGAGGTGAGGTGAGACAGAGGAAGACGACAAAAGGTGTGACAGAAAGTCAACAGAAAAGCCTCCGACGTGCACATATTTATTCCTCTTCCCATGCTTTCTGTTTACTGCAGACACACAGTCGGCCGTTAAGACTGCTGCTATGATCGTGTCCCCCCCCCCCCGAAAGAATGACGAGTAAAACGTGGGTGAGAAAGCTAACACGAAATGAGCAGAACGGAGGAGAATAATTGGGTTTTCTGTGCAGTTTGAAGTGCGATCAGATAAAAATTTCCGCCCATTTGTGATGGGAGGATTCAGGTTTGATTGATGGCAGACACAGAATGGGAAAAATGCTGCAGCTATGGATTGATAGGGGAAGAGTTTGTTTCCTAGTTAAAAATTAACTCATAACTATTGTTGTTATTCATGTATACAAAGCTGGGTCATTGTAGTGCTGCTGTGACATTAACGCTGTGTGGTTCAGTCTATGATGAAGGAAGATGCTCTATAATCAGGATGTTAGGGCTTCTTGTAATTAACACATTTATGAAATAATGAAAATAAGCAGCAACAAAAGCAATGAGGTGAAATTCCAACATCTACACAGCAGCACACAAGTCATATGAAGGCAAACTAATGTTTATTTTCAGCTGCTATTCCTCAAAGGCAGCATTGATAAAATTCTAAAGTGGAACAATTTTAGTTAAGATACTTTAAAGAGGCCATATTATACAGCTTTTCAACACGTCCACATGGTCTAGTTGCTCCAAAAACGTTGTATTCAAAGTTTATTCCCCAAAAAACAGCTTTTTATCCATTTGAATATTGGATCATAGGAGCTGCATTCCGAATCTGCTGTGTCTGTATGAGCTGGACTGGCTCCGCCCACACATGCCCATCTTGGGAAGAGGAGGAAGTACTTCCTTTCGTGGTGCCATGTGCCAGAGCAGAGCGTTAAAATGAAAAAAACCTCACACTTTAAAGTTCACTTGATATTGACCACTGTTAATAGAAGCAGATGGATATATAATAATTCTCAACATTTGGAGGTAGGGAGTTTCATTTTGACCAATTGCTTTTATTCAACTTGAGGAAGAAGGTGAGCTAAAGGGTGAAGATAAAAAAGATTATAAAAAGGACAAGCGAGTTATTACTACATTAGGGCACACGTGAAGAGAACGCTGGAATAAAAGCAGAAGAGTGTGATAAAGGCCTTCAGTAAGGAAACTGAGCACGTCGTGGACATAAAGGTGAAACGAGTGGGGGATCCAGATTAACTACTGTGTCAAACCAAGCCGACTACATTTGAAAACATCTTTCTCCCACCACAAAGAAACATATTTTAGCAGGGGCTGGTTCGGATGTGGCGTGTGTCACGGAGCTGAGGAAGACTGAGCCGCCGGCGCTTGAGGAATTGAATAAGAGGGCAGGCAGGCAAGGGTGCAGACTACGTTCTGGCACGAAGTGAATTAATCCCTGGAGGTCCCACAGCCAGCTGCTGACACAGGCTGGTTTTATAGCGAGCCAGGGGGCCATAAATAAGGCATTATGGGTGAAGGGAGGGAGGGGTGTGCGCTGGGCTTAAGTGTGCCACTTTAAAAAAAAAGGCCCTTTTGCCATTAGTTGAGTGTCCAAGCTGTTTGAAGTGATAGACCAACGCGTGCACGTGTGCGTGTGTGTGTGCCGTGACCTCGCCGAGGCAGCGGCATATTTCAAGTGGCCGGGCGAGACACGAGTCGGGAGCCTTGAGGGATCCGCCCGTCTCAGGATCGCAGACGTCTGTTGTGTCGTTAATCACGCCGCGAGCGCTGGTGTATAATGGCACCTAATGATGGCCATCTCATCATGGAACAAAGCCCTTCAATCACTTCTAATATATTTTATATTTTATTGTGGAGGCCGCGAGACGTTGATTGTACACATGAGACCATTTTATCCTGCATTTATTCATCAACTGGGTTTTCTTATCGGAGTTCCGTAGAGGAGATAAGAACTGTAATATATTCTCCATTTCTGTCTACAGTACATGTCCTTCATCGTTCCCATTTTTTTTTGGTTTTCAGTTGAGAATCCTCCCTCCACCAGTTTATCAGGGACACTTCTACTTGGGCTGAAAGTGTTGGAAGCCGGCCCGTGAGTAACGACTGGGGCGACAGTCGGTTCGTCAGTGACGACTGCAACAATGAGCCAAAATGACAGAATCTAAAACCTCATATATATAAGCACCAGCCAGCCATAATAATATGACCATTGGTTTGCTAAACCAGAGGTTTAAACATCAGTGGCAGTGGTATTTCTTTGCAATGTATTCTGTGTGGAGCAACGCTAAAAGAATATCCTCCTGGGAATAAGAAAGTATTCAATACTATTCTATTCTATACTACTGTATATGAAGCTTTAGAAGCTGCGTGAGCCTCATTTTAAAGGTTAAACATGTTTTGCGGCTTCAGGTGAAATTGATTTGGTGCAAAATCACAAAAAAATGGCTCTTTTGGTGCTAGAGGTTGCAGAATCCTGCGTTAGACACATTTCTACATCTGTGAGACTGAAAGGATTGCAGTTAAATGTCATAATTTGTCACAGCTGGGAAATGTTTATCTTACAGGCCTTGTTGGACTCTATGGCAGGCCGGTTCTGGGCTGCGGGTCGAACGTTTGATACTCTTGCCATGAACCTAGCAACTTTCATTCACATTTATTCAGAGCGCTTAAGATTGCAAAACTGTTTCCTTTCTATGTTTGAGTGTATTTTTTTCTGTGAGGAAGAGAAATGGATAAAGAACAAAGCAGTGTTTCCAAAGGATTTGTACTTCTGCACTCTGTGTCTGCTAACTGTAAACTTCAAGCATGTTTTTAAATATAATTCCAGATAATTCCTTTGCATGTTGCATGCCTACAATAGAAACTAAGATTTCTCACAGCGTTTTTGTCCTCCATTAAAAATGTTTTTTTCCTTCCCTTTTGGTCAGTCTGGATAAATGATTCTCGATATCACAGAGATGCTCACGTGTGATCACATATATTTGAGGACTTCCTGCAAGTTGTTTATTTTTTCCATCGTGTAAGATGGAAAGACGCACTACTGAAAGAGCTATTTGGTCGACTTTCATTGATTTTCATGGGAAATGCCGATCAAATACTGAGCGTATTTGCCATTTCCATGAAGGGAACAGTCCACGGGTGCTTGCCGAGCTGGATCAAAGCTGTATTTACAAATGCAGCAGAGTTGCATCTTTTTGAAGGGGTCAGATGGGTGGAGTTCACTACGCAACACAATGTAAATAATTGCAGTCTATCGTGAACATGCACGTCCATTTGCGAATGCGCCTCTGTGATTAACTGTCACTCACTTATCTGCATTGCTTTTAAGAGTTCAACTCCACCCTCTCAGGGTCTCCCAGGCAAAGACGAACAAACCGCATGCAAATCGTATGCAAATATCCACAATGATCCAGTTGTGCTTCGCAGGAACAAACAAGACAATGACAGAGTAAAACTAAATCTATTAACATATAAACACCACTTGTCGTTACCTTCCTCCGTCAGCGTGCGGTCACTGCAAATTTCAAGGTCCACGGAGCGTGCAAAGCCACAAAGTGCCACAGGATACAGGGGTTAGTAAATTCTGACATGTTTTTTTATTTTTTTAAAGCAAAAAGTGACAGATATGCCTTTTAAAAAAAAAAAAAGCCTAAATAACATGACAGGGATTGTCTCTGGATTAGTGTTTGTGATGGCACATTTACAGCTAAATCTAGTGTGTTTTATTTTGGGGTGGGGAGGGATTAGCCAAATCTGGTTGTAATACATATGACATTAAGTGTTAATATAGGAAAATCGTGCTTAAAAATGCATAAGCTTCCTTTTGTTGAGGATTAGCGAGACAATGCGGACTGTGAGTAAGAGACCTATAACGGGACGTGAGAGAGGCAAATGTGTCTCAGCAGGTGAAAGAACAAAAAAAAAAATTTAAATAAAAGCCAAAAACTTTGTCGCACAGTCTGGTTGAAAATATGGAAATCACAGCAGGGGTTAGTTCTCAGTTCACTTGCAGCCTTTCAGCTTTTTCCAGTCATTTCTTCATTCTGAGCGCTTTTGATAACAATGCAGTGGAGTGTTTAAGCTTAAAAGGGGAGATCTGAATGGCTGTACACTCGGGTTCAAATCACTGCCACTTTTTCAAAATGACACACTGGCTTTGAGGTTCAAAAGCACACCGAGACCAGAAACGACTACTGTTGACATCTGAGTGGAAAAATGGCCTAAATGTTATTTTCCAGACCACCAGCATCTGTTGTCTAACAGTCATACCTGTATTTCCCTGACAAGTACAAACCACTCCTGCGCCTGAGCATTGATTACAAAGGGTTTGGATGTAACCCTGGAAACTCTCTCGCATGAAAGAGGCACGGAAAGTGTCGAGGCAAACGGGGATGAAACGGGCAATTGAGGGAAAAGGGGGAAGAGAGAGATGGCTTCTATGCATGTGGTTGTCATCATCCGCTTCCTGAATGCGACGGAGGAAATCAGATCTGCTGAGAGGAGGGGAGGTCAGGGCGAGCCCTCCCCGGCTCCTGAGCGGTTGACGGCAGGTTATTCTGCCGTTTGAGGGGCTCCTCATGAGACGGATCATTTCCCGCCCACGTTCAGCTACACATGCATGCAGAGAGAAGAAGGCAACACACAGGCTGCTCATGTTGTTGCTCTCTTCAATAAGAAAGAATTAGGATCATTAGAAACTATAAAAAAAATAAATAAAAAAAAGTCAAACTGGTCTGGGGTTGTTTTTTTTTAACTGGATGTTGAGACACTGTTCATTTTTACATTTTTGTCACAGAAAACGTTGGCGTTTAAAAGGCGAGATAAATCATTGTGAAGATTGGATAATCATTATCTGCATTCCCCCATGTGCCCTAATCACATATCCTCAGATGAAACGCTGGACTTCCCCCATCATTTAAGTGTCCTCTGCGCAAGACCCGAGTATAGATAAAACCTCCAACCTGCCCATGATCAAAGTGACAGAGAAAAATCCCATTTTGATGCAGTGACCTGTCATTACAACGTGTCCGCACGCGGCTGCGGGCCGACAGTGAGTGATGGACTGAAACGGCCGATCGATGTAGATCTGCATAATGTGCCTCGAACACCACAAACCCGGGCACCGTTTCACTTTCTGATCGAGACATGATGCAGAGATCACACACTTGTTAGAAAATAATAACGATAAAAACAAGTAGAAAAAAGAAAAAGAAACTTCTTGGGGAGAGGGAGGATCGTCGCTGCGACTGGTTAAAATTGATTAGCCGCTAAACAAAGTGAGTAAGAGAGCGAGCGTTGAGCTGCGGTGCCGTGACATAAATCAAGTGTTAAAAGGACATTCGCTGGGACTCCAGCGCATATTGATTAGTCATTATTTGTACTAACGGGCCTAAGGGAAGGAGGGGGTGGGGTTAGGAGTGGATGTGCTGGCAATCTATTATCTGCAGGGGCTAGAAAAAGACACTGGCAGGGATCGATAGGTCTCGCACAGGTCTGGCTGATCCACTAGAGCTGCTCTTCTTTCAAATTCCACCAAGACACAAAAACAAAGGGGGGGGGGGGGGGGGGGGCTATAGCAGTATGACCAACAGAGCATCGGCACCCAGACATCTCAGTACGTGACCCTTCGAATAAAGCAATGACCCATTATGATTTTCATCTGCCAAGCGAGCATTTCTATCTTCCAAAGATATGTGCTTGATGTGGAAAAAACCTTTAAGGAGAAATTAGAAAAAAGATTTAACTTAAAGAAGTGATGGGGGGGAGAAAAGAAAATGGAAAATCCCATTTAAAACACACCCACATGCAAGGGGAAAATAAATTAAGAAGAAAAATGACCCGACTCATCAAAAGAGACTGGAAAAGAAGTTTCCCTCCTTCACCGCCGAGCAAGCAAGCTGTCAACACTTCATAGCTCCTTTCCTTCTCCTCTGCTAAACTATCACTCCCTTCCTCCTCGAATGCCTCCAGAGACTGCTGGGAATCGAGGATGGGAGGGGGAGGAACAAAAAAAGAAAGCAAGAGAAGAGTTCTCCATCTTTTTTTTTTTTTCACAAGTTCTCCTCTCCTTCGTCCTCCTCCCATGAGAAGAGCCGGCTGGCAGGTTTGACACTGGTGGTCGGCCAAGGGCGGAGGGTACCCCGGCTCTCAGACGTCTGGTTTTTGTCAGAAGTCTTCGAGTGGACAGAGTCTGAGATGTAAAGCGAGAAGGTGTGTGTGTGTGTGTGTGTGTGTGGGTGGGGGGTGGGGTGGGGGCTTTGGCTTGATGTCGAGAAAATAGCAGGTAATAAGGACTAATTGAGATCCCTTTAATCTGGAGTGTTTCCGTGTGATTTAGGAGTCCAATTACCCTTCAAAGAAGAGGAGATTTGGCGTGAGCCTCTGTTGTCATCAAGAAGCCATTACATGTCGACAAGACTAATAATGTCACTGGGATGTTTGTTTATGTGAAGACGAATGAACTGGATTGAGTCGGATGTTTCCGGTAATTCCGGTAATCTGTCCATCCATCCACACACGGTCATGGTGTTTCCAGGCATTTAGGAAGTAGTTATTAGAAACCTCGACAGAGGATAAATCCATGCATTGGGAAGAGTTTTGCTTCATGCAGCTCAAAGAAACTGGGCTTTGATTCCTGGCGTGGAAAGATGATATACAGGACGGGTGTCACACACACGACCAAAATTGTAAAAACTTCTTAAGAGCAATGGAAAAAACACAATCCAGAGAGCCGAGCTGAGACCTTGGCAATGCTGTCACGAAGGCTGGCAAACTAGGATCAGCCTGAAAGTCATACTGTCAGGGTGAGTTTGTAAAAACATGCATAATACAACAGATATAGTAGATTTATTTTTGACATTTTACTGCATTTTGCACCAGCAGATATTATTGAAAATGGCTTTACGTTGAGATATGTTGCGTAATTTCAGTAGTAATTGTTTGGTTTTGTGGGAATATAGATATTTTCATCATGTATAATCTGCTGAGTTTAAGTTTAAAGGTTATTATGGCACTATCTCACAGGTCCGGCCCACTCAAGATGAAATTGGGGCCCCTAAACAAAAATGGGTTCGACACTCCTGATATACTGCAAATGTCACTGTTCCATGAATATTATTAAGAGACTATATCAATTTAACCAATTATTGAACATCCTTCAAAGACACGAGATGTTTATCGAAAATTATTAGACATTTCAAAAGCAAGCTTTGCCGTAACACTAATCCTATTTCATAATTCATAAATTGCAAATCCAAAAATGACAATTTAGAGCGAGATGAGAAAAAGTGAGCAAAACAACGCACTCCAAATCCAAGATAACAGTCTGTATTCAAAGCTTAAACAGCCGGTAAACTTGATTTTTGGACGCAGTAACGGCATCACAGCACAGAAGCCCAGAGTTCACAGCTCACATACTTTCTCCATGCTTCGTCTCAAAGCGGCGCCAACTCCGTGATGAACCAAAAAAAAATAAAAAATCCTCTTGTGTCACTGCACTGAACTATTAATACACTTCCTTCACAATGGCAGATCTGCATAATGCAAATGGGGGCCGAAAGGAATGATTACGTTTTGTTCCGACGGTTATTGCGCCGGCGAATCTCCGCCCAGCAGCTGTTGGCCTCATTCACAGCGCCGCAAAGTCATTTCACTGCCGCCGTGAAAAGGGGCGATAGATTGTCGATATTGCCATTGAACTGCAGTGGGTTGAAATAAAAGATCCAAGCCAGAAAAGTCCCTCCACCCCCGAACAAAAAAAAAAAAGAAAAGAGAAAAAGAAAAATAGAAGAAGCTTGGAGAGTCTTCTGTGGCAATCCTAATTAGTTTAATGACTTTTTATTCCTTCCCTTCTTTTCTCTACCATGTTGAAATTATTGCATTTAATTAAATAAAGAAAACAACTCGGTACGTGTGTGTGTGTGTGTGTGTGTGTGTGTGTGTGTGTGTGTGTGTGGAAGGGGGCCGGAGATAATTACACTCTAGTCATTGAAACAGGGGGTCTCTTAATCCCCAACGCAGTTACACTTATTAAAGTGGGGAGAGAAAGGATGAGGTGGAGGAGGGTGGGGTGGGGTGAGGGGCGCGCCAAAACAACAGGGGCCGAATTCAATTCAGAGGAGGAAAAAAAAAAAACCAAAAAAACCCTTAACTCATTGGCAACCAATCATCCTATTCTGCACACAATCCCCCTAAATTAAAAAAAGAAAAGAAAAGGCTTTTGTGTGGTGAGTTCGGGGATTCAGAACAAGACCTACTGTAGTTGGGCTTACTTACGTTTTTACGTTCAAGAGGAAAGAATGTAAAGAACCAATAACAACGCTTTAAATCTGTCACCTGAACAAACATTGTGCATTTTCACTAGAAAAACATTGCCGTATGAAGAGGACTCATTTTTTAGTTAATATTAAAAACATTTTATTTTTTTACACAAACAGACAATTAAACCTTGATGTTTAATAGATTTACCCGTTACATTTGCAAGTGACTGATGGGAATTTGTAGAAAATGCAGCTCTTGTCCTGAGTCAACAACGTATCATTAGAGATTTTTGTCTCGACCATGTAGATCATAATGGAATCACTGAGGAAGCATGATATTTTTCTAATATATGTTTGACAGGGAGCAGCACTGTACTGAGCTGCTTACTGATCAGTGGAAATGTTTCAGAGGTTACCGATCCTCGAGTGATTAAAAACTTCTTCAAGAAACTCTCAATTTTGCCTATAATATTGATTTTCCCCTTTAATTTCCCAAATTTTTTTAATATTTATGAGCTTGTAAAAGAAGAATCGTCAAGCGAAGGTTAGTTCCAGGGGCCTACCACAGTATGTGAATGGATCAACACAGTGAGTGAGATCGTAGCGGCAGAAAGATAAGCCTTCATACTCTAGTTTCAGAAATACACAGCCTCAATGAGTCAAATCCGTAGAACTTATAAAAGAAGATTTCTATGAAACTGGACAATCGCTCACATCTTCTAATGTGGAAGCACAAAACTAAACATGGATTGCATTCGTTCATGCTTTTTCCTTTTTACACTTTGAATTCTTTTTCTTTCCTCTCTTATCTGATTAATCTCCCAAAAATGCACAAAGTTCAAACAATATAAAAAAATGAGGAGGTTTTACCTCGCATCCAAACAAAAGCCTTCCCATTATATACTCTTCTCAGTCCAAACATCATCAACCCCCCCCACCGCCTCTCAGGAGTCCTGCCTCCCAGCGCTAAATAAAAACCAGTCGTCGTGATGCCTGCTGCAGCTCCCGCTGCTTGAGCTCTGCTGACAGCTCGAGAGGAACTCCCTTTATTCTCTCCCCTCCATGTGGGAAACCTACGGCATCGGCAATGCGGGACGCAAGACGAGCCCGGGAGGCCTGACGTTCCCGTCCCCGAATCACATGAATCTCGCATACATCCGCAGACACGTTTACTAATTTGATGAACGAATCAAAATCTGACCATTCAAATTACTATATAAAAAAAAAAACATATGAAAGGACAGTGCATACAAAATCTCATCTGGTTTTCAATGAACCATGACCCTGGAAGCCCTCAACTTCACATGAACCATTGACCTAAAACCTTCTACTTGTTTCCATATTTATGTGCGCAATATGGAAGAACGAAAAAAAAAAAATATATGAGAAAAGCTGCTTCTGGCAACTGTGCCCAGAAAATTTAATCCAGCTGAAACAATGATGACAAACACGAATAGCCCCACCGCAGAGCCGGAGACACGGCGGATACACAGCTGGGCTGCCAGGACCATCAATGAGTCAATGTTTGGCCCATCAGGAATGAGTCAGTTGAATAATCAGATTTATATTCATATATACTGTGAGTGAGTGTGTTTGCTGGGATTTCAGCTAAGAACCTATTGCAAGCAAACAGATAAATCTCGATCTGACGTATGTGTGCAGCGCACACTAGACTTACAATGCAAGTACTAACACTTCTCTAATGTTTGAAGCGCCGGCTTTCAGATCAAGTTATATAGATGATGCCTGCCCATCACCCCCAGCATCTAAACGTCCATCGACTCTATCGGCTTAATCCACGTCAGGGTCACAGGGATCTGACGTCAATTCCAGCTGACATTGAGTGAAGGGTACGGAGTGTGGACAGGTTGTCAGTCCGTCACAGAGCTGAGAAGCAGACTTGACTTCAGTGATTTATTTTAGACCTTTTCAAACGTTATCAACCAGATATTAACGGCAGAACACTATAGCAGCTGTTTACAGTTTTGTGTACCGAGATTTTAGTGGGAGCACTTAAAAGAAATCTGAAACTTCAGTCACTTTTTTTTTTTTTTTATCTGTAGTAGGGCCCAAAAATATTGAAAAAGTTACACAATCCTGACAAATATAACCTGCCCCGAAGCTCAGATAATAGAAATAATATATATAAACAGAGAAGAAACAATCTATCGTCAACATCCTGAAAAAAATTATATATATTAAAAAAACAAAAAAAAACATTGAGCTACAAAGACTTGTTCACTCAGTCCTATGTTATCCTCTAACATGTACTCAGCCGCAAATCCACACAAAGTCTGTATCCAAGTGAATAATACGGCGCTACGAAGAAAAAGATGTGGTGGCGGAACGAAGGCCGAGGCCGCGCGACTTTTCCGCTCGTTGCGGTCAAGCAATCATCAAATATGAAAGCTCAACATCCCCCGAGGCTAAACCGCAACAATCCCCTTGGTTTACGTGGCGGGTGAGTCCAACGCACAGGACAGAACGCCGTCGCTTCGTCGTTGTACCAGCGAGCTGTGCGACACAAAAGCTGGGGAAATAAAAAAGAAGAAGAAGAAAAGAAAAAAAAAAAAAAACCCTCCAGGCGGGCGGCGTATCCTCGTGTTGGAAAATGAACGCAGGCTAAAACCCTTTTGTAGAAAGTTCACATCCCGAACAACATCATAAGAGAGAGAAACTCGACACTCGGCACTAATGGCTGCAGCATCACACATCAACACGCCAGAGCGGGTCCCTTATCACCACAAGTTATGTTTAATACCCCGGGGGACTAAAGAGCACACACAACATACAACAACTGCATCAAAACCCCATGCTCTCTCTCTCTCTTGCTCTCTCTCTCGCACCAGAGACAAAATTATCAACGAGCTGCATAACAGAGATCGCATGCTGCGCCTGCCGCCGCCATAAAAGCAACGGTTTTTCACACAGAGCGCGCCGCTATCACTAATGATTAACCGGAGCTCGAACGGCACGACAATCCTGCCAGCACTTCAAAGACGGAACGCTGAAAAGACTCAATTGCTTCAATAGGCCCCGGGCCTAAAGCGCGGCGGAGAAACGCACGCTACAAGCCATCAATAAACGTCATAGACAGTTTAAAGATGGGAGCTCTGATGTAATTTTTATGTGCCGTAAGAACGGGTCTTTCTCGAGAAAAGGGGGGAGGGGGGCGGGGGGAGGTGAGAGTCGTGGACGTGCTGAGAAAGATGTTAGGAGGATGGAAGGGATGCGAATGTGTGTTTTCGGGTAATGAGCTCTTCAAACCCAGTTGCGTTTGTTTTTTCTTTTTTTTCCCTCTTCTTCCTCCAAAGGAGGAAGACAATCGTAAATTATCCTTATTTCAAAGCGGAAGCCGCACGACAAAAAAGTTTCCGCCGCTGGCCTGACTGTGTTTTATCATTTCCCTTGTGTCCCACATGCAGACTGTGATGTGATGACGAGGAAGAGAAGGAGGAGGAGGTGGAGGAGGGGTACGGCTTTCACGATCCATGACCCCCCCCGCCAGACTCTCCCGTCAAAGGGCACAAGGCAAACACCGTCGAGAACATTAAGTTTGAGCGTCTTCAGGTCCTCCTGAGGTTTTCACACCCCACCAATCCTCCACGTTCATCGTAAGAGAGGAGGAGAGTGAAAGAAAAAGACTGCGTGTGACAGGAGAGAGCGAAGGGCAGGAGCACGAGATGTGTAGACGCATTAATACTGGATGTTTCACGGTGTTGGCGGGGGGAAGAAAGCGGTGGAATACGCGATGAGGAGGGTAGCGCAGCGGGGACGGGAACGTGAACATTTCTGAAAGGATGTTGCAACATGCTGTAACTCCTGGCTAACTCCTCCGCTACATCCCTAATGAGTCGGACGATTTCTTCATCCGAAGTCCTCTTCTTTTCAGTCCCTCCATTTCGTCTCCAATTCCTCACCGGCTATGCATCTCTTTCAGCGTCGGATTTCGGTAATAAGGCCATGAGGGTTATGAGATGGGAACATTTCACTGTCAGGAGGACGTGTCGAAGACGAGCGTTATGAAAATGTAAAAACCATACCGAAGCTCCTTGAAAGTTGACCCCCGGTCGTATTTCTTCCCACGGCTGGGATGATGGCGAGTTTAGTGCCCTGTGAGGAGTGACTGACTGACAAGAGCCATTCATGGTTTCCAGGGAGGAAAAGGGGGGGGGGGGGGGGGGGGGGGGGGGGGGTAGTTAACAGGGAACAGCCTGTGCTAATAAAACCCAGCAGGCTGTTGTGGAGGTCCGCCGGTCATCATGCGATGATTTAGAAGGTAAAATACGGTGGCATCCCGAGTAAAGCAATGCTTCTTCTTCTGCCCTTCTAACAACACACATATGCACTCGAGTCGCTTCTCCACAAAGGAAATAGAACTTTATAGCCCTCAGACATACCGCGCTGTCCAAACACACACTATCCATCTACAGTTTTATCGGTACCAGACCTCTCCACTCAGCTCACTCATCCCTTTATGTCTTTATTTGAAGTTGGAGGTTTTAAAATACGCTTATTAGATTAAATGTGACCCATTTTTTTCTCCCTGTCAGGAACCTTCTCAGTGCTGGATGAGTTAATGCAGAAAGAGTTGGGGGTAATCTTCCCCATCGTGAAACTGGGAATGTTATCCATTGAGGAAGACTTCATCAGCCATAATTAAATAAAAAGAAAATAGTTTGGCCTTTTTCCTGGGTGGCGTACATTGTCATCCAGGAGGTTTTATCGGCCAACGAGGAACTTGGATCTCAAGGATGCGTCAAGAAACTCACATCGCAGTCTTCAGATTACCCACAATCCTTTTCACCTATTTAGAAAATGCACAGCCTAAAATATGAACTGGAGCAGCTGATTGATCTGCACAAACACAATGATTCACAACCCCAGTTCCCAAAAAAGACCAATGTGTAAATGCATCTTTAAGAAGAAATTTCCCGAAAGGGATTAATAAAGTACGATTCTTCTTCTTGTCCTTCTATTCAAACTGTCTTAACAAACTGATCAGTTATCTTACTTTTAACATCTAATATGTTTCTGGTTTGTTATTTTAAAGACAACAGACTTTCTGATGTGTGTTTATGCAGTTGTCTCATCATTCACATACATCAATTCTTTTCATTTCTGTATGAAGAACAAGAAAGCAGGTGGCTTCATTGTAACACAGAGACGTTTGTTTCTTCTCAGTTCTGTAACATCCTGCTTTTGTGCGTGTGTTTTTTTTTTTTTTTTTTTTTTTTGCACCTTTCACACAGATCCCGCTACAGTGCCGTATCGAGTTTCGCCCTTTCATTTATGGGTTCCAGCCGTTTACACTCAACCCAGATAAAGACCACCCAGTGTGTGCGTTTCTTAGCTGTTAGCAGCTTCCTGCAGCCGAGCGTTGTAACTCATCAGCATGAACGTGTTCACACGGACTTTGTCTCACCTCCGTTACTGCCCCCTGAAACTGTCACAGAGACGCAGCCGAGGGGAAACCAATCGATCCACCACCGTTTACAGCAGGACGGCATATAGGCGGAACGGCCCCGAAGCCAAGTTTACTGTGTGAAAAGAGTCTCCCTTTGTCTTGGGACTCAAATTGGACATTGTTAGCTTTAGATATTTTACTCAAACTTGAGGATGTCGCATGTTTGTCTCGTTGCAATTTGGTATGAAGAGAAAGATAAACAGAGAACAGGAAGACACTCTCAAGAATCTGTCCTGTAATCAAGACACAGTCCATATAAATGTGTTATTCAACTTGTATCCATAAGCATTGTGCGGGAGCCAAGTTTGACCCAATGCTTTCTTTCAGTTACTTCTGTAAATGAACTACAAAAAACAAAACAAAAAACAGTTTATAGTCTATAGATACCGATTTGGGGGATTTATCTGTTGATCAACTGATGTTTCTGAGCTTAATAAACACAGAAAAGACCGTAACTGCACTTAAGTAAAGGCAGACATTAATGCACAATACGCTACATACATAATACACACACACACACACACACACACACACACACACACACACACACACACACACACACACACACACACACACACACACACACACACACACACACACACACACACACACACACACACACACACACACACACACACACACACACACACACACACACACACACACACACACACACACACACACACACACACACACACACACACACACACACACACACACAGAGGGGATTGCAGTCGGACAGCTGAGTGATGCAGAGTGCCATCCATGACACCAAATGTGGGTCAACAGCCTTTTAGGGTCAGAACGAGCGCTCAGCCCCACATGCTGTTCTTCTGCTTAAACCCAAATGGCTCAGCATCCTGTCCCCCCCCCACCTCCCCCACTTACACCCCTGCTTTCCCCCTCCTCCTCCCCCTCCCACTGCGACAGGCTGCATCCCTCTCCCAGCAGGAGATAAAGCAGAATGCACCATTACCGCCCCGCTAATGTGCAACATACTGTCAGAGCTCGTCCCAGATGCAGTTAAGCTCTCTCCGAGTGCTATTAGGAATGTTGGCAAATTCTTTTGATCTGATGAATATTAAATACCTTAAGTGGATTGCACTGAGACTTCAGTGGCGTCGATGGCTCCAATGTTTCCACGTCTTTTGTGACCCGCAGTAGGATTTGACATTTCAACTTTCTAGCTCAAAATAAACCCGTTTTGGAAAAGCAAAGTGGAAATCATTGTGTGGGTTTTGTTTGTCTTTTTTAAAGCTTTGGACTTGCTCATAAAAGAGTCTGAATGGGAAAGCGGTTTCCAGATTTTTTATTTATTTATTTATTTTTCTAAGACTGGTGAGAAAAAAATGCTTGCGACAACACATCTTCTCACTGCTTGCATGCCAAACATTGAGGCTGACGTCCCTTCAGCACTTCCATTCTTTTCTTCTTCTTCTACTTCACTCCTCAGTTCAATTTAACCTAAATGGCGCCAGATGAAACATAGTGATCGCACTTAATGAAATAACTTCCCTTATGACCGAGCATAAGCTCCAATGAAGAGGAAACCAGAAAAAAACACTTTAAAAAAAAAAGAAATGTGAGGGTGTTGAGGTGGGCCGACAGTCAGTCTGGCTCCTAATAGGAGAGAATGACATCATCAAGCTATCAGACATGGTCAATACTGGCTGGAGATGCCTCTCAAGACTGTCCCTGAACACACACACACACACACACACGCAAACACACACACACATGCACCAACAAGAAACATAAACACTACTGGAGAAAGTTTCAAGTCTAACATACTAACAATGCATTTCTGCAGCCGCCGTCATTTGGAAGTTGCTGACCTGCTGTTCTCCTCTAATCTCCTGCTTTGTGTGTGTGTGCGTGTGTGTACTACAGTTTCCACACTAATCACTGCCTGCTTTCTGTTGTTCAGTCTAATACCTTCCTGCATCCCAAAGGGCTTTGCCCTGCGTCTGCGGCCTTGCGAGAGACATTACTCACAAATGGAGAGGAATCGGATAAAGTTACAGACTCAAAAATTTTGAGGCTAAAAAATAAATAAATAAATAAGAAAGCTCAGCAATAAGAAACGTCAGTTATCAAATAAGACTTAGTACCAATTTTGTGTTGAACGCATCTTCTGATATATCTACATTAATGGTCACAAATGCATTGTGGAGGGTCCCTTATAAAGTCATTATGTCTTTAATGCAGGCGTGTCAAACATAAAGCCTGAGGGACAAAAACCGGCCTGCAAGAGGTTCCAATCCGGCAGAAAACATATGTCTTTTAACATATTTCTTAACACGGGGTGTCAGAGTGACTTTGTAAAAACATGCATAATGCAACAGCTATAGAAGATTTTTCAACAGTTCACTGTATTTTGCATCAGAAGCTTTCATTAAAATTGGCTTTATGTCAATTATTTTAAACTAGACATTTTCATCACGTATATTCTGCGCCACAACCAAGAAAAACTTCAATTCAAAGGTTATTATGGCACTACTTAATCGGTACGGTCGGCTCAAGATGTGGCCCCTGAAATAGAATATGTTTGACATCCCTGATTTAATGCCTCCATCAAAAATTATACCAACGTGCTAAAGAATGAAGCATAAAGAGTGATTTATAACCCTTTGTCACCCAAAACACCATTAGCATGTGTCATAAAGGAAACTCGTACAAACGGGAGGCCAAAAAGCTAAAAGGTGGCACATTAAAAGATCAAGTGAAGTTGAGTTTAAAAGACCAGCTACAGAATATTTCCCCTTTGACTGTAATAATATGACTCTCAAAGCTCGTCATCGTAATTATTTTGACAACAGCATAATCTTGGATTACCGCACATATTCATGTAGCTCAGATCAAACACTTAATTTGGCCTATGATTAAGGCTCAGAGGGTGGCAGCGTTTAGTGCGATCGCAGCAGGTTGCCTGCTATTAAAATGTTTGGAGACCCCCCCCCCCCCACCCCCAAGCTTCCCATCCCCTCCCCATTACATAAACATAATCCTCCTCACTGCATCAATCAAACAATGCAACAAGGAATTCAGTTATTTCTTCCCGACAGCTGTTCCCTAATTTGAAAATGTTGCCCATTTTATCCATTTAAAAGCAACAAAAAAAAAAAAAAAAAATTATTTATAAAAAATAATCTGCCATTTCTCTCCAGAATGTGGTTTGAAATGAGAAGTTGAAATTATTTCGCAATGAGACTCATTTGTGGTGGAAAATTCTCCACGTCCTCGGGCTTTCAGTTCAGCTTGCTGTATAAACATGAGAACTAATCCGTCTGAACAATGCACAGAAAGCAATAACAGGCTTCACAGGCTGACGGCTTCGGAAAAATAGGAGGAGGAGTGCGCGGAAACGTGAGCAAAAATTTCTTATTTACACTGGTGGGAATATCTGCTTGAATTCGTTTGTTTTGACTTTTTGTCGCACTAAATAATGCATGTTGGCACCAGAGAGGGAAGCCATCTAATTACTCTCAGAATTGTAGGCTTCAAACACTTCGATGTCACACTTTTCTGTGCGATACGCGACACTTTATCTGACGTAAAACAATCAAAATCCATTGTTAAATCCAGATCTAAACTCCACCCACCCATCTTCTACACTGCTTAAGGATTGTGGCCCAGCAGTGGCCACTACACACACACACACACACACACACACACACACACACACACACATTCACCCCAACGAGCAATTTGGATTCCCCAATTCACTTGCTGCTCTGGAAAAGTGGGTATACTCTTGATTTTTGCTTTCTTTTTTAGAAAGAGTGCCATATAATACAATTTGTTAGTGGAAACCCGTCGATAATATTTAGTCATTGTCACATAATTCCTATGTAATTTATCGGTTACAAATATTTGCCTCATCATGACCTCACCCTACTCTGCGTCTGATTGGCTCGTGAGCAGTCATGCTGTATGGTAAACATACATTAACCAATGAAATCAGTGAATGCAGCCAATTAGAGACAGGGTAGGTCGTTCATGGCTTCATCATCCTAGGGGGGGGGGGGGGGGGGGGGGGGGGAGGAGGCCAATCTGGGTGAGTGGTGCATCATGGGAGATTTGGAAGTAGGTGTACGCAATGCTGACTGAACAATAAGTGTGTATACCCTGGACGACACCACTGGACGTAGATAAATCATGCATGCCAAGAGAAAACATGCAAACTCTCAACAGAAATCCTCCCGCAGAATCACTGAAGTGAGCAAACAGCTACATAACGGTGCAAGCCAATTTCTTTTTTTTTTTACACCGACTGTATATAATAATTCTAACTTACAGGTCCTCAGTGGATTCAAACAGGGTCAAACCCACCTTGTTTTTAAAGCTCCTTACATTCTTTTTTTACAGGGGAAGTTAACAAGACCTCGGAGATTTGTGGAAAAAAAAAAAAAAAAAACTTTTTGGCTGAGCTCCTTAATGTGAAAACAAGAGAAAGATTGCCTCAGTTTTAGTTGCCTTCTATCTACTGAAAATACATTTTTTAAGTGAGTGTTTTTTCCAAAACAGACAGTTCAGTGGAAATAAAGCGCCCGCCCGCTCTTGTTCCAATCCAGAAACACAGAAATGACCTCGGAAAAAACCCGCCGAGTCGCTCTCTCTCTCTTTCTCTCTCTCTCTCTCTCTCACATCCATAAAGGATTCCCTCGGGTCAGAACATATCTCTCTCCTGTAGATCTTGGCCTCCATCCAATCATCAGGAGTGGAAGACGAACAGTCCGTCTCTCCTCACGCACGATCTAACACTCCCCGGACGAAACGCAGCTTGAATGAAACCTCAACTCGAAGGCCTGCGACATGTGATCTTAAGGATGCCGTCGGCCATTAAGTCATAAGTTTCAATGCGTGTCTGGCCGACAAAACAGCAGGTGTGAGTGTGAGCAGCAGCAGCAGCAGCAGCAGCAGCAGCAGCAGCAGCAGCAGCAGCAGCAGCAGCAGCAGCAGCAGCAGCAGAATAACCCGGCTTGTCATCGGTGTTTTGCATTCGAGAGAAAGAAAGCTGAGGGGTCTGACCCCTCCTGTTCCCATATTGGAAGATTTGTGAAGCAATAAAGCCGCATGCTATGACAACGCAACTGTGGAAGCATGTTCATGCCATGTAATTAAACACTTCTGTAGCAAGACCTCAACATATGGGAAAGCAAAACAATTCAGAAAGTTGGAAATTCTCTTTGATTTTAGTTATATCGAGCGGAAGGCTTCCGTTTACTTGACGGACTAACATCTGCGTCACTGCATTTCACTGCAGCACATCTGGATGTTTCATCAGTGGCCACAAAAGTCACGACAGCGACGTCAAAAGTCAAAGGCCGAGTTTGCAGCGCCGGACCAAGGGGGAAACCGCTCGTGCGCCCA
Organism: Lipophrys pholis; assembly: GCF_963383615.2. NCBI lineage: Eukaryota > Metazoa > Chordata > Actinopteri > Blenniiformes > Blenniidae > Lipophrys > Lipophrys pholis. The sequence continues at coordinate 50,008,080 of NC_137635.1, forward strand.
GAGGTCAACTGCAGTGTAATCTGATTTGTGGTTGTTTCATTAAACTGCAGCTTTGGTACGAGAAATTCCCTACCTGAAATACAATATCAATAAAACCACATCCGGTGTTATTAACTATTCGTCTTCCCCAGATTTTAAAGGGTGAAAATGTCACATTTCAGGATTTTTTTATTATTTTTTTTAAAGTCTCTGTGACGCAAATTCAGAGATTTACAAAGAGGAAAATGGTGGTTTCATTAATAATGCCACGAGTAATTAGACTACATTTTAGTTCAGGGGCCACATCCAACCTGATTTCATCTTGAGTGGGTCGGACTGGTAAAATAGTGCCACGGTAATCTTTAAATTTAAACTTTAAAGCTTTTCTTTGTCGTGCAGGGAATGAGCGTAAAAATGTGACAGAGGGTCAAAAAGTTTTTAGCTGCTCCACGGCACCATTTTCATCCAGCTTTGAATATTTATTCAGTCTTCTGCGATATGTACATTGCTCATGTGGATATCGTGATTAATTTGCAATATATTGCGCAGCGCCAAACGACATTCAAGCCTTCAGGTAAAGTGGACATTTAGATGTAGAAATATGTGCCGCTAATCTCAAAAGCAGCTTGTCACATGTCAGATAAAATCCTGAATCTTGCCGACGGCGGTGAGGTTTTTCTTCTTCTTCTTCTTCTTCTTCTCAGGTACAAGAGTTGAAGTGTATCTGCGTTCCGGAGACGTCTCTTCACTGGAGGCCAAACGTGGTGGAAGCTGATCAAAATGCAGCCTCCGTTCTCGTCGCCAGGCGTTAGATTAGCATTCGCAGTGACGATTTCATGCAGTCGCGATGACCCTCGAGCAGATAGTGTACCCCCTCCCCTCCCCCGGTCGCCCGAAGCGGTAGTCAGACATCCTGTTCTACTCAGCGAGAACATGCATTCAGATTCTGCACCGCGGCGAAAGCCAACATTTTGTCTACTGGCTCATCACAAGCCAGAAAGTACAGCAGCTGAGGCGCAGAAAGATGTGACCGAGTCTTTTTTTTTTTTTTTCCCTTCTTCCCATGTTTTCAATGAGTATGAAGAGGGGAAAAAGTCACAGCTGCAACTTCCTCGCAGCTCCAGGTTGATCTGGCAGGAGAAAAAGAACTCCTCCAGCTTAACGGCTAATTTTGTTTCTTTTAGACGGCGCTCGGCTTTCACATGCTTGTAAAATGCACCAAAAAAACCCCCCAAAAACAAACAAACAACCTAAACCTCAACGAGATTTTTTGCAAACTACTATCCGTCATACGAGGATGAAACACGATGCGATAATGTTAAATAGTCAGACAAGGCAGACGCCCGTTACAGTGAAAACAGAAGAGATAAACAGATTGAGAAACGCTTTAAGGTCAGATGTGTGGGATTACACAAACGGGAGTGAAATAAACAACATGGTCCGTGTCTGTTGGTAAGTGGATTATGGGGGATAATGAGAAAGAAAAGGCCTTTTTCCACCCACCCACCCCACCCCCACCCCCGTTGGTCCCATAACACAGTGTAAAACAGGGGCACCGACTGTTCTGCAACAAGTTTGTAAATGTAGTCAAATTAAATTTGGGATTTCAAAAGCGTACAATTCTTCTTTTTTTGTGGACGAGGCCCCGGACAGACAGGATATGGGATTAGCTGATGGTTTACTCACAATGAGAGGAGGGTGTGTTTGAAATTTATGAGGTGAGCTGCATTTCTTTCTCTGTAAAAATGGAATCTCACTTGACAACATCATTACAGTTATGTACACATCCAACATGATTTTCCAGTTATTCTTTGGCGTCTTTACCGGATTGGAGAACGGAAACACTTTAAACTTATCGACACAAGAAAGTGTGTTTTAATAGATCTTTTCAGAACCATTTTCCCCCAGAGTGTATTCAAAATATCCAAACAAAAACAGACTCTGGTCGGTGCAGATGTCCACTTGTGGAACTGTGAAGACACTTGCATGTAGAAGTGGGCAGCGATTATCTGGAATCGTTATTTAGATCCACATGCAGTCCGAAGTCGATTCAACTGAACCGACGAGAAACCTCCAAACACACAGCAACGTGACCGGGACTGAAATCGATTTTAGTGTTGCTGCCGCTGTGGGTATACGTGTATGCGTTAAGACTGGCGACGCAATGAAAGCTATTAAGAATTTGGCTGTAGTGGATTTTATAAAAAGTTACTTCTTAAGTGTTTTTAAAACAAACTTAAAGTTTACTTGTGGATTTTCTGTTTTTGTCATATAGATATTTTTCAAAACTGAAATTAAATATACATATAGACAATTGCTTTCTTTACCCAGCTAAATCAGACGGTTAAACAGTTGAAAATGAACATTTTAAAACTTTTTATGACTTAAGTTTCTTTTCAAAATGCATCTCTAATGTCACCCTTTACTCTCCGATTTGTTTCAGTCAGCAACGTGATACATTATAACAATGTTTTTAATAATCAACTTTTTAAAGATGCTTTCCATTGAAATCCAACGTAACGTATGTCATCAGACTGTTTAAAGCTCTAATAGAAGAAACTCACGTATCTGATTAAACAAAAGTCTGACTGGGTTGAAGTCTTTCCAGTTTAAATTAAAGGAAGAACATTAAAGACTTAAAAACCTATGATACATTTACATCCATGTCTAACAACTGCACTGTTCCTAAACCTATTTAATGGATAAGAGTCAGAATACAGTATTAATCCTGGGGTTTACCACTCTCCTAATCCTTTTACTAGTATTTCTTTTCCCTTTTTGTTTTGGTCTCCAGAAAAGCTCTCAGATTGAAGGAGCTCTGCCACAATCGTGACTTTCCTGCCTCGTTCCTGCATATTAATAGTTCAATCTAAGCTAAATGGAGCAAAAACCCAGAGCAGGTAGTTTTTTTTTGGGGGGGGGGGGGGGTTGCAGGTGAAATCTAGCAAAGCTGGCAGGTATACTCAGGTACACATCCACACCGGGGCCAAGTCACAGGTTATTTTAGTCCTGGTTTCACTTCACCATCAACACAAATACTGTCGAAGACAAGGCGGGTAGCTTTGTATTCACTCCGTGCTGCTGCACACCCGCCACCATTCTCCGTGTGAGACACACACACACACACACCTTTGACTTGTCACCTTCACTCCACTGAAATTTCCAGCAAAACACACACACACACACACACACAGACACACACACACACACACACACACGGACGGACAAACCCGACAGACACCAAGAGGCGCCTGCATCCAAACATAGCAGGAAGCGCCGCCGGCACATGTGCACACAATCAAACAATGTGCACACACGGCATGCATGATGTCAAAAGAGTAAATGCACGCACACGAGCATGCATCCCTCCACCTCATCAGAGACCGCTGTCTGTCTGTTTGTTTGTTTCTGGCGTGTTTGTGCTACAACCCCCCCCCGCCTCCGGGGGCCCCTTATTCCCCCGGCGGAGATGAAATGTAATGGAGTCGATTCAATAAGGAGCGTTGCCTCCTTGGGAAAGGCGGGGAAATCAAATCATGCCGACATCCCTCTGAGCCTTGCCGGCGCTCTCCGCTCGCCGTGCAGTCGGGGAGGGGAATAAAACAATGGTGGCTAATTCACTTGGCGCCTCAAAGTGTGATGCAGGAAACGTGGAGAGCTAATAAAGCTATTCAATAACACGCAGACTACAATATGCTTTTAGAGAATTGGGCTAATTTGCTGTGAACGCAGGAGAAAACACTCACGGCCGCAGAGCCGGTGAGGCATTAGTTAGATATTGTGATTTTCAGTGTGCATTCACTACATCATCATCTGCATAAGTGGAGACACTTTTTTTTAACATACAGCAGATACTGAAGTGGCCGATTCGGCGGAAAAGGACAGCTAAAAGAAGCGAGAATTCTTAAATCAAACTGTTCCCTGACTCTTATATGACAAAAACACAGCAGCAACTAGAGGCCCGTTTGTGTGTTTACGACGATCCATCGAAACGTGAAACTTTCTTGAACCGAAATTAGTTTTATTTAAAATTTCTGCATTAGAGCTCAGCTGAGTTCATTTTAAAAGAGGATTCTGTGTTTGGTTTGGACCAAAATGTATTTCCCTTTACACATCCCCACGCATATTTCATTAAATTTGCAATTATTGTTTTTTTTTTTTTTTTTTGTGTGTGTGTTGGCAGAATCTACAAGAGCAACAACGGGACAATGTCTACTCGTCATTGTTACTGTTTATAGCGTGGTTTTCTCGGCGCACAAAAACCAACAGCGCCGACTTGAGGCCTGGCATGCCAACAACATCGTCCTCAGCGTTTCTGATGTTTCCATGGAAACGGCCATCGGGAAAAAAGAAGAAGATACGTTTTCACTTGAAACGGGCCTTGAATTCTCCTCCGGTATCGCAGGTTCAAACTAACTCTGTTGACGGCGAAGAGGTTAACATGCTGGGGTCACAATGATCCCTGGTTCAAGTCTACATGTTCTCTCTGTGCCTGCATGCGCAGGTTTTCTCAGGGTGCTCCGGTTTCCTCTCGCAGACTCATGTCAATTGCCGGCGCTGCGACGGACGTGCGAGCTCGCCGGGGCCTCGGCTCACAGTCAGCTGGGATCGGCTGCTGGATAAAGACGTGCAGTGGTATGTGTGGAAGATGTTCCACCGTTACTTCATAACTCACAGTTCTTAGGTTACCAGATGCCAATTATACACGTCGGGGAGTGTTTTCTTAGCTGTGAGAGTGAGAAAACATCGGGTGGAGAGAGAAACACGCTGAGCTTCGGACAAAATATTTTGCTTGGCTGGTGGAGCAGGAGAAAAAGAAAGAGCAGCAGTGTCCCAGCAGCGACGTTATGCAATTTGGTTGTGAGCCAAAACAGTGAACGCTTTGGAAAAAAAAAAAAGAAATTAAAAAAAAAAAAGAAATAAACTAGAGAATGTTTTTAACCTGATACTACATCGTACCGCCTACACAAAAAAAAAAAAAAAAACATTTTACCATCTGGTTAAAATTCGCAGCAGAATAAATAGGACAAATCTAAGGGACGCGCGAGCTTTTCGAGTCATTTTCCAGGGCTGGATGTTGTTTCAGCCGACTGGCCGAGCGAACCGTCCACATGGCCGTGCTCCCGAGAGCGGAGGAAAGACTTTTCCCAGCGGCTTTCGGAGCTTCTTCCAGCTTCTCTTCCAAGTGCTGCAGCTAAACTGAAAACTCTCGACAGCGCAGCGTTTGAAGGAGGGAGGAGGAAATTAAAAATGAACTCCACTGGATATTTATGCAGCTGCATGTTGCGTTTTTTTTTTTTTTTTATTGCGTTCCCCATCGGACAGTCACAAACAGCGGTGCTCAGAAGGGCAACGGTACGCTTTAGGGCCCCGGCAGGAACTGAGAGGCGACAGGGGCCGATGGGGATTACTCTGTTCTCGTTCGCTGTTTGGCCGGCAGGAGTTTGGAGAGCTTAATATGACGACGCTGATGAGTTGAACCATTAGCAGCAACAGCTGGGGCTGCTGGCAGGATTGATACTGGCAATGATAAAGAAGGCACTCTTCCCGCGTCGCGTTCTGCTGTCAAAGTGTGTCTTGTGTCTGTTTCATCCCCACTTCTGTAATATTAACGATCGCCTTGCTTGAAAAGCCAAAGTCAAGCGCTTTCCTTTTTATTCGTTTTTAATGATGTAAATAGTAATAACAGAAGCAATGCTCATGTCAATAAGAATAATTACTACTGTTATTGATATGACGTAGTTTGCAGATTTCAACACATTTAGTTCATGTTTTTTTCATACTGATTATATTAGATTATGTTCTAATCTACAACCAAAGGCTACTTATTACTACTGTTACTTGTTCAGAGACCACTGGTGCATGTTTTTTGGACTCTGTGGGAATTACATATGAAAATAACTAAATTTACTAAAACATTTTAAATTGGGGGAAATGTTAAAATAGCAGAAAAAGCTTTAATTGTGAGAAAAACAGGATACAATAAATAAAATGACCAAAAAAAAAAGAAAAAAGAAAGAAAGTTCATAAAATATAAAAATGGCCAAAAAATATAGACTAAATCCATTTTAGATAGTTTAGTTATTGAACGTGTAGCAAACTTTTTATGAGCTGTTTTATCTTAATTTTAAATTTAAACATCAATTCAATATTAGATTAATTTTGTTTGGTAAAAAGTAACAAAACTGTCTCTTTTGATGAGAAAGGTTGCAGACATGCGTTTTAATCATTAACGCTGTTCCTTATCTGATATATGATGAGGATGATGAATTATTACCTTGTAATATTCTTGACTTGAAAGAATTTTCTTTTTTCTTTTAGCTGAAACATGATTCCGGTGCATAAAATCCCGAAACTGAATCACGGGTAAAAGCTTCTCTTCATTCAGTTGGTTCTGAATCATCATCTTGTGACAGTCACAGTATCAGTATCAGTAACAAGAGGAGCACACAGACTTTAATGCCAACTGTGACACGGCGGAAACCACACCAGGCTGGATTCCTCGTGGACGCAGCGCCGGGAGATGATCGGAGATAACTCCCGCTACTGTCGAGCGAACCGAGACAATTTCAGAAACAGATCCGGGACACAGCCGCATCCCGAGATTCCCCCAAGCCGACATCGGAAACCGGTTTACACTTGAACTTAGCGTGGCGCGTTGCGCGTCACTTTAAAAAGCACAGTGGCTGTGTGGGAGAAAAATAACATTTTCCTTTCGCTCTCGCTTTCTATAGACGTGTTATTGCTTTGATCCAATCTCTGCAGTCCTTAAGCTCTGATATCGCTTCTCGCTGCCATTTTGAATCCCACAATAACAAACACTCCCAGCGTGGGGGCGAGACGAGACCCCCCCACCTTGCTCCTCCCTTTGACCGGGTCCGATTCACTTCCTGTTCAGTGGGGGGCAGACAGGAAACAGGAAGCACGCATCCCGACTCTCTCAGGAGGGATGTTTTTCTTCTGTTTGGGGGATCTGGGACTGTGATGTAATTATCTGGTTGAAGAAGTCCTGAAATCAGTGTGAACCTTGTTGCTTGTTGAATTCAGGCATGTTGGAAGGGAAAACCTTAACTCTGCTGGATGGAAGCTCCTCAGTGGAGAATTTATTAACTGATGCCTGTGTTGGTTGTGCTGCGTTAACCTCTCGCTATTGGTTGTTTGCTCATTTTCTACGGTTTTAATCTTTTGGGTTGGATGTATTTTAACTACTGTTACTATTACTTTCAGTTTTATACATTGTCGCCGTGACAAAACACATAAAGTTCCTGGTGGTTACAAAAAACACTTTCATTCTACTCAAGCCCTGTTTACACAACAATCTCAGGTTAAAATGGAAAACTTTCGTTGTATTTTGTGTCCATTTAGACGACAACGGTGCTCGCAGCCACTGAAAATACAACTTTCTAAAAATTGTTACCAAAATATGGAAGCCTGGAAACGCTGCTCCAGCTCATGTGCACCATGGCTGTAGTAAATAAACGGCTATAGATGATAGCGAATAGCTTTTCTGCGCAGTCTCCCAGTCTCATCTTTTGTGTAAACGCATAACTTTTCTGAAACTGAATGGCAAAATGCTGCATTTCCGTGTAAACATATTCATCTTGAATGTATAAGAAACGATAGAAATTGCCTGAAAACACACTGTATTGTAAGTTGTGCAAGTTTTCAGTCGTATTAAAGGTAATATTGTGCAAAAAGTCAGAAATGCATCTGATTTTCATTAAAACGATAACATATTAGGGTGACTATATACATCCTAAACAGGTAAATATCATCTGAAGTGTATTATCTTAATGATGGGTTAAAGAAAAGGTCTGCAGAAAATAAAAAGGGTATTTATCAGAATTTATATTGAGGTGGAATCTAATGATTACTACAACTGAGTCTCACTGAAATAAGTCTAATCTAATTCAGCCTCATTGAAACCCAAACGCCTACATAAATGTGTCTGCTAATAATATAGAAAATAAACAGAAATAGAATACAGAAAGCAGAGTGGACAAGTTCCAGAAATCGTTGTGTATAATAGTTTAATATGGCATGCTAAAAGCTTTTAGATGAGATGAGATGCTCCTTTATTAGTCTCACAGCAGGGAGATTCCAAATTTAGCACGCGCGGGCTGCAACAGTGAATCACTGACTAATTCCTCTTTTATTTTTCAGTGAATTGAATGTTTTCATGTTGTTTTCTTCAAATTCCATTACAATGATATGAAACTGGAGTCAAAAAAAAAAAAAGCCACTTGTCTCATCTGAGGACTTCACAATGGTGGAGTTGTTAGAAGTATCAGAGTCAGAAAATGTGATGAGTTCAATTCAGGGGATCTTTTTCATGGGGTTTGCATGTTGTGCCTTTGTGTGAGGTTAGTCTGGAGCTTTTACATTTATAGCAGTGTCTCACTTTATATACTGAAGGTGGTAAATACTTTTCCTTGCTGCATCAATTGAGTGACAAATAATAATGAGCAATAAATAAAATCTCATTAAAATGGTTTCAGTGCTACTCTGTTTACTTGTGGGTTAATAAGGTGGCGGCATTTGTAGAAAACTCATTCACCCCTGAGAAGTAATAATCTTGGAAATAAAGAAAAAATAATAATATATTATAGGATACGTGATAAATAGCAAAATAATTTAATAGGACTATAATTACAATTCGAACACCCAATTAAATCCACATCCCCGGCGCTCGTACGCTGTCTTCTGTTGTCTTAACTCGGCAACGTATCTAAAAAAAGCTGGAGTGACAACAGCAGCGGGATGAATTATGAATCGATACGGCGCCGTCGGAGGAGTCGACGCAGGCTGCCGGGGCCATCTGGGGATGCGTGAAAACTACAGACAAACCCGCTCATTCGGTGGAGGCTGTGACTCGCCCTGGACAAGGCAAGCTTTCTGCTGCGCTGCACATTTTCTCGATTTCCCAAATCCATCTTTGAGTTCATTGATCGAGGGGGGGGGGGGGTTGTTCAGCGCTGACCCGCAGGGATGAGAATTGCTACTACTGACGAGATGAAGGAGTTCAGAAGGATCCGGCCCCGACTCTACTGGCTCTCGCCGCAGTGAACTTTGTTTCTGGTCATGCAGTAAATCACAAAGTGTATGAAGACGACAGGGAGGCAGAGGCTCTGAAATGACTGACAGCTGTCCGTCAAGCATGCAAAAGGCTGCAGCGAGAATCGCTCCGGGGAAAAAGGACTGGGGAAAACAATGACATCCATTTTTAGTTACACTTTACAGATTGTGACAGCCTTTTTTTTTGGGGGGGGGGGGGGGGGGGGGGGGGGGGGATTTGGGAACTTTCAAAATTAAAGGGATTAAAGTTCACCCTAAGGGTCGCTAATCCTGGTTTGGGAAGGTGGGGCCTGTCTTTCATATTTTAGGAATCTCCCTGATGGGACACAACAAAAATCAATGAGATGCTCTTTATTGGGCTTTTTTGAGGAGCTTGGTGGTGACAGTCATTGGACGAGGTGGAGACCACTTTTCTACATGTTCAAATTCATCACAATAACCTTTGTTTTCTCTATTGTTTTGGTATGAACTCGCACTAACCTGAAATCTGCCTGTTAACTGGAAAAATACACTCAAACTCATCTTAGTTCAGGAGTCACATACAGTTTAATTTCATCTTGAGTGGGCCAGATCGCCAAAATAGTGCCATAATAACCTTTAAACGTTAAAAGTTTTTATATGTCTAGATGCAGAGTATACGTTATGCAAACGTCTATATTTAAATAAAACCAAACAATTCCTACCGAAAATGACTCTATATAAAGCCAATTTTATTGAGGCAAAATACAGTGAGACTTTACTAGTTTACTTTGAAATTTTTTAACAATTTGATTGGATTTGATTGCGGGCCGGTTTTGGTCCATGGGCCTTATGTTTGACACCCTTCTGCTATAACAAAGATGACAAAAACGCAATGAAAGCAAAAGGTGGCAATAAGCTCAAATCAACAAGACCGAGAGACGGAATGAGAGTAGAAAGGTCGGGGGAGACAACTGAGGACGAGACGGCATTCCAAAGGTTTCCATCTACTCTGAGCCCCCCACCCCTCCCCCAGTAATCCCACATCCTTCTCCCCAGAGGAGCGTGCAGTGTCTCGCTGACATTTTCCGCCCGCATTCAGTTGCTGTGATTATTTTCTCTTCCAGGTGCGATAGCCGGCCTGCCTTCTCCAAGCAATAACGCGGCTGCCCCGGAGTTACGAGAGGCCGGGATACGCGAGGTGGAGGAAAATCAGGCCCGGACAGACCTTTTCACTGAAATACCATGAGCGAGCACTTGAATTGAGGTACGAGAGCAACAAAAAAACAAACAAAAAAAAAAAGGTCAACGAAACACGATTGGCAGGAAGTCACCTGGCCTAGAGGTACACGACTTCAATTGCATTGGAGTGTTAGCATGCAATTAACTTTCCTTTTTTTTTTTTTCCCCCTAAAGGAGAAGAAAGACGCTTCTGGTTCAAGTGATGAAATTCTTTCCATGCAGGAATCCACGCCTACCTGTCTGCAGACGGAGGCCGGTCGTTGCGCGCTTTGCTGACTTGCGTGTAGAGGGTGTCGGAGTGCTGGTGCTGGTGGTGCGGGTGGATGTGCTGGTGATCGTCTCGCGGGCTGTGGGGCCGGCTGTGGCCGCTGTCCACCGAGGTGTTGAGAGCGTTGATGCCGGCGTACGGGTGCTCCTCCTCGGAGGACCGCTCCGGCGAGCGGCTCATGTCCAGAATCTCGGCGTAGTCCCGCTCCCGGGCCTGACGCTCCCGCAGCTCCCGGGTCTTGGCTTGGATCCTGGTCGACAGAAGACGGCGCGGTTATCGTCTTTTTACTTTCAACTTATTGTGAAAGTCGAGGCCCGGGGGGGGGGGGGGGGGGGGGGGGGGAGCCAACCCAACATGGTGCCCAGGACCTCCTGGCTGACCGCTAGGAACCACGTGAGGAGCAACGTGAGTGAAACTAACTACTAAATAAGGAGTAACAGGTAGCCATGAAGTCATTCTCAGTTTAAAGAAGGGCTGATGAGTTTCGTTTCAGATAAGTTTCTTGTTGAAACTGCAACGATGTCCAATTACAAGTACATATAAGTACATATATACGAGTGTAATGAAAGGTATTGGAGATCAACAACTACCACTGGGTCCTACATTCTTTCATTGTTTCCGTGCGGATTGGAGTAGGTTAACTTTAAAGCTCGACCTCAACATGTTTTATAGTTTAAAAGCAAATCTGAGTTCTTTAAAAAAAAATATTGGCACTGGAAAATAAATCTAGACGTAAGAAAGACTCGCTGGAATAGAACTTAAAAAAAAACACACAAAAAAAGGCTCTTAGAACTAAATAGTATCAAACGACCTAAATAATTAAAACTCAAACTTAAAACTGTACATTTTTTTAAACAAAATACTTTATTTGACTTCTTTCACGTGCAGTGCGATTGTGAAATGATTGGCCATACATTTCTTTTGTGGTTTGGGATCCGTACTCCCAAATAACAGTGCTCTTTCTCTTCTTGCGCCAAAAATCAAGCAGAATGAACTGGGGAGCTCTTTTTAAAAAAAATCACAGACACGTCTGCGGTTCAGCGTTTCAGTCGCTGCCTTGACATTTTTATGTTTCCGTCTTGACCTGTTGCCACCTTGAATGACGTAGCGGTGTAATAATGAAGTGAAATACGACAGACTTTCATCTCCGTCCGGGTCAGCGAGGCTCCATCTGTTTGACCAAATGTGTCGACATGCAGGTCATGAATGCATAATGCATGAAAAATATCATTTATTGCGGTTAATGCAGTCTTTTGCGATATGTCAAATGTTTATATCACGATGATAAATCTGCAGTATCGCATGCAGTATATCTATATGACTATGTACTCGAGCTGAGAGAAGCCGTAAACCCCAGCCGGTACATAAAAGACACCCGAGACAAACCACCTGACTGTTTATTGTCCCGTTTTAAGAAGCGGCAGTGTGGAGTCTGTTATTTATACTTACTTTATCCCCATTGAATAATACCATAAACAATGCATAGTCGTCTCCAGCGCTGATAATATCTGATGCGCTGGAGGCACTTTGCATTCACAGAGTGCACCTAATGTAAAGATAACATCCTCTCCTCCTAACACACACACACACACACACACACACACGCACGCACACACACCTCTGACATCTTCCTGTCACATGCACAACAACTCAAACGCAAACAATCCCACATCCCCTCTTTCTCTTCAGGCCATTATCTTGTGAATAACTGGCAACACCATTTTCTACTGCAGGGGGACTACCTATCGCGCGGGCCTGTAATTACTGCCTTGCCAATTATCAGAGCTTTACAACTACCAATTATCGTACCGCTCTCTTTTATGCAGGCCACCGTCTTTAATGGCGGTGGGGAAGCGAATGGGACAGCGGCGGCGGCGGCGGCGGAGGCGAAGGCAGGGGGTGCGACTCCACTGAAAACTCAGCGGGCTCAAATACGAAATGCCTCCTCTTGGAAATTTGCATGCTGTGCATAATGAAACAATAAGTCTAATGAGGAAGGCTCCCCAATGGAGAGTCCAAAATGTGGCTTAAATAAAAAAAAAAAAAAAAAAGGAGTGAATCTACAACGGTTTACTGTGAAAAAATATAACCACTGATGGCTTTAACGACTCCCCACCACATCCGCACCGTCTTTAAAAGTGAAACTACACCTACAAGTAACAACACGGGCCGGATGAAAGCTTGCAAATGTGCACGCTGTGTCTTCACTATTTGTGGACTCAGCAATTATCTAACAGTGCAGGAGGAAGCACGGGGCCCTTGAGGAATCTATCTTTAAACCCGGAGGAAAAGCAGTGTTTTCCATCAGAGAACTGCAGCAGAAGTACGAGCAGCTACTGATTGTATACACAAGCACGGTGGCTGATAAGATAAGGACAGACATACCAATCCAGTGCTTGGACCCCCCGCCGCCCTCTTCTCGAGCAGCACATTTCCAACGCCAGGCAGTGGATTGGGTCAACAAGGTGCAGAGTGAGGAAGGATGCAGCTCTCAATCAACTCTTCTATGAGAAAGGATCCTTTTGGACTAGATTTGCGTAGTGACAACGGCTCTTTGACAGAGGAAAGGTTTGATACGCGTCAGATAAAGAAAAGAACGTGAGTAACATGGATCCGAAACTGGTACCAGCAAAGCTAAAAGAGGATTTTATTTTTTTTAGAGACTTTTCAATGCATCTTGCACCAGAAGGTTTCATCTTTACGTTAAGATCGTCGTCATTCTCTGTGTTACGCGTTTGGTATCGGTGACATTTTCACCACGGAACCCTCCACAGCAGGAACATGGAGAAATTGTGTACACTTAACACGTTAGATCCTGAAACTTTAGCAATCCTCGTGCCATTTCACTGCGCCGCTTCATCACGTTGAGTCTTTTCTTTCTTCACCAATTTGCTGGTTTAGTGCATATAATCAAAGAACTGAAAGAACTGTGGTTCTGTTCATGTCAGATAATCGTAATGCCTTTAAGCCTTCTTGATTTTAAAGGGAATTATTTCTTTTTTTCATGTCTTCAAAATAGCAGAGTCAGCATTCAATTCATTCCGGTCACAAAACGACCACTAGGTTTACATTAGAAGCGTGTAACTTCTAAAAAAAATGTAAGTGTAATTTAGTGTAGTTGCATAGAATAGAATATGAACTCATACAAGCAATGGACACTAAATTTACAATGGGAAAAAATTTGAACCATAAAGGTTGTAGTGTACCTTTAAGACAATCTTCGTCAACAAGCCCTTAAAAGGCAGCGATGCTAAATACGCCTCACAATCACATTTGACCAAAAATGGGTCTGAAAGGAAAAGGGCTAATTACACCCTCTCCCCCAGGCCCAAAATACTTACACTAGTAAAAACGCTGTTTTCTTTTTAACCATTAACCTTGATGAGAGGCGACATTATGTTTAGCATGATGAAGAAAAACACAGAGATGGAGGAGGGGGGGGGTGGATCGGGAGGTCGAACAGGAAGACTGTGTTCCAGAACGAGAGGGAGAGACGGACGATAAAAGGGCATAGAAATGGCGGGATGGGACATTACAGGCAGAAGAAATGTATTTGACGAGTGACCTTTCTACCACATCCAGCCAGAACAATGGTCCATTATGTGCCATTGTACTCGGCCTGTAATAAACGGCCCCATCGGCGGTAACGCTGACACGACTGTCAGACCTCAGCGAAAGGCAGGAAGTACATGGAGGGAGAAGGTCCGAGCAGGATATGGCGCCTGCTCAAAGTCATTCTCCGCTGATAACATGAGCGAATGTTTAATGAATCGACGCCAAGAGTCCTAAAGCCACTTTTTGTGTCGGGGGAAGTGGAATGCTGTTATAATATTGATAATCTGAGCAAGCAGTACACGCGCACACGCAAACAAACTAAATAAATCAGGAGTTACGAGGTTATCTTTCAGATGGGTATCGTCCCAGAATACATTGTACTCGGGGACACTCACGGTAATTTCTCCAACAAGAATAGTGGCGCTGAGCTCGTTTCTGGGTCAGGAAAAGTTCACGGGGAAAAATGGCTTCAAGTACAATCCTCACAATGTGTGAGAACGAAAGTGCACCATCCCACCGCCTCGACCGAAAACAGCCGCTGAAGTGAGAGCTTTGAGATTTGTTCTAGAAAATCATTCCGAGGACAGCTCGTTCTTAGACATGCTTCATTTCAGGAGCATTTAATTGAATATTGTGCAGTGAAGCATGATCGCTGCTTTAAACTGAGCGTTTGTGTGTCAACTGCTTCATGTTCGTGTCATTTAGTGGAACCTGGATTAACACATTATATATATCAACATAATAAAAGGTGAAAAGTGTTAAATTATAGATTCATGCAACATGGGATGAAACTGCATCCTCTTTTTGTTTACCTCAAGAGAACGTTTAGGTTGTTCCTAATCAGTATTAGTCAAAATGAACAAAATTGGGTTTTTTTATGAGCACAATTTCACACACTTTAGCTAACAAAATGATAGAAATGAGTATTTTTGCGGTTGTATTATTTGAAATGCGGTGGGTTGGATAAATATTTTTTTTATGAAATTGAAAATAATTAGAAAATTAAAAATACTTAAAAAATAGACATTCATATACACACACCTATATAAACTTTACACTCACACACATACACGCCACAATTTAATGACCAAATTGTATATTTTTATTCATATTCCGACTCAGTGCACCTGAAAACGTTCAGTTCACCTCCTGACTTACCGATCGTACTGCAGCAACCCTGTGATGTTCAGCGGCTTCAACACTCGACTCCGTTATCAATTTAAATCAAATGTTGATTACTTGTATTCAGTTAAAAACTGGCACACACACAACAAAATGTGTAGATTTGGAATGACTATGAATTGGGAAATAATCCTTTTTGTTTATTTTGGTAGTCTTCCAGGTTGATGGCAAAGACATGGAGCTTAAGCAAATCATCGGCGACCACGACAATAAAAAAAGAAAACACACCAGGAAGTTTTGTTCGTACGTGATCATTTTGTTTCAATCACCGAGCGCAAACGGCACCGCGTCCTCCGACTCTGAGCCGCCTCGGCTGGATTCATCCGTCTGGCTTGAGCTCGGACTCCTGCGAGACCCGAGACTTAAACCTGTGAGGAAATCCATCTATCTAGTCAATCACAGCTGGATTAACCGTTGCCTCTGGCAGCGGCCGATCGATACGCTCTGCAGCGAGGTGCCAAAAGCTCCCGGCTCTTCTCCTTGGGAGAGCAGACCTGCGAAACAGCTAACTGGATTCTTGTTTAACACCAAAGCAGCCAAAAGTCTTCCCCGGTGCTCGGTGGGGGTCCCGGCCCGTCAGCATCGGCGTGTCTCAGCCAGCGGCTAAACAGAAAGGAGAGGCGCGCTCACGCGCTTTTTTTTTTTTTTTTGGGCTGCGGGGCCACGCTTGGTTGGAGTGAGTCAAACACCCCGTGCTGAACAAAATAATTAATGCATCGACTTAAAGACAGTCTCGAGATATTTCAGGCTCAGTGGAAGCCAGCTTAATTTGGCTTTTTTTTTTTTTTTTTTTTTTTTTTTTTTGGTTCCACATGTACAATTTTGACCAGAATTCTCTTTGGTGTTCGATGCCCTCACAACCCGACGGGGGAAAACACTAACAAGCAAATAAAGAAAGAAAACCACCAAATACTGCTTGGATTTCATAGCAAATCTTAAGAAACAGAGCAGAGCAACTTGTAATTCAACACGCTTCCACAGCCACCGATTAGCCACAACATTATGACCATACGTGAAAACAAAATGGGATTTCTCACTCATTTCTCTCACAAACCAGCATGAACTTCTGCAGCAGTTTGAGCGACAACGCATGTCCTCTGCTGTCAATATGGCAGGTAACTAACTAACTAAACAAAGGTGATGCTCATCGACCGGTTCGTTCTCAATTTTTTCAAAACGAGAATCGACAAAACCGACAGAACCGAATTACAAAGCAGAATTGAAAAAAAAAGTTATCAGTTCCCATTCCTATTTGTGTCGCTTAAAAAAACTATTCCCAGATCATAAGCGTCTTTGCTTCGTCTCATCATTTAGCTTCGCTATAAGGACATTTCACGCACTAATAGCTCGTTTCTTTACCGACTTATTTTGGTGAATGCAGTGTTTTCCTTCGTGTCGATCTCTCAGAAATCAAGTTTGAAATGTTTTGAATAGCTGATGTCGAATTGATTTTTATCTGCAGTTTTGACAGTTTTTCTATTTATTTGTTTCCGTAAAAGTTCACCCCCAATCGCTGTGTCATCTCAACTTCCTGGCTGTTAAAAGAGGAGAACTCAAAAACAATGGGACAAACACTGTATTTTACATTAGTTAGTGGCTTTGTAAAAATCTTTTAATACAATTCTGTGATGCTGAAGATGGAAAAAAAAGATTATGATATTTCTGGGGTAAATAATGTTTTTTTTTTAATTCAATAGCAAATGGTTCAAAATAAAAAAATCAAGGTAGAAAACACATTCAACAGACTGAGAATTCACACCTCAAACTATCCAACCTGTAACATGAGTTGACATTAAGTCGACTCGTGCGCGTGCGCGTACTCCAATAACCCGAAGTAATCCTGGGAGCGACGCTCTTAACTGTGTGAAACTCAGACCTAATAAACGCTCGTCAGGATGACATTTGAGAACAAGAAGTAACGTCGTTGGATTAACATACAAAGGGACCGGCGTGAACCTTTAACCATATCTGGCGCCAACAAACCCAGTCGTCTGACGTGGCATTTGCGTTAACCTTACGCCAATTAAAAATAAAGGCTCTGCCATTATCGTATTATTGGACTATCTGCTCCGCGGGCGTGAAGAAAGAATACAAACTGAGTTTTCATAACGAGCGGCCGTGGGGAGTAATGACTCCTGCCCTACACCGAGAGCATGGGAATTAATTAGCTGGCAGAGGCTGTAATGGCCTTGGCATTTATAAACTAAAAAAAAAGAAAGAAAGAAATAAAACCTGGCACGGTGCCCATATGACATTTACTTTGGTGAACAGAGGGAAAGAGTGCAGCGAGAAAGAGACCTGCCATCTTGGAGCTGTTTGGTTCTGGCCTCTCATCCAATAACAGTGATATTGCATGAAAGAGTTTATTTACAAAGCTTCAAATATGCAGTTTATTGGCTCTAGGAAAGGAAGCCTTCCTTTGAATTATCAGAAACACGATCAAAAACACGAACTGTGATGAGGTAAGCAGGAGGAGTAAATCCCACCATCAAACAACGACTCAGGTGAGAACAGATGCCAGAGTCGGCATGTTTTCTCTCTACTTGATCAACCATCCTTTCCTGTTCCAATGTTTCTATTAAAAAAATGAATGAAAAAATACCAAATGGGATTTAAAAATACATTTGTAAGGGTTTTTAATTATCATTTCTGGCCCAAGAGACAATTCCCACTTTAAGTAAGGCCATTTTAGCCCGATAATGAAATTATTATAAAATCAACACATGTGCAATGTGAAGAATATGAAATACACGATAATGTAGAAAACCTCATCATTTACAAGCGATAACGGAAAACTCTTGTTGCGTTGGGGGTCCGTTTCCATGGCAACGGTGCTCGGAGCCACTGAAAACGCAACTTTTTGAAAATGTCTTCCAAAGTGGAACTGCTTGAAAATCTTTCTAATATGCCGTTATTGCGCAACACGCCCGCGGTAAATAGAAATCCAACTTCGTGTCTGTGGTTTCATTACAGAAAACCACCAACAGCACCCACTAGTGGTCAGACATGAAAACTTCATTGTTTTCTGTGGTATCCCAGTAAACGGACATAGTTTTCGAAACGCTTCCATGCATTTTCACTTGAAATGTTGTCGTGTAGTTTGTCCCTTTCATTAACTTGGTCGCCACATAATGCATACAGCCTCACAATGAACAGAGATGACCATTCCTCCTCAAGACCATTTGTGATGTCGAAACATCCGTTATAGAGGCACACGCACCTTCCTCACCACGACTGCCCAATGAAACAAGACTCACCAGCACGCCGCTGATTTAAAACCCTCTGGTTCGTTTTCCTTTTCAACAACTTCACTGCCGTAAGGTCAAAAACAAATCCAGGCGGCCTGCATGTGGTTCCAGTCATCACGGGGTTAACAGCCGCCTCACCTCTCCTGCTCCATCCTCATCTTCATCGTCTCCTCATCAGACGCCTGCGTCTCCTCGGGCCTCCACTTGCTGGAGCCTTTGCGATCCATCTTCTCTCCGGGGCGCTCGTCCTTGCGGTGCTTCCCAAACCTGGAGCGCAAAAAGAAACAAAAGTAGGTTGTGACGTCAACGCCATTTATTTATTTTTTTGAAGTCAGGAGCCTCATCGGCCAAATTAAAAATGACATGATAACATCTGCAAAAATGCGAAAGTTGATCCTAAAAATGTCCAATGTTAATGAACAATTTTCAAATTCAACGACAAACAAGCTGAATATTTTTTATAATAATAACAATATTAATAATAATTTTTAAAAAAAGCAAATGTGAGAGTCTTCCAGCCTTCATATTTAATGCTAATGTTGTGCCGGGAGTGTTGTATTATAACGTTTACATTTCCAACATGACCCCCCCCCCCTCCCAGTAGTTAAATTATCACCAATAGTGACTTTAATATTAAAAGATTAGATTCAATGTCGTTTTTCTTTATTTTTCTTCTACTTTTTTTGCTTTTGTTCGGCGTCTCACAGATTCTCAAATGAAGGCCCTGACTTTTCTTTTCTGGCTTAAAATGTGACAAAAAAAAAAAAAAAAAAAAAAAAAAAACGTCAGGATGACAAGGACTTAACAGCTGATCAAACCCCATGGATGAGGCATTCAAAAAGTACTTCTCATAACTTCAAACCCAAATCGGTGCGTTTAAAGATGTGTGTGTGTGTGTGTGTGTGTGTGTGTGTGTGTGCGTGTGTGCGTGTGGTGTCGACGCAGCCCATCACGATAATTATATTCATAGGGAGGGAGTGACGCTTCACGAAATAGGAGCCATTGCAGAGATATTTCAGCTTGATTGACTCAGTATAAAGCTGCAGCCTGTTGAAGAAATGACTTTGGCACGACGCTCGCTTCCACAATGAACCGCTGTGATTATTCACGGGGAAATTGGTCCGCGGAGAGCATCTTACGACTTCGAAAGAGACAAACGCAGAGAGAAACGAAAGAGGTGTGCGCTCGCTAATGAACGAGGCAGAAGACGGCGAACAAGAGAGGGAAAAATGAACGGGGAGAAACTCGGCGAATGAAACATTCTGAGCGAAAACTAAACCACAGAGACGGGCGTCGGGAGGAACTGGAATCGAAAGATGTCAAAAGGCACAAAAGTGAAGTGTTTTTAAAGGATTACAGAGAAAATTGCGTGAATTACCCAGAATAAGATTTGGAGGGGGAAAAAAATAAATAAAAAATGAAAAGAGAAGAAAGCAGGTGTGAGGCAGGTGAATGTGGTTACATGGAAATCAATGAAGACAAAAGAGAAGTGAAAACAACAGAGTAAATCGATGAGGCATTGGAGGAACAGACGACGCAAGCAAATTACGATCTGATCTCGACTGTGTGCGTGTGAGAGATAAAAGGTAAACGAGAGAAAATAAATGAAAAACAACAAAAAAAAACCAAATCAATAAAAAAAAAACCTTCAAAGGAATTGTGTGAAAATATACGGAAAATTCATAATGGCATTAATTCAATGACCCAAATGCTTTATAGAACATAGATAGAAAAGCCAAAACATAAATACAAACACCAACTGACTTTCATTAGCCTCCATAAAATAATCTGTGATGATAATCAAAAATCTCACTTCACTTCAAAATAAATACTGAGTTTCCCCACAATGATCCTTCATGGCACTGGACAGAAAACACTCGCCTGTTTCTTTTGGGGGGTTGTTTAATGTAAAAAAAAATTTAATAAATAATAAGTCACTTCATTTAAGTCACACAGTTTCAAGTGAATTTAGATTTTCTCATGAATCTGGTATTTTATTGGGGAATGGATCAATTAATGATGAAATCGTGGAGTAAAGGTCCAAAGTAGCAAAACAGACGCATCCTGCTCGGCCTCGGGGTCGACACCAACCAAAAGAAACGTGCACGGAGAGCACATGTGGCAACCGAGATGTTTAGCATCTGGTCTTTTTGTTTGCATTGGCGTGTGTGGATCTGAGCAACAGAAGCAAGGGAGACGAAACACGGCTACTGTGGAATGTGACTTCCAGTCATCAGAAGTAATTTATTCCTTTTGTTTAATCCCGAGGCAAACAAAGAAAATGTCAATGAATCGTAATTTCTTCAAAGTATGAGAAAAGTATAAAAGGGAAGTCAACTTCTGATTTGATACGAGGAAGATATGAGAAGTCCTCGTGCAAAACCAGTGTTGTTTTCAGGAAAAAAAATTGTAGCACGAAACAGAAAGAAATCTTTTAGTATTCCTTTCAGTGCAGGTATGTACAACCACATTCAATTAAAAATATGATTAATTACCATCGTGGAATAGAAATAGATAGGCCAGTTTGACGTCATTTATCCAGAGACGCTGTAATTCCCCCTGATCTGAGAAGGTAAGGTCTCAAAACTTCCAAGTTCTGCTTGTACATAACTTTGTTGGAAGTAAAGGCTGAAGGGAGGAACACATCGAACGTGAATACAAGCTGTTTGATGGTTTTCAGAGGTTTTTTTTCCCCTCCCTAAAATGAAAAGTCAAAAGTAAAATTTCAATTGAGTCAACAGAGAAACTAGGCCCCATTTACATCAACATTGTGTGTTTCAACAAGTGAAAACATTGTTTTTGCGTTTTTGTTTCAGAAAAGTTTCATGTTTACACGGCAACGTTTTGAAAACGATGTACATTTTTACACGGATATAGCGGAAACCGATGCAGTAAGCATGCCAGGCCACGAGATGGCGCTGCTGTTTTTGACTCTCAACAATAAAACTTCAAATGTTAGGACATTCTAGGCCATCTACATGCATATGTGCCAAAGAACTATTCACCATGGCTGTGGTGCGCATGCGCAGTAGCAGTGGCTCAGAATATTTGCGTTTCCCCACCGTTTCTATGGAGACAGAGTTGGGAACATTTTCAAAAAGTTGTATTTTCCTCGGAGATCAGAGTCAAAGCGTGTTTCAAGAAGTTGTGTTTTCAGTGGCTCTGAGCATCGCTGTCGTGTCAACAGACTCCGAAACGCTACGAAAGATTTTCGATTGCATTTGAAAACGTTGTGTTCATGGGACCTTACTCGACTGGAACGTAACGGGCAGCTTCGCGCACAACCGCCACGTGTAAATGACTCGTGACGGCCGCCAGCGTTCTCCCAAGTCATCCTTTTAAATTAGTGCTTGAATGTCACGGCGGGGAGAAATCCACTGACAACACATGCTAATTCCACAGAGTGTGAAAGATAAACAGGAAAAAGCTGGAGATAAGATCCAGCTTGAAATGATAAGGGGTGGGGGGTTGGAACAGGCAGGCGGGGACTGAGGTCCATTACCTGATTAATCTAAACTGCGGCCCGTCTGAAATGCTCAGAGTGACAGCTCGCCGTTAATGCTGAGAGCAGGAGTGATCTATCATGACGAGAGACGGTTGACGCTTCTCCTTCTCCACGCCGCTAACTTTCATTAACAGCCCTTAAAAAAAAAAACCACCCGTGTCTCAGACACACATGCGTCATGATTTATGACCGAATCGGGAAAACTTTGAAGAGGAGACAGAGTATTAACCGTGACACCAGGGCATTTAATAATCTTATATTCCAGGCACAGTTAGCCTCAACGCCATCGATAAAGAGGCTGTGACGGGCTGCTGAAGAGATCACTGAAAGAAAGCGTCGGGGATTCGGCTGATTCAATTCAGGGGGCCACCTCTGTGTCACCGCTAATCCATTCTAAAAGCGCAGGTATGCGACGGAGCTGTGGGCCCTTTTTGATCGCGCGCCGAGATTTGCATGACAACTCCATTAACAGGAAGCAACAACGGCGTGCGACGCACTGAAGCGAGAAAAGGAGAAAAAATCAAGCGAGGGGACGACAAGCTCGCCAATATTTCAATTCAGAACAGTCAAAGATATGAAAAGAATTTCACTCCAGCTAATGCGGATGACTTTTCAAAAGAGGAGAGAAAACTTTCGTTTACTTTGCTTTTCCCTTTAATTCTTGACAAAGACACGAACAATTCATCGTCATCAAGGAGACGGCAAACTTTGTTATTCCCCTTTGGGGAAATTCCTTCTCTGCGTTTAACCTATCCACAGTTCACCTCAGCCCGGGGAGCAGCTGGGGTCAAAGGTCATGCTCGGGGGACCCACAGTGGTGACCTGCCTGTTGTGGGATTACTTGAACCTGCGAACTTCCGATCGCAAATCCTCTTTTCTAACATGTAGGCCAACTCTGCTCCGAATTAGTGAAGAAGAAGAAGAAGAAGAAGAAGAAGAATGCCTTTTATTGTAACTTGTACAGGTACAGGGAGATTACCTGGTCAAATATTTTAGAGGAATACAATTAATTACCTCAATGAAAGGCACATCTTCAAAATGAAAGTAAAATTTGAGCAATAGTGGCATTTTAAAAATGTGAAATATATATTTTATTGTCAATACATCTCAACAGATTTTAATGATATTACGTTATGAGGTGAAAATCATCGTCATTCAAACAATTTGTGCTCCCCAGGGAGGGTACGGCAAGAAAATAATAAACTGAGTCAAAACTGCTATATATCTCAATAAAGCAGATTTTCAGAAGATAATTTCATGTTTGGGTGATGCAGGTGATTGTCAATGGGAAATAAGCTTTACTGCGAACAGTGATGACAGTTGCAGATTATAAATAGAGACTCACCACATATTTGAGTGTGTTATGCTATTTTATTGCCCGTGCAACAGCTGGTGCGGATAACACGAGTTGGCCTTCCATCAAAAAGGAGCACTTGGAGTGAGACGAAGCATGAGCGGTGTGAGAGTTGGAACGTATAGAGGATGAAATGTGAGAATCTAATCTTACGTATGAAGACCCCTGATGTACAGGATGAAGTGCATGGCCAGATAATAATTTTTTATCCAACAGGCTCGCATACCGATACAATTCCCAGTTTCAAACGTCACCTCATGGCACAAAATGGTAAAACACATCCGCCATGAAAAACAGTTGATGGAAGTCTATTAAGCCTTGATTAACAATTTGCTCCAACATGCGCCACATTATTGACAATCAAGCTGTGGTTCAGCCACTTTTACGCCACGAAATGCTCCCATTGCCTTAAACAAAGAACATTTCAAAAGCTCTTCTGTGTCTTGTTTACAGAAACCGTAGCTTATATGATCTGTTGCAGTGAAACAGTTGATTTGAGAGCGTCAACGCTCACATTTGCAGCCATTTTTTGTAATATTCAACATGCTCACCATTATAACGAGTGGTCACAGAAGTCCAGTTGTCATAATTTTCTGCAAAGGATTTAGAAAAAAGAAAAATCCCCCACAATAATCAACAGAAAAGTGATTTAAACGATTCTGGATAAACACCAAATATATTCTTACGACAATAATTTTGTCCAAAACACATCAGCATACAGGCTCACAGGTTCTATTTCTGCGCCATATTGGGAAGTTTACATATAGGTCTGTAATTTTCTTTTCTTTTTTGGGGGGGGGGGGGGGGGTTCAGGCTTGTTCACTTCATCCCTGACAGGAACACACACAGAAACACACGGCAGAGCAAATGCAAAATTAGTGCAGCCCTCAAATTTCTGGGCATCGACCACCGTCACACATGCCAAGCTAACAGACCGGGCGCTGCTTGGGAGTCCAAGCGATGATCAGAGAGAGAGAGCGAGAGGGAGAGAAAGAGAGAGAGAGAGAGAGAGATGGGGGGGGGGGGGGGGGGGGGGGGGGGGGGGGGGGGCTGTGGAGCTGGCAGGCTGAGCTGTTGGCAGGAGTTGATGGTAATGATGCTTTGATTGGGACTGAGTGTGAGGCCTTCGAGACATGAGAGGGTCAGGCGGTGGCAACTCTGTTGATCACACACACACACACACACACACACACACACACACACACACACACACACACACACACACACACACACACACACACACACACACACACACACACACACACACACACACACACACACACACACACACACACACACACACACACACACACACACACACACACACACGACGAACACACATCAGAGACCCCCACCACCCCACCCCACCCACCACCCCCACCCCCACCCCACCCACCACCTCGTCCCCGAAACTCCCGTAACCGGGAACCTTCGCTCACTCACGCGACACCCCCTCACCGCTCTCCACGCGCCGTAGAGCCACTCGGGGGACGGAGCTTGCTCACATCACAGTTGGTCGCGTGACAGCTTCGCACTTTCATGCACTTTTGAAAAGCCACGACGCACTCCAGCGGTTTGCTGCCAGACACGCGCACACACTCGCCTGCGGGTTCGTCCTGACATGTTGACACTGCCACCAGTAAAACATGCAAATACCTACTACCACTTCTTTTTTATTTTAATCTCTTCAGCAACATATTTGTTGCTAAGTGCTCACGACTGTGGTGTTTGATAAACTGTACATAACACCTGTCAACCACTTCATGGAGGTGTGGGAGGGAATTTTCTGTTTGGAGTATCTGAATATACAAAGTTGATGCAATTTAACACAACGGGAAACAAGATTAAAGCTAAAATGTCTTGAAATTAGGCACAATTTATCATGACGTTGTGATTTTAAATTTTTTTTTAATAATTAACTGTAGAAATTGATGGAAATCATGAAGTTCCTTTGGTTCTGTGGCACAAACTTTGACCACACACAAATTATCTAAGAAAAAACAAACAAAAAAAAAAAAAAACTTGCAATAAGTTCTGCTGTATCGAGCAGAATGCCACATGCTTCTTCTCATCCGTATGAACAGCTGGTGTGCTTTGAGTCTGGCTGTAATGCGCATTTTGAATGGTTATAAATGACTAAGCAGCAGCTGGGTGTGTGTGTGTGTGTGTGTGTGTGTGTGTGTGTGTGTGTGTGTGTGTGTGTGTGTGTGTGTGTGTGTGTGTGTATTTGTGAACACCTGCAGTAAGTAGCAAACACATCTGTCATAAAAGCACTGCAGGTTGAAATAGTAACCGAGAACCTGCAGAGTGTTTTTTTTCCCCTCAGATGGCGGCATGTTTTTACCAGAATGAGCCACTGAACCAACTGTTCATCAGGATCAGAAGGAAGATAAAGCAAAGACTAGAACGGAAGGGAAAAAAAAAAAACCCAAATGAATCCACTGTCATCTCTAGCTGGCAGTGCGAAATCTTTGAAATCGCGAAGCAACAAGTCATCGTGTAAAGCATCTTCTGAGGGATTATGACAAGTGTTTACGAGGTGACGTCAAAGGGATGTTCGGTGTTTTCAAGTCCTTCAGAAAGACCCGAATTCAATGTAAAATGCATCACAGGTATCTGTGAAGGCTGATAAGGAAGCAAAGTGTAACTACGATTTCTGAACATCATCTGCAGAAGAAATATGTTGATCAAGAAATCCCCGGTGCACGTGAAGCAATGCAAGCTGGGAAAGTATGAGAACGCCCCCTTCGATGTCGGCTCTCCCCGTCACTGAAGCAGATTAATTTGGTGACTCGTCCACGGTTCACCCGACTGACCAACAAGGCATCTCATGTACATGCAGAGATTCTGTCATGCAATGGTGTAGGTTTTTTTTTTCCAATGTTGTGCCAAAGTTTTGTGATGAAAGGCAAAAACGTAGCGGAGAAATATTGCAGTCAGACTGAAGACTTGTAATGTGAGGGATTGTAACAGTTGTAAAAAGAAGTAGGTTGAGGGTTCGACTCTGGTCTGTGATGGAGTGGACTGGTGACCCTGCCAATCCATAGTTGCATGGCTGGAATCGGCTCTAATCGCCACGTGACCCTGAATGGGACGAAGCAACATGCAGGACAGTACGTATTGGACAAAGTGCACCCTTCATAATGTCAAATACTGCAGGAGTTCGATTCTCAACTTGGATCTGTTGCATTTGTACCGATGGATTTGTTCTTTAAATTAATTACCAGATTCAGACTTGGCACAGAGATGGATCGACTATAAGTCACATCATTTCTGAGCTGCCAGTAAAAACAGTGAGCGGATCAAACAGGGTCAGACAGCTTTAATTCAGACGCCGTTCCATGCCAGAGTGTACGACACGATCTGCGTGCGAGTGTATCGCACACGCTTGCACCAGTTTACAGCATGAGGCCATGTCCTGTATGTCTCAGCGGTAACCGCATCATACAGTCTTGTATTTCTCTACAACTATAACTATCTGCAACTATCTTTTGTGGGCCAAAATGTAGAGCCTCCCACGAGTTTTCACATGTATAGATGTCGTATCACAGTGAAGGTTACAGCTGGATGGAGGTGTGGAAGCCAGGAAACGCCTCGGAGGGTCTCACAAAGCTGTCACCACGAGTGCCTTTTTCCACGAGCCTCTCTGCTTCTCCGAATGTAAACCGGTGTCATTAGAAGTGATCCCACCTGTTTGACACAGAGCCCTGTTGGCCGCCAGCCCGCAGAGCTAAATAGCTCAATTTCAGCCCCCGACAGAGAGACAACACTCTTCTCCTCTCGCTCACTCTTTCGCACCGTAGCTTGTCCTCTCGTATTCACTCCCATGAAGCTTTTTCCTACCGTCTCACTCATACGCCAGTTCTCAGACTAAAGCGAACGGTCTCATCTCTCACGTGTGAGATACGAGCGTAGGAACACGTTGAGATGAAAAATGCAATCCACGAAAATCACCATGAAATCCCTGAAAAAGCAACTCGGGGTGTTTTTCACACCAGGAGACCAAAATATACAAAGATGCATTGTCGCTAGTTTGGTCCCAACGCTGGCAGAGCATCACGTTACCATGACAACCGAGCCCGACTCCATGAGAGCGCCACGAATAGGAGGCTACCGACGAGTACCAACTAGTGTTCATGAGGCTACAAGCCACAGAGCACAGCTGTTTCAACTACGGGAGCCACTGAAAACACAACTTTTTGAAAATGCTCCCGCTCCATCTCCATGGAAATGAGGAAAAGTGCAACTCGCGTTTCAGAAAGCGAAGCTGCCATTGTTGTTATTGTCTACTTGGGCCATGTGCAGAAGAACTATCTACTACGATTGTGGTGAGCACACGCGGTGGCAGCATTTCAAAAAAGTTGCGTTTTCCCCCCGTGGTTCTTAAAAAGTTTCCCGTCCACACGTCACCATGAAAATGACTCAAAACGATGTCGTACATATGGCAGGCCTGTATGTGGCGCTGTAACCCACCCAAAATACACTAAATAGGAATACACCAACGACGGAGAAGAAGACAAGGCGATGAATTCATTGTTCTGTAAAACAGAAAGCTGCGTTTTCAAGTTTCTCCGCTCTTGAACCCGTTTTTTTCAACAAACAAAAAATAAATAAATAAAAATTTCAGGCTCCTAAAATGCCGCGCCGTGTGGACAAATGGCCCAAAATCCCGCGGTTACATGAAAAGGTGTTGTCGTGTGTACAGGGCCAGACATTTTCACTTGAAGACGACGTGTAAACGGCGCCTCACGCTGCCTTGAAGAGTTGTGTTGCTTTACCTGAACATGTCTCCGAGTCCCTTCAGCATTCCTTTCTTGGCTTTTCCCTTGTCTCTGTCTTTTTCTTTGTCTTTGTCTTTGTCCTTGTCCTTCTCCTTCCCCCCTTCCTGCTTCTTCTTCTCCTTCCCTCCTTTGTCTTTGTCCTTCTTCTTCTCCTCTTTGGTGCGATTGGTGCCGTTAACCAGCGGCTTCTCGGTGCCGGACAGCGGCGTCTGGTCCGCCACCGTGGACACCGAGTCCCGACCCGACCTGGAGCTCTCCTCCGTGTCCTCCTCCACTAGAGATTAAATAAACAGGAGAAGAAAAAAACAAAAAAACATCCAGGAGACAAAGAAAAGAGATTGTGTGCTTTTTAATCACCAGATGGTTCAAGAAGTGGTTCATACTAGTCGATAGCCCTGACCATCCGTCTCAGAGAAGTGAGATTACTCCTCCTTAATCCAATTTCACTCCATATTACAAGTGATTTAAGAGCTCTGTTCTGTGATGAGACAGGAGCCATTAGAAAAAATTAGCTGCCGAACGTCAATGAATTAGTTACTATTTTTATAGCGCTATGGCCGGTTACCCGGCTAAAATACCCCATATTTAAAAACATTCCAAATTTTGTCGTACAGTTGTTAATGAGTCACGAGGGGAAATAATACTTAATACAGATTAAAGATTTCCACGTCTCGCTCCTAATTCTTACCGATTTTTATGTGCGCATCTGTGGTTGGTAAATTTTAAAGCCCATCTGCGCTTACAATGTTTTAAATCACGGGAAAATGAAAGAATTAGGAATAAGGCAGGGTGGCGAGGGGATTTTCGCTCATCTTATCACATAATTACATAATTGCCCGTCGCTGCTGGTGAGAGAACTCATGGGTGACCGAGCGGTTTTTGGACAATATGCCTTTTGTATGGTAATATCAGTGGAAATGGTTATTTTAATAAGCTTCTCCTTTTGGCTTCATTTCAATTGTAATTCTTGAAAATGAGGCTGAAGTAGTTGAGGCGGTCACAGCGGCTCTGGATATGCAGGGACGCTGGTGAGGTGGCACAATCATCCTCCCCCCACAAAAAAATATGCCACTTACTGACAGTAAGCATTCGATATCTAATGCTGCAGTGGTTACAGCCTGAGTCTTTTATATGCCGTCGCCACAAGCGGAGATTAAATGAGCCGGCGGACGCAGTGCATTGGTCAGAATTCAGTCACCGCCATGCATGAGCTTTAAAGCCACAGCAGAGTTGTTAGAGTCAAGTGCAAATAACACAATTGTCACATTTCAGGCGAATCCCACGAGTTTCCGGCCAGGACTCCCCCCCCCCCCCCCCGGGATTGCTTATTCTTACATGTCTCCATGCCCTCGTCGTCCTCCTCGGTGGCGGCGGGCCGGTCGTACGACTTGTCGATGGCGGCCCTGAAGCTCTCGTTGCAGCCCCGCCCCCGGATGATGCGGGGGCGGGGCCTGTGGAAGGGGAGGTCCCCGTTGAGGGTCACCTCCGCCACGGCCGTCTGCAGGCTCTCCAGAGAGCTGGATTTCTTCAGGCCCAGCGACGGCCCCACGTCCTTCGTGGAGGAACCTGAGGGTGCAGGACGGACACAGGGTGATGCATTGTGGGAAATGGGTAAAACATGATCCGATCTACTCCGTTTGCATTGGCCGTCTTTACTACTCTATGTCTCTTTATTAAGTCAGTTTGATTAACTTCAAACAACTGCAAAGGAATGTACATAGAGTTTTTCCCGAAGCAGTTCAAGTCAATTTGTGGAGAATCTGTTCATTACTAAAGTGGAGCAAAAGATCGACTTCAAACTTTTAAAAAAATCCAAGCAGGTTGATTGAGTTGAATTTACTATACAATCATGAAACTAAGCACTTGATTCATATTATATTTAGGTTATTCTGTTTTGTTTGAGCAGAAAGAAGCTCAGATAAAAGCGACAAAATCTAAAACGTGGACAAACAAAAGTGTTTCTTATTTATGCAGATTTGCAATTTAGGGTAAGATCCGGCTAATTCCAAGTCAGCAGACACGTAAAGGAAGTAATGAAGCAACGTATGTGAACTTTTTGTGAAATTTACTTTAGCGAAAACACAAGTTTGACACGTTTTCCAGATACAACACTATTGTGATGCGCCACCTAATCAGAACTTTGTGTGAGATGTCACTGTGGAATCATGATTGTGTTCAATCAGTAAGTCCACCGTTTATTAGGCAACACATTATTAAGAATATAATCTATAATAAATGAATCTCAAATCCCTCAAACTTCTCACATATTCTCATGAATGCTTTAAAAGATCTATATCACTCTGGCTTGCCTTTATTCTTTAGAATTTCTAATGACCTTCTTCATCCGAAATGCACAAAAATGCTCTGGTTTTACAATCAAAGGCGCAGATTTGTCAATAATTCTATTTGTGTAGGTGAACATAAGCAGTATGTATATGGGTCCCGTTTCATAACAACTAAATAAAGAGGAGCTTCTTTAAAAGCTAGAAATAATGGCCGAACACGTGATGAGATGTGAATGAAGCGATGTTACAGGAGGATTTTAGAGGGCAGACTGAGAGGATGTGAAACATGGGTTTTTTAGTCCTATACCAAACAGTGACTCAGCAATGTGACATTTATCTGACAACAAGTCACTTCCTGTCAGTTCCCAATAAGCAACGACTAAATCTGTCCAAATGTGACCTCAGTGACTTCCTGCTGTGTCTGCTTTGATTTTATGTGGCTACAGGACGATACTGCACAGTACTTAAGGGCTTTTGTTTTTTTTGGGGGGGGGGGGGGGGGTGGATTCTGGATTTCTGGGATTTGTTCCAGCCAACCTCACCCTGACCTTGAGAGTGAACACACACACACACACACACACACACACACACACACACACACACACACACACACACACACACACACACACACACACACACACACACACACACACACACACACACACACACACACACACACACACACACACACACACACACACACACACACACACACACACACACACACACACACACACACACACACACACACACACACACAGCACGATATAGAAGCAGAAAGAAAAGCAGATCCACAGGCGGATGATACACGAGAGATAATTCCAGAGTTCAGCTCGACAACCGCAAAGTGGGTTCAGTTCAGTTCACTGGGAATAAGTGACAAAATGAAAAGTGTTTGTCCAATTAGATGTTGAGAGATGCTGCAACTTTGTGAAAACTGACAGAAATAAATTGGGATGATGAGTTGAGAATTTCTGCTTCATAACGCCGCAGTAAGTATACATTATCATCAGGTTTTGGGGGGAGGATAATCCCATTTCTGCTTCATACCTAACGTGACTTCATCAGCAGATAAAAAGTGAAAGAGTCTTAACCAGGGGGTGTCAAACACCTTTTAGTTCAGCGGCCACATAAGCGGGGATCCCACTGCGCTGTTTGTGCCGGGACGGCCCCACTGACCAAAGTTGGTACAGAAAAAACTGTTATCACCGGTTACATTTTCCGTCACCCCCTCCGTTAAGGTACGCAACACCGAGGAATATATCTAAATATTCCATCGGCCAAAAACCCTCCCGTTGTGGTTGACATACGATGCTTTGCGCTCACTGGTCGTTCAGTTAACTCGGTTTATTGAAACGTCGGCGCTCCAGAGTTGGGCCTGGGTGCAATACCCTCCCGCCCCACCCCGCTCTGGACACATACTGCGGTGGGACGACAGCCATAGAGTCCAATTTCATCGCGAGCGGGTCGCATAGGTTTGTTATTCTTTATTTCATCCATAAGTAAAAAAATAAATAAATAAAATGAAAAAAACTTCCAATTCAACACATTTTAAATGAAAAGGAGCAGAAGAGAAATTCACTCTTATATCTGCCCCTTAGTTGCCTTTCAATACCTTTACGTCATCAACATTCTAAATATGCCCAGATTTACAGATATTTTTAAGCAGTATGTAATGTGCACAAGATGATCAACCAACTGATGGCTGACACCAACTGATGTTGAAGCAACAACAACAAAACAGAAAGCTCTTAGTAGAAAATCCCACTGCAGCAACTGTGGAAGAAGCACCTGTTTCACCTGTATAGGTTCATCCTCCTCATCCTCCCGAGGCTAAAGGAGCAATCAGCTCCGACAACAACGCGCTATAATCAAACTGGACGCTGTTTGTTTCAGCGGGAAAGGAAACGGATCGATCGCGCGTGCGTGTGTGTGTGTGTGTGTGTGTGTGCGTGCGTGTGCGTGTGACACACACCTCCTGACTGACTACAAATTTCATTACAAGCTGCGGCTCCCAATGAAAATAACCATCAGCAAAATTGGAGAAACATGACAGTTTAATTAAAGTAAGACTATTCGTACAGTGGTGCGGGCATAATTTCAGCTCCCATATGGCACCTTTCACCGGCTCGGAGCGCGCGCGGCGGATAATGAACGGAGGAGGAGGGGAGAGAAAGATAAGGTGAGAAGGTACGGAGGTAAATGAAAGAGTCACTAATCTCCTGGGCGGTGTCACTCCGGGGGCGGCGTGGGAGGCGGCCCGCCGAGTACACAAGGCCTGACGTGAAGCGGCAGAGAACAGGAGACGGGACGGAAAGGAGAAAGACATGTTTCAAGAAAAATAAAAGTAGAATAGTGGCTCTAATAGTTTGTGAATGGAAACGGTTTGCAGACCAAATTTTGTTTTAATCTAAACGTGAAGTGCCCAGAGAAAACAGAGAATTAACTATCTGCTGCTCTCATTGCTCTCTTGACTCCGGTTCCGCCTGCTCCTCCCACAACCCCATTTGAAATGAACATCTTTTATTAACAGCAACACCTGCAGCTATTTCTATTCCCTGCATGCACCCCGTGTTTAACTGAGGCCCTGTATCGCTAAAGAAAAGAAGAAAATATGATCTAAAGAAAAATTATAATATCTTCAGATGTTCTAAAATGACCAAGTATAACACAAAAAGTGAGTCATTCTACGTAGATAAAGTAACACTTTTATGTTGTTTTTGCAAAAAAAAAAAAAAAACTTTCTAATTGCCTTTTTAACATGTAACCATATTCAATTTAAGCAACGTAACAGTATTTGTGCTTGAGTACAGATTTTGAAACGCTGATATATGATAACATGATGAAAGTTTCTTTATGCAGTTCATAACAGGATATTTTTGTGACATATCACATATCTATCCTTCTCAATCTCAAATGTTTTATTAAAGAAAATGCCATAAATTATTTTCAAAACATCAGGGAAAAAAAGGATATTTGTGATCCCATTTGCATATTGATCGGAGTTGAGGAGAGTCAGAGACCCACTTCAGCGATGTTGTGATTTCAATTATTATTCCGAACATAATGCCATTGGCTTCCTTCAAACAAAACGCAACGCTCATAAAATCAATTTGACTGAAACATATTGAAATTTATTCAAATGACCTGCCAGAGCCGGAGAATAATCTCAAATAGCAAGTCTGCAGACAGATACTGTTTAATTTTAGCCGAGCAGCTCGCTCACTGCGAGGCCGACTTAGAAAACAGACCATTCAAAATAAAAGGAGACTCGGGAATCACCTGACACCAGCAAACTTATTGAGCAGATTTAAATATTTCACCAGTTCACTCATCGAAATCCAGTGAAGGTCTAAACTGGGGCTGCACAATATAAATTCAACATCAACATGCAGAATCAACAAACAAAAGTTCCATAATTTTCAGTCTTGAAAGTTACAACTGGAAGTTTCACTCACATTGGGAACAAATATTTTATTTTGAACTACAAACATTGATTTTATTTTTCCAGAAAATAAGGCCCCGTTTAAAAAAAACTACTTCTTCAAGGAAAAACGCAAACGTTTTTGTGTTTTGGGGGTCAGTTTACCTAGACAACAGGGCTTGGAGGCCCTGAAAATTGAACTTTTCGAAAATGGTCCAACTCCGTTTCCATGGAAACGGGGGGAGGGGATTTTTTTTTTCGGGAAACGCTCCGACTCCGTTGCCTTGGGAAAACCAAACTTTTTGAAAAGGCTCCAACTTCGTCTCCATGGAAACAGGGTAGCGCAACTTTTCTCAAATTGTTTTTAAAACGTTGCCGTGTAAAAACAGAAATGGACAAAAACGATGCGTTTTCACTCGAAACGTCGCGCAAACGGAACC
This sequence comes from Lipophrys pholis, assembly GCF_963383615.2. Lineage (NCBI taxonomy): Eukaryota > Metazoa > Chordata > Actinopteri > Blenniiformes > Blenniidae > Lipophrys > Lipophrys pholis. Next base: position 50,042,376 of record NC_137635.1, read on the forward strand.
GTAGGTGTCTTTTCTTGATTTTCTCTTTACACTCCCTTCATGATTGAAGTGTTTCGGGTGAATCTTTAGTCTCGGCGTCAAGAGAGGTTTGTACGTTTCCAATCCCCCTTGTGTTTTGGCCTAATAGAATCCACCCTGTTTGATTTAAGTGCCCGAGGTTTATTTTCTCTTTGTGGGCCCCTGGTGTCACTTTACCGCCTTTTTATTTTTCAAACAATGTGTGCTCTCCACTAAGTACAAATGAGCCATGCTCCATTTACCAAAGCCAAAATACGATCATCCTGCGGAAAGCAGAGTCTGTGACAGCTCCGAGAGGGGAAACGGCCGTCCACAAACCCAGAGCTGTGATTGGTTTATTGACACAGGTTACAGCCACATGGTAGACGCGGACAGTTGGCTGGCTGCGGACAATCGCCGGGCTGTGTCCCGAGCGGCATCCATAACCTTCGTTCTGCTTCATAAATCCCTATGAGAAAATGTCCTCTGGGTGATCCCATGAACTCCATAAAACCCGTCTTAAATGTTTTTGGAAGTAATTATTTCCTGCTTCTGAAACATAAAGTAGTGAGTTTGACCTCCAGTTACTTAACTATTACAAAGATCTTTTCGGATGACATTAGGAAACTCTTTTTTTTTTTTTTTTTAACAGAATAGTTAAGTAGTTAAGCTGGATGTTCCATCTGTAAAACATTAAGAGCTGAGTCACGATATGACTCAGCATAACAAGGCAGTTTAATAAAAGCTATAAAACAAGAGGATCGATAGAAATCTGCTGGAGGCTCGAAATACACATGAAAAAAGTGAGTCAGTGCAGATCTGACGCTTGGAGAATAATAATATGAGGAATATTTGTTGAAAAATGGAAAAATGTACATGTCCTCTCAGGATACAAACGTAACCTCATCGCATTCAAACGACTGCAATAGATCCAAAACCGTAGTTCAAGTCAAATCACTTGAAATAGCTTAAACTCCACTGTTTTGATTTCAATTTTCTTTTATTTGACAGTCTGTCAATGTAAACTATATTCATCCTACCATATAAGTAAATCAGCTCTCGAGCTATTTTCAAGTACGACCAAAGTAACTTGACCTGAAACAGAGATTTGATTTTAACAATCTTTCAATCCATCTTCACTTTGTAATCATTGAAATGCAGCTTTAAAAAATACAAAAAAAAAGAAGAAAAAATTCTTAAGTAAGAATTAAACATCATCTGTTGATAAATAGCTTTTTATTGTGGAACCTATTCTACTTTCTATTATTTTTTTTTTTTTTTTAAATCCATGTAAATGATGTGAACTTTTCCGGAGCCATATAAAAAGTCTAATTGTGACCGATCGTTTCAAAAAAGCAGCCATTGATGTCAGAAACCATTGTTATTTTCTTCTCACTTTTGCATGAGGACTAGCTGTGTTTAAAGCTGTAATTACATGCCAAGTTTGTACTTTTTTCTTTCTTTTCTGGCCGTTATCGGATTACGTAACAGTTTCAGCTGACTCATCTGTCGCCGCCGTTTGGCAGACGTACATTATAAATTATGCAGCAACCTCATCCACGCTGACTCATGCGATCATAACCTGATTGAAAGTTAAAAACGGGCGCCTCTCCATCGGCATTGTGGCCCACACACTGTTTTGACGAATGCAAAAATAAAGATTGGACTATCATCTTGTGTTTTCTCTCACTCGGCCTTGCTCGATCTTCGCCCGGAGGACACTTTTTAAATCTGAGTCGTGCATTTACCGATTCTGGTTCTTTTACTGGTTTTGTCTCGTTGAGCAGCGCGTCAATTTTCCTGTGAAGAACTGAAAAATGCTTTAAATGAGTCATTGATCCACAAACTGATGAGATCTTTTCTTTCTTACAGTGTAAAGCTCACCTTGTATGTGTCCGTGTCTCTCTCTACACACACACACATATATATATATATATATATATATATCTATCTATGTCTCTCTCTCTCTCTCATCAGTCCTTCTGTCTAACTCTCTCACTGATTTTGGAGGCAGGCCCTATCATTCACTGGAGACAGTGAAGGTAGACGAGACCTGACAGTGACAGATGACTGCCTGTCAGCTCACTGCCTTAACCAAGGACGCCGCGCTTTCTCACCCTGTCGCGTCGCGAGCACACATACACACAAAACAATTAGTGCTAAAGCTGCATCTCCGACTAAAGAGAGGAAATCGAAACTGTAGTCACCCAGCTGCTTTCGCGACTGTGTTCGGTTGGCGACCTTAAAAAAACACTGCGGCTGAAAACGGCGACACTCCGCCGACAAATTCGACTTGTCACGAGCGACTCCCGACGTCGAACGCGGGGGAGACGCGAAAGAAAGGCGACGAGCATAATCTGCAAGTTATCAGGGGGATTTGTATTTGCAGGATCAATACGTGCAATTTAATGCCCGTGTCTGTTGTTGCTGCACAATTTCTGTCATGTCTTGTACCTGTTATGAGCTGATCGATTTTGTGAAGCCGTGTGCCGAGGCTGGATAAGGGTTTTATTACTGTATGTGCTTCATAAATAAATATCTTCATTTTCATACATCTCGGAATTAAATAGCTGCATTGAGGAAACTGATGGCTTGGACAGACGTGAGAAAGTGTGTAGAACTTGGAACTATTTAGACAAATGCTAGCTTTGACACGATGAAACCAACGCCTTGATACAAGTGACACAGAGTGACACAGTGACAAGACCCCAAGTTTGAACCTTAGGCACCTTTCTGTGTTTCACTTGTACAAAAGGTCTCTCCAGGTTTTCTTCAATGGTTTGAAACACGTCCGAGTTTAAGCGGTGTCCAGGGTGCTCTCTGCCTTCTGAGAATACCTACCACCGACCTGAACCAGGGTTGGAATCCCTCCACCCACAAACTGTCCGTCCGTCCTATGCTTTTCTCTCGTTCTATCCTCTAAGCCTTACCGGAACAGCTACATTTCTCCACTTCTGAGTCTCGTTCTGCAGGTTTCTTCCTGTGAAAAGGAAGTTTTTCCTCTCCACCGTCACATGTGGAACTGTTGGGATTTTCTCTGTAAAAGTGGCTTGAAATGACTGTGCTGTATTTGGCGCTACAGAAATAAATTGAATTGAATCGGCAACCCTAAGTTGGATAAAACGTTAAAGAAAATGGATGGATACATCTCCTTTCACCCTCAGATTCTTTCCATGAACTGATAAACCAGTGATGGAGATCACGGCTGAGGCTAGTTTTTTCGTCTAACTTGAGCGAACCGGTCTTACCTGCGTCGGCCTCGGGACGAGGGGTGAGGTTAATCTCGTCGGCTACTGTTAAAGGAAGAAGGGAGGGAGAAAAAAAAGAGAGAGGGGGGATACAAACATTTGGGGTTTCAGTTAGTGCTCACGGCATTCCACATGCAACATCCAGGTAGCAACGGCAAACATCTGAAGGGGCTTCGTCTCAATTAGGGTCGGACACCATGCGAGACATGAAAGGGGGGTGCGGGAGATGGAGATGGGAAATGAAAAGAGGCTTCTGAGGATAGCAATCAGACTTGTTGTGATATCAACATGGCACACAGCAGCAATCTGGTCGGGAAGATTAGATATGATTATAGGGAGTGCGAGCAGAGACTGTTGCAGCCAAAGCAATCAGCGGCTGTTCGGAGCCATTTCAAGGTGAATCAACATGGCGAAGTTCTTGACTTTGGAGAGAGAAGTGGAAGTCTGTTTTCATACAAAGAGGCAAGAGGGAGGGACGCATTTGAATAGAAAGGAGCATGTCGGAAACATAAGAGAGTGAGTGTGTGAGCGTGTGTGTGTGTGGGCTCAAGGCTGTGCAATTTATTTGTCAGGATTTTAGCTGACCAGAGCACGCTCAGACTTCATCAGATGACAGAGGACATGAAGGCTCATCACGCAAAACCTATTTTTCACCTTTCTGTTTGAATATAAGTTGGGGACGTCTGATATTCTGGCAAATAGATGCAGCTTTTACGCAGGCTAAACCTGTATTTAATGTACGTGACCTTGTTAATTGTCAAGTCAATGGACCTCAGTCTCTTCCTGGGGAAACTCCTTGCAACTGTTGAACCTAAAGTTTGGAAAGAAGTTTGAACTCTTGTACCTAGATCCATGCTCTTGGACTTGCGTGTCTTGATGATCTCCAGCTGAGCGGCGTCTCCGAACTGCTTGGTGCGCTTCTCTGACATACTCTGGCGTCCGAAACCTTCCCTCTGGAAAGCACCGTCAGCCTGGCTGTCATCTGGATTCAAACAGCTGGAAGGAGAGAGAGAGAGAGTGAGAGGAGGGTCAGAGAGAAAGGACGTAGACCAGGGGTATCAAGCTTGAGGCCCGAGGGCCAAAACTGGCCGCCAACAGGCTCGAATTCAAACCGCAAACTGTTAAGTTTTTTTTTTTCTAAATAAATGTCTTAAAACTAGCGAACACAACACAACACTGTGTCTCGAGCTGAGATGTTGGCGATGCTTCCTTGAAAAACCTCATTGCTATCAAACCAGCCTCAAAGCCATGCTGTCAGGGTGAGTTTGTAAAAACATGCATAATGCAACAGTTATAGGAGAATTTTTTGGGGGGACATTTCACTGTATTTTGCACCAGAAGGATTCATCAAAATTGGCTTTTCTTTGCAAATGTAGTCATTTTCCAAAGCAATTGTTTGGTTTTAAGGGGGAAAAAATTGAAATAGGGGAAAATATGAAGAAGAAAAAAAATGAAATATTCATGGTAGCTGTGAAAGTGGATCTATGAGGGTATGAATATAATACTTGGAGCAGGAATGGACAGGTTAGAGAAGACATTGGAAAACAGAAAAGACAATGCAAGGCTAAAAGAAATTAAGAAAGACATCAGAAATATTTGATGATAAATAATACGATAATATAAAAATGGACATGCGTTGGTTGCAGTCCGACATTATATTGATTTATTTATCTTCCTCAAACACAAACACTGAGGAACCATGAACATCTTTTCATCAGCACCGTGCCGATACAGGAGAGACCCGCCTCCGCCGACACTTCAATCAAAGAGCAATCAATGGAAGGAACACACACACCTACACACACCAACCAACAGCATCAGACCCTCGCTGGCCTTGAGCACACGCGACCTTTCAAACACCAAGTCCAACATTCAGCGTTCACAGAGGCAGAAACCTCGGGGTGATCTGGAGGAGTGAAAAGTCCTATTTTCTCGCCCACCTGTCATTCTGAACGGGCGGCTCTTTGGCCCACGATGGAGTCACGTCTGCAGTGAAGACCACGTCGTCGTGAGAGCTGGACGAGGACTGGTCAGAGAGATTTGGCGGGAGGAGTGGCGGCCGGTCGTCCTCGATGATCACGGTGTCATCCTGCGGCATGTTGACGGTTGGCGACAGCTGATAGTTCCCTGAAAGACAGAAAAATGCAGATTTTTTTTTTTAATTATCTTGAAAGACAAATGTCCTGCTTTGCTTGTTCGAGTCGGTTTCAGGTGTATTTCCTTGATTCAAAAGGAAAAATCTCCACACTCTGTTTTTTCATGACATTTTTTACCAAGTTAGAACTAACCAATATGTATAAAATATGATCAAATGTATAAAGGAAGTCTGTCATATTTTGTTATGGATCCAACTTCACCTCTCTGGTCTTTGTTACATTCAAATATTCCAACAAACTTCAATAGAGTAGCACTATAGTACATTTACAAGTGTCCCAAACTCCATACAAGATGCAATCAGACTCAAACCAGAGTCTTTCTGAATCTGAGGTGACAGTGCATACCGCTATACCACCATGCCGCGTGTTCTAGTCAAGTTAAGAATGCAAGACTTGTGAGAAATCTATAAAAAAAAATAGGAAACTAATATATGGTCTCTTCAATTCAATATATCCCAAAGTTGCAGATACTACTTTATTCATATGAATGAAAGTCACAGATTATCTGTGTGTCTGCACACCTAAAACTTGTCACGAGCTTCGCAACAGTTTTTTTTTTTTTTTTTCCACTTTCTGGGTGTTTTATCTCTCGCATAAATTATGAGTTTATTGTCAGAGTGAACAGTTTTGTTCACGCAGTTCACACTCGGCCGCCAGTCTGTTTGGTAGCAGATTGAAAACTTAAGTAAATGTGACTCCAGTTTATTTTTAATTCCGACTGGAGAAGTTGTGAGAACTGATCGCACTTATTAGCAAACACCGATTTCCAAACAATTTCAACTTTAGCGAAGGGATGAAATTCAAGATAGAGTGTCTGATTAATTAGGAGTTAAGTTATAAATCAAAAACAAAAAGAGGAAATTTGTTTCCAACACACGGCTATTATTAAAGCATTAGAGAATTTAGCAAAGGAACATGTATGCCATTAGAAAATACAAAATAAAATACAAGTTAACTTCTCAACACACCAATCTTTTTTTGGAGTTTTAAAGCAGAATCAAACCGCTTTTGTTCAATCAGCTTTCACAGAGAAATTTGGCAACATCCATAATAATGTTTCCATGTCAAAACACTGCGCTTATTTCAAGCTGTGACCTCACAAATAAAAGATAAAAAGTTCCCTGTGCCGAGGCGGGAATCAAATAGTCCTCTTTCAATGCCGCTGAAAAGCAAGAGCTTAAAAACTCCCATTGATATGCAGCGCATGACTTTGTCTTTAATCTCTATTTTGAAATTGGCATCAAAAACGAGGGGGAGAGAGGAGGGAGGGGGAGAGGGGGTGGAGAGGGGCAGCTTCATGAAAGCTCTCTGTGCTGCGCTGGGGGAGAAGGTTTGTTTGTCTTTAGAAAGTGTTTGGGTTTTAAAGCCACAGACCTGCAGCTCTGAGCCAGGTGTGCCGTTTGAATGCAGGGGGCTCTGGATGTTAGGACCACCGGGGGCTGGGGCCTCTGGGTGCTGGGACCACCGGGTGCTGGGACCTCTACATACCAGGACCATTGGGTGCTGGGACCACCGGGTGCTGGGGCCTCTGGGTACTGGGACCTCTACATACTAGGGCCATTGGGTGCTGGGGGCTCTGGGTGCTGGGGCCTCTGGGTGCCGAGCCCAACAGGTGCTGTGGCTCCCAGGTGCAAACACCAATGGGTGCTGGGACCATTGGGTGTTAGTGCGTCCGGGTGCAAGGACCATCAGTGCTCGGGCCTCCAGGTGCAAGGACCATCGGGTGCTCGGCTTATTTTGCAGTAGAACCATCGGATGCCTCCAGGTGATGGGACAATCAGGTGATAAGACCATTGGGGGACAGGACCATAGGGTTAAAAAAACATCAGATCCTGGAGTCATTGGGTGCTGTGGTCTCTATGTACTAGGACCATTGGGTGCTGGGGCCTCCGGGTGCTAGGACTATCAGGTGGTATAAGCATCAGGTGACAGGCCCTCTGGGTGCAAGGACCATTGGGTGTCAGGTTCATCAGGTTCCAGGATCGTCGGGTGCCAGGAACATAGAATGCTGGGGCCTCCAGCTGGCCTGAGTGAATGGCCTCATGAAAATAAGCAGATTGGAGGAAACCAAAGCGGAGACGGGAACACGTGTGAATGTGGGAGGGTGGAGATGTGCGTGTGTGGAGGTCAATTAAACAGTCATTGGTCGCTGTTTGTTACTTTTGGTGAATGAGGAGAACTTCTTAAGTGGAGTTTTATTCAAATGAACTCATTATGCACTTTCTCCTGGCACGACCCCAGTTGGTAACTGAACTGCTAAGAAAGTGCAACACTTCCTTTCAACTTCCACCATTATCCCTGATTTTGCGATGTGCATACTAAATAAACAGCCAATGGCTTTAATGTCCCATAGCTTGAATACAATCAAAACATTCTTAACTATAAAAGCATTCGCTTATGCAACACAAACATTATGAAAGCTTTCAGCCGATGGAAGAGTTGAGGTTAAAGGGTTGACATGAACTATTTAAACATGACTAGTAATGCTTGATTAGTTCACAAATTATGGGTAGTTGATTGAAAAAAGACCAACCTAACGACCTTCTAATTGAGAAATATGCAAACTATCTGAATACTCGATGCTTGCATGTAAGAACAAAGCGTGGGAGTGTATGCCCTTGACACCATTGAGCTTTTTCCTGTATGAACTACAACTGTTTTAGTGCTTTCAGTGTGTGTGAGTGTGCGCCCTCCTCTTGGCCCCCTCCCGCTGCGTATGTTTGTTAGTCACTGCAAATTTAGGAGTCTGGGTGAGTCCTCTGCACCAGCACAGCCACACACACACACACACACACACACACACACACACACACACACACACACACACACACACACACACACACACACACACACACACACACACACACACACACACACACACACACACACACACACACACACACACACACACACACACACACACACACACACACACACACACACACACACACACACACACACACACACACACACACACACACACACACACACACACACACACACACACACACACACACACACACACACACACACACTGTATACAAATGTCCGCACACATGTGCACTCACAAAACCACTTAATCCCATTTCCCTAAGCAGTCCAATGCGCAACACTGAGAATCCCATCAATGTCACAGAATGAATCACTGCAGCACAATCAACTGGCAGCAAGTGAGTAGAAAACCAATGAATCTGTCAACGAGGCTGGTAAAAGAAGGAGGGAAAAAAAAAAGGGGGGAAGAAGGAGGCTTTGTTTTAGTGCCAGCACCCGAGGGCAGCCGTCGGCCAGCAACAATGCCGCTGCCAAGCGGACGGATCGCCTAACGTCACCTGAGCACCAAACAGATAAACGTACTGTACGATCGGCAATGGAACAATTATGGGTAACTCAAAAATAAAACTACCAAATCCCAGGAGAATATGGACTAGGAGTCCAGCAGCAGCATTTCAGAGAAGTTACATCCCCCTGTTTCCACGGAGATGGAGCGTTTTCAAAAAGTTGCACTTTTATTTTGTAAACAGACAAGTCTTCTGTTTTCCCTTGAATTGCTGTTGTGTAAACCTGAGGATTATGCTCGGCATCTTAATTTGGGGGACGCTGGATTTCCTGATTATTATCACATGAAGCAATTTCTAAAATAATAGTTGCTTGACACGGTAAGAAATAAAAATGATAAACAATGGCATCTGGAGCTCTGGTATAGGTGAGGTAGCCAAGCAACCATTGTAACAGATATGGCCGTCCATCATGAATAAACTACTCTCAGTTTGAAAATCTGTGCAGTTTAAATGTAACAGGTTTGAACACAACTTCTTTCCTTATTTCAAATAGTCTCTTCTTTTCCCCCATTCACTCTGCTCAGGCGGCCTCCTTGTGACGTCTCACTGTATCGTAATGACCCGATGGACTTTCTCTAAAGCTACTAAATGAAAAGGGAAAAGATGCTCTAAACGTGAGAATAACAGGGAGTGAAAGACAAAAAAAGGAGTTTTTCTATTGCCCCCTCCTTCCCTCTCGATTTAAATTTTGTCTTGTCTCCATCTATTTGCATAATTAGGAAGGAGGTTATTGCCAGGGGTGCCGGGCCTTGAAAGCTTTTGGCCTGAAGGAATAATTAAGTCGCTTTCTTATCCATTGGCATCTTTCAGAGTGCACAAAACCAGCGAGTGATCTAAGAGCGTGCGGGGCGAAACGAGAAGCCGATATGTGCTGAATGGAGATGATGTTGTCTTCTAAGAAAGCCCTAATGCATGATTTATGTTGGGTGGCACCCCCTCACAACTACAGAACAGACTTTTTCTTTTCTTTTTTTTTTTTCTGTGGAAAGACACCACCCCTCCCTCCGGCGCACGCACACACACACACACACACACACACACACACACACACACACACACACACACACACACACACACACACACACACACACACACACACACACACACACACACACACACACACACACACACACACACACACACACACACACACACACACACACACACACACACACACACACACACACACACACACACACACACACACACACACACACACACACACACACACACACACACACACAGGTTTTATTTATTCAAGCTCGGCTTGCTGAGCATGCAGAGCTCGGCTTGGTGTTCACACTCTTCTGGGAACTGCAGCGCCGCTCTTCTTCCACAGAGGGTCCCAGCGGCTGAGTGTGGTGCTTTTTCCAGATCACCACATTTCTGCTTATTCACGAGAAACCTGATAAGATGAAACAGCTCGTGCGATCATCAGCTGGGATTCTAACTCAAGACCACACACAGGGTTTTTAAAAAACAAAACAAAAAAAAACAAAATGGTACACAGCCTCCAGCCAGTACCTCATTACACGACTTCGCCCAAGTGCATGGGAGTGCTGGGTGAGCCGACCCAAAATTACACACAAACACACCACAATTGTTACCCTCTGTGTAGTGGTATGCAGACAGTACGGTGCTCTCTTTGTTTGGACGGATCCGTCTCTGCTCGACCAAGTCCGATGACGTATTGCCTCGGCATCACAGGGGCATTTCGATTGCACTTAAATCAAGGAAAGAGGCATAACTGATTCTAAAAAGGAGTTTGAGCTTTGTGATGTTACAAATGAGAATATGACCACATCAAAAATCAAAAAGAGCGGCAAGAACTCTCAGCTATAGTCAAGAAACTGTTGTTGGAAACTGAAGGCACACATAAGAAGAGAAGGAAAATAAGGGATTAAAAGGAGTTTTATAGTTTGAGAGTCACCTGGAATAGCAATCCAACGCGATCGTTTCTTCATGCGAATGTCTGCGTACTCGCCACTGTTTATGTTTATCGCGTATTGCTCTGTGCATGCGTGTGCATGAAAACGACATCATTTTCTGCCATTTTTTCAAAAGTGTGTTGCTCCAATGAGCGAATCAGAAATCAAACCCTATACAGTATAGTGTCATCGGGGGTTTAGCCAATCCCAGTCAAGGTAGGCCTCTCCCTTTAACCCTCCCACAATTAGGTTGCTCTGCTCTTCCTAAAATGGGCATGTGTGGGCGGAGCCAGTCCAGCACACACAGACACAGCATATTCTGAATGCAGCTCATATGATCCAATATTTTAAAGGATGAAAATCAAGGAAAAGCTGGATTTGGGGCAATAAACTTTGAATACAACATGTTTGGACCAACAAAAGCCATGTGAAAGTGTTGAAAAGCTGCATAATATGACCTTTTTAAAAACCAGTGAAGTTTCCAGCATGATTTCACATATTTGCAGAGACATTCTCACTACTTGTTGCTCGAACCAAAAGAAAACCAAGGCGGCGTATACACAATTGTTTTATTACTATTTGTGCAATAATACCATATTTAAAAGTTGACTTCAGGTCACTGCTAAGAAAAGCAACACGAGGAGTACAGCAGCTTAAACCCAGAGCCCCCCAGACTTTATCCTCTTTGCTTTCGGCCCACAGTGGCAAATTAAACAACATTTCAAATAAGGCTTTAATCCTTTCCCCACCTCTCCAATCTCACTTTTATACAAAACTAGAAAAAAAAAAAAAAGAAGCTCTGCTTTAATATCTCTAAGCGCTTGGGAACAAAACCAAAAACAAAAAACTGACCGACATTTCTGGGTTTTAACGACTTTCTTGAGTTGAACAGATTTGGAAAACACATGTAAAAAACATTTGTCATGATAAAGTGGGGTTGAAATTCATCCTAAAGTGGTCGGGGGGGAAAAGAAGAAAGGAAAACACTCCACTGGGCTGATTAACTGTTTAATAAGCAGGGAAAAGGTCTCCCATGTCTGTGATAGCAATTAGAAAAAGGCCGTCGCTCCACAGGCCGACACGTTTCCTCCATCTGCTCTCTGGAGGACTTTAATATGCAAAAAGAAAACTGACATTACGCTGCCGGGCCCAGCTGATTCAAAGCGGGGGAGACACAGAAACAACGTACACGTGACGGAGGATCAGAGCGCAGGTGTAGTATTAACAGCGCGGGGTCTTAAAAGAGTTAGAAAACACACATTGTGTGGTTTTTTTTTCAATAATCCTCACAAAGTCACCACACTTCAGCAGAGAGAGGCGGGGACATTCAATTTAAGCACAGACATCGTTGGTGTAATCCTTCCTGCCAACGCCAACGACTGGAAGCTACTCTGCTTTCTGAACATCATTTAATCTGAGAGGAAGATTTAGATCAGGGATCAAATCGCTGCAGATATGAATTCATTCTTTTTTTTTTCTCCCATCAATTGATTTCTTTCTTTTTTTCTTTTTAATTCTGTCAACTGATTTACCACCAGATTACCAAGCAAGAGAAACTGATGGATCCATTATTTGATGTCAAGTAATTATTGACACAATTTACTTGAAAACTCGTGATTCGTTTTCCGTTTTCTCTTGCTTTGTTGTGTTAACAATCCACTTTCTGAGTACTGGCACAGACCTGAAATCTACCCTCGGTCTGGATTATTTATCAGCTGCTTTCGATTTGTCAACAACAACAACAAAAAAAAGTCTCCCTTGTTTGGAGTTTCTGCAGTTTTTCGTCATTTTCTTCTGTCTGTATCATCTTGGTTTAAGTTTGTCTTTGCCCGTGTCTTTACGATCTGAAAAGCAGTTAACACTCCTCTCCTCCCCAAACCATCTGAAGATCGTGACTTTATTGAATCTCGGCTTAAAATTCTCTTTCATTCCCCGAATCTGTGGATGCGATCGACTTTCAGCAGAGCTGAAGAAAGCGCTGGGGACTCGAAGTTGCAAACATCATTGACGGGTCGGATGAAGAAAGAAAAAAAAACAAAACAATGTTGTTTCTCATATTCAAGCTGAGAAACAGTTTATCTCTTGTATATGTATCTGCCTTGACCCCTTGTACTTTACATTCATTGGAAGGTCAGACTGTTGGATGAATGCAGCGACTGCCACTTCATCTATTGACGCTCTCTTGTCACTCAGAACTTCTTTCAATGTTCAATGCCAGCCGCCAGTCTGCATGAGCGGTAAAAACAGACCTCAAGAAATTCACTTTATTGGGCGTTGATTAATGAGGCAGGGTTAGTAATGGCTAATTAAAGAAAAAAAAAAAAAGTGATTAAAAGTTGGTGTGTCCACTCAACTCTTTCAGTTCATTAAAAGGTATTTGCCGACTCAGCAGAAAAAAAATCTGTATTTTCATGCACCTCAATACATGCGGATTACTAAAAGCAAAGAAACAGTTTGGGTCATCCTGTACTTCTGCCCGGTCACACCATCTGCTCCTCCTTTTACCTCGCAGATACGTGACCAACCATCCCTGTCCATTGTCCGGATGCAAAACGAGTGCAATCCTGCACACGTGCGCGCAAAGCTCCCGCACGCCAACACGAACAGGCCCGCTAATCTCCTGCACCTTGGCCAACAAACACACTCACTTCCAAATCTACTCGAAGCCTGTTTGAGCAATGATGGGCAGGTCATGGAGTAACAGGGAGACTCACAGATTTCCCTTTTTTTCCTCCTCTGTTTTTCTAAATCTACCTCAAACTAAACAACTCAATGATCAGCCATATATTTATGACCACCTGACTAATGATGCTTAAGTCAACAAAACAATTCAGCGCAAACCCCAACGATCCCACAAGCAATATTTTAAGGAAGGTAAATTCAGTCACAATGAAGGAGTGACATCTTAATGGATCCGAAACATCCACATGGGTTAAGCCATCACTCTGAAAGCATTATTATGGACCATATTCTGCCTACAAAAGGTGTATGATCCAGCAGAAGAAAATGCCATTTAATAACACAGAGTAAACAATGAGGTGTGCAAATGTATTTCTCAGAAAAAAAATTAAATACAATGAAAATGTGCATATTTTTTTTTAACCTAATTGAAATGTGGGACATACATTTGAAATTTAGGACACACACACTGAACTATTTTGAAGCTTTTTTTGAATAATTTCTTTATACTTTTTGCTTATAAGTGATGAAGAGAGTATTTTCAAATATTACAAACAGAACAGTTAATTTTGGAAATTATATTGTCATTTCTAAGGATCCATCGGTAAATATTAAAACAGATCACAACGTCCAAGGTTTTTCCCAGTAAAGAAACACTGTCTGCATTATACGATTATACCAAGACCGGATGCAAATGTGTCCGGCCACTGTAGTAACTTTCAGTGGCGGCGACACACACATTGTACAACATTACATCCATTTATAATATCAGCTTTTCCAGCAGGAATAACAGTAACTTTTGACCACAGGGGTCAGCTTTCATTTTCTATGTGCATCAGTGAGCTGTGACCACTTGTGACCTGATCGCTGGTTCACCAGTTCTCCTTTTTCAAATCACTTTGGTCCTGACAAATACAGACTGAGGACATCCTGCAAGAGCGAGCATTCTGGAAATGCTCTGACCCAGCTGTCTAAATGTCATAATATTAACCTTGTCAGAGCTGCACACTATTTTTTTTTTCCGCTGGATAAATGGGTTTCACAAATTCTCAAAATTTTACCATCTCTCAATATATAACGTAACACTTGTACAACAATAATGTAAACAAAAAACAAAAAAAGACCAGAAATTACCTTAAAAAGAGTGACTCATAAATAAAATAATTGTGTACTGACCTATTGTGCGTGGCATCATTCCTTGTCGTGGCATTAGGTTGTCATCAAGCCCCTCCAGGCCACCGTAGAGAGAGTGCGAGATTCTCCGCTCATGGTCATCCAGGGAGGTGTTCAGAGTCTGCTGGGGTCCCATCGGGCTCCCCGGTGTCTCCTATTAGAAACAAAGAGGAGCTATTAGTCTCACTCTGACCGTCACTCAACCTTATGTATTCATGCATTCCAAAGATAAAACAGTGTAAACTGATAAAGAGCAACAAAACGAATCCTTTGTACACGAGTAGAGAGAAGAAGAGTCCCGCTCATACTCGATAAAAGTCAAGACAACAAGGCTGAAGTGAACTGGCCACGCAAACACCTGCTAAAACAGTAATGGATGACGCAGGGGCAGCTACCCATGCTAATGCTACCACTGTGATAACAAGGATAAATGAGCATGGATTTCCAATAGGCTGCAGAGCAGCGGGCTGTTAGCGAGCACAGGGGAAGGTTAGCCCGCTAGCATCTTGACATTACCCTCAGGACACATGATGATACTCTCTTGTTTGCTGGACAAACAGAACATTTGCTGGCCCTGTCACCCATAAGCACACATCCATGGCCTCGCCGTGTGTGTGTCCGAGTGTGTGTCTGCTCTCTGTGTTTGACCATTGGATCGTTGACTATATTGATTTGCTATGGTTTTCCCATTTCTTGCTGAAGGTGATGACAGCTCTTGCCATGAAGATAACCATCATCGCCGGCATCATATAACAAGCGATAACACTATCACACTCCAGTCAATACCAGAGCCAAATTACCCCAATCAATGACTATAACTAGCAAGGCTGGGATTCGATTCTGGCAGAAGGTCTTTGCCCAATGATCCCTTCAGCTCACTAAACGGTTGAGGTGTTGTAATATCCACTGCCGGATAGATACGGATGTAAACAAACAAGTTCAGTTCACGAGAAAATGCACATGTGGGTAATAAAAGGCCTGGCGGGGATGTGAAGTGTAATAAAGTGGATGTCAGACTCAAGGGCTGCGTGTTCAGCCCTCATGGCAACAAATACTTTGACATCATAAGTAAGCTTCCCCTGTGGGAAAAGTAGAAGATCCGCAACACTGGTGAAAATATCACGACCGCAATGTGTCAAAAGAGATCAACCATAAGTAAACTTCTTTATAAATTAGTAATATGTTCATTACTCCGTGATTAAGGATTGGAATCAAGGCAATGAGACAAAACACCCACAATGGGTTGTCATTTCACTTCATTATCAGGAAGACAAATAGATTTATTGTAATAACGATATGGTGTACAACAATGAAACGTTAAGTTCTCTCTATAGTCATATATACAAGGACTTTTCATACCTAATTACAGCACTGTGTGGAAATCTGTGGTAATCACAACCACCTGACTTCTCTGTGTCCACGAACTCACACTCATAATGTTGGTTATCATCAGCATACAATCACATTCTTACAGTCGCATCTATTCAACTTGACATAAATTGTTAAATGTTTTAAAGTTTAAGTTATGTGCACGACAAAACAGGATGTATTAGCAGAAAATATACATTCACCGGGAAATGGGGAGAGAGGGTGTTGCACTTCTTTAAGGAAAATATTTTACTTTAAAACATTGCAAATTATGATTTTATCCTCACTGGTTACAGGAATAATTGCAATCGTTCTTAAAGTAAAATTTTCTAAGCATTTCAGATCTTTGGAGTAACTGCTCGTGCTAAATGTGCCTTCATCAAGTTCACACTATGTCCAATGTCATTGCTGTTGTTGGTGCAGAGGAGATCCACCATGATGCTGGATGCAGAAGAATGAAACTCCCTCAAGTACATGATGAGGAAACAGATATTTTACAGTATTTTACAGAAAAAGAAATAATCCACGAGTGTTTTTTTGATGCGAGACAGAGATGAGGCGATAAATGACCAAACAGCTCATATGTACAAGATAAAGACGTGAGTTATTTCATTTATTGTGGTTTTTACACCACAAGCGGTGAAGAAATCGAGTCACTTGAAATTGCCTGAGTCATGGCTGGAAGAGCTAATCTAAAACTTCAGATAGCCTCCACAAATCCACCCAGGAAACAAACTCAATTCTAAGGTCGACACATGGCACCGTGACTGCTGGCACACTGCTGTTCCTGACTTTAAATGAGGAAGATAATGAATTGGCTGGCCGAGGGGCTGAGGTGAAACGCCTTGGTATTGGCCGATGGGATTTACAATACTAAGAAAAGGGGGGGGGGGGGGGGGGGGGCTCGATCTCATCGAGTGCTGGTGGTGATGTGGAGGAAGTTCGTTTTTCTGCAAGGACAAAAGGAAGAGGCATCGGAAGCAGTTGGGCTTGTAATTTATGCCGCGGCAAACATAAGATTGATTGGAGATTGGCTGTCATGGGATGGTGACGCCGGGAGGAAAGTAAATACAGGATTATAAAGCGCACACGTCTGTAAATGTCAAAATGAGCCACGTCTTTTTTCCTGTCGTCCTCGGGTAATAGTCCATTTTAACCAATATTTGATCGACAGCTGGTTATGGGGCTTTAACAACCTATCGTCTCCTTATCTGTAGTTCTGAAAGCATCTCTAAGTGGTTTCTTTGAGTATGACTGCTGTTTTCCTCTCCTTGTTTTCCCAGTGTCGCGGACACTATTTCTTCTAAATAGCCAGACACTTGGACAGCCTCAGGCTATGCCCCCGGCTCCGCATGTGAAGCAAAGATTGACAAAACTCCCGGGGCTCGAATTTTATTCATCCAACATGCTCGCTGTGAAGTCTCACTGCCTTGACATGTCTGCAATAAGCGCACACACGCACGCGCAGCATCTCAACAAGCGAACACAGATAGATCTCGCCTTGAAAATAAATGCATACATGCATAACTTGGACGTGCAGAAGCACAAGCTACACACAAGCGTGCGCAAGGACACAACGCGCTCGGGCACACGCACAACACACGCACACGCAGGAAACACACCTCCAGGCTTAGCCTCTGCTTTCAATTACCACACGGACCGAGGGGAAATCAAAACTCTGACACACCAGGTTGGAAAAAGAGCAGAGCAGCGAGAGCAGGCAGTGCCAGAGGCGCACACGTGCACGCCGGCAACGCTGCGGCGATGTGTGTGTGAGCGTGCACGGATTCAGACTCGGCGCTGATACCGGCGACAGGCCAAGGTGTACAGAGAATGTAAAAACATGACATTGAGGGGAGGTGGGGGAAAAAAGTTGTGTAGCTCGGTTCATGGATGTGTTTTTTTTTTTTCCTCCCCTCCTCAGGCAGCCTTCAGGGAGGAGAGAGTGGGAGTGGTCAGAAGCCACTATGACCTGACCACTTACTTATATGCTATGAAAGAATTATTTGACGCTCGTAACAAAATCCCCCAGTGGTTTGCTTTGGCTCGGCTTATATTTTGTTTTTATACAAGAGGGCTTTTGGGGCCGTACATTGATAAAGTGCTAAGTACTCTTACCTCACAGCTTCATTGTTCTCCTTATGCATGGATGGATTCTCTCTGGACACGCCGGTTTCCTCCCACAGTCCAAAAACGTGCATTATAGGTTAACTGTTGACTCCAGAAATCTCTCTGTGACCTGTCCAGGATGTAACCCGCCTTTCTCTTTACTCAGCTGGGATGCAGTGGTATTGAAAATATAAGAAGGCCCCTGATTGTAGAGGTTTTCATTCCAAACCCTCGCTGTCATTTTTGTAGACATTTCCGGATATTCTTAAGCTTTTTATTTTCCATTAAAAATCGCTTTGTCGGTTAATTACAGACTGTCAATGTGTCATTGCCACTCTTTCTGTCTTTAACCCTGTCTGTGTCAGCTTGGATTGACTCCAGCACTCGTTTGGCCAAAACAGGAAATAGAAAAGAACCTCATGGTAGTAACTCGGCTCATGTTTGACTGTTGCATACAGTTAGTATTTTTTCCAAACCTCGTTCCTTTTTGCCACCCGTCTGGCCACGATGAGCTGGATCATCCCGCGCTTGTTCCCCTCCGTCGACATGGACTTGCGAAGCGTCTCCATGGCGTCTTGGTTGGTTTTGCCCAACAGCGACTCTCCGTTGACAGCAATTAACTGGTCGTTTACTCGCAGGCGTCCGTCCTTTAGGTTCAGGAGACAACAGAGGTGTTTTTTTTTTTTTGTGTGTGTGTGTTTAGACTTTTCACTCTCCAATTACTGAACTATACAACAAATAAAAACAGCCATTCTTCTAACTTTCCAGTGACCTTGATGCGATCAAACACGCTCTCAAAGAGCATATCGTGTTTTTAGTGATGATCTGATGTCTGGCAGAGAGGAGTGCTTTTTAAGTCTGTTATTATCTGCTGTCAACACACGCTTGTTTGTACGAAAAACAATCAAGTTGAAGGACTATGGAAATTGACTACAGTCGTGGAGACAGCCACAGAAAAGAGGGCACTCTGTGCTCTCGTGACAGCTTAAGCTTTATCATCTAAAACGAGCCATTTTGCTTCGCTTTGTCTGTTTTACAGGCAAACAAGTGTAAGAAGTGGCCATGAAGCATGACTTTAAGCTGGTGATAGGTCACTTTTTAAAGTCTAGGTTTCTTGTTTAAAGATATCTGAGAATTTTTAAATAAATTGATCTGATTGAAGCGTTTCTCTACTGAAAAAAAACACTTTCCTCACCTCTTTTTCCTATTTCCACTCACGATGTATACATTAAACACACGGAGGGCGTCGTACCTTACAGGCTGCTCCTCCATTTATGATGGATTTCACAAAGATGCCCAGATCTGCATGGTTTTCCTTGGAGCGGTTGCCTTTGACGCTGACGCCCAACCCTGCCGACCCCGAGTCACTAAGAGGGATCTCAAAGGTCAGGAACTCTCTGGTACCATCTGGAGTCAAGACCAACTCGTCCTCCTCCGTCTTCTGTGAGAGAGGAAAAAAACGCATTCAACACCCTGCATCTTGAACCTACTCCCATCACGAAAACCACACACGTGATCTAGGCAGCAAATACACGAGCACGATTCAAAAGATCTGCAGAGTCCACAGAGACGGATGTACATTTTAAAACAGTTAAATACTCATATACCATAATGAGCATAATACAAAACAAAAGAAACGTCCGTGCAATTACTCCAGCATAAAGCAATATGGGGAAAAGCCACTCCAGCCTGGCTGTGCTCTCACTGTGCTCCTTTGTGTTACCCAAAGGACAAAAAGTTAAAAAGGACATTCATTTGGCCACTTGAGGTTAATGAAAAGTGCTTGCGTATAAATTGCAGCCGGGCAGATAGCGGGGAGATAAATCAGAGTGCAAGCTCATTAACGGCATCAGATGTATTCGTTTTAAAACAGGCTTGTGCTTCATAAGTGCTAAATCGGGTACTTAGCATACACGGGCAGGGACTTGTGTTCTCTAATCAAGCCACGGGCCTCGCCCATCAATACTCCTCTGAGAGGAGGCGGGGCTTCAAAACTTTGGAGAAACAGTCACACTAAAATGGGATTTTATGCGAATTGGGGTGGGAGGATGGCTAAAATTTGCATTACTTTTTTCTTTTTTAATACATGGTTTTGTTGTAGTTTATCTGATCTGCTGGTGAGGCAGATTTCATCATAGATCAATTTCACACAGCAGTTAAAATAAGAAGGCAGAAGGAAGAATATGCAGACTAGGAGAAGGCATATCTTAAGGCTCCTGCAGATTGTATGATTTTAACAATATCATAAGTTCACAACCCACCACACAGTACAGCAAAAATCTAAATAAATGCAGGCCACGAGATGAAGTAGTGTGAGACAAGAATACATGATTGCGCAAGAATAACATGTCCTAAACATAAAAAGTAAAGGAGACCTCGCCATTGTGACATTTATGTGTTTGGGGAGAAATCCCCAAAAAGTAGGAGGAGAAGAACAAGGACGAAAGAGAGAGGCCAAGTTTGGATGCTAATTTTGCAAAGGGAAACTGAAGTAAGTACTTATCAGCATATACTGGCATGTACTAGCATTTTATGTCAGCATTTTCAGTAATTGTCTTTCATTTTCTAGCAAAACACACCACATGTAAACGTAACTGACAGGCCACAGGTCACAGGAGGCGTCACGATCACCCAAATATCCGACACGGTCTGATATTAATTGCAGGTTGTCTTTGGTCGCACGACCATGACTTCATCTGTCCTTGGGGTTAGGGTTAGAGCTGGGCTCAGTACGACATAGGACCACCGATTTGGAACCAAGACCAAAGATTCCGCCACGATTCTCCCACAATTGTTATCGTTCGTCTGCAACGACTGAAAAATCACATAGTCTACAGGGGCCTTAAGTCGATGAAAACAATTGAACGTCTGACTACTTGCTAGACTGTATCAGAATATCAGTTGGTTAGGGCTCTATCCATGTACAAGATGCAGCTTTAAAAGGGTCATATTATGCAAATTTCACTTTCTAATGGTTTTCCAACAGTAATATGCATCCCAATACCTGGGAAGTCTATCATCTCTCTCCCTGGCTTGTTTAAATCTTTGAAAAGTGTGTGCTTCAACGAGCCAATCAGAAAACAAACCCTATATAGTGTCATCGGGGGATTAGCCAATCACAATCAAGGTAGGCCCTCACACACTTAGGCAGCTCTGCTCTGGCACATGGCAACATGAGAGTAAGTACTCCCTCCTTTTCTCAAGATGGGCATGTGTGGGCGGAGACAGTCCAGTTCACACAGACACAGCAGATTCTGAATGCAGCTCATATGATCCAATATTCGAATGGGTGGCGATCAAGGGCAAGGTGAATTTGGGGCAATAAAGTATAGGTGTATAATATGACCCCCTTTAAATGTCGTGCACTCGCCCACCACTAGTCGGAGCTACAGAGCCTTAAGATGTAGAAACGAAGAAATGTCGCTTTGATGAAATTGTTCTGTTGTTTTGAATTTGTAGTGCATGAAGGAACAGTGCATGGAAACAGTCAATCTTTGGTGATACGTATATTGTGTATTTTTTTGCAATACATTGCGCGGCCTAATTTATTTATATATAATTCATCCCTAATAGTCATATAAGACTTAAAACACACCTGAATCGAGAAAGAAAGTATCTCAAACAGGCAGTAAACTTCACAGTAACCCTGCACAAACGCAGCAGGCTAACTGGCATGCCGAGTTCCCCCTCTCTCTCTCTCTCTCTCTCTCTTCTCCTTCACAACAGGTGCTTCCCTCCCTCTTTCTCTATATTCATTCTCCCTCTCTCCTCCAGCTCAACAATAAAAAGCTATTCTCTCGTGCTTGTTATTTGACAGCTGTCCTCTGAATAGATGGGTGCGTGCACGCTCTCGCCTGGCAATTATTGCGCACGCCTAATGAATTCAATCATCGGGCTCGGTGTCAGCATGTCATTAGCTCCCTTTGTTTGCTGGGAGAGAGATGGAATTACTCTGGGTAGAACGACAGAGGGGAGAGAAAGAGGGATGGAAGGAGAGGAGGAGGAGGAGGAGGAGGGGAAAGAACGAGGACGGAGATGGGAGGAAAGGGAGGGAAGCAGGAGGAAGGAAAGAGGAAGATAAAGGACGAGCGAGCGTGAAGAGTACTGTCAGGATGTCGACATGTTTCAAAAAGACAAAAGAATGTTACCTGGAATAGATTGAAAACAAGGATTCAGACAATTTGTATATCGGAAACAACTTCTTGGAGGCGTTCGGGAACAATAAAGGCAACAGGATTTCAATTATTTTGAGGAGTCCAGCCCAATTCACTCCGTCAAATTAAATTTAAGGCTAATTAAAAAGTGACTATGAACAGCTTAATCCTCTTTAACTGCTGAGGGTTAGGACAAGAAAACAGTTACATAAAATCTATGAAGCGGACGAGAAGTCATTTTAAGGGCGGAAATAATCTGTTCCTCTAGCCTGGGCGACGGTTTGAGTTCACTTGTAGCAGACAACACAGATGGCTTTACAGTTTCAATTGACTTTGCTTTCAGCTAACGAAAATAAATAAATAAAAAAATACACTGCGAGCATTTGCAACTTGTTAGCCATCCACCCCATGTGCCCTTAAAAAAAAAAAACACCCAAAAAGTGAGGGGGCTAAATACGGGAAAGACAAGACCTTACACTGGAGTCTTGGGGACCGTTCACGTTCAGGTAATTCGGGACTTGGTTCACTTGGGAGGGAGGGGAGCCGAGAATTTTCACACCTTCATTTGGTTCGGGGGGCATTCACATTCACTTTTGAGAACCGACCAAACCGTCTGGAAAATGTCACGCAATTACAATAGCTGCTCGTTTGGGGGCGCTGACGCCGGAAACAAACACTGACCAGAGAAGAAGTTAAAGAAGAAACACGGCTCATTGATTGATCCGGACTGAAACCGGAAGTTCCGCCGCTTTAGCCCGTGGTGGCTAGGCTATTTAGCTCTTGGCTAAAGGGTAGCCACAAACAACTGCGATATACAGTCTTCAGGCCAGATATCAATAAGCGCCCTTTTCACTACATCTTCCTCTTTACTTCTTCCTCACTACTCCATGTCTGCCCGCAAGATATTTTCCAACTTTTTCTTTCTGCTTCTTCTGATTCGCGCGGTTAGCTTTGTTTGTTTACTACCCAGAATGCACTGCACACTACCTCAAGTCCTCTCCCCCCTACCCACTAGAAAGATTGTTTGGAAACCACGTTTTCAAGAGGACCAGAGATCGCTTGTTAGCTCCGGTTAAGAGTTGGTGGGCGTTTTCACGTCGCCCAAACAAAATGTTTAGTTTTTTCCCCGACTCTCATTGCTGTGGTCATTGGTTTAATTATTCATCAACCTAAGTAATTATAATTAGTGCTTTGCTGGACCCCTCACACTATTGTTGAGGTCAGAGGTTAAGCTCTTCAGACTGCCAGGAGTTATCCTTTCGCTGTTTAAGGTTCATTATCTACAAGGATATCATAATGGGATTTCATTTGCTTAAACTAGTGCATGCTAGTAAAGTACAGTGTTAAAAACAGTATTTTCTGGCACTATCAGTCGAATTTACATTCGGCTAAGGGAACACATGATCGCGCGAGGACTGAAAGACCAATGTAGCTGGAGGTGTAAGAAAAGAGAACCATAGTTTGACTGTGGAAATAAAGCCAACAAAGGTGTATAATAGACTTCTTAAGTCTTTTCTTGATACTTTAATGTTGAATAGTCAAATCATTTTGGGCATGGTATAGACATGAAAGGAAAATAACACCTTCTTCCATAACTTTTAAGAACTATGATGTGCTCATATCTTGCCACATTGCAATCATCAGAGCAAATTTGCCAAGCAGTAATGAAAGTGACATCGACAAGCTCACATTTGAGTAAAACTGCTGTCATTGTGGGTTAGGAATTATGCTTTTATTATGTGACTAATTCTAATGGAAAAAAGTGCCAGATTTTTGTTAGATCTGAAAATAATTGGGTTTTTTTCTTCTGAAAACAAAACTACCCAACAAACTCATTAAGTATTTTGATCTGCCTCTGTCAAGTAGTAAGACAAGACCTTCAAAGGTCCCTCAGTGGTCAACTGTGCGCAGTAAGGAAAAGTCATCTATCAGTATAAACCTGAGAGTTGGTTCATATAAAATAATGTCAATGGGAAAGTTCTAAATAGAGGAAGTCATCTCAAATTTCTCAACCCTGCTTTTAGATATCGCGTCTTCAGCCTATTGTCAGACATTTGGAAGGGTCTTAAAGACCGGAAAGGTGGGGGAAGAAGGGAGAGAGGAGTAAAGAACAGCTGAATGAAGGTGAAGGAGGGGAGAGGAGCTGCGCTCCTGAGAGGAGGGACGGAGACGAATGGAGCGAGGGTGAAAAGGCGAGGAGCGGAAGAAAGAAAAGGGGTGAAAAAGAATGAGAGCCAGCGCGAGCATGACAATGACGGAGTGGAGCGAGCGCGGGAGTGTGAATGAAAGGCCGACAGAAAGGGAGGAATCCATGTGGAACACAAAAGGAGACGGGCACTGCCACCTCTCTCACTGTACGTCAGTATCGCTCACTCACTTTCACTCTCCTCTTATACTTTCTCTGCCTTTCACCTTTTTTTTTTTTTTTTTTTTTTAAAGGGGCCTCTTTATACGACTCTTTCGGTTTTATAAAATCATCTCCATTTGCCCATTTCCTCCTTTCCGTCAACCTTTCTCTCTCTCTCTTTAGCCTTAACCGTTTCCTCCACTTCCTTCTCGTCACAATCATCCGAATATGATTGGAGCCATTACCTGATCAACTGTTTGTCGATTAGATGCGCTTTGATGGGAACGGGTTTCCTTGTTTAGATGAACATTGATCAAAGTGATCAGATAGAAGTCTGGGTTTATGCTCAAGTTAGTGGATCATTCCCATAATGCTTTGCAAAGTGATGATTGTCTGTGATATGTGCACAAGTTCCCTCATCCAGCTTCACCTGGAAGTCCACCGCTATTGAAAATTTATTTTTACATTATTAGACCAGTCGCTTCTTTATGCTTTATGTGCGTGTCCATGTGACCCCAAACTGGACAAATACTGAGAAGAGTGGAGGCCGAATCCCAACACTACCCCCCCCCACACTGCTACCTATGATACTGCGCTGTTGATTCGTATCCGTAAGCTTCAGGCACTGAAACATCAATGTAATGAACATTGAGCGCCGACATACAGCTTCACGTGTATCGAACATAAGAGCATAACTGAGACTTAACGGGCCAGATTCATTTCAAAATTCTTAAAGGCTTTTATCCAAAAAGCACGTTTCTGGAACTTTGGGTCAAGTGAGATAAACAAAGCTCCTGAAACAACTGAACCTTGCGTGAACTTCGAACCAGCAGGCGAACCAAGCCTGGTTACATGTGAGCAATTTGAGAGCATTGTGAATGCCCCCGCTTCCCGCACAATAGTCGCCGTTCTTCTACCTCCCTCTTCATCCTCACTATCGCGTCTGAAACGATTAGCTCTCAAGCTGAACTTCATACAAACATTTGATGGCATCTGGAAAAGTCGCTCGGGGGGGGGGGGGGGGGGGGAGAAAAGTAGAGAGGTGATGATGGAGAGAGAGAGAGAGGGAGGCGAAAAGGAGGCAGTGAAGGGTGTAATTGGCCGAGAGAAGTCGGGCGTGGAGACCATTGTTGGCTGCCTACTGTAGCACAATCTATCTCTGCTTATTCATTCTCTCTCTCTCTCTCTCTCTCTCTCTACCTTCTATCACTAAATTCACCACTCCCATTACCCTCAACATCATCCCTCTCTCACTATAATCCCCAAAATATGTGGACGCACTTTCCCTTTCGATCCAAGGCTGTTTGATCAAGACAATTCTTCATCCCTCTTCTCTTTTTTTTCCCCTCCCTTCATACACTGCTGCTGTTGGTCCCTCCTACACCCCCCCCACACCTCTCTGCTCCCACTCCGTCCTGATGCGTCTCGCTGCCGCTCCACGCTGATATACCATGAATATCAAATACCTGTGCGATCGACAGTCACGGGTACAGCGTGGCGGAAGAGAGGACGTCAGGAGTGTGTGTGTGTGTGTGTGTGTGTGTGTGTATGTGGTAGAGTAAGCCAGTCACACAGATAAGGAAAGACGGTGTGTCGCCACCAACTGACACATGACAGCCACACTGTTTAGAAGAAGAACCAACTAAGAAGGCACACTTCTCGCAGCGCTGTCCAAAACTAATCATGTGCCCTCTTCCTCTCCCTCCTTTGCCCACTGGAAGCCATTTATAACCCCCCCATCCAACCCCGAGCAATTACACCAGCAGCTGCTCCCAGTCACGTCACGTGTGTGCGCGCCAGCGTGCGAGTGTACTTATGTGTGCATCCGAGGCGTCGTGCGCTCGTGTGAAGTGTGCCATATGGCTCGTGTGTTTTTTAGGGACATTGTGGAATTCTCCCCGGTGGAGTCTATGTAACTGTAAATTGCAAGTTCGATAGCGCTGTGCGCGCGCCTGTGTGTGTGTGTGTGTGTGTGTGTGTGTGTGTGTGTGTGTGTGCGTGTGTAGCGTGCTTTAAAGGTGACTGTGTGTGTATACGGGCCAGGTGGCAGCTTGAAACATTCCTTTAATTAGGCCAGAAAGCCCGTTTCCGCGGTGGAACGGCCCCTCTCTGATTGACTCGTACGTGTCACCGCCGGGGCCGCCACACGACACAGAAAACGGTGCCGAGCCCGCCCGCCGCCGCCGCCACACAGCCGCAATCATTAATCACAGCGGCTACTCGATTGTGCTAATAATGATCCGGAGTTATGTAACTCCGCTCCTGATTTCACTGAGATTGGACACACCTGAGGCAGCAATCACAGCAGT
The DNA here is from genome assembly GCF_963383615.2 of Lipophrys pholis. Taxonomy (NCBI): domain Eukaryota; kingdom Metazoa; phylum Chordata; class Actinopteri; order Blenniiformes; family Blenniidae; genus Lipophrys; species Lipophrys pholis. The sequence goes on from NC_137635.1 coordinate 50,069,182, forward strand.
TTGGTTTTTGGTTTTTTTTCAAAGTAAAACCTTGCACTTTGTTGATTTTGCAAAGACTTTATATTTGATCTTCTCAAGTTACTGTAATTCCTCTCAGCAACATTTAAAATCAATTGTATTCCATTGCCTTTGTGGTAATAATGGCTTAAAATAATTTATTGAGAAATTTTACTTTTTAATATCATTTTCGGTCTCGATTTGAATTTTCATTGCTTGTATTTAAATGTTGCATTATTTGTGGATCAGGGTTGAAGATTAATAGTATATTTTAAATAGTTTTTACTGAATTCTTACATTTTTATTTTCGGTAACAATATCCCTCAGAAACTGTAATATTGACATCATCTTATAAGTTTCTTTATATTTCTGATGTTTGTTTTTTTTTCACTTTAGTTGCAGGAGTTTTTCTGCTTGATACGCATATTGGAATATAAAAAGTAGAATTAAATAAATATACTTTAAATCATATGTCTTGGAAAATTACACATATTTTGGAATACATACAAATAAAAAAAAATAATAAAAAAATCCATAACAAAAATAAATTTAGTCAAAAAGTTTCCAGCCAAGTTCAACTGCAGTTACATCAGTTAGTCGAGGAAGATGCTAGAGAATCTTGATATTATCGGCAGTTCCATCAGTCAGTGGCATTACGATGCTCTATCTTCTGGATTTTACACATAAATAAGTGATTTTTGACAAAAGAAGACACAAATTTTTTACTTTCTCTCAAGCTTCAGGCTGAATTTAATGACAGCAGTGTTAATGGTAACCTCCCCGTGTCCTTGCCTGACAGCCAGACGGTAGATTTATGTTGATGTCGGCCATCAGGCGGACAGCGCCAATAAGGAGCCCCGTGATGGGAAAAGTGCTTCGCTTCACGCCGCATGAGCTGCAAACATCACAGCAAATCTTCTCCCCAATTTGATCTGTAGACGCGACGCAATCGTTACACAAGTCAATACACTTTTTTTTTGTGTCAAAATGAAAGCAAACCAAGAATAATAGCGATGTCTTGGATTGTACTTTCTTTTAAAAAGAATATGCCGACTTCTCCCACCACAGTGGGGGACTAATCTGAGGATAAAAACTTGAGATGCTGAATATTCTCTGAACATTACTAAAACATGATCTACGAGCACTGCAATTATGGAGCACATGTTTGAAATACAGATCGAGCTTCAGGGAGGATGTTTTCCCATTTCCTTCTGCAAGAGAGTTGCTGAATCAAGAAACTTGTTCTCATACTGCGAGTACGGCATATACATTCTGCTTTATGCAGCTAATTTACCCTGTTCCATGAACAATTTAACCCAGAAATGTCAATAAAAACCTCATTGTTGCACTTTAAGACATCGCATACAGTATAAAGATATTCACATGCCAATAACAAAATAAACAACTTTGAGATATCCCATCACCATTTTTAGTTCGAAAAATTCTCCAAATTGACGAATCCCCATCAACAACTTCTTACACATTACTAGCGGCTCCTGTACTACAATAAAAAGTGTTGTTTGCATAATTAAAATGCTTGAATTAATATTAAAGTGAAAAAAGGGGAGAAAAAAGTTTTGAAAAAAGTTTTCTAATTTCGGTTTGTGTTGAATTTCTATTCGACTTTTAGTTTTAAACTTTATTTTGACATGAAGTCATTCATCAATCATTTATTTAGACTAGATATGACATATTAGACTTAATTATTCAAACATATATATAGGACTGATATTAAACTACATTTTTATGTATATTTTGAGATAAATGCAGCAATTGAATGTGGTATTTAAGATATAAGAACTACTACAATAAACAAAAAAAAACATCTTAATGAACAGTGCAATTAAGTGATAATGTGAAAATTTTGTTTGCGTTTATACAAATGATTTTAGTGATGTTGGATTGACACACGTCCAACTCTTCAAGTTTTTAAAGCGGTCATGATGCAAAATTCACTTTCTAAAAAATCTGTCATCTGTCACCCTGGCTTGTTTAAATTTTGAGTGTGTTCAAAAAACACAAAAAAGAGTGTGTTACTCCAACAAACGAATCAGAAATCAAACCCTTTATAGTGTCATCGGGGGGTTTGGCCAATCCCAATCAAGGTAGGCCCTCTCTTTGACTCCTCCCACAATTAGGCATCTCTGCTCTGGCACATGGCACCACGAGAGGAAGTACTTTCTCCTCTTCCCAAGATGGGCATGTGTGGGCGGAGCCAGTCAAGCTTACACGGACATAGCAGATTCTGAATGCAGCTCCTATGATCCAATATTCAAATGGTGGCAAAATCAAGGAAAAGCTGGATTTGGGGCGATAGCAACAAGACCCATGTAAATGTGTTGAAAAGCTGTTTAATATGACCCCTTGAACACAAACCTCCATATGGAATAATTTGTCTCTTTCTTAGAGATCGGTCGCTTCTGGACTTTCTCTTGAAGAAACTCATGCATCTGATTTTTTCGTCATTTCCCAGTATTGTTCCTGGTCATTACATCAGAATCTTCACTGTTGGGAGTCTCAGTGGGTTCAGGGGGGGTTTGAACAAATGTTTCATGTTGTGCCTCTGCTGTGTGTTTCTTTAACACTGGAACTCTACAAACAAATCCTTGAAATGACTTTCCTCTTTGGCACTTGTTTAAGGCAAAATCTTTGAATTATCTTCTGTCCAATTAGCGTGATTCAGAGTTAACATGATGTGACCGTTTGTATTAACTCCTTTCTTAGGTTTCTCTGCTCGTTGGTACTTTTTTTATTCCTATTTTCATTACAGTTACTGATGGGAGATGATTTCATACAACCATCTTGGACTTCTTCCTTCTCCTGCACAGTCGGGTTTGATCTCTTGCAAATAAATTTGAAAAAAACTACAACAAAACAATTAAAATTTTATGTGCGATAACATGAGGCTGAAAAACATCTAATAGGAGTCCACGGTTTTAGAAAAGCTCTCATATGTTTACACCTCACTGAAAGAGGAAAGATAATCATTAAAGTGCTCCTCATTTTGTTCCCAAACCTACTATCTTGCAAAATAAGCCATCACCTCACACAAATTTTTAAATGTTTGGTCTCCAAAGATACAAAAACTAATTGATTGTAACATTGGTGAAGCATAAAACTGTAAATACATATCAAAAATGTGACTATAATTAAAACAATAAGGGATGACACTCGAAGGAAAATATACAGAAAGATTGAGAATCTCTCAATGTTTTATTTTTAGTTGAGATAAAAACCTAAAAAAGATCCACAATTATGATTTATGGTCGCTTGCCTGATGACAGGTTCAGACACATGTTGCAGTGTTGAACAATAGTGTAGATTTTTGATGCATCAAGCACTGACATCATTATGTTTTGCACATATGTGATGATTTTCCCACGCTGACCTCGTGCGAATTCAAATTAAAGCCAGCGCATTTATGTTGCGGAACAGCTTTGATGTGTCATGAGTGCGAGCTGTAGTTGAAAATGTGCCGCACAATAGCAGCACGTCTACAGGCGAGCGATTAGCGCCGGTGTCATTTTTTGCATTTTCCGATTTGTCATGAACATGGAGCGACGCCACATCACGCCATCAAGAAATCCTTCATCATCACACTGAAACGTGCGGGCGGATTACTGTTTCGTAAGAGCTTTGTGTGTGTGTGTGTGTGTGTGTGTGTGTGATAGATAGCATCTTGGCACAGCGCTGCCGCCGCATTACCGCCGCTCCTGCTGATGGCTTTTCAATATACCATCGCAGTAATTTTCCATAAGCCCGTGTGACTAATGGCGTAAACAATAGAGTTGAATGTTCACGTTATGGGCCCATTATGGAACTATCAGAGGGGAGGCATGTAAAGACGGATGCCTTTGATCAGTGCTCCATTGTGGGAGCCAGGTGCATGGGAGGAGGATTTGGATCTTAAAGTGTGTCTTAAGTGCGTGCGAGAGAGTGGGGGGGGGGGGGGGGGGGGGGGGGGGGGGGGGGGGGGGGAATAAAAAAAGAGTGAGGAAGAATGGAGCGAAATAAAGCGACGGGGAAAATGTGACAAAGGCGCGAGACAAAAGCAACGTGGCGAGAATGGAGAAAGACGCGGAGAGAGGAACCTCCAGCAAAGTGTTTGGTTTTTACAGACCATTGGCAGAGCAATGAATTGCCTAAATGACTCCCGGTCTATTTGTGCAGCCACCCAAAGTATCTCATTTGCCTCCGCCGCTCACGCCCCGAGCCGGTGATGTCACGCAGCAGTTACCTCGGTGAGCCAATGGGATATCCCGCCTGCCACAGGCTGCCTCGGTTGCTAAAAAAAAAAAAGGGGGGGGGGGGGGAGGGGGCAAGTCACAGTCAACAGGTTTAGACACCAATATCCAAGAGCAAGTCAATGCAGGATGTGAGGGAGGACGGGCACGCAAAGCAGTATGGGAGATGCTTCAAGCGTCACACAGAGGGTGGATGCGGGGTTAAACACGGGGCGTCTGCACAGAGCTCGGAAGCTTTCACAATGTTAGATAAATAATCAGCTATTTTGATGTAATTGCAGAGAAGACCTTCTCTTAAACGGGGCTATTCTGTTAAAGTGCTGAATGGGACCGATCGGACCGCGTGGCGTTGCAGTTAGCAGTCTCACATCATAGTGAGAAGGTTGTAGGATCGAGGCCAGGTGGAAACTGCATGTATTCCGTGAGTTTTGTCTCATGATTACTATGGTTTTCTCCTCATAGTGCAAAACAGTTCGAGGCCACTGGGTGACTGGACACTGCCTGTCGGAGTGGACGTGGGCGTGATGGGCTCGACCTCTCTGGCCTGTCTGCATCACATGTTAGATGGATGAATAGATCCAAAGTGCCCCATTTATAAAACAACATTTCAAAGTGAAAACTGAAAACGTTTGTTGGGATTTGGGTATCTTTATACACAACAATGGTGCAGAACCAATGAAAACACAACTTTTTGAAGCCGCCTCCCAAGGTGGAACTTTTCCGAAATGTTCCATCTCCATCGAAACGGGGGGAGAACGCAACTTTTCTGAAACACTATGGCCGTAGCAAATAGTTATTCTGCAAAGTAGATGGACAGTAACAGCAATTTTTACCTCTAGAGTGTCATGACTCCCCGTCCATCTTCTCCTAGGACTCAGTAGTTTATAGTTGAGAGTCACCATATTACTAATTCAACATGGTCGTCTGTCCATACAAAGGTCCGTGTGTACTCCCCTTGTTAATGTTTATGGTGTATTGTTCTCTGCCGCATGTGTGTGTGGTTTTATCACAAAAACAACCAACAGTGCCAACTCATGACCTGGCATCCTGTCTACATCATTTTCAGCGTTTCTGACATTTTCGTGTAAACGGACATCGTTCTTAAAACGTTATGTCAACGTGAAACTTTTCTGAAACAAAAATGCAAGAACGATGCGTTTTCACTTGACAGGTTGTTGTGTGAATGGATAAACATGAATACCTTAAATGTTTAGACGATTTCTCACTTTTATTGATTGGATTTATTTGAATTTCTATCTGTTGAATTTTGGAAAAATGTGCAGTGAGTTAGAAGCAGACGTACTGTGATTTGTTTTACGTACACTGTGCAAATCATCCATTATGTTGTCAAAACACAACCGTTTATCTCGCTATCATAACAAGAGTGAACGAGCGGTTTCATCCATTTTTCATAATTCTCACAAAATGTAGAAACAAGTTATGTCTCAGTGCGCAGCTCCACTTTAACCAACTTATCATTAATCGTTGATAAAATCACCGACAAATCTAATCACTTTGCCTACAAAGTCTGAATGAAGGATTAACACACTGCAGGCGACTTCCCTCACAGAAAGACGCATTTTCAAAAATGCTTGATTCACTGGACCGATGTCAAGGAGTGAGTGTAACCCTGGACACGATGAGGAGATTAAGTAAGAAACTTGAGCTGGAGTGCAGGTAAACCTGATGATGTTCAGTCTGACTCAACACATGAAACTGTTAAGTTTCACTTCACTGTAAATTGATTGCTTGAATATATTTTTTACTAATAGGTGGAGAAAGAGAACAATCCGCAGCTCTAATACTAATGAAGAGTTATTAGTTTTAATGTAATCCGGGAAACCTACGCCTTGAAACGCCTTCCATTAGGAGCTGGCCCGTCCCGCCCAGTTTCTAAACCTCTCTGTTGTTGTTGATATCAGCGGCGAGATGTTTAAAATGAGGCGCCTGACAGAAGATAACATCTGAGAGGCGCTGAATCCATTATGGCGGTTGATGTTCCAGGAAGAGGGCGAGGAGATGGGAGGGGGCGGGTGGGAGCCGAGGGGGGAGATGGGATGCACGGCCGGGTGGAGACGGAGCGTAGCCGGGTGGAGGCAGGCTGACCGGCGAGCCGTTCGCCCAAATCTGTCTGCAGCGGTTCTTTGTTGTTTCGGGAAACGTGTTACGATTTAAATATGGGAAGAAAAACTTCAGAGGAAGTTTAAACGAGTCAATCACAACATTTCTCCAAACACGAGACAATAATCGAATAAATATTTACTGCCTTTAATTTCAAGACTTTTTCAACTTTAATCATTGGAAATTGTATCATTATTTATTTGTGGTTGTTTTTATTGTGGCCGTCGTCATTGTCGTTCAATGTGGTCGTTATTGTTGCCATTCTTGTGGTTTTGTTTGTTTTTTATTGTCATTGTCGTGTCGTACCATTGTTACACCTTAAATAAATATAAATATTGCATAAATCTAATTTTTGTCATTATTTATGGCCGCTACTGTATTATTCTCATTATTATATTATTATTATTGTTCTGAATGTAAATTGAAAAATGTTTAGTATTTTTCATACATATTCATTTATAATTAGATCCTTGAAAATCTAATACAATATTTACAATGTTTGCTTTGAATTGTTTTCATTTCTTAATCTCCTCTTTTTTTGCATCTTTAATCCAGAACTGACATCATATTGCGTTTTCATTCTCCCGCTCCCCATCAAAGTGTTTCATTCCTAAAGCAGAATGTCAATTATCAAGTAAAACACTACGAAGTCAGATTCAACGATCTGATGTGAAAGCGCCGCGTTAGCGACTCCAGACCAGCTGATTCATCCAGGTAGTGTCACTCTGTACTTATGTGATGATGAACTGTACCGCGTCTTTGCCGGCGGCGGCCGCCATTACCATCAACATGACTTTTCCCCTCACGACGAAGATCATCCACAATGCCTCCAATCAAATTAACTGCCCGATTACGCTCCGAATGTGCTGCATACACACACACAAAAATATAAAAATCCACCCGATTACCTGGCCAGATGTAACCTGGAGGTGGCGAGGCCAGATGTGAAGACGCAAAGTCTGCGGCTGTTAAATTACAACTCGGGTTTCCGCGCGCGATGGCAGAGTTATGGAAATGTGAATGGCTTTTTAATACGGGCAGTAAAAAGTGGATGAGCTTTTAACAGCTGCTGCAGAGGAGAACGACTCTGTGACGAGAGCCGCTGGAAACACTGGAACCCTCTGATTAGTGCTGATTATTCACAGAAGGTAGGACTTCTGCAGAGTGCAATCACGGGATTAGGAGCGTTCGGTAGGATGTTATGTGTTAAGACTGTGGACTATATGTGGAGTGTCTTTAAATAGAGAAGGTTTTCACAAAATGAGGCCGTCCCTTGTTCGACTCGCATTTCAGACCGACGGGGAAAATAAAGGCAAACTCTCCGGTGGTTCCACCTTCGCGGCTCTGAAGGCAGTGACGGAGCAGATTACAGCTGCGGCAGGGGCACACTGATGAACCATGAAATTGTGATTTGTCAGAGCTACTCCGGACGGAGATTAAAATTAGCGCTACGGACTAAACGCACTGGGAATGACTTGCACTTTGATTAACCAGCTGGTTTACTGGCGGAGCAAAAGCTACTGTTTTAATTCCAGCAAGAGGAGGAGGAGGAGGAGGAAGGGGGGGGGGGCAGTTTAGAGATTAATAATGTCATGCATTAAGGAGCCGGGGGCCGTTTTGGGGAGTGTCGAGGTGGAGTCTTACCAAATCTCTGGGGGATTGCGTCTGGGCTTCAGCGTTCTGCAGGACGGAGGAGGAGGGAGTGAAACACAAGAGTTAACAAACTGCTAGAGCGACAATGTGATCACACAGGAAGCCGAGGCGGGGGAATCAGTGGAGGAACAGAAAGTGACGGAGAAATGAGCATGCAGGACGTGGAAATGATGGGTCACTCGGTAGTAACTTTTCATGGCATAATGAGAATTTGAGTGTCATTACTCTGTAGATGTCGTGAAACTCATAACATGTTGAGTTAACGTCAACTAAATTCAAAAAACAAAGGTTTGTACTTCTCCTGCTGTGGTGGGTTTAGCATTAATGCAACATCTGCTGAGTGTTGTTTTTTATTTTTTTTTTATTACACTACATTAGGTTTAATAAATTAGGTGTGGGTACTGCCATTTTTAATTCATCTTTACACGTCAAAAAGTGTCATTTCGACTATAAATCTAGTTTCTGTGAGGTTTTAGATTCATCTTGCATGCGATGTATGTTATTTGTAATGATTATAGAAGACTGGTTTAGTTGTACATGACCTCTAAAGGTCATGACAATAGTAGGTTAAAAGATTTTTATCAATGAATTTGTGTTTTTAATGATGTTTCAGTCATATTTTTATAAGAAGTGGTGGGCTTAAACTCCGGTTATAGCTATTCTTACTGGTTAATTTGACTTTTCCTTCTTAAATTTTCAGTTTTTACAGACATACAATATGTTTCTTTCATATTTCTGTGAACTTCCATGCTATTTAGTTTCAGCAATAAGGAAAAAAAAAAAAAAACGCATTAGAATTTGTGTATTTTTGATAATGAATTTTTTTTGTCATTTGTCATTTTTTCATGTAATTTGCATTCTTAAATTTTTTTTTTTTTTTTTTAAATCATGTTTTATTCACATTTCTACGAGGAATTGCTGTTAATTATTTTTCTGATGTCTAATAAAAACAGAATAATCTGCATAATCAGGTCAATTAATCAATACAATTTTAGTTTTAGAGAAAAGGGTACATTTTCACGTCCTTTTTTGTTTTTAGTGATACAAATGACATGTTTGTGTCAGATTCTTGTTAGGTGTCGTGGCGCTCAGTCCCTGCCACCTTAAAAACCCGAGGAGAGAATGTGTGTTGGAGGTGTGGATGGAGACCGGAGCTGCTCTTTGGGTGCAGTCGACCCCATCTCCCCGGAGTGCCATCCTCCCCGGGGCCTCTCACATCACGCTCTCCGCCCTCTGCAGCTGATAACCACAGATCAAATAAATCCCACCGTCTAACGACCGAGTGCGCAGAGTCAGCCGGACTTACAGCCCACGCTTTAATCTCAAGATGAGTATCGACCGGCGTGGCGCCTCGTCTCATCCGACTTCGCCCGCGGTGACAAGCGGCCGACGGCCTCCATCTGCATCCTCCACCGTGGTAATTGTCGCCGACCGGCCGTCTGATTGACACCGCTCTCCGGCGAATGGCTTCCCGGGCGCGGGAAAGCGACGGATTGAAGGCTGCCGAGCGCCATAACTCACGTTAGTGCTCAATAAGGTGAGTGTTCGGGCCAGCTGGCAGAGCCGCGGAGATGGCAGGGAGTCATCGACTGCTGCCGAGGAGCAATCACCGACATGATTTAAAACTCAGCCTGCACTCTTCACTCCTCTCAAAACAGAAAGCAGTGTGCAGCCTTGGTTATCGTCCATTATAACCGCACTTCTAACTCTCAGAGCAGATGTGCCAGTACATTAAAATGCGTTTTCCCTAAAGATTAACCTTCTGTAAAGCAGATAAATGCCCTTACCCAACAATAATACATAATGAAGTCTTTAAACTGATCAAAATACGTTTTGAGCTGAAAACATCAAATAGAGTAGTGATGATTATTAATCTATGTACTAAGCACTTTCTTTTTTTTTAACATTAATTTACAATTAAGAGTTTGGAATTGACGGGAAGTGACCAAATATGGTAATGAGCCCAAGGAAGGGTTAACCCTTCCTCATTGAGATACTATGGCATAGTATATAGATACTGTGCATCTATGTCAGTAAGCTGTTATTTTAGGTCATCAATACAACAAAATTAGCTCTGAAGTGTAAAACTTTCAGAGTTATTGAATACAATTTGTCTGCATTTTTGCTGGATTTTACTGAAAAGGAGACATCTATCCAGTAATTTGTTGTCTTGATTGTCAAATAGCCTATTAGGATTGAATCAGACGCAGAATTGTTTTTAATATTATGTCAAACTACCATTTTTCTGTATTTTAAATTTTTTTTAACATATTTAGTCACTAAAAAGAGAAAAAAACAGTGATTTTAGTGTTACTGTGTGAAGCTTAAAGCAGAAGTGACACAAATCGTCATACTTTTCATGAATTCTCGACTTCAACTCGAATTATCTCGAACTATATGTGAACTATTTGTATTCATGCATTGTATTCTTTGCACTTGTTGAATCCCTGAACCAGTTGTAATTAAAGACATTTCTAGACTTGAACACTTTACGGCCAATGGAACGAAACATTTCTACCTTCAAGATTCTCAAATTTTTTAAGGATTTCTGTGAAATGTTAGCTCCACACTTGAATGCATCAGTCTTTATAAGACCAACGCTGCATTGTGTGTGTTTTTGATCAATACAATACGTACTGCATTAATGACTTTTCAGATGAGATACTCGTTCAAAGGGAAGCAGTGAAATATTGCATTCGTGAATTGAACTTTGCTGGAGTGGCAGGAATGAGTGACGTTACAGGTTGCGAGCGGCGTCCTCGCCGACGGAGCGACAACAGCAGCACGCGTGCGCACACACACACACAGATTTGTTGGGCCGTTTGTAACGTGTAATGTGCCGCCGCGCCGCCGCCTGATTGATATTCAAGCCGAGTGTGTTTCTCACTCTCTGCCTGCTACCTGCCCTGCATCGGCTCATCCCCGCATCCATCAATCTACAGTCAGCTCGCAGGCAAAACACGGCGAGGCGAGATGGAAACGGGGAGAGACAGGGAAGGTTACCTAACGGAGAGGGGCGGGTGGCGCCGCGGAATGAGAATGAAAGGAGCGAGGCTTGACAGATAAAGAAAAGACTGGAGACAGAGTGAGAGGAGAGGAGAGGGCGAAGGAGATAAAGGGGAGAAAACGGAAGCTCTACAGGTTTCCTCGCGGGCCAGCCGCGGCGTGATGATGGAGCGGAGTGCGGCGACGGAGCGGGACAATCAATCTGCATGCTCGGCGAGCGTGTTTGTGTTAGGCCGGGAAATGAGAAGACAACACGGCGGCGCTCACTGCGGGGATTAACAGCACAACGTGACAGCACACACTCATAATCTATACTCCAGCATGCATGAGGTGGGGGCGGGGGAGGGCATGCGTTTGTCATGACGCGGGATACATTGCGCTGACTGAAGGGAGAGTGACAGACGCACCACGTCTCGCGGTAAGAAAGTGTCTTCCTGGCGCAGCACCAGCAGGAACACGGCCCCGCCCATCGGCGTCGCCCGGAGCAGCGCCACCACCTCCTCCTGGGTCCGCCCGTTCAGGTCAACGCCGTTCACCTGGACAGAAGACACACAGATTCGCCATCTTCTCCACAGCGTGTGTGTTCACACAACAAACTAATTTAACATCAGTTCAACTAAACCTGGAGTTGAAATGAGACGTAAACGTGGCCGCTTGACCGATATCAAACTTCTGATGACGTGACTGAAAGAGGATCTAGTCCTGGATGTAAACCAGGGGTGTCAAACATAAGGCCCGTGGGCCACAACAAGTACACAAGAGTTGCCAATCGGGCCAAACCACCAGGAAAGTCGTAAAAATGTCAAAGTAAACACAGATTTATTTTTCTTTTAAACTAATTTCTTTGCAGACAGCTGGAGTTTAACAGCAAAGCTACACATTTCCCCAAAAAGGTTTAGGCGGCTTGTACAAAAGGTTCGATTAGAACAATTCAGCACCAGTTCGGCTCTAAGCTTTGAACAACTGGAGAAATTAAGCATTCAAACTTTATGTGTTGCTGCAAATTGTAATCCTTTATGCAAATGGTCTCACGGCGCGAGACGACAAAAACTTCCCGAGCTGCTAGGTGGGTGCACATAGAGCAGAAAAACACGTTTTCTGATTTCATTAGAAGACGTGCGACTTCCATGAAAACACACTCAGTCTTAATCCATTAGCTGCACTTTAAATGTGATGGATGGCGTGTATGCTGGGAAAGATTGAAAGTATTTTCCACTTGTCAAAAAAAAGGACAAGAGACTATTGCATTTTAAATTTTTAGGATCCAGACAATAAGTAGTTGTTAGCAATAGCAAATCACAATAATAAAACATGTGTTTTGATTCCAGGGACATGCCTTGCTGCATGGGTTTGCATGCATGCATCTTTTACGGTATTTTTAGAATTGAAAGATGCGACAGTGGCGTTATTTATTATCATTGCTTATGAATATTATTAGCGGTGCATGAAAGAAGTAGAGAAAGGAATGCTGTCTTGTGTTTCTCACCTCCAGCAACCTGTCCCCTGCCTTGAGGCGGCCATCTTGGATGGCGGCCCCCCGAGGAAGAATGTTCTTCACGTAGATGGGCGCCGAGCCGCCGATGGGGACGTCCCGCGACGTGATGCTGAAGCCGAGTCCCTCGGGTCCTGCGGGACGAGAGAGGATCTGATGAGGGACTTCTCACATTTAGACACAAACCCCCCCAAAGCCAGCCGCAACGCTCTGCTCTAATAACAAGATTAGATGCAGCAGGATCTGTCTGCGCCCAGCATGTGTGACTGATTACAGACATTAGCAGATCAGGAACTAATCAGCATCGTGGCACATCGGGGAAAAGTGAGAAAAGTTAAGTTTCCATGTTGAAAAAAGTAAGCTTTAAGGATGACAGGATTTTGATTGTATTTGCAATCCATTTAAAAGATGCTACATGGAGACTAAGGTTTTCCAACATGCAGCCCGCGGACCAGAAGTGGCCTGCAAAAAGGTTTAATCTGGCTTGCGGGATGATCTTCCAAAGTATAATAACAACAAAGAGGACAATCTAGTGAAAGAGAATTGGCATCAAAGACATACGATCAAGTTAAATTTGTGAAAAAAAATGCAAACTCAAAGGCTGCAGAAATCGTGCCAAATAATGATGGGTTTTACTTTTTGCAGTTAAACTCGTGTTCAATCTTCATGCAATAATCTATAAATGCTGCCAACTCCAGTATTATTCAATAGAGCTCCAATAAGGCTGTATCGTTTGACTTTTCTGATGTAGAAAGTGACACATTTTGATAAAACTGAAAAAAAAAATTTAAATGATCTGTTTTGCTTCTTTTTTTTTTTTAATTCTCAGCCCTTATGAAATGAAATGAAGTTTTATTTTGGTTGTTCACATTTAATAATTGTATATTCCCTTCAAGAACACCAAAAGAGGGTTTGGGCAGAGGCGATGCTTTTTTTTTCTCAGCCCACCCTGTACGAGCTTTTGTTCTTTTTAATGTTATCAAACTAAGCTCATAAGGCCTTGCTTACAAGACAACCTCTTCAAATGAAAACAGAAAACTTTCCTTGCATTTTGTGTGTATGTTTACACGGCAACAGTGCTGAAAAAACATCTTTCTGAAAACGAACTCCCAAAATGGAAACGGCAGAGAACGCAACTCTTCTGAAACGCTGCTACTGCACATGCACACCACGGTCATAGTAAATACTTTACCTTTGTTAATGTTTAGCATATTTTTCGACACCGTGTATATATTGTTTCATTACCAAAAAACAAGCAACGGCACCCACTAGTGGCCCAACATTGCTTCTGTGTAAACGTACATCGTTTCCAAAACGTTGCTGTGTGAACACAAAGGTTTTCTATATAAAAAAAAATGCAAAAAGCAATATGAAACAATTTTGGGGTTAAAAAAAAAATAAATCACCCAAGACTCACATGAAAGCAGCCAGTGGGCCCAACTTCCACCTATTGCGAGTAAACACAGTCATCGCTCTTCCTTTCCTTGTGATCTGACCTTTACAGCACACCTTAACTAAATGTTGCTGATCTCTGTGCGCTTATTAATCTCTGTTAATTCTCTGCATTACCAGTGCATCATTATAAATCATCAGAAACAGTCCCCACTACTTCCTCGTAAGGATAACGGATGAAGAGCTCAGATTCCATGCACACGTTCATAAAGAATGATGATGATTATTATTATTACTATGAGTGTTATATATTATAAGTCGAGGCAAAGTCTCGAAGTTGAACCATGTAATAAGTGCAAGCAATTACACCGTTCCAGTACAAGAGTTCAGCCTGTGCACTTATCATTCGTTATCTTTAAATTCAACTGAAAGCGAGAAGCAAAAAAACAAGCATTCTCTGACATTATACTCTATAACTAACTCTGTCAACACACTTCAGTAGTCTCCTCCTTTCTCTGCATTACATTGGACCAGATGTTGCACTACAAAGTTTGAAGAAAGTGATTTTTTATTTTTATTTTTTTCCTTCTTCATTTCTTCCCCTCAGTATGCTTTTGAGGAGCAGTTTCAAATGGAATTGTTTTCAGACTGTTGACAAAAAAAAAAAAGTTAATATGGGGGACAATAATGAGGCTCCATGCTGTATCAGAGCTCTGGCCTTAATCCTCCCCGCCTGTCTGACTGAGCTGATGCGAAAGAATAGCAGAACACTTAGCCATCCTTGTTTCACATCCTCTTCCTAATCCCCTACATTGATGAGCCAATCAACTTCCCACAGGCAGTCGAGGTGCGGCATTACACTCACCGGTAAATGCCCGTAGAGTTCCTGGCTTTAAACAGGGAGGAGGATCTTTAAAAGTCCCATTAGCTTGATTAAGACATACCTAAGCAATTTCCTGCGCGGAATAGGATGCCCTGATTGATTTTGATACTCCCCGGGATTTGCGAGGAGGCCGGCGTCTGATTCGAGCGCATAAACAATGCGGGAGTTTAATCTGCGCTCGAAGCCGCGGGCTTAAGTCGACACTCAAAAACAAAACGGGCGCGCCGAAAGGGCCTCTTGGGAGTCGCCGTTAATCCCCGCAAGTGTCGGCTCCGACAGCGGCAAACAAAAGGTGGGAATGAGCGGAGATAAGGTCTTTCTCTGCGAACACAGCAGATCTCCTGCTGTATCATGCACAGAATGATGCCTTGCAAAAAAAAAAAACTAAAAGAAAACTACAATAGTAGGGGGAAACGGTTCAGACTGGAGATGGAGTGAGCATCAAGCAGCTGGGCTGTACTGGGCCGATTCCAGTCCCATAAGAAAAGGCAGGTTTTGTGTAAAAAAAACAAAACAAAAAAAAAAAAACATCAACGGGCATATGCTGCAGCCCCGCCAGACTTTTCACACCGTGGCGTTTGACATTGCGGGGAGCAAAAAGCTCTCCGGGCGCCGGGACCTGGCAGCAGCACCTGGAATCCTGCTGGCAGAGGTTTGCACCACCTGCGCCAGCCGTCAGTCAAAGCCTGAAGAGATCTCCCCAAAGTTTTGGGCCCCAACGTCGCTCCACATCCCCATCTGCCGGAGCCTGCTCGGGCTCTGTTGTTCGCTCCTCACGTCGACGCGCTGAACTCCGGATGTTTACCTAAGCCCTGTTACATCATTGTTCACATTTTGTATGCTCCAGTGTTTGTACCGCTTCTCAACAAACTGTTCCAACACTTTTTGTTTCTGATGTGCCCGGAATGAGGAAATGGCTTGTTTTTACAGTTGAAATCCAAAGGCGAGGAAAATACATAACGGAGCAGTCGCTTTCTGGAGGAATGTGGAGCACGAACACAGACATTCACAGACCTTCTAGAAATAAACAGATGATCCTTCAAACACAAAATGATATAACACATCGTGCCGAGACTGAGGAGACTTTTTCCCAGCAAAGAGAGTATTTTTCTCATGATGTCTGTTTCCGGTGTAGAAAGCATTTTTTTCTTTCTGGGGTCAAACCTGTGACTTAAAACGATGACGTGGCTGATTTATGGATTTTGACAAGTTAACAACGGTAATACATGGGTGATGAGTTCCGTTGCCTCACGTAACTCCAACCTTTTTTTTTTCATTTATAAATCATATGGATTCAGCTGTTGCCGTGCGAACGGACAAAGTTTCCAAAACACCGCTGTCTAAACATGAAACTTTTCTAAAAGGAAAATGCCAAAACGATGCGTTTTCACGTGAAGTGTTATGTAACCGAAGTGTCAACCAAAAGGCCGCAGTGATTTAGTATCTCTGTGTATGTATTCCTGCTCAGACTTTCCTCCGCCTCACCTTTCTTCAGCTGGATGTTGAGCCTCCTCCCGATCTTCTTGGTGTAGCCCGGCGTCGGCGTGGAGTTGAGCGCCCTCTGCGGGGAGTGGGTGTGGCCCGTCGGAGGCTTGGCGGCAGAGACCGCCGGGTGAGTCATGGGCGGGTAGCCGTCAGTCGGGTCCGGGTGAGCGTGGGAATGAGGGTGTGGATGGGAGTGCGGGTGCGACTGAGAACCGTGCCTGGACATCCTCTGGGGCGGGTGGTCGATGCCGGACACGGTGCTGCCGGTCAGCGAGTCGGGGCTGAAGCGGCCCGAGGCGTACGCCGGGTTCCTCTCGGCCTGGGACAGCTGCTCGTAGTGGGTCTTCATGGAGGACGGAACCACGTGGAACATGATAACCGGGGAGCGCATGGCTTGGCGAAACATATTCTGAGCTCTGGGACAAAAAAAGGAGAGTGAACAGAGAGAAAAAGTCCATTACACAACCGATTCACCCGATACTAAAAAGCAGAAACTTGCCGAGCCCCACACCTCCCCGAAGGTTCTCAATGACGCAAACATCGCCAGACTATTTATAAAGATCCATCTTTGCCCACCTGAACATTGTGACATGTTAATTAATACTTATTGCCAGTGTGAGCGGCTCTAAAAAGAGACTCAACCCTCCCCGACAGCTCCATCTCATAATCCCCTCATTTGGCTGCAGATGAAGGAGACCTCTATCCGTCGGATAGTTTGCAGAAAATCCTCTTTCAAACCCCCTTCGGAGTGAGCTCATGTACAGTAGGTGTGAACGAATCTCATGTTGGCTGTCAGCACCCTGGAGAAGCAGAGCCTTGTTAGCGCCACCTGTTTCAATAAAACTGATTTTCCAGACGAGGCCTCCCTCCTGACAGCTGCACGGACGTTTGGGAACATAGCGGGGCCCCAAAATTTCTATTGCTTCCCTTCTGACCCCCCCCCCCCCCCCCCCCCCCCAAAAAACCCACCACTGATGAACAACTGAATCTTGGACAGCCGAAAGGATTTCTTCGCGAAATTCCGAAGCCCGATTTTTTCCCAGCCACTAACGACCTTCCCCTGAGGACGACGGCCTGGTCACGGCATCTTTACGATTTCAGGCCAGATCGCGCTCCAGACAGGATGTAGTCCGCTGCCTTATAAAAATAACGGGAGCAACGGCGGCACTCATGCTTTAGTAGTAACACCATGTATGGAAGGTTTTCAACACGTCATTAAACTTCTGGTTCCTGAAAACACAGCAAGGCAGGAATCAAAGGGCCGAAACATCCAAATGATAGAAATCCTTGGCTGCCGTTTCATGAAAGAGGTTATGTATTTTCTGGACTATAAGTCACATCTGCGTATTAATATGTATAATAACTACCCTGTCACTAAGCTCACTGTTTGGTAACGGTCTTCTAATTTGTTCCTCCAGCTCTGGCCGTCATGCTTATAGCCCACAATTAGCCTTATTCTTTTTATTTAGTGTCGTTTCTCAGCTTTTTGCCAGTCCTTCACAAACTTCTCAGACCATACAAGCCCTCTACTGTCCCCTTTTCTCTTTCAGCTACACATTTTAGGAGTTTTAGTTTAAATTCAGCTGTGTAACACTTATACACAATATTTTGTGTTTCACTGTAACGCATAAGTAATATAGTTTTTTTCTGTGGGATTTGAGCAGCATTTCATTATTGTGCAGTGCCATCGCAGCAAACTAACATGATAAAATACGATATCTTTATCATCTTTAATTGTATAGAGGTGGCAGCAAAAAAGAAAAAAGGGGCAACTTGGTAACAAGATGAAACGATGTGCACGGTTAGAAAACAGGGAGCAAACCCTTCAAATCCAACTAAAGCTTCAATATGCACCTGTACGCCGTCATGTGTGGGTGGTTCTTTGCAATGACAGCCGTCTTGCATAATGTATACCGCTTTGGAATTGCGTATCGGACGAGAGAGCATGCACAAATTTAGTATCCATTTATACCGTCGTGGAAAAATCAAGACACACGTATCTATCGCTGCAGGTTTTTAAAATTGCATGTGACACGGTACATAAGACAAACAAAAGTATGCATGCTTCATACGGGATCTGAAAAGGGGGAAAGTGGGTGGACTTGGTTAGGCGGGGAATGGAAGCGGGAGACATGAGCAGCACTGACAAGCAGAGGGCTGTGAATGTTTGGAGCCTCATTCCCATTACTTCCAGCAGACAGGGAAGAGAAAGGTGCGAGAGCAGGAGTCCTGTGGAGGTGTTACTGAAACTCGGGGGAATAATAGCTGAGAGGATTGCAGGCGCCGCTTCAGCAATAGAGGCTGCGACCTACGGGAGTTAAATAGGGAAAGGTTAGCTTAGCACAGTGACAGGCTGTAGTGGGAGCCTGTGCGCTGGCAGGAAGGCAGGAGGAAGGGAGTAAAAAGCACGAGGATAACAGCAAGAAGAATGGTTTAACACCGAGGGAGGGGGTTACAGAGAGGGTCCCAAAAAAAAGAAAAGAAAAAGCCAATCACACAGGAAATCCAGGGACCACCAGAGCTCGGCAGTGGTGGCTCCCGGAGAGCCTTACTGTTCGAATCGGATGTTTCGCAGGTCTCCGTTATTAATACGGACGATGCAGTCGTTCTCCTGGAACAGGCCCTGCTGCTCGGCCTTGCCTCCCCGCTCCAGACGCTTGACCAACAAGCCAAGAGTCCTGAAATGTTTAGAAGGTCACGTCAGGAAGAAGTGATGCTGGATAAAAGGTCTCATGCAGGAAGAGACTGAAGCTTGGCAGACATTCGGGATCTTTCAGTCCACAAACAAAAATAAAACTGAGAAACACAAAATGCTGAACTATTTATGGTGATTGGATCATTATGTTTGTTAGTTTGGCTTTTAAAAAATAATTCCTTCCAAATAGGTTTAAGAACAAGGTGGGTGTGGCCATGTTTGAATCCACACAGGACCTGGTGTTTCCTGGTTGAAGTCCACATCATTTGCATGATCTTCCTCTGTGCACATGGGTTTTATCAAGGTACTCTATATGTGTGTCGAGATTAAATGGTCAATCTAAATTGCCAGTTGACGTGAATGACCACAAACACATTTATGCTATAAACATTAAAAATGGAGTGTACACATCCATTCGTATGGACAGACGATGAAGTTGGGTTGTCACTTAAGTGACTGTCAACTATAAAACTACCAAGTTCCAGGAGAACATGGACTGGGAGTCATGACACTTGAGGCAACAATTGTTATTATTTTTCTATCAACTGACACATCTCTACGACCGTCATGCTTTAGAAATCCAGTAGTAATTCACTTCAATCGTCACATTCAAAAACTGAAGTGGAGTTCGGCCGAGGCTGATGCTTTACGCACCCCTCAAAGTCCTCCTGACCCTTTTTTCTGAGCGCAAAATACACAAAGCGGGCTCAGAGAGCGACATTAAAAAAATTAAAATAAAATAAAAATCTCCATTAAGTGCCAACAGGAGCTGAGCCGGAGCAGAGTCGGTCTATCGCCTTGCAGCCCCTGAGCCATGCTGAGCCGCGACGGTTGTCGCCCTGTAATCTGGTGTGGCGAACTGGCTTAGGCCTCCACCGTGCCGCCACGGCGAGGAGCTAACTTCACCTGAAAGGGCGCCTTCTGCGGATTATACCCCGGAGCACGAAGGAGGGAAAATCAAGTGACGGCACGAGCCTAATCGAGTCGGCTGCGGTATCGAGTGCGGATTGGTGTGTGCATAAAGGCTTTCTCGGAGGTAGCCGGAGCCAGCCTCGCCGTTGATTTTAGGCTTTAATGCTTGCCCTCGCCCGGAGATTTATAATTCAATATGAATGGGAATGTGATTACAGACAGGGGGCAGAGAAGTTCAGGAGTTGAGAAAGTTCAGAGACAATTCTGCTGATTGAATTTGATGGAGGACACAATGTGATTTGCTGCAGACGGGCCATTTCTCTGATGAAAGCCGGGCATCTTAATCTTGGGTGTAACGCCCAAACTGACATTTCCTCGATAAGAGAAAGGCGCAGTGTAAATGTGCTTTTACGTTGATTAAGTCAGGCAGACAACGAAGTGGTATGATTCTGATTTTAAAGTTCAAGGAAGAATTGGAAGTCGGTGAGGATATTTGGAGGACTTGAGGCAAAAGTGGGCATGCAGAGAAAGTTTAAGCTGGCGATCTCGAGACAAGAAGAAAACAACTCATATCGAGCAATAAGAGTCACATATAACAGGTCTGCACTGGGATTCTGAATTTCTCCCATTATTTCAACCTTCATTTGATCTTAAAACACAGTTCAAGCTATTTTACTGCGTCTTTGCTTCGACTGCAACGAAAGTCCTGACTTCCCCAAAAAACGGCCCCTCTGCACGGATCCAAACCAGATGTGAAATTCCTCTAAATCCTTCACAGCTTTGTTCCACGTGTGTTCGTGTCGAATAGATGTGAGCATTGTGTGCCCTGCTCAGTGTATTCTTTGTGCGACCGAAAGCTGACGTGACAGCAGCGGCGGGGAGAAATATGACGGTCACCTGCAAACCCCAAACAACTATGATTGATCACTGTAAACTGGCAAATGGCTTCATGATGCTCACAATGTGTGTGTGGGTGTGTTCGAGCTGAGTGACACACACACACACACACACACACACACACACACACACACACACACACACACACACACACACACACACACACACACACACACACACACACACACACACACACACACACACACACACACACACACACACACACACACACACACACACACACACACACACACACACACACACACACACACACACACAACGGGGCACTAGAATGTCTGGTATGCATTAACATGTGTGTATGTTCCATTTTAACAACTCCTTTTGGGGGAAAATAGAACTGACATAAAGAATGAAGGGTGTAATATCATTTTTAAAGACTTAAAAAGATGTGTGTGCAACATTTTGAGAAACAGAAAACTAAAATTGTTTCTTTGTAATTCAAAACGTTCCCAAAATTTTTATAGATATATATCGTCTTATGTATAGAAAATTTATATATTTTAATTTATCCAAACATATACATTGAAGAAGAAAACAATGACTGATAAATATATAAATGAATGAATATATATATCTTATTTTTTTTTTCGGGGGGGGGGGGGGGTCCAGAAAATCAATATACTCATGTAGAAGTTTGTTCACCAGGAATTAGCAAAAAAAAAAGTCCAAGCTGAAAAGATCTTCAAAGTTTTTAGTTTGTTGACATACATTTAACTTCTATAGAGTGGAGCCTACAGGTAACTTAAAAAATGTTGACTCCCAAGAACTACAGGACAGAAATGTAAACCAATTTACTGGATTTGTTTTGGAGGCAAGTCAAAGCCCCGTTGACGCTCTGTCAAGCTCTCTCTGCTCCTCTCAGAATAGATTGTCTTTACCTGCGGTCCCTGCCACTGAAAGGTACCACGTGAATCCCCAGGGGCCCGCCGTCGTTTGACACCTCCACCAGTTTGACAATGTCTCTGTGAGCCGGCGATGGAGAGCCGGGATGGGGGGGGGGTGGGGGCAAACAGAAGAGAGGGGTGACACCATGTGGGCGAGAACAAAAACAGAAAGTAAGACAGTAAAATAAAGGAATACAACGGTGAAAAGGCACAAATTAAAATAGCATGCAAGGAGAAGAAAATTATATATAAAAAAAAAAACAACAACAGAGAAATCAAACAATCAAAAAAAAAGGAAAATTTAACACACGTGAGGGAAAACACAGAAGGTGTTCACTAACATGATCAATTTAAACCAGCATAATTGAATTCAAATTTAGATTAAAGAATTTTTTCTGAGAAGACTTCAACTTTTCTATATTAGTGTTGGCAGTGAGAGGTTGTGTTGTGAAGACTTTTTATCTCAATTCTCTGAGTTTTTGACTTATTTAGACATTGTGAGTTATATGAGAAGATCCTGTTGGCGGCAAAGGAATAAGAATAAAAAGGTTAAAGAGTGAAATGCTTCGAATTTCACAGTAAATTGTTAAAACGGCGAGTTGCTGGGGGAAAATAAATCATATCTGTGAAGTGCCTTGTTAAGTCATTGTAAAGCTGAAATTATGTTCAGATTGTTGTAATTTTTTGGTACTAATTGATTGGTTTTGTTAAAATATAGACATTTTCATTCTGTATACTCTGCGACACAATAAAGAACAACTTAAAATTTTCAACTTAAAAGTTATTATGGCACTATTTTACCGGTCCGGCTCACCCAAGACGAAATTGGTCCGTATGTAGCCCCTGAACTAAAATGTGTTTGACATCCCTGCTTTAAGTTTTAGTCGTAACCACTGCAGTATGGAACACTTGGTTACAAGCTCATGATGTGTTGAAGCAAAAAGATTACATAATCAATTACATATTTGATAGTCCTTAAAAACAAATTCTAAATTGAATTCTGATCATTTTCCATTAAAACAAGCTTTGTCTTTTTCTGTGTCATTATAGCTGAATGGACATAGTTTTATTATAATATAAAAGTTGTTTGTGCATATGATCTATCCCCTCTACATAACTTCAGTACTTTCCCTATAACCAAAGTTTTTTTCACACCATATACACGAGTTGTTCTTAAGTAAATGTGATTGAGCGTGTCTGCATGGCTTCATGGACAGTGTGGGTTCAGAAGCACAGTTCCAGCATCATTTAACACATTTAGTCCTGTTTCAATGTAGGAAACGTAGAAAAGCACCACAAACCCAGAGATCAATCGATCAAAAAAAAACAAAAAAACTAAATGTTTTGCAACAAGAAACCAAAAATGGATGCCCGGAAGATCTGTGCACACCTCAGGTGAAAAACAGACTGAATATTGAAGATCAAAATGTGGTTTTAACACAGGTGTATTCATTTCCAGTCGTGCCCGAGGCGGAAATAACATCTACATGTGGATAAATATTGTCAACGACATCTTTTGACCCTTTAAAAGCAGAAAGCACTTGCAGCTATTTGCCTTTCCGGGGCTGTCTGCTTGGCTGTAAAACACCTATGCAATGGCCCATTTTACAAGATGCCACATCTAATCCACTCGCAGCTTTGACACAATGGCTATGATTAGCTCGGGGAAAATGGGCCCCTTGTTGACAACTAAGAGGCGGGAAAAAGCTGGAGTCGCTGGGAAATCATAGGAATAATAATAATAATACCATACCTGCATATTAAACTGGAAGCATGCAACAGAGCAAAATAACAAAACAAAAACACAGCTGTTAATAACGGGAGCCCGAACGGGTGAGCGCGTGGGAGAGCTCTGATGGCGAGACGAGGATCATTTTCGCTCACAACAAAAGAGAATTATGTAAATCAGAGAGCGGGCTTGAAAATGAGATTTGCCACAAACAAACCTCGGCTCCAGTGTAGAACCACGGCTTTTGTACGGGCTTTGAAGAACTTATTATGTGAAGAAAACAATGAGGTGAAAGCGACAGTACACAGGTCGTCTTTGGAAGCCGATGCAACTCAAGCTTTGTTATTTGACAGCTGCGGCCACCTTTCTGATCAGCGACACCAATGCTACTCATGAAGTGTGTGAATGCAAGATTACTGAGATTACAGTTACCCTTGCGTACTCGTACTGCGTTGCTACTTTTCTGTATGACTGTGACGTGTGGCTCGGTGTCAGCATTCAGCCATTAGTCACTGGGAGAAAAACACTTCAGGAGATACAGTCATAAAGTAGTGGAAACAAAAGGAAATTAAAACTTTGCAGACAGAAGCAGATATATATACTAATGCTTATTGCGACTTAGGGCCTTGGATTGTTATCATTGGTGACATGGCGCATCAGAAAAGGTTCCACCTTGGAAGCCGCTAGAAATCCAGAGTTAGTTCAGGATTCCGAAGCACTCAAGTCGAGTCTGATGAAAAAACGACAGAACTGCTGTTCGGTGGAAACAACTTCCCATGATGTCAACGCTTACGTCCACCCAGTGAGTGGTGAAGAGAGAGAGCAGCTCTGCAACTCTCCAACCATGTACGTGCATCAAAAAAAGTCAATGCGACATAGCTTTAGGAATTTCAACCTCCTCCTCCTGCTCTTTGGACAAGTAAAGTTGTTCATTTTTGTCAAATCATTGAGAATATTGCAGAATAACTGGAGAAACCTGAAACAGTAATGATTCATTCAAAGCTTAAACTTCCTAAACAATGCAGGTTGATAACACTTGGTGAAACCTGGAAAATACCTGAGAAGAAAACAAACATAGTCAGCAGTCTCTCTATTTGGAGGTCAGTGTCCAGGGTTAAAAGGTAAGACGTTGCTTTTCCAAGATGAAAGATCAAGTATCAAAACCTTTCAAATATCAGTGGCGTGATAATCCTCCGGGGATCGGGTAACTGATTTCATGGAGAAGGCGAGCGACTTACTCTAGTGATCTCACAGGAGTGTGGTCCAGGCAGGAGTCGGCTCGGCCAACGGGCTCGATCCTCCCGTTCTCACCCTCTCTGTTGTCGTCATCCTGGAGACAAAAAGTCAGTGACATTAAGACTTCTGGTGGATTCCGACATCTCTTGCACAAGATCAACCTAAAATGAAGGAGGAAGGGGATGTCCTATCTGTCTATGCTTCCCTGAGCTGTGATGATCGCTCCGATACGTTTGATAACCACATGATGGCAAGGTTTAACCCAAGTCAGTGACATTCAGTCACCGTGACCTTGAGATTACCAACATTTTTTCACCCTGCACCACTCGGCGGCACATTTTGACCACAGTTTGGCCAAGATTAATGCTGACCTCCAGCCTTCTGCACAGACTTCGGGGTTCGGAAACGAGACAAGGCTGCATCAAGAACACAAGTCTGTTCACAAAATCTCTAGCGAGGCTGTCTTCACATCCTTCCCTTGATCGCGCAACACGGAAGATGAATCCAACCAACAGCGCTGGGATGAGGCTGCTTTGTTGAGCTGATGCAGCAGACTGTTTGTTCCTCAGCTTCCTGTTCGCACGAGCCACACGAGATGAAAAGTTGGCCGAGATGCGAACCTGCAAAAGCCGAGAGGAGCAGACCGGAGGAGGAGGAGGCCTTCCAGTCGTGTAAAAATACATAACTCCTTCATAAAACAGGAATCACCAAAACCTTCATTGTCTCTTCGTGTATTGACAGTGGAGACGTGGTGTGAGTCGGTTTGCAAGGTGCAGCAGCTCGTGACATGTACAACACACACACAAACACACACACACACACACACGGAGCAAAGCGGAGAAAAATGAGAAGCTGAAATAGAAGGTCATTAAAATTTCAGAACGACACCGGAGAGGAGAGACGAGCGAGCGAGCGAGCAGCGGCGACGTAGGCCTCCCCGGCAACTGGTCTCATCAGTATGAAAATGAGCCCGCCGTTACCGTGGCTGCCGTGTGGTTGCCATGACACTTCGGGTGCCTGGAGGACATGCAGCTTCAGGGCAGTGCGAGCATGTGTGTGTGAAAAGTGTGTGCGAGGACTTCTGACTGCCGTCTTTTTAATTTAGGCAACGTCTCCTGCTGGCTCCGCGTGCAGCGTCGCAACCAAGAGAGGAAGACAGCAAATCTGACGAGGGGGGCTTTCCGGAAAGGCAATGTAAGAAAGGGTAGTTATTTGGGTAAAGAGTTATGAAATCTCAAACTCAAGGTTACATTATGTAGATTTAAGCAGTCTTTTGTAATGTATTCAGCTGTTTTATTTACAACCCTTGCCACCTGTTACTAAATACTCGATTACCTCACCGCACCATCTAGTGGTGAAATGTGGGATTACACTGAAATTATATAACAAAATGTAGTCTTTTAAGCTTTCTTGGGATCCAATCTACCGTGCTGATCTTCAACCCTCTTCAATGAAGCTGCTTAGCATTCCTCTCTTTAGTGCATGCGGATTAAGGATTTCTTCAATGGACTTTGAAACACTACATGTACTGTTCCAATGTGATCTACAAAAGTTCTCAGCTTAGCCCTAGAGAAGCTATACACTTAAGACTTCAGGATGAACCAACATGATTTGTCTTCCCCCCCCCCCCGACAATGCACTTGGACTACTTTCAAAGTTTGTGGGCTGAAGCCTTTATAAAGTGTCTTTTTTTTTTTAAGATGGATGGTAGAAGAGTGAACAGACGGACAAGGATCGTCCACATTTTTTGTAAAACTCTGTTCTTCTTGTCAAAGTTAGAATTTGTTGCCTGCACACATGCAGCACTTGAATCTTAAACCCGGTACTTTCTGAATCATCAAATGAGGCCATCCAGTCTGAACTGCTTCTGAGAAGAAGAGCCTTAAATTCTTCTGTCTTGATTTCACAACAACAAACTTGATTATGAAAGCATATGCATAAGAGGAACATTTTTGAATAACTTTTTCATTTTTTAATGGCACCATTGGAGACTTGGGCAAAATCCAGGAAAAAATAAAGAGAATTTTCCTCGCAGACTATGAAAGTGTTGCGAAAGATGCTGAAAGCCTATGATTTATTCAGTAGTATGAAATGCTTCTGCCGAATATGTGGTGCAGACACAAAAGCTTGAGGAAGAGAAAGTCCAGCGAACAGGGAAACAATAACTCAAAGAGCATCAGAAACTCATCTGACGATGCTCGGTATTCATCAGGGGAAGAGGAAGTGAGGCAGCAATGGGGCATCAGAGAGGGAGAGGATTCGCTATCTGAGGAAGACCAGAGGAGATCTGCATTCATCTCACCGTGTGCACGCTTCTGAAAGTCCCTTTATTCCACAAAGCACCGTCTCCGAGGACCGAGGCTGCTCGCCGACAATTCTATTCTCAACACGGACAGAGACAACGTGCGCGTCTGTCTGCGCGGAAGGCTAAATGAGGGGATAATGAAGGTGAGGCAAGTGGAAGTGATGGACAAGACTAACTCACCGAGACGTGTACTGTTAAGGTGTTCCATTAATGTGTGCTCAGAATAAGTGAGTTCTTGGGTTTTTTACATCAATATTAAGCTTATTCTCGGTTGATCTTGCCAACAGAAAGCTGTTGATGAACTTGATGCGATACAATTAAAGAAAACAAACTATGATTTTGGCTTCATTTATTACATGTATTTATTACAGTGTAGATTCATTTTCAAGTGGTTGTTAAATACGAGCCGACAAAATCTAGAAAACGTGAAGAGGGAAAGAAGAAGAAGAGAAAGGTAAAAAGAGAGCACAGCTTTTATCATTTCGGCGGAGCCGCTTCCACCAGCGGGTCAATGACGAAGCAGTCGCTTGTGGAAAAATATCAGAATTGGTACCACTTATGAACGAGGCCTGGGTCTGGTGTGAAAAACAAATCGGGATCGGAGCTTTGACACAGCCACAATACAGGTTGGATATAAGTCACTTGTGTGTAAAAAAAAATAAAAAATCTGAATTGGGTCGTATTTCCCTGAGGTGTCAACAAGGCCCAATTTCTTGCATATATATATACTCATTACAAAGTTTCTACCTTTAACAAACTTAAGTTTGGGCATATCTTGTGAGGCCATTGCATCTTACACTGGGTGAAATCACAGCAAGCACATCAAGCTTCTGTATATTAGTCCTGTTGTGCCAATGACGCGGAGATGGGTGCTTAATAGTAAAGCAGCCTTGTACATAAAAGACAAAGTAGTTACTTAAACCAACAAAAAGTGGTAGTGCTGACACGAGTGAGGGGGAAGACGCTTGAATATTTAGCCAACTAATCATGTGCAATCCTAGTTCTCGTTTTCATGCCAATCTGCAAGCCATCGTTTGGAAAGTAGCGCCAGTCTCATTGATCCCCGTGTTCATTTTGTAAAAGCTCCATTAGATTATTCACCACTATCTTTATCCGTGAGACTGTGGCAACCAACGTCTTGCTAAGGGCCACAGTGTTGACATCAAAATGAAAGTTGAACAAATGTGGAGCTATCTTCCAAGACAGTGCAAAATCAAGGATAACTAATAAACTAAACTCACCCCGTCACATTTCTCATTACTTTCCAATAGCCGAGTTTGCTTTAAAAACGGGGCATCCTTCTCCTGGATTTTTGGGGTTTGGTTCGACATGTTGGTTTGTCAGTGTGCTCACAGTAAGAAACAGCAGTATCGTCTGTGTAGAAAGTACATTTCGCTTGCAAATATGCAATCAGCAGCCAGATTGACCAATGGAGGCGATCCTCAAGAGACAAACCAAAGACACTTAAAAAAAAACAAAAAAACAAAAAGGCATCGGCACGCTTTTCCTACCACACCTCGAAGGCGTCGCCCATTCCCGTCTCTGGGAGTGGGCAAAAGCGAGAAGAAAGATGGATGGCCACATTAATAATTCAGAGCCGAGTTGGGGGGGTTAATGGCTCGCAGGCAGACAGGCAGGCAGGCAAGCGGGTACCAGGCCGGGCGGCCGGGCTGTTTTCCAGCCGAGTCATTGTTTGTTTCCTGGATGTGGAGAGGCAGAGGCAGGCGGGCAGTTTTCAGGCCGGGGGGCTCATTAAAGATTAATAGGAGAATCCATTGGGGCCTGTCCTTCCTATCTCGCAGACTAAATGAAGTGATCTGCACCTAGTGTGTATGTGTGTGTGTGCATGCGAGGGAAGGACTGAGTGAAGTAATGCTGCACTTTAATGACGTGTTGCCCGCTGCCCTTTCCTGCCACTCTGACCACCAGGTGACCGGCAAACTCTTGTGAATGCATGAAACACAGGTTTTTTTCTCTCTCCAGATTTTCCCCAGAGTATCTGCAAACATCTTGATGTGGGGTGAATCTTAAATGTGACAATAAGCGATGATGTTCAAAGTCAGTAACAACGGCATTTACTGCCTTTTGTGACGCTGCACGCTGCTCCTATCATCTCTTTGAAACGGTGGTAAAATTTTTAAATCCAGATCTGCTTAAATATGGATGATCCATACTCTAAAGTTGGGCTTTGAAAAGTTGAAGGTTTGATGTTGAAGCTGCCCCTCAGAGTGACAGCCCCAGTGAAAGAGTCGATAGGGAGAGATTTGAACTGATGCAGTAGAGAGAAACACTGCCTGTTGACAGAGGCAATTAAGTTAGGCGGGGGAAAAAAGAAAAAAAAACATCACATCAGACAGAATCTCGAGACTAGAATTTTACAAAAGAAAATGACTAAACCACACTTTGCTAAGCCAAAAGAATAATCAAGAGAGTTGGATACTAAAACTTCTGAATACAACCTTCATGTCAAAGTAATTCAAAACTGCATTACCAATCGTCAAGCAATAAACTAGCTTCTAGCGTTGGTTAAATAGACTATAAGTAATATGATTACATAGGCATCCAATTAAAATGAACGCCGCTTGATAAGCTACAAATGTACCCTCATTATGAGATCATCATTTGCAATATACATGACTAGAAAGACTGAACTGCAATAAATTATGCTTCCAGATCAATGAAAAACGACTAAAATCAAAATATTTAACAACTGTTCCGATTCTGTGCTGCTGCTGGGGGGGAACTGGAGACGAACGTGATTAAATGAATTTGGTAAAATTTGGATCCGACAACAGAAAGAGATCCTTATAGATCTGTAGGATGTAGGATGTAGGTATTGGACTTGAAAGGAATTCTGCCCTTTGTTTGCAACATGACTGTCATTGGTTCTGGCTCAGGTAAGTGTGTACAACAGTCTGAGCTTAGTTAGGACTTTAACATTTATATCTCTAAGCATTGTAAAACCACATCGGTTCCTGTTCTTGAAAATTCTGTGAGTCACCTGCTGCCCACTATTTCAGATTTATTCATTTAAGAAATGGGGACTAGTCTATGTTCTGTAAAGTCGTAAAGTGAACTTTCACTATTCCGGCAACTAGAAAGGGAAAATTACGAAGCATCACATGCCTCAGTGTTTTGTCAAAACATTCTGAATATTACAGACTTTACAGTGTTGTCATCAGAAATGTTCCAAAAAATAAATGTGGCTTGCATGTAAGCTGCATTAATATCATTATTTCTAATATGGGTGGTGCTACAAAACATAATTTGTGATTAACTGTTGTCAGTATTAAGCATAGGTGGACTATATAGATGTCGGCATTGGTAATAGGAAAAAAAAAAATCTTACAAATATTGGCATATCGGTTTATTGACACATATCCAATATCGTGGCGCTCGAGTGCTCATGATAAAAACTTGCTTGCGGGATCGAACACATTCATCTTCTGTGTAAAGCTGCATATGAAAGAATGTACTCTGAAATAAAACGATGTACTTGTATGGGTGACGGACATTTTATTTTTGACCCATTTTCAGGTATTTAATTAGGCAAAATATAGAATGTATTGTTATTTATATGATATGTTTGAACATGAATATGTGTCAATGTAAAGGAAACAAGACTTAAATAATGAAAAAT
Organism: Lipophrys pholis; assembly: GCF_963383615.2. Taxonomy (NCBI): domain Eukaryota; kingdom Metazoa; phylum Chordata; class Actinopteri; order Blenniiformes; family Blenniidae; genus Lipophrys; species Lipophrys pholis. The sequence continues at coordinate 50,099,774 of NC_137635.1, forward strand.
GTCGGTTACAAATATTTAGCATTTAAAGCGGCTTCCTTTTTCATAAAGACCACCCTCATGAAGACAAAATAACACTGGTCTCATTCCAAAACACTCCATTCCAAAACACACCACAAATCCGTCATTGTTAACTGGTATCTGTGTCCTCTCCAGCAGAGCACCATATGTCCACAACCGGATGAAACACTGAACCAGAGACTATAAATTAGTCTTAACCTTTGACTTTTAACCTGAAGACTACTACACACCATCTGTGCCTGAGAGAGACAGATGCATAGGAGAAAAAAAAAATCACCGTGGCAAGACGGTCAATGACTCCCAAGTCAGATTCGTTTCATATTTGCTCTTTTTTTTTTTTTTTTTTTTTTTAAATAGACTCTTCTAACATTCAAGGTGATGGATCCAGTACTGCACTAAATTGTAACCATTAGTAGGAACCATCAGTGCTACCATGAGCACTGCCGGGCCTTAAACATCAACAAAAAAAAAAAAGAAATACTACTCTGAAAACACCAAAGCACAGATTTTAAGAAATACCACTGAAAACAGAAGGAAAAAAAGCCAAACAACAAGCTACTAATAGCTTCTGGGTCAGTGAGTGTGTGACCCTTTCAGGAAGAGGCAACAAAAAAATCCGTTCAATTTCTGGAGAGGTGAGACAACACAAACACAGAAACGCAGACACACACACATGGTGCTCCCAGGTGTGTGGAGTGCTCATCTTGCAGAGGCCCTATCTTCAGATTTCCACTGAAAGCACTCAGAAGGTTCATCACAGGCCACCTGAATGGACTCCAGACACATTTCATTGTGTCAGTGAGTGATCAAACATCACCGCACATGACCTCTGATGTCTTATTCATTGGATAAGTCACCGGGGTCTGGCATACTGCCGTGCTGATGATGGTGTAGGCTGTCAGCTCGGTGGCAGAGATATGCTTCACTTTGCAGAGAAAAGAAAATATGAGCAATAGATATTTTTTGAGGAGTGGGTCTGAGGGACTGCGGGTTTTGATGAGAAATGGCATCGTCGGATCAAATCAAGCTTGATATTGCGCCGCACGACACACTCCAATCTACGCTGACGGAGAGACGTTTGATGGATGTTGATGCTCGACTCGGCGCGAGACCACAATGCATCATTAAAAGCAGGCTTTCAATTACAGATCCCTGCACTAATTCAATTAGGCCCCTTTGAAGACGCTTTGATAATGGGATCCAGACGGGCGGATGGCGTCGTCAATAATTTGAGGATTCATTGAGCCGAGGGGATGCTATCAAGAGTTTATATCAGCCTGGCGGCCTGCAACACGAGGAGACGGGAACAGTGTGTGTGGGTTCGCTTTGGCACGAAAGGTGTGAAGAAGATATAGGAGAAGAAATGATGTTCGGGAAAATGGAACAATAGGAATTGGAGGGACAGTTTTTGCTGCCAAGACTTCCGGCACACTTGGTGAATTTTACCTATCCAAAATTCCTCCTGGTCCAACTTAAATCTTTGTAAAATATGCACATATATATATATATATATATATATATATATATATATATATATATGTACTTTTTCCAATAAACTTTGGCATAGCTGTTGTCAAGAAAGTAAAAAATGACTTTAGTGGGATTTCTTTGCATGGCAACATTTTTGTTATACTGTTATCCACCGTCAAAATCAAGAATTTGCTTAGGCGGAGATAAAAAAATTTTTTCCTCATTGGGTTATCAAAATGTACTCAGGTATAGTCATAGATACAATGAAATGGATTCTCAGATACGATACCTTTACATGGAGACCAGGAATGTGCATGGAAAAATGATGAATGCAGAGTTATTCTTGATTTATTTAGGTGGGCTAGAGATCTTAAAGATCTGAACATCTAAAGCATAAAAGGCAACGCAAAGCAACCGATGAAGCCGGCTCGGTTGGTAAAGTGGTCGTCTCTCAATCGGAACTGTTCGATTCCCCTCTTTCCAAATGCCGAAGTGTCCTTGAGCAAGGCACTGAGCCCCAAACTGCTCCCAATGGGTGGATTGAACACGTTGCATGGCAGCCGCCTCCATTTCCACGCGAGAGGGTGAATGTGATGACCAACGTAAGGCTCTTTGGGGGCTGCTCAAGCAATTGAAACACGCTATTTACTTCCATTTACCAAGGTACCAGACATTTTCTAAGACATATGATCAGGTCCAGATGACCTGCTTTGAAATTAAAACCTCCATCTTGGGAGAAAAAAACCCTCCATAACTTGAGGGAGTGATCGCAGTTTATCAATCAAATTATCCCTTGAAGATGTCTTAAAACCATGACCCGTTGTGCTAAATATCCATGCCTTCCTCACAGCCCATCGCCGTGCCAACTGCATCTTCTTGCATCAGAGAGCTACCAGGAGCGGCAGCCGCATCAGCGTGAGTAAAATGAGACTTCCAGCACTTCCTAAATTACCACAGTGCCGCTGTAGTGATCCACTTAATTCTACTGCAATTTCTGCGATCCAATTCAATCAGAAGCGGCCGGGGTTGGTGGAGGGGTATCACCGCGCCGAAATGTGCACCGCAATTTTCTCAAACATAATAGACAATACGGGTCTCATCAGGAAGCGGAGCAATTTCAAAAAACGCACGTTTTCGGAGCTCGTGTCCCCCGAGAGTGCAGTCAGCGTCGCTTGAAATGGAATTGTTGATTGTAAAGATGACACGTAGTTTTCTCAACTTATGCATCCGATTGAGTGCATGAAAGAAGGGGCGCTTTAAGCGAACTCGATTCTTTTAGGTTTCAAAAAAAAAAAAAAAGAGAGAAAAAGATCCACATTCTGATTACTGAGAAGTGCAGCAGGGAAATGCTTCCTCCTGAGAGTGTAGGGCAGGTGATATGAGTGATGGGAGAGTGCAATAAAGTCTACGGAATAAAGAAGAAAAAAACAGGTGGAGAGACACCGACTCAAAGAGAGTGACAGAGGCAGATAGCGAGACTGACAAAGACACATTGCACAGAGGAATAGCAAGCCATGACGAAGCTTGCTGAAAGGATGGCAAACGGCACTTTGAAAACTCCAGACTTGAAACCTGAGGGGATTCTAGAACGTTCTGACATTTCACACTTTGGATTTTGGGTGGTGGGGTAAAGCAGGAGCAGAAAGTTTTAGCTTCTCCACTGGAATGTCCATCATTCAGACCGAGATGTTTTAACAGGAGCCTGTTTGACTTTTTCCATAGTTTCTATAATGTACATTTGTTTTTGTTTTTTTGAGTTGGGTCTTCACATGTTCATCCAGGGTTCAGCAGCAGACAGCAAGGCAATGAGGCTGGTGTCAAATGACATGCATTTGAGTTTGTGCCCAATGAAATGATCAAGACTCAGCTACGTACTTTCAGTAGAAGAACTTACGTTATGTAACGTATTCCACTTACGACCAAAAATCCTAACGTGGTATTAGGTAAACTCACATTATGAGTGTATATTGAAAAACCACCGTTGCTTACCAATGTTTAGGCCCTGTTTTACGTGACAACATTTCAAGTGAAAGCGCATGTTTTTTGCATTTCAGTTTCAGAAGAGCTTTGCATTTACATGACTATGTTATGAAAACAATGTTCTTTTACACAGAAATACAAAGAAATGCTGAAAAGGGGGCCACAATCCTTATTTGTTTTTTACATAATGTGCATTGTACATAGACAATACAGGTACACTGATTGAAATCTCTGCTCATGAGAATACACATAATGCTTCTTAACATTCTTTTTAATACTTTGAATACTGAAGGGATATTTTCACTGGAGAAATTTTCAACAACAGTACTTTTACTTGGAGCCGAGTACATTTGAAGCAATGCAACAGTAGTTTCCCGGGCGTACAGATTCTAAATACTCTTTCGCCTCTCTTGTGCCTAGTTAATGGAAGGTGGACTAAGAACTACACTATTTTATCCCCTGGTGATGACAATAAGCTACTCCAGCAGAGCTCCAGGAAAATGTGTTTGATTAATTTGGTGGAAACCGGTTCAGAACTGCCAACAACCACAATGCTGTTCAGCTCAGGAAAATTCAAGTGAGCGATGTATTTGAGTGCTTGGGTTCAGGTAAAGTCCTAAAACAGAAGCTGGTCCTGCGATATTCACTTTACACATCCTTCTTTCACTGCACCAAATTCCTTTCCAGATCTTTGAGGAAGTCTGAAATTCCAGCGGCGAGGATGGATTATTTAGACAGTAATCGGCCATAGGCGGGCTCGCGGTTGACGTAGGCCTGAATCCAAGGCACACCGACACACCCCGGCAGGACCGACTTGGCTCTCTCTGCATTGTCAAACATGGCACAGGTGCAGGCAGGGAGAGTGGGTGTTGAGCGTGTGATTGGAAAAGAAGAATCGTGAAAGGGAACAGGATAGGCAGTGAAATGAGCTGGGGGAAGAAAAAGGAAAAAGAAAAAAAAAGAAAAAGAAAAAGGAGAGCAAGTTTGCTCCAAAATGCACATGGATGAGTGTGACTTTGGACCATAAGCGACCCATATGGATCGTGATGCATCAGGCCTCTGCACATTACTCACACTGAAACAAAAGTCTTGTTTTGCTTAAAGAGCAAATCATAGAAATACATTACATGGGTTGACACCGACAAGTATATGTTGATTCTGAATAAGAGCAAATCAGAAAACTGGACGGACGGACGGACGGATATGATCAAGACTTGTGTGGTGTGGTGATGTCATAGCTAACATTTTCAACTCCAGGCAAAATGAGTGAACCCAGGCCTTCCTGTAAAGACTTTGCATGTTCTCGCTGTGAATGTGTTGGTTTGAACCAAGCACTCTGGCTTCCTCCCAGAATCCATAGATAAGCTTGCCAACTGCTGAACCTAAAGATGAATTCTGGCGGGATTTTAGTTGCCCCTTTGTTGTGCATGCTCTCCATGGATTTTACTTTGTTTGCTTCCTCCTGGATTTCAAAAACGTGTGAATGTTCGTGAGGAAAGTGGTACAGAAGATAAATTGACGGCAGACAAGGATGAATGGTTGGGTGGAATGAGGGATCAATGAGCAGGTCTTGCCTTCATGGTGGTGTGAAATCAACACGTATATGAAATAACCCGACAGCGTCGTGTGTTTTGAGCAACTCCTTCCATGAACTGTGCTGATTTATCCCAGTGGAGTGCTCTGCAGATGCCATTCCAGCAGAGGTGACCAAGCTGGCCTGTGGCAGGTCACAAAGCTTGTTATGTGATGCACCATTTACCAAGATGAGACTCCTGATGGAGTTTCTGCTATCGAGCAAAATAACAGGTAGAATCGGCCAAACTGCCCCTCCGAGAGGAAGGGAGCTGTGGGTAATGGTGACAAGAATCTACACACACACACACACACACACACACACACACGGTTGTCAGATTGGAGGCCATTATTCTGACTCCAACTGTAATGGCTGCTGCTGAGAAGAAGAGCATATCTTTATAAACAAGTCTGATGGGGGGGGGGACTCCACAAATTCTCACACTCTTTCTCTTGACTTTTTTTTCTTCCCCCGCCGCCTGCTGCTGCAGTGCTGTGCAGCAGTGTGTGCTACACCTCCAGCAGAACTGCTGCTCGGCTGTAGATCTAACAGCAAAGTTAATGACTCGAGAGCTGAGCTACGGCTGAATATGTGAGTTGAAGAGTAAAACTTTTCTAAAGACAAACACGATAAGTTGGAGTTTATGGAAATTTTTGGTACCATATTGAAAATTGGGTGTGCTATAAGTTAAAAGTGAAAACTCTCCGGTTAAATGTGGATATAGTGATTAGGTTTGATCTGGTTTCACTTCTGGGCTTTGGGTTTTCTATTTCGAGGTGACACGTTCTCTCTCGGAGATGCGCCTCTGCAGTTAAGTTGACTATTCTAAATTGCTTATGGTTTTATCTGTGCCTCACTTTGTCGGCCCTATGAGTCCTTGGAGGTACCCTGCCCTTCGCCAAACATTGACTGGGATTGGTACCAGTTCCAAGTAAAGGGTAAAGCTTACATGGACCACCATCAATCGAAGAATATCGACTAAAACAGACTATTGTGCAATTTAGGCCCTATTTAAATGACAACCTTTCAAGAGAAGAGAAAGTTTCACATTTACATTGCAACATTTTTTTTAAATAATTCAGTTTTGATGGAAACAGCAGAAAAGTTGGGCCACTAGTGGGTGCTGTTGTTTTGTTTTTTTTGTGGAATGAAACCACACATGCGTGAATGCAGAGAACAATACGTTATAAACTTTCACAATGATGAGAACACGGACATTCATATGGAGAGACAACCAGCTTGGATTACTATTACAGATGACTGTCAACTATAAAACCACCAAGTCCCTGGAGAATATGGACTGGGAGTCTTCTGTTTACAGCGACGACGGAGGTGAAGCATTGTCAAAATTTGAGTTTTCAGTGGCTAGGAGCCCAGTCACAAAGGGTCACAGAAAATACAATGACATTTTTGCGTTTTCACCTGAAGTCTTCGTTTAACCTTACATGTTATTGGATTGTCTCAGGATACCAAAGTACCTGCAGAACATCAACGCTCGCAAAAAGGAAAACATGCAATCTCCTCAGTCCCCAATTCAAACAGGTGCTTTTGTCATTATGAGGCAAGAATCCAGATTAATCTGTCGACCTAATATATATCTATTAATGCATAAAATCTGAATTTGGCATTCAATTTAAAACAAGTTCAATCATAAATGGTTGATTCACATGAAAATAACTAATTATTTCTTTTACATCCAAAGTCTTAATTCTCACACACATCTGGACCCACTTTGTGTTCGTGCAAGATCATTCACAGGTTCTGGGTTCAGTTGTTTTGAACCTACCCATCATTCATTTTCAGAACCATCTCTTCCCCCCCCCCGTCTTCAGCCTGCTGGTTTTCATTGCCGGCGCACACAAGCCCTCAATAATCAGCGCTATCCTTCTTCTGTCAGATCTCCGATTCTCCTCAGATAACACCTGCCGCTGTCATCCTTCTCAACCGCCTTTCATCATTTTACAGACCGGTGATAAACTCTCTTGTTCGCGCGCCCACAGATCACAGCGGGTTTACAAAAACAGAGATCCTTATCTTTGATTTCACTGTACGACCTTTCGCCGTCCTCCTCAACAGGTGGATCAGGCCTCGGGAAAAGCGGTGCCATCTGTCCAGCCTGAGCAGGTCTATTCTAGGTGTAATTAGATTCTGGTGGCAGGTGACGAACATCAAATTATATGCCTGTGTGCATGTCTGACAGCAGGTTGCACCCTGAGACGGAGATCCCCCTGGGGAATTTGCACATCCCCTGGGGGGGGGGGGGGGGGTAGCCAGCTTTCATCTTGCTTCCATCCCTCTGTTCCTGCTCCCTCACCTCTTCCTCCCAGCTGGAGGGGATGCGGGCTCCAGCGGTTCTCCGTCATATTAAGACTGAGAGATCAAAGGCGACGAGCGGCGGTGGACCAAAGGGTGGATGGAGGCACGGAGAAGTGAGAGGAATAAAAATAAAAGGGGGTCGATGTGAACGGGGTGAAATAAAGAGCAAAGAGGGGGATCGATGAGAGGAATACAACGGCAAAGAAGATCGCAAATTTGCCCTTTGGTGCTACAGATCTCTATATGGAATATGGGCTTTTATGCAAATGCATTCAATTAACGGCGACAGAAAAACACGTCAAACAAATGATGATGAATATGTCTGATAGGATTTCACATGTGGAGACATTCAAAAGGCTGATAAGTCCGACAAACCGCCAGCCAGGCATGCAAAGACGGTACTTTTATTAATTATTCCATGTGGGGCTTAGGGGTGGCGAAGGTTTACTTTATGCTCTCGCCCTTCAGCCATGTGTGAAAGTAACAGCGGCTGTAACCTTCATATTAATTACAATAATAACATTAATCCTTGAAAAAAAAAAAAATTACATCCTCCATTCATTATAATAAGACAAATGTCAGGGTAAAGCAGCTGATTGGGTGAAGAATAACTGCTCTGTTGGTTTAATGGCTGACGGCACTAAATTTTCTAAAAGGTTAGATGTACCGGTTCAAATGTGGTAAGACAAATATTGTCAAACAGTTAGCGACATGCAGGCGCTTGTAATAGGTTCATAAAAACATGGAGGAAGTAGTATTCCCCAGACAAAATTTAAGGATGACTGAAAGTGGATAATTGTCAGCACAAGGGGAAAAAAAATACTGTTTTGAGTAAACGATGTGTAAACAGGGCCTAAAACTTCATTTACTTTCATGAGAATGTACATGAAGTAGGTTATATGAAGATATAGGACAAGCGACTTTCTTATTACTTGAAGAAACCGAAGCGTGTAACAAGTGTGTTCGTATAGTCAAAAATTACTAAAAGACTTCATTCTACAAAAACTGAAGAGGTGTATTCTTGTTATCAACAATAAAGTTGGTGTTTTAAAGAAATAGACTACTTTGTAAGTCACACAAATATCGTTGTATCAAGTGGCAAAACACTCTGAAAATTCCCACTTTCCCAGTTCAAAGATCCTAGTTTGATAGTGTTCAGGCGCATTTTCTTTTGTATTTATTTGATTTGATCTAAAATGAACTGGAATTGTATTATTTCTGAAGGTTTTCTTGCTATAAAATTACTAAAAGTGTAAGGAATGGTAGGTGCATCAAGGAGATTATCATTAAATCAAAGATAAGCCGACTACAATAATAGGTTTCTTTAGTGCTCACAAGCGATCCGAGTACATTCTGAGTCATTGTGATATATACCGTTTCAAACCGGTAAATCCCTGATCTGCTATAACAAGATGTACTGAACAAACCAGTCCTGTATTAAACCACATGGAAACAAACTGATCATGAAATGATGACCACCTCGTCAAATCCTGGCTCACATCCTGAACATCGTAGTTTAGCTTTATGTTGAGGTGGTAGTTATTTCCCATTGTAATTGTTTGGTTTTGTGAAAACAGACATTTTCATCATACATACTCGCCGCGACAAAGAAAAAGTTTAAATTCAAAGGTTAATGCAGCACTATTTCACGGGACCAGCCCACTTAAGACCCCCCCCCCCCCCCCCCCCCCCCGCCAGTATTATAAGTTAATTAACTTTGTGAGGTGAATATAAATGTATTTTCTGATTGCAGATGGAAGCAGCAATTATGTGCACAAGAAAAGGTAACATATCAGGTATACTTAAGGTCATTTTCAGTTATTGTAAATGCAAATTATGTTAAATAGAACAACATGTTATTGTAAACAGAAGCAAAGCTGATATAAAAACACCACCAAAGCCGAAAAAGAGCAGCTCACAAGCAGAGACGAAGCAGCATATATATTATTAATCACAATAGGTGGGAAGAGACGGGAAGGGTTACAAAGTGAGAGGCAGACTAATAAGGTTCACAGAAAAAAATAGTGCAGATGAAAAAGTGAGAGGAAGGAAAAAATGGTGTCAGACTAAAGGCCCATAATAACAAGGTGACTGCAGATTAACGCTGATCTGTTCACACATCTGCAGACACCAACACCTACAGTATTTATCTGCACAGCCATTCACACTGCACTCACGTCTGGTGCAAAAACAGAAGGACAAAAACACACATGCACGCACACTCACACCTGTCCTTCAATCTCAGCTCCACAGCAGCACCTACTGGCCGTTTGCTCTGATCCTGCCGCTTCCAGACTCATATTCACCACTTCATATCAATTATGACAACAACAAAATACACACAATTCACACACTGACATCGCATATTCCTTGTGCACTACACGCAAGTACAAAACAAAAACAACACAGGGCGTACCAAAAAGAAACTTTCTGTGCGCAGTATCTATGCACACAGGAACACACACTCAGACTTGCGTACATTCGGTCTGAGGTGATTTATGAGTGCGTTGCTCGGGTTTGCATGATTTATCCCGCTAAACCTGCACCGTGCACCTGAGGGACTCGAACCTACACATGCACACACACATACACACTCCATGAGGGCTTGTTAGTTGAGAATGTGAGAAATGCATATGTGCTTACAGAGATTTGTTTGCTGCATAAGTTTGCAATTAGATGCACTTTTTTTTTTTTTTTTTTATTATGCATGTATCTGTGCCTGCATGCACATGTGTATTTACTGTGTGGGAAGGTTGGTTTTTATTTTTAAATCAAAAACTCTTGCTCGCAACGTGTCAGTGTGTGTGTAACGTTGCTTGTGTGTGACTCCCTGGGATTGCACACCTGCAGACTCCAGCATTAACATTCCTTCACAGGTACGTGAGTGGACAGAGCCGCCGTCAGGATGTCTGTGTAACGAAGTCCCCAGTGAGCCTCCGTCCCACCATGAAAGATGACCCAGCCCCCCCCCCCAGCAGCAGCCTAATGGCCGGGGACACACCGCAGCAGAGTGGCAAACACACACACACACACACACACACACACACACACACACACACACACACACACACACACACACACACACACACACACACACACACACACACACACACACACACACACACACACACACACACACACACAATATTATCTGGCTGGGCTCGATGCTGGATCCTTACCCAAGTTAAAAAAGAAAAACTACAAAGTAGTGCAACTTCCTGTCAGTTCTTATAACCTGAAGTACAAATATCAAATGTTTCAAGACCAGTTTGTACTTGAAATGTGCCAATTTAAGTAAAATCTTGTGTTTTTCCTATTAGATTTAGCAATCACATTGTTTATTCAACTTCGCTCGGAGGCAAAAAGAAATTCTCAAGGAGGCCTTGCTTGCAATTGTTGCATAAGTGAAATTTATCTGATTGATTAAGACACATATCTGACATTTTGTTAGATTTCTACGACACCTCCCAACTTTTCACTTGACTATTAGTAATCATTTTCCAAGTCTGAAGTGTTTTTTTTTTAGGTCTTCAGTCAAAAACAAACACGGTTGATTTTGCATTAATGGTGAAATTCACTCACTTGTCAGCAAAGGTAGCCAAGTCTTTTTTACTGGGAGCTCAAATCACAGAGACGGCTGCTGGTAAACAAATAAATGTTTGATAGGCAGAGGTTTTTGATGTTCCTTCCAAACATATTTAATATTGGAAGCAACCCCTCACTGATAGGTCAAATACGACGTTTTTTTAAGAACATTTCCTAGCACATGTCAAGTCTATAAAAGTTCAATGTTTCACACACAGAAAAAAAACATCTTTTATTAATGAAAAGTTAGTAATTTAGTATGAACTTGTCAAAATCGATGCAAACGACAACAAATGAGGAGAAGGAGAAAACGGCAGAGCGTGAGTGAAGCTGATGGAAAACTTGGCGGAGCAGAAGTCCCTCGGGGGGGGGAACCCCCCCCCCCACAGTGCAAACACAAGTCCAAAAAGGCACGGCTTGCCTGTGCACATACACTCGTCTGCTTTGGCCTGTGATGAGAACAGAGGACCCCAACGGAGCTCATCGTCCTGGTGGGTTGACGGGAAGAAGCTGCGGCACCGTCCAAGAAAAAAAGGCCCATTCGTGTATTTTCCACTGTTGTCCAAAAAACAACCAGGAAGGATATGACATCTCACTCATCAATCAAATTCAAAACCTTCCGTTTACAGTGTTTCCTTATGCAGGCATGATGTTATGTTGGCTTGGTGAGCACTGCGGCCTCCACTGTGAACAAATCACTGACCATCTGCAAAGATTGCACACGATTCCAAAACAATAGAGGTTGACGCAAACTGAATCCCCAAAAAGTAGTTTGACACGACACGTATTGATGACTGTATTTCACAACCACCTGCAGCGATGAGCCGACTCCTCCACCAGCGACGCATGAGGAATAAAGCTCGCCGCTTTCCAGATTTAAGGTGACTCCTTTAGCTGCACCAGCAGACCATCGACGGCGTGCATCCAAATCCACAGCTCGTTAGTTATTTATGATTTGAAAGATTGAAGAGGGAAGAGGCAGATTGGCCTTTGTTTGGACTCGAACATCCTCCTGTTCGCTACGTGTTGTGAGTGTGAAACGCAGTCGGGGGAGAAATCAGGTTTCCTGAGTTAATGCTCTCCGACTGCAGACTCAGGTATCAGGAATGGAGGCGTTGTCAGGCCCTCGGGCGGGGGAGGAGGGCCCCTGGGCAAAAATATACACATCCAGAAACAAGCCCACAGCTGTCCTCTGAAAAGCGTACTCCTCCACCGAATCAAATATTCATGTGAAATATAAAAGACTGTGAATTTTGGTCATTATGCATTTGTTTTTGTTTTTTTTCTCTTGCCTATCTGTAACAGAGAGTAAACACCAAGATAGTGCATCTGGACATGTGTTACTACGGATACTGCCATGATCCACTATGGTACAAAAACATGCATCTTACTGTATACATGAAATTATATTGATAAATTGTATAAATGTGTGAGGTTTTGTATCCGTGTGGAGGATGTACGCTGAATTTCACCCAATGTGAAATAGTTTTGTAAATGTATGTTTTTACTACTCTGTTACTGTTCTGTTACTCCCCTGATTTTATTACAAGATATGCTTAGATACTGACTGATTTTATTTCTGTTTTTATCTTTTATTGATGTAAAGCACTTTGATCACTTCATCTGTGAAAGGTGCTTTACAAATAAACTTACTAACTTACCGACTAACGAAGGCTCCAAATCTAAGGACCTGTTTCAAGTGAATAGAGAAGCCTTTCGTTGCATTTTGGGGATCCATTTCCATTTTTGAAAAAGCTGAACGGGGGGGAAATGCAACCCTTCTGTAACACTGCTACTGCACATGCTCGCCACATTCGTAGTGAATGGTTCCTCTGCACGTGCGCGAGTAGATGGACAATAACAACTATGGCAGCATCCAGAGTGTCATGACACCCCGTCCATATTCTCCTGGGACTTGGCAGTTTCATATTTGAGATTAACCCGGAATAGCAATCCAATCCGTCAGTCCACACGAATGTCCGTGTACTCCCAATGTCAATGTTAATAATGTATTCTCTGCGTGTGTGTGTGTGTGTGTGTGTGTGTGTGTGTGTGTGTGTGTGTGTGTGTGTGTGTGTGTGTGTGTGTGTGTGTGTGTTTGGTTTCCTTTGCAAAAACAAATAAAAGTGGCCCTGCATGCTATATACATCGGTTTTTACAGTTTCTGCTGTCTGCATTTAAACAAACATTATTTTTACAACGTGAGACATGTCTGAAACGAAAAAGCAAAAACGATGGGTTTTCAATTGAAACGTTGTCATGTAAACAGGGCCTATTCCAGATAAAGCGGTACAGAAGATATCTGGAGGAATGGGAAATAGAGGGTCTCTAAAAGGCAGTACTTCTCCAAAAGGTTTCATTGAGCTACAGCGGCGGGAGAAATATGGGGGAGAAAATGCCTTTTCTCTGTACAATTTTCCTAGCTTTAATTTATCAGAAAAAGTCCAGATAAAAATGAAATAATTGGAGGGAAAACTATGAGTTATTACAGAAAAAGACATTTTTATTCTTGAATTTGCAGTAGGTGTGCTGGAGATCAAATTAAATGAAGCTGGAAACACCATCCGACTAACAAAACTATATGTAAGGACTTGATGTATGACATTTATTGCTCAACAGCTGTTAATCCTATAAGGTGCTGAAGATTGGGAACGCCAACTGTGAGGGCGTAATATGATTGAGGCTCTCTTGAGAACCCCCGCCAAGAAAGGTACTTGTTAGTTTTTGGTTGCCGATTACAGTTCAGGTTATGCAGGAAGTTACGGGTGAGCTTTGCATAAGTCTGCATTAAATAAATGTCACTCTAAACAATGTCTTCCTGGAAGACGCGCATCTGTGTGTGTACGTGTCATGTATTAAAATGCATCTTCTTTACACTGCAGGTGTCTCGGCAGCTTTCATTGTAATTGGTTGATGTGGAAGCCAATATGCAGCTGCAGAGAGGTTTGACGCATCCGCACAACAAAAGACGTGCAGGCGCGATCAATGAACCACAGATATGGATAGACACATGATCATGATCACACACACACGGGGATGTCCCCACGGCTGGTGCATGTATGCACGCGTGCATACATACAAAATGCACACGCCAAGACAGACAGCAGTGCGGCGGCTCCAGCACCTCCAGCCCACTCTCATTAATACTCACTCGACTGACAGCCCCGCTTGTTGCCACGGCAACCCCTTTTTACCTGTTGCCAAAAAAGCGTCCCGGCAGTTGAGGAGACCGCGAGTGAAACGCGGCTCGAGACGACGGCAGGGTTGAGTTTTCGCTGCGACTTCGGGAGCCGCCGGTGCCGCTGCAGGCACGCACAATTACCCACTTCGGAACGGAGAATAGTCTCATTCATTTCAGTGCAATTCAATCTGGCTCACTTCAGTGCAAGGCAACGCTCCCTCCGTTCTGCACGTTTTGTTATGAGAGAGGCTGGATTCTCCTACCGGGGAAAATGGGCCCTGCTTCATTATGTGATGCTTCATTCTAATTCTTCCTTTGGTCTCATACTCGTCTGTTCCATGTTATTCATTCAGGGGAGATAAGATGAGACTAACTTCAGGAAATTGCTTTGCTTCATTCATCATTCCAAGCTGCTCTATTCTAATTAAATCACTGCATATTCTATTCTTGCTATTCTTCTTTCCCATACCATCACATATTATACCGCGAACAAAGGTTTAATGCACTGTCAGAAAAATGGCTCTTCTGAGCTCATTGTGCCACAAAAAGATTCTTTTTGGTGATGTAAATGGCTCGAGGAAGTTCAGGAGGTATACAGAAGCTGTAGAGTCATTAAAATCGAATTAATGTGAAATGAAAAAAATACGAAATAAGAAGTTTTCCACCAGAATGACAAACGGATGATGGTTTTCACCTTTTAAACGGTGAGTGACCGCATTTGGTATCTTCCACATTTCTTACGAAAACACCATTTTAAATTGATGACAGCCATAAAATACGTCACCCCTTGATCCCAGTCAAAGGATATGATTGATGCATTTACCTTAAGAATATGAACTAAAATTATCCATTTAAAAGAAAAAGAAAGAGGAGGAGGGGTGAATCCAGGTGCTGCTATTAGTAGGTCATAGAAAAGGCACTTTTTATGCAAAAAAAGTAAATAGATTATAATTAATAGACAATAACAATGGCGAGTACACAGACATTTGTATGAACAGACGATGAAGTTGGATTGTTATTGCAGAGCCTGTCAGCTATAAAACCACAAAGTCCGAGGAGGACATGGACTGTTCGCCATGACACTCTGGACGCCACCATTGTTGTTACTGTTCATCTACTCACGCATGTGCGGAAAAACCGTTTATTACAGACGTGGTGCTCATGCGCTGTAGCAGTGGAGCATTTTCAAAAAGGTCCACCTTGGGAGTAGTGTTCCAAAAAATTGCATTTTCAGTGGTTCTGAGCAACGTGTAATCAGAATTTTTAGTTTTTTCAGTCAACAAAGTTCACATACTAGTGCTTCAAAATAGTCGCTGAAATGTGGATAGACTATTAACCTATCATCAGCCGTGTGTCCTGTAATTTCTTTTACTACTTTTAATATCATAACTTCCTGGATTGATGGTAAGTTTAATAATCTTGCCAAGTTCGCATCAAAAAACATTGGTTTCAGTCCATGTGAAACCATACAGAAACACAAAGGGTGTCCTTCGTCTGCTTTCTCTATTCATTTACATTCCAACAAGATGAGATGCAGTGATGAGGTACTTTATTTGGACAGAATAAGATGGAGGAGAGCGTTCAGAAGGCAATAAAACAGCAGTGTCCCCTTACAACCCGTTCGGTCTCCTAACAGAAGTCTGGTGACGCTCATGTCTTCCTTCATTTGATTATTAAGTCTAAAAAGAAAAAAAAAAAAGAAGAAGAAGAAAAAGGCTTTTCTCATCATGGGGCAGTTACGACATCCTTCCTGGAACAGACTGATCCAAGCAGACCTTAAATAAAAGTGACACGAAACAGTGACAGAGAGCAGAGATAGTGTGTCGGAGTCGGGCCAACAACAACACCTCGCATGACCTCGAGTTCACGTCGGTGTGCGTTAGAGCGTGCAACCCTGACGAGAGGAGAACCGAATGACTCAACGGATTAGCATGTCCAGGATCCAGTCCGTATGACTGGGACGTTTCTGAGCTCGCCTATTAGACTCGTGGAGTCAAATCAAACAAGATGACAAGGCGGTCTCTCTCTCGCCATCACACAAAAACACACACACACACTAACGCACAGACTAATGTAGCTGTTTGTGCCACAGTGAGGGCTGTTAGACGGATGAGTGGATGGCGGGGGACGTGTGTCGAGGAAGGCAGATGGCCTTCAGCAGGTCATTAATATTGACTCCACCATCCTGCAGTCACTTCCACCACTGAACCCCCCTTCATACCAAAGCCTGTTTCAGGACAGATGAGGGAAAATGAGGCCAAACCAACAGATTTGATACCACTTACTAAAACCAAGTCGTCCCTGGAATCTGCTGGAATTCAACTATCTGAAAATGACATCTTCGTGGTGATACGTGGGGGTTTGCAGACTGACAAAGTTTAAAATGATGAATCAGGTTTCACACTGTTTTGAAAGGATCTACTCAAATTAATCAAAAACATGAGATATTTGAATTCTCCTTTTGAGGAATCACTAAAAACACACTATCATTATAGTAAGAAAATAAGTCGTCCATGCATATGGAGATAGGCGTCTGCGTCTTGGTTTATGTAAGCATCATTTCTTGCTCTTTGTGTATATGTGGTAAAAGGTTTGCCTGCGTTATATGATGTGTGTTTGGAATTTATTTGCTGGATGTGTGTCTAAACGAGTGTGAGCAGACAAGCTTTGACGGAGATTCGTCCATAACTCCTATTCCCCAATGCGCCACTCGCAGGCTCATTAAGTAAAAACGTTAAGTTGACGTTAAGCTTGAAATCCATGAGGCCTCTGCGATGCCATTTAATGTTACAAAGGCTTTAAAGCGAAGAAGACATTACTGGCACCGTGCAGTTGAGGCAACACGTGGCTGATATGAATTGTTATTTTATGTTAGGTTCGTGTTAATATCAGAAACTGCAATGAAAATGAAAAACATCACGGAAAATTCTACGTTATAAAGTTGGGACTCCAAACAAGTCGGGACACTATATGCAAAAATAGCGACTATTTGCATGCTGCAAAAAGTGTGTCAGTCCTGTAATGGCAATTTAAGGATTCAACTTGTTGAATATAGTGATGATCTGCAATAAAAACAAAGACGTACACAGATGATATTAACATCCTTGTGATTAGAGAGCTGTTTTTTCTCCAAATAACAGTGTTCTCTCTCTCGCCCCCTTGGATGAAGCCGTGGCCACATGAAAGGTCTCAACTTTTTTTAGACCAACTTGACTTGATGAAGTGAATTTTATGAGCCGAAATGCTTTCTCTGTCTTCATTGTGCTGTTAGGTTAAGTCAGCCATATGTCAGGAAGACGCAGGTTCATTTCCGGCTGTCCAATGACTTCAGAATGTCTCTCCCCTTGTACGTCCCCAATTCATTTGGTAATAAGCAAAAAAGCGTTTAACAAGACACACAATTCAGCAGTAATCACATTACACAAGCACAAGTGTCCAGATGCACAAACAAATCTTTATGAAAACATTTCTAACAGTAAAATAAAGCTCTCATTTATTTTGCATGGTTAGGAATAAACTAATTGTGAATGACAAGACTGAAGCAATTAACTTGGGGGGGGGGAATGTAATTTAGCAATTTACTGCGCCAAGAGACACATGGGACAACCCTGTGGGACGAGTCTCGCCTGTAAATGGTTGTCGAGAAAAAGAGATATAACACAAAAGCCACAAGTAATCATCAGTGCAGTCAGTGTGGATGCTATTTAATTAAAAATAATCGAAAGTTTGCTTTTAAGAGCAAGAGACACAAATCAGGATAAAAGAAAATGAAAAGGAGCGCACTTCTTTGTGGATGCTGAAATACATCAGTCGCTCACAAAACACATTAGTTTCACGCTCCACATTAGTCCATCCCGACTGCAACTGACTCCGACATCCAAGCATGATCAGCTTGTGTTGTGATTAAAAGACGTCACAATGGAAAGAACGTCAATAGTTCTCGGAAAGAAAACCGAAATTCCTTCCGGAAACTATGGGAGTCCAATACTGGAGACGTACATCTGATGTTTCTTTGAACTTCTGTACATGCTACATTACAGGCTTGATGTCCCGACGCAGCGTCCATGAGTTCAACCTCGGAATTATATTGAAATGTCACACTTCACTTCAAACACACGTCATTAAATCTGAACAGATTTCGTCTTTCAGCCGAACACCACCACCAAACACACCATCGAGAGCGACTGGTCTGTAACTTCTATCCAAGTGGCTTGCACGGACTAAATAGAACTCCATCATTCACCTAGGTCAAGATGTCTTTAATATACTTTATCATTGTATTCTAACACAACTTTGGCAAGCAGAACCTCTCAGAAGGGAAAGGATCTCCTGACTTCCACAATTCACTTAAGCACAACCATATGCTCCGTGTATGGCTCACGCTTTCGACTTTATCAACATTGTGTTATTTTCCTTCCCTGATATATGCGTCGCAAAGGATTTATGACTGAAATTGTTCACTTGTTAACATCTTGGATGAGGGCTGAGGGGAGTAGTAGAAGACTGGGTCCAGGCAAATAATCGGGCTTTCAAAGAGCTTTGTACTGATGTGATCTGAGGGCAAAATAAACTGTAAATCTCTATACGGAAGATAGCTGCACGCATTCATACAAGGACTCGCAGATGAAGTGATGGGCCCCAATCTTCAAATTTCATTGAAAATATTTCCGTTAACGACCGTTTGAGGGATGTGGGACTACGTGGTTCCATTAAACCAACTGGAATTATATGGGTGTAAGAGAAAAAAAATAAAAAAACAAATATGGCGAATGCATTTGCAGAAATGAATCTTCAATAAAATTAATTCTGAAAGTCACTTTTATTTCAAATGCTCAGAAGGGGGGGCTGCATATATCGCAAATCTATAGATTTCTGTGAACTAACTGTGATAATTAATGTTTCTATGCATTGTGCATTCAAGCTCTGCAAATTGACAGAATTTTAGATTTAAAAGAAAAGTGAAACAATCACGATTAATCTACAATTTAGTCGATTTACTAATGTTAATCGACTGATCGTTTCATATCTGGTGGCGACAGGGAAAAAGGTAAAAGAAGGGAAAGTTAATGGAAAATGCCCCAAAACAATAAGGTCAAGAAGCGCGATCCAGTCACAGCTGGTGTAAGAGAGAAGGAGAGCGCACTGTTGTTTGGAAAAACAAATCTTTAAAGACATTGACATCGTTGACATATGTGTCTGTACTCATCACAAATAATATAATTTTCATAATACTTGAGAATATTAACACCTTTACCTAATGTCATATAGTTCTACTGGATATTTTTCAATGTTTATGTTGTATTTTAATGGATGTGGTTTATAGTCTTTGATGGATTTTGTCTTCATGACTTGGGAGTCCCTAAAATATGATACACGTTTCAAACACAGTTCTATTTATTTCTAGAGAGAAATGTTTGTAAAAGTCACTCAGTTTTTTTTTTGGGGGGGGGGGGGGGGGGGGTTGCGTATGTTAACGACACAAAAAGGTGAATCTTGTTGGACAGAGCAGAGGAAAATGTCGACATGATACATCGTGGCTTTTCTGAAGACAACAATACCACATGTTGGTAAAATGATTACAATCTCAAGACTTATCGAAACAAACCCGCAGTATGTATCCAAACACAATCCTACCTGTTCCTGTCTCTCCAGCCAGCGGTCCACCATGGGATGATTGGCGCTGAGCGACGACCGGGCCGTCTCTCTCTGAAACTCTCGCTGATTGGCCCAGCCCCCGGCGTCTCGCGGCAGGCTGCGGTACGTGTCCATATTTTTACCCTGAGCATCAGATCCAAGGGTTAGAGTACGCGACACCTTATTTTCAAAAAGAGCAGCACTTAAGAGCTTTGAAGCAGATACAACTCTATCTACTTTAAAAGGGGTCATCACTCTGACCGTATCTGACACAAGAAAGACAAAACTGATTTAATTAAAGGCCTTGAGGGTAAGTCATACATGCTAATTACCATCAGTGCAAGTGATTATTTTTGGAGCGTTATGTAACATTTACGAACTGACTGACATGTTTGGTATTTCTGCTCCATGAAAGCCATACTACAAACTCAAGATGCAGATGTGTGTATTTTCGTTTGCTCGTTTCTAATCCAACCATTCTGGGTTGTGTTGTTGGGGAATCTGTGGCACGGATTTGAGAGTGAGGGTCGTCTTCACGACGTCCATAGAACAAATCAGCGAAACAAACAATCTCAGTCCAACGTAATGAAAAGCAGCTAATTTGAACACTTGGCCACCCACCTTTCTCTCGAGGCTGTTTGTTCCAGCGGCATGGCGAACCTTCAGGAAGCCGGCGGTGGTGGACCAGCGTGTCGGGTTCTTTCTCGTCGGCGCTTCTTCCGTTTGGACCCGTGGCTCGCCGGCGCTAAACGGCCCGTTCATGGTTGTCAGGGCGGGATCGCTGCTGCGCCGCACGTGGAGGGGCATATCTGAGAAAGAAAAGGACGGCGAGAGATCAGAGGGATGGGTTCACGTTCATCATGATGAAACGAACACTTTACAGTCGTTGAACAGAGTTGTGCAATGAATTATAAAAGTTGTCAGTGATGAAGCAATATGTCGAATAATTCTCCTTTAATTGGGCCAGTCTGGTCATACGACATTTCTATTGGTTGAAATGTCAGTTGATCCCCTCTTAGACCACTAGATGGCACTGTGTGACAACAGAAAGATGCTACAGTGCCACAGAAAAACCTCTAAATACTGTCATAATAAACAGTGAAAGCACAACGTGGCCAATCAGAGCAGCGGACAGAGACAATCGGCATGTCTGACAACCTTGTGAGGGGAAAAAAAAAAGCTGATAAACAGCGATGAAGAATACAAAGAAGGTTTTATCAAACGCTAAAAGTGCAATAGCCAAAGCTAATGAGAAACTTTTTCGATAGGTTTTCGAACACTGACTTATTCAACTTTGCAGTTACATCTGGGCATGGAGAAATGTATGCATCTTACATACTAGTGAATTATACTCGCGTGAAACTATAAAGTACAATAAATCTCATTCTTTAAACTTAGAACTAACGCCATTCCTAAAAGTAATCCATTATTAACACTTCACTTCCTCTTCGTGAAGACAAAACTTTCACAATCCAAACAAAATGACGACTGAATATGATTAAATAAAGTGTAGGAAGTTATAGCCCTGAAAACAATGTGCGCTCATAAAGAGGATTAATCATTGAGAGGACCACTGTGAATTATTCAGAATCTTCTCGAAATCTCTAATCAAGCTCCTCCAGTTCTCCACTTAACCATCAGCACATCCCCTCATAACAAACACACTGAGTGGGATCGACGATATAAGAAGAGACGCTGCTCGTGGGATACGTCCATAAAAATCCTGTTTTTAAGTTGCAATGTGCAAATAAAACGACCAGAGATGCTGTGACAGTAGAAACGTACGTCTGTAAAATCTTCTCGAGGTAACTCAAGTGGTTGCAAAGACAAGCCACACAAGAGAGATGGATTAGAAAAGGAAAAGCGGAGTTTGTTTGACAAGCTTTAGTGCCGTCTTTGGACAGCGAGGCCTGAGAGTCAACTTCCCACGTCCTCTTCCAGAACCTTCCGCTGTTTATACGCCGTCAGATGTTTTGGATGGCAACGTGCGGGAAGAGGCTGAGATCTGTCCGCGGAGTCCGAGCCAACACTTTGTGTGGACTGCGAGACTAAGTGCATGACAAGATTGACCGCGTCCATCTGCGTGTTTGTGTAAGCTCGTGTCTGTTTATGCCGCTGTGCTTTCTAAATAACATTGTAAACCAGAGAGTCGCTCTGAACTGTCGGATGCATTCATGCAAGCGTAAGTGGAATCCCCTCAGTGTGGCTTCTGTTTTCTCGAGCACACAAACCAGTGGAAGTGTGTCTGGAAATATCCGAGCCAGCAGCTACAGCAGTTGCTGGAAAAAACGTAGAAGCGGAAGTGTCCATACGAGTCACCAAGAGTGTCGGATTTTGTCTTTGAGAAATGGGAGCTTAAGAAAGGACGAATACTATATTCCAGTTGTCTTCCAGCAGGGCTGGAGCAGTCCAGTTGATTACCCAGTCATCACCTCTGAAAGCTTTAAACCCTTTCAATCACGGAGAAGCGGACGTGTGGGGCTAGTCGTCCCAAAGAGTACCTTTTCTCTGTGCCAATAAATGGTCCATTTTAAGTAAAAACTCCCCAATATTAATTATAAATGCTGTACAGCGAATCATTTTCTTCATATATACTTTCCCGAAGTGCAACTGTCACATTTGGAGTCTGTTTTTGATCAACTCCTTTATGGCCACGGGGCGTTTGGTCGATTCCTCTTCAAAGCCGAGACGTTTTCTCGGCCAGGATCATGAAAATAAAACACAGACGAAATGCAGCGATATCTTATCCAAGCCGATGAGGGCCTCTATTAAGTTTTGAACGTTAGGTTTGTCAGGCAAAGATGGATAATCACAGTTGTACTCCTTTTTCTTTTTTCTCTTTATTGAATCCATGTGAAATTCTGTACTTTTGGATAGCAAAGCAACAAACTGTGTTTCTGCAGTGGCACGACGGCGCATGTTTGAAACCATTTTGGAATCAGACACATGTTCAGTACACGATCACCGTCTCCGAGTTGGCAAATGCTGGATGGATTAATTCATTTTCTTCTTGGCAAAGTTGTACACACATGCAGGCCTGCTGGGAGGGTCGGCGAGCTGACATCCCAGTATACAGGTGCTCCTGAACCCCTGGGCAGTTTGCTTGGGCCATTTGGGTCGACCATTAACATTGTTTTATCTCATGAAGACTCGCATCCATGCTGCAACGGACTAGACAGCTTCCGTCACTCTTCTAATCCATTTCCTTCCCTCTTGTCGACCACTTGTCATTAATAGGACTTTGACGTATCTGGAAACCGATCACCTCTCAGTCTGTGGGAAAGGATTTGAGGGTCAACACAACAGCTGGCCTGTATGTTCTTTCGCCCCTTTCTCATTTTGTCGAGTCCCATCTGCCCTTTATTCCTCCTTTTATTAGTAGTAAATAGGTTCCTGCAGGTCTCTTCTAACGCCGCTGGAGTGTTTTGTTTTTTTCCCCCGTCTTGTTGAGTGTGTGTGTATTGTTTGTGCACCCAGCACCGTTTTGTCCTCGCCCATGTTTTCACACATAATTGTCATTTTGGTTGAAAGAAAGGGGAACAATGATGCTCACTTGTTGACTGGTTGTTGGGGATATAATGTGGGGGCTAAAATTGAGGTGTGATAATAAAAAAAAAGGTAAGAGAATAAAAATAAATGCCAGCCTATTTGGCAAAAACCAGAATGGTACAGATATTTAGCAACATGTAACCTGAATTTCTGTCAGCATTATTAATGTAATTTCCACAAAATACTTTCTTTTGAGTGCAAAACATGATTTTTTTTATTTTATTAATAATTTTGGGAGGTAGTACAAGATAAGGAGGTGTTATTTAAACAAATCCCCCCCAAAAAAGGTAGTAGCATACAATTAAATCTTTTTTAAATGAAATCGAAAGAGCCTCCACCACAATTATTAACAGTGCAAAGTGACAGCCGAAGATAAGCTAAACTAATTTAAAATGCTGCTAGGGTATACTTAAGGAGCAAAGTGAATATCTGCCTTTGGATAACATTGAATTTCTTGACTAAATTCATTCTAGATACATATTAAAAAAAAATAAGTATCATTACAAATTATCCTCATATGTCCACATCAGCAGCCTTTAATCAGCATTTCTCGATCTGTGGCGGTTTTTCGTGCTTAACAAAGCCAAGAAGCAAACGTCAATCCATTAGTGAACTTCAATCGAGCTCTCCAGTCTAATAAGCTTCATCACGGTTCTTTACAGTTTGTGGGCCGAACAAGCAAACTGGCAAACGCCCATAGAGTCCAGAGCTACTCATCTCGTCTTCCCCGGACATAAATCAGTGATTGAAAGCTATTCTCATTAGGCGCTCCTGAAATAAAGGGGGAAAAAAAAAATATATTAATCAAACTCGTTCCCTTCCATGTCAGACATTTCTCTTAAAACCCATTAAAATTCAGCTGATGAGATTCTGAGTCGTCAATTAAGCGGGGTGAGAATTTATTAGGAAGACGGTTAAATTGGACGTAACTGGCAGGTGTGATTATGCCTGCAATTTCCATTTCTTACTGAAAATTCAGCATCTCATCCAGAAATCCAATTAGGGCTGGAGTGACCTCCCGCACACTCGCACACTGTGTTTGTGTGTCAGAAGAGGGAGGGGGAGAGACGGAAAAGGTAAATTTGGGGTCTACTGCGTCAATCACTGCCATTTCACAGGTCATTAATGGATAAGCTAACCAGCGGGGGACTTTCAATGCTAATTAAAATGGCTAATCTTAGAAAGTTATGCTTTTTTTTTGGGGGGGGGGGGTTATTTTGCAATGTGAAGTTAAAAAAAATCCATCATGCTTGCTGGAGAACAAGGTTTTTTCTGAGCTTCATGAATATTTGTTTGTAAGGAAGATTTATAATGTTTATCACATTATTAGATATTATTAATTGCTGATTTGATCCATAGACGATGGTAACAATATGGTGAGTAAATAGTAAAAACAGTTAGCGCATTAATAACTCAGAATTTAACGCACATGATTATTCTTTTTTGGTCTGAACCATAATTTTTCAACAAGACAGTTGATTAATAGGCTTGAACTTGGTTTTTGCAACACAAGTCTAAAATTTCACTTGAAGCACTTTGATAAATACCGAGCCACGGGGACAAAACGGCGCTGAAGCACAGCGTTATGAAAGTCCAGGCTGTGTGCATGTGTATGTTGATATGTATATCTATATATCCATGTTGGTGTATGCCTGCGCTTTTTTTGTGCCAATGGGTTTGCGTGATCCAAATTGACAAATCATCTACAAGAGTCAGCTTCCCATCCGAACTCGCAGTAATTACGTTGGAAGAAGCGACTTGGCCGGCAGAACCGCAGAGGTGAACTGGCTCTACGTCACATTTGATTTAGGAGGCGGCGAGTAGAACCAATTAGCCACTTTGGCCGGGGATCAAACGGCTATCTGTGCCCGAAAAAACGGCGCCTCCTGTCCAATTAACAGAATTTATGAACAGGGACGAAGGTACTGGGCTGTGATGAGGTGATTTGTTGGGGTTTGCTGTAAACTGCTGTAGTTGCTGACATACGACTCGAGCAGGGACGACAACAGGAGCTACGACAGAGAGGGCGATTTTAAATAATAATCACAGAGCGTTTTGGTCCGTCGATAATGGTCCCGCTCTCCGCGTAATGCACACATTTGCAGATGAGCATTTCCTGAATTGTGCTGAGGAGGGGTGGGGGGGGGACGACGACGACTTACTGGTGCGCAGAGCTGAGGGCGTGACCTCGATCTCGCTGGCCGCCTGGTAGGGTTGAAAGGCGGAGGCCCCGCTCCCGGCGCTGAGGTCGGCGGCAAACAAGTCGGGGCTCTGCGTCCCCGTGGAGCTGGCGCTGGTGCCGTCACCTCCATGATGGGGCTCCTGTTCCTCGTATACGGCTATCAACTGGAGAGAGGGGGGGGGGGAATAAAAAAAAAGAGCACAAGAGGATGGATGAGGAAAATATGTCGATTTATGGGAGGTGAACCAACAGCCTAAGGCGGAGTGCTGAGGAAAAGGTGGCGCAGGAGAAGGAGGGTTGCACCAATAATATAGGCCGTAGATGAAATACAAACAAAGTATTGTTTTCTGGATAATCACATTTGAATAATTCGCAATCATGAGAGGATTTCAAAGAAAAAGAAGCAGGAATAAAAATAATGTGTAAGGGAAAATATTTTTTAAAAACAGATTCTTTGCTTCTTTTTCGTAGCTCTGTTGTGTCTCTACAGAATATGTATAATATATGAAGTATTTTCTCAAAATCAAGCATGTACAGAAGGGCAAAAATAAAAAAAAATCCTCTCTTTTTCAAATTGTTTTGAGGTTTCTGGATATCCGTTTGTTAATTTGCCAAGTGTTTTGATCTAAACAATTTCATTTATCCTCAGTCGTCACAACTTCATCGATGAATCAACACAGCCTGAACTGCCTTCCAAACAAAGCCATTGGTCAACGTGGCCATTGTTATGTTCAGCGCATTCACGCAGTCATGGAGACATTCATAACATTCATAGGAGACGGGTTCCGGAGCAGTAGAGGGAGGAGGAGGGAGGAGGAGGGAGGAGGAGGAAGGAGGAGGAGGAAGGAGGTGTGTTAATCAAAAAGAATCAAACTATTGGAAATCCAAAAACAAACACATTTTTGTTAAGGGGCCACATACAGCTCAATGTTTGACACCCTAGGCTTAAACGGACTGAAAGTAAATGTGTGGACGTCGAACAGTAGTTTTGTCTCGAGGATATTTCAGGTGGTAATTTATTAAATTTCTGCTCTGATTTGTTGATTATTACCATCAGAGTGCCTGCGTAGGCGATATCATACAGTCACATTATCACTGGCACACACACCCGCCTCTATTCTGTTGGGCTAAGACATTTTAAATACTTGAAAATGGACAGAAGAAATACAGACTTTGTCTAGGCTTCCTGAATCAAAGCTGCCACTGAATAAAATATCAGACATCACTCCGTTTTCACAGGAGCCCTACTAAAAGAGGACACAGTGGTCCCTCATAATTCCATTGCACGAGCACTGGATGTGCAGTTCAAAGGGAAATGACGGTGATTCAGACCCAGTATTTTATGTTATGACACTGAGAAGCTCATTACGTCCAATCATAATCTCTCCTCGCTCAAAATGCTTCCGTACCATCACTCTACAGCTTCATGTTCAAAGCTCTCCTCTCGCACAGATCTGATTTAATTCCAGCCTCTACCGAGTCCCTTCATTAGATTAAAGATGAGATCGGTGCCATCCCTCCGACTCTCCCGGTAGGCCCGGGTATGTGTTCAGCTGGCTTCACTTAGCACAGAAGAAAATGAATAATCCATCCAACAATTGCCAATTCAGAGAATGTCATGTAAAAGTCCCTTGTGGTGAGATCTGAAGGGAAGGCAGCACTGTGATGAATGCAGGCGGTTCGCCGTTCCTCGACGAAGTATCAGCCACATTGAGAACTAATGGGGACGAGCTCGACGATTCAAACATCTTCAAGATATCGCCGCCGTTCATCTGGGTTTATTTACATGATCCAGACCAAAGAAAAAGCCTCAACTTTGAAGAGAAAACTGACCAAACACCCTCTGGCAAAAAAAAAATCCCTCTGATCAAAAACAGACTGGAGACGTGATAGTTTCACTCCAGGAAAATATACGTAAAGAAAGTGATATGCTGCACAGCCAGTGAAAAGTGTGTTTTGAAGTCTCCTTTGAACAGAACAGATAAAATAAAGTTCAAGTCAAGGTTTATCAGTTTCATTTTCCTTCAGAGATACAGGGTTCAGGACTGCGAACTGTTTCTTGAATTGGAGCCTCCTATGTTATTTTCCAAAGATGAAAGGGAATCAAAGAAAAATCCAATTGTCAGAATTGTCAGAAACACAGTAAATGTCCCAAAACCTCCAGATATCGTGGTTGGTTCAGGTTTTGGGCCATGCTAATCATAAACTCAAAATCAGACATTTGACAGACCAATAACGAAACTCTACTCGTTTTGTTAATGTTTATAACGTATTGTGTGTGTTTCATTGCAAAAACGAACAAGAGCATGAACTGGTGACCTGGCACGCCAACTACATCATTTTCCGCGTTTCTGCCGCTTCCATGTAAACAGACATTGTTTTCATTTGAAACGCAATGACAGGATCAGCCTGACAGCATTTGTGAAAATGTCTTCCAATCAATGAGACGTCGTTGTCACGAGTTATTTCTCCCTCTGTTGTGATCACTTTATACAAAACCAGGAATCCCCCACAGAAAGATTGCGTTCTACACCAAAACCCCTAAACGGTACATATACCTACAGCAAACACAAAAAGAAAAGCGCCATGTGCACACACAGTTCCACGTCGAGACACGGAGACACCCACAGAATCAATTAAACACACACACACCATTCAAATCAAACTACCACTTTTCCAGCACATTAAACCTTCATTTCAGCCACATTTAGCCTGAGAGCTGTGGCGTTTTATAGCATGCTGGACAGGCTCCCTGGTGAGAGGAACAGGCTCTCCAGGGCAAGAGTACACACACACACACACACACACACACACACACACACACATGCATTTAAAGACCTCCAGACTCATTTTTCCCATTAGGCCCCTTACATAAATGTGAACACATTTACTTCAAATTAGAGCTTGCTGCCGCGGCCTCGGGCTAATGTGTACACACAGTAATGGAGGGGGAAAAAGGTTGAAGGGCAAAGGTGTGTGCATGTGTTTGTGTGTTTGTGATGAAGCGAGTGCTTTAAAGTCACAGTAATGAGGGAACAAAAGTAAATGCAAAGAAGAAAAAAAAAAAAAAAGGCCATTGCATCAGTAAGTCACCGGGTAGAAACACAAGTAGCCTGTGTCTGTCTCTGATTGTTCCTCTTCTGCCTACAGGTTTGTATAAAACTTTACGTGTGACCGACAGAGTTCTGCACTCTTACCTCATTAAAGCTCAGTGTTGGCCAAAAACGCTGAGTCAGCTCGCTACCTGCCCTCCCCGAGCCCGTGTGGTTGCTATTACATGGTAATCAGTTTGGTAAGCAGCCCGATTAAAAGGGTGATCCGATCCTTCGCCATGGAAGGCCAGTAATCGTCAACGATACCCATCAATCCCAGGATGAAGGCACCGGTAGATGGGAGGCAAGGTAGGTAGTGTAGTGGGTGGCGCTCTCACCTCACACAACTCGGTTTCATTGCACTCAGCTGGTATCAGTCGTCCCAAAAAAGGCCTGAGCGCTCTCATTATTTGATATGGAGAAGTAAGAAAAATGTATAGAATTGATGACCCACGCTGCTGCCAATGCCAGTGGCCATTTCTCTAATATTACTTTCCTATTTCCACCAGCCTTCCATTACATCTGAAACCGACTCACCAAACACTGCAGTGTTCCGACAACATACAGTTCTTATTACTTGACGACTGAATAAAAGCCCAGAGGGAACTTGAAAGTTTCTGTGTAATCCAATTATTTCCAGCAGTGTCTGAAATCATTTGTTTTCCAAGCTGTTTACAAATTGTGTTTGTATGAGATAATTTGCATACAATATATACTGCCACATGCAGATGAATGCATAGCAATCAATAGTTTTTTTTTTTTTTTTTTCAAAAAGAAACAAGGAAAAGCTGATAAGAGACAAATGTTGTAAACATGGTCATTTCTCATAGAAAATATTTGAAACTGCTCGGGGCTTTGAAACGGTAAACACGCCGAAAGCTTTTTTTTTGCCGTCTGTTCATAGTGGGGCTCGTTTGGTTGAGCTGAGATGAACTGATTCCACTATGTGCTTGTTGAGTATATTTGTGTGAATCGCAGCCATCCAAACCACCCGTTTTTGTTTTGGCGTCTTTTACATCCAGAAATCATCATCATATTACATGTCATTAAGGAATATTTAAAAAAAAAAAATAATGATATTCTGTCAGCAAAGTGAGAATGGCGCAAATAAAATGCATTTCATTGCATTTTATTATAGCACCGACTTGAATTCCAATGAATTGAATTCCTTGGTTTGCTTTGCATATGTATTCTATTGCATTCTACTGGATTATACTTAATAGCATGCCATTATATAGCCAAAACAACAACGGAATCACTTTGAATTGCATTAAATCAAATTAAAACACTTTGCATTCCAATGTAATGACTTCAAATACACTGCACTGCCTTGCTTTACGTCAAATTGAATAGTGTTATATTATTTTACATTACAATAAATTCTACCAGGTCTGCACGAAAGACAATCAACAATAACAGTAATTCTTTATGCATCCCGTCATATCAGCACTTGTGTTAAATCCATTTTTCACACTAGACGCCAACCAAAGTAAACAGAAATACCTCCTATTTTCTCAGTAAGTCTAAAGATTACATTTTCTACATCCCGTGGAGGTTACGTGAAAATGAAAGAAAACGCACGAGAGACAAGTTACCAAATCAAGATGTGGAATGACTTTTTCATGGGTGTCAGTCACTCACGCCGGAGTGGCGGCGCTGCTCAGCAGCGCTGTGACCGACACACTCTCCCACAGGACCCGGTGTTGTTTTGTTGACTGAACTCTTGTCTGAGGGCTACGAAACGGCCCCCGAGTCGAAGCTAATTGCCGAGGTTTGTTGACAAGCTTGGCCCTGACCTCGCCACGGGAGAGCCGCACACACCCACGCACAGAGGGAAAGGTGACATCCAATCAGCAGGCCGGGCGAACCCCAGAGGATGTGTGCCGAGCAATGGGTGTTGATCGGCCGGTAAAACTGTGTCAATGAGGAAAATAAGCGTCTCATGTCGTTTTTTTGATTTCAGCAACTTCAAATGAAAGATTTCCATGCGGTTGTTTTACAATAGACTAAACCCTATGTTGGATTCATGGGACTTCTACGTGCAAACCTCCACCGTCTTGCTCACTAACCCTCCAAACTTTACAAAAAAGAAAAATAATTGAAAAGTAAATTACAATAGAAAGTGTGACTGGGTCCACTTTTCAGCAGTCAATTGCAGCCCATAAATCATCATCATAACTCTGGCCAGAACAATACCCGGGCAGCCGGGCAGGAGAGAGGAAACCGGAGGTCTCTCGGAGGGGAATTAATCCTTACGGATGTGTGTTGGGTGTGGAGGGAGCAGGAGAGGAGGAGGCTACAACAGGACACGCATTCCCTGCTTGCACCACATCAGCAATCGGCCAAGTTTTATTTCATCACAACTCCCCGAGCTCACGCTGCAACGCTATCTTCAAAAAAAAATAAATAGATAAATTACACTCGCCTTCGTTTTTTAGCTTCCAAATCCAGGAACATAAATCTTTTGGAAGCCGAGCAGCCATCTATCGACCAGCTGGATTCATTCCCACATCACATACAATTACCTACAGTCGTTACGATTTCACATAGAGTCATTTTACGTCAACAGGCAGCCTTTCATCTCATGTCAGGCTGCACGCTGGGCAAAGTTTGTGTGGTTTCATGAGATTTATTGAATCTCAGGTGAATGTGAATCAATACAGGTGGACAAGAAAAGCAGGAGGGATGATTTGAAAAGGCAGGAACTGTCAATTGGTTGTAAGATGAGAGAAACTGGAGCCAAACCAGAGAGCAAATGTGGTTTCCTCAATAAAAAAAAAATCAAAGCATAGTTCAAACTAAATTTCCGGTTAGATTGAAGCTACGGGCCAAATGTTTGACACCCTCCTCTAAGATCTCCATCGGTGTGTTGCCCCAAGAAGCGAAAGCGCAAATTGTAGATTAAATACATGCAGCAATCACGGACTGGCAGTGGAAATGTTTTGTTGAAACAATGGGAGAAGGCGCCACAGTATTTATCTAATTATAACAACTAGAAATCCTCTTAAGCTTCACAGGGAAACAACAGAGTGACAAAATAGATAAAAGTACTCAACACCAGTCGCTGTCACACATGAACATCTCACATTAATGTCATGTCCGGCAAAAAAAATTCTCATTATTTCACGCAGAGACGAATGATCTCAATCATTTCCAGGCACTGCAGCGCCGTTTTTACTGGAAAAGCAGACAAAAAAAGCACTGAAATTCAATTTGTACTCGGTATCCGCCAATACCAATACAACACTGAGCTCAAACACTGGAAATGATAAATGAAGGAGAAAAACGGAATTTGGCAAGACGGTTTGAACAATCCTCTTTTTGTTTGTTGAGTTTTGAGTCTGCTCACTGGGTCTAAAGTCGGAAAGCCCCTTTTTGGATGTCAGTCGTAGGAACTCAGCATGTTTTACCAAAAGCGGCTTTGTACAGGCACCAATGTCATCAAGAAAACACTCCTTTTTTTTTTTTTTGTTTTTTTTTTAGGAATTTGACCTTATGAATACAACAGTGAGGAAATGAGAAGCCTCTTGGTTTGGCATGGCCTCAGTTCGCTCCATGCCAGAGGAGTGAGAGGGCTAAAAGGAGAGCTGTCAGCAAACCAGGGGATGCAACCGCTACACTTTCGCCGACACAGCTGTGTAATCCAGAGCGTGCCGACGCGACTCTCCTCACAGGTCAAGAAAACTGCAGCCTGCAACATTTTTTCCTCGGTTACACTCTTCGAGAGCTATGTCAAAAGTGCGAGGTTGCAACAAGCTTCCCCCCTCCAAAAGCAACAGAATCCACAGAGTGCAGACAGGCGGTGACCAGAGTTACTCCCGGGTCAGTGGACCACGGTCTTCACGAGAGGAGCTTCGTTCCAGAAGGACCATGAATAGAAAAATCACCGTTTCCGAAGTGGAGTTGTTCATTTAAAACTCGACAACGTGACAATCCCTACAATTTAACATTTTACAAGCACGAGTTGTGGTTTCTTGATAATTTCTTTACATCTTTGACTTTCTGTCAGAAAATCTGAGATTTACTCCCTCAAGTTAAAACACCACAGAGCGTTGAAGAAATCATGCGGCCAAGCAGGAGCGGTGTGTGACGTCTTTTTTTTTTTTGCAAGTCAACGGAGCTGGAAGAGCTGTGAAGAGAGTTACGCGCTCACGAATACACTGGACGGGCAAGGGCGATTTATCAACGGCGCAAAAAGGGAGCGGTTTGATTTGTGACCTGAGAGGTTTCCTGATCGTTTTCCATGTGGACAGTCGAACCGCAAACTTGCATCAAGAGACACTGGAAGGAACAACAGTGACTCCAGCTCACCCACTTCATCAAGAACATGCCTTTGACAAGATTAGAAGTTAAGGTGAAGCAAGGCGACTCTACATTATTACCTTTGTGAAATTTCCACACAAACATATCAGAGTTCAGCGTTTTATAGCACTTGCGGGATGCGCGCATCGGGGGAAAAAAGAAAAAGATTGCCCTGGGTGGAGATTCAAGACTCAGGACGGTAGGAACAGTGAATTCCAGGTCATCTCGGGTTAAAAGCTGCATTAAGTATATAGCTGTAAATAAAAGATATGTTTCTCAATTCCGGCAGGGAAAGCACCAAGCCAGCAGTGTAATCCAGCGACCTGGTCTTGGCTAAACGGGTAAACCAGAAATATTAGTCCGTTTGTGTTTTATCCATTACCTGGGAGCAATACACAACCAGAGTCGTTTTAATCCAACACCACTTAAGAAGATAAAACCATTTAAGATTAAAGTTGATACGAGCTCCAAAGCTAACTCTTTTAGCTTTCTGACTTCATGGCAAGTGAAACGCTGAAGTCTGTCGGCGCCTTTAAGACTTTGTAGAATTTATTTTTCAGTTCAAATTGTAGATGTACTGTTAATTTTCGATTCCATTTAATTTTCACCGGTCACACGTTGGGAGCCATTTACACTATGTTTCAAAGGGTTAAAGCAGCATTTTCGTTTAAGAAATGTTTTGCGATTACACGGAAATGTTTGGAAAAGTATGTGTCTTTACACAGATACAGCAGAAACACTGCAAAGGATTGCCACAAGTCTGTGACGCTGTTTGTTTATGTAATGAAACCACACACACGTGGGCGGAGAACAATACGCTATAAACCTTCACAGTGGGAGAACACGGACATTCGTATGACCGGACGACCACGTTGGATTACCGGGTCCGAGGAAATACGGATTGGGAGTCAGGCTTGTCGTGTAAATGGACACCCAAAACGTTGTTGTGTTTATGGTGCGTCAGCGTAACTTGGCATTATCCAAGGCATTATATAACAATCCAAATAGCACTAATACTTCAGTTTGCTAAGAAAACGTTCCGACCGAGAATTGCAGAATGCCCTATAAATATACAGCTTCTTCAATACTACAAGATGTTTTATTTTTATAAATATATATAAAACAGGGAAGAGATTATTATAGCATATTCAGGCCAGAAAGTCTTTATAGCCAGGATTCGTTTTAAGGAAAACTGTCTGGGAGCTGCTGTAGTGCCAGTCTAACAAGGAAACAGAGAAACAAAAAAAACAACAAAAAAAAATCATGCCGTCCTCAAAGTTTAAATTCTAATGCAATCACAAGTGACATGTGAGTCGACTGTTTTCTCTTCCCTCCTCCTCTATCACACTCCCTTGAGCATTCAGGCATAGTCTGGCCCATTTCTACATTCGGACGCACAATGCAATTTAAGCACAGTGAGTACAAGTTCTTGCTGCGGCGCTCTGAAGTTATTTTGTCACTTTCCCTCACAGTCTCCACGTATCACTTTAATCCACTCACACGGTCATATCTGCAAGTTTCAGAAAGACAAACTTTTTTCCTTTTTTTTTTGTTAACGAGGGGATTATTTAAGGACCTCGCAGAACTCCAAAATAGAAAGACCGAGGGTGTTAGAACAGATTTGGAGCTGTGCACTGCAGCAAGAATACAATGGATCTATTTGCTACAAAACATAACATTATTTGCTCAAGAGCTATAAAACTGTCCCACTCCCATACTTAATTACCTCAGCATGAAAAAGTGGAAAAATTCAAGTTGTCTGATTGATTCAAACTTTCTCTGTGTTTCTGATTCGACTTGACTGGCCCGTGAGGCTTTCTGGAAAAGTGTTAATGTGAGAAGCACAAGCCAAACGGGGCGGCGGTTTGGATGTGTGACAGATGCGGCTAAGATTAGCTGAGGTTGGTAGACGAGGAGCGCAACCCCAAACTCCCACAGAGACTGTTACAGAGTGAGCAAAGGCAGAACACACAGTGACCTTGACCTCGGCGAGTTTATACAAAAAACACAGACAAAGAGGGAGGAGGAGGAGGAGGAGGAGGAGGAGGAGGAGGAGGAGGAGACGTATCAAATCCAGGAGAATGAGACATGACATTGTCCAGGTGTGAGCTCACCATCGTACGTCGTCAAACACTTGCAGATAAAAAACACCTTCTTCCCCTTAACTCACTCGGTTCCCTCCCTCACAATCTAGAACCATCATGTCCAGGCAAACACTGATTCACGATTACATTGTAATCGAGTTGAGGACAACCGAGGGCAGCGTGGAGCGATTTCACTCAGCATAATGACCTACGATCCATTTCACTTTAATCCAGACAATAGAAAACATGTGGGGCCGCCGGAGTCCGGGCCAAACTGACGAAATGAAAACGGCAATCAGACGGGGCGAGGAGGGAGCCGGGGAGTAAGGGAGCGAGGCGCTGAAGGTGATTCATTCTCCAAAATGAGAGGAGCGTTGGGCTGTGACTCGTATTCCCTGAAAGATGTTCTTCTGGTTACAAGACTTTTTTTCTCAAGTTTTACTTCAGGACTTTGGCTGGAAGCCTGGGATAAACTCCACACAGTCCAGTAAAGTTGGACAGAACGACGCCTGATATAATACGTGACTTTAGACATGTTCTATGCTCATTTCCTTGTTTTGACTTCACCTGTTCTTTCTGATAAATATTTATATTGGAAAACATTTGTGAGAAAAGAGGTGAAGAAAATACTATTAAAGAAATTATTACGCCAGCAACCACTTGAAGTTGGGTAATAGTGATGTGATACAAGTACAAGCAGAAGGGTTAAAATCTGATTTATAGCAGTACTGTAGGCAAGGCCCTATGTAGGATCTTTTCAAACTTATTAAATAAATGATATAATACAATAGATCAAGTGAACATGTGAGATTTAATGTTGAGTATTGAGATAACGATATGATTCATAATGTATATAAAGATTTAATCGGATGAGGCTGATGTCTATGATATCTTCTATTTTCTGTACCATCATTTACACCAGCAGTGACTGGGCTGCGTAACCTACCTACCTACCCACCCACCTCACATGTACTTCTGCAGTTGACTTTGCAGGGTTTGTTTGGTCATTAATCCTTGATTTTTCAAATTTGCTGGTTTTGTGCTTCTCATTTCTGCCCTGTGAAATAATTAGGCGAAGTCAATTCATTTAACTCTCCTAATTACTTAAACGCAATTTCTGTAGATTGCAATTAATCACTCCTTCCCATCATATTTAAAATTGCATAGTGCATGGAAACATTATTCATTGCGGCTCAGTTGAGTTTTTGCGATATTTATATTGTGCAAGTAGCCTTCATACCTGGTGTTAAAATGAGCCAAATCCACAAAACAAGTTGCAATGACTTCCTGGGGCAATACTTTTGAATTGGAGAAGCTGAATGGAAATCATTACTAAACTACTGTGTTGGAAACTTTTGAAGTAAGTGGTCATGCTTCATTTAAGAAGAACATGTTTTGAAATGGTGCCATTCGCCAAAAAATAGAAATTCCTACAAATCAGTGACAAACACATGGGATGATTTAATGATTTCTCCGGTGGTGTCCAGAGGAGACGGCGTCAAAGTCAAAAATGTTACTTCTTCTCACCTTTCTTCATCAAAAACGACAACTCCATGTTGGATTTTATTCTTGGGAAGAAAATAACCTACAAAAGGAAGAAGAGTGCCGACAGTCTTTCAGTCAGCTGGGCGAAACGTCTGCTCAATTCAAGCTGCCAGGAGTGGATAGATGTTCGTACAGCACAAAAAAGGACTGTGCAACACATTCACCAGAAAGCACAGACTGACACACACACACACACACACACACACACACACACACACACACACACACACACACACACACACACACACACACACACACACACACACACACACACACACACACACACACACACACACACACACACACACACACACACACACACACACACACACACACACACACACACACACACACACACACACACACACACACACACACACACACACACACACACACACACACACACAGAGAGAGAGAAAGACTACTTTCTATGTCCCCACAACAACAAAAAAAAATTCTGATTTAGCACTGTGAGCCTGTTGTTGAGACCTCTGTATGGGGAGATTGTCCTCCGGTGTGAGAGGCAGAACAAGGTACTTCTGCTGCCATGAGAACAGGTTCATTTCCCACTGAGGCTGTCCAAACGACACAACACCCACAGCAACTTGAGTGCATTTATTTGAACAAAACATCCATCAGACTGGGTCCGGCCAGAGTCAAATAATGACTTACAAACCACTCCATGGCATTTTTCTTCCTCTAAATACATTAGTCTTTTTTTTTTTATTATGATTTTATACACTTGGCTAAATTAAAGTATACAAAAACAACCCTGACTATAAATGATAAAAATGTGAAAAACTTACAGAGAACACCGATAGCTTAGGACCATTTACAATTCAGACAACAAATATTGCCAGTGTTTAGAATTAACACTCAAAGTACAGATTCTGGCATCAGACATCAGAACCAGCTAATTTCTGTTTTATTATTATTGTTGGAACTGACACAAATTGGCAGAACAACACAAAATAATTTGTAAACTGACAAAAGTCTGTTGTTACTGTCACCAGCTAAATGCTTCCAACTAATTATCCCATCCCAATGGGCATGTGATTCAAACAACACAGGTTTTTCCTCATTTCTGTCAGGGACTAAAGGGTTTTTGGACCTTGAGATGATGTTTTTTGAGGGGTGTGAAAAGCACACACTGCTCCCCCAGCCCGGCTGCCTCAACGGCAGAACACACCGTGGAAGATCTGCTTGACGGGAGCAGCGTTTTGGCTCGGCGAGGCTGCAGGGCCTGAGCTGCACGGGGATCGGCTTCTCTCACTCCAGCTACAAGTACTGAGCCAGGGAAGCCATTGCTGGTGGCTAAACAAACAAACAAGCTAAACAAAATAATAAACAGCAGCTGGGAAAGACGAGCGTAATCAGAGGCTCTTCTTTCTAACGTCACGCGTCGTCTCGGGAGAACCAGCCTGGATCACTCAAGCATGGACCTATAGAGGTATAGTGTTGGAGGTAATTCAATCAGCAAAATTTTACACAACCAGAGTCAATGAAGGCAACAACTAATACCAAGAGACACTGGTTGGAAGTTGCTATTACATCAGAAGCATTGGCGGGCCAATTCATTGATTGATTGGTGGGTGCTGGGTCAGGTATGTGGGAGTGGTTTGGATGGTTGGTGGGTGGTTGACTTTGTTGGTCAGTCAACCGATGAGTGGGTGGGTGTGCGGGATCGAGGGTCAGTGAGCCAATGGGCGGGTGGGTCTGTCAGTCAGTCAGATGGGTGGATGAGTGTGTCAGGGAGTGGGTGAGACGGGTAGATGAATTTGTGGCTAAATCAGTCAGTCAATTGACTGATTGTCGAGTCACTCAGTTATTCTGTCAATGGGTGAGTTGTTTAGCGAGTTAAGCATTAGGGACCACTTGGATTGGTGGGTGGGAGAATCAGTTGGTTGATGTTGGATGGGTGTTCACTTGCCAGGGAGTAGTTTGGGCAATGAATGGATGAGTTGGTGGCTGACTGAGACAGTCAGTCAATCGATGGGTGGGTGGTTGGTTGATTTGGTCTATTGGTCAGTCAGCTAGTGGGTGGCAGGGAGGGTCTGTCAGTCAGGCAATGGATGAGAAAGTGGATGGGTTGGTGTTCGTTGTCCGGAAGTGAATCGGTCGGTTGATTGGTCGGTGGGAGTTCTGTTGAGTGGGTGGGTCATTAAGTGAATGGCTGAAACAGACGATGAGTTAATCAGTCAGTCAACGGATCGGTCAATGTGTGGACGATTGGTGGGTGGGTAGAATTATTTTTGCATTCATTCGACCCAGAACAGTCCTCTTTTAAATCATTCTAAATTGTTAGTGGATGTCAGTAATTTCTGTAAACACCAGCTCTTACCTTTCACTTACATTAGAGATGGACTAACTCCATTTCTCCGGGTAAAAAAAACCAAAAAAAAAAACGAGGGGCCAAATAGAGTTGAAACTGCCAACACAACGGCCCAATATATCTTTGTGACAGTGAGTTGAACTGAGGGAGGAAACACTCACTGAACTTGCACCTTTCATTGATCATCAATGAGCTTTTAACATTTTGGACATCAGGCTGACAAACACCGACACCTGAGTATTCCTTCAGATGAACAGCCTCCAAGACGTGTCCCTGCGTGTGTGTGTGTGTGTGTGTGTGTGTGTGTGTGTAGGTGGAGTGGCTGGGGATAGAAGGGGTGAGGGGCCTGTTAGCTAGCGCACTAATGAGCACCATATATCACATGCTATCAGCGCTAATCACACTAAGGGCTATATTTAGCCATTTAGCTTAAATTACCTGTTTTTCATGGGACTAATCAACACTTAGCAGGCGACTCTGGCGCAATGCGACCGTGTGTGTGCGTGTGTGTGTGCGTGTGTGTGTACTGCGGTTTTGAATGTACGTATGTGGAAGCATATTACATGTTTAATTAAGTGCAACAGCCTGTAGAGAAACAAAGCCATATTAACGTGGTAAACAAACTGCACTGGTCACCCTTAACAACCAGGTCAAGTTGGTAAAAACTTGTAAAGCTAAAACAATCACAAGTATGATTACAACCCATGACATGGTTGTTTTCTTCGTGGATACCGCAAGAAAAGCCTCAATTCTGTTTAATGGTTAAATTTATGACATAAAATCCAACTTTTAATGAGAGAAAAAAAAGTCCTTATCTACTAACCCCACTAACTTTTAAATGCCGATGTTAATATTGACAGTTTGCAGCCATCAGTTGATGATTCGCCAGATGTGCCAAGACTGGGTTGGCTTCACTTCATAGCTGACTGACCGATTACATGAGTTCCATTATAACTGTGCCACCTAGTGGACAAAGAGTGAAGCATTTTTTTTTCTTTTTTTAAATTTGCACAGATGTGGTGTTGTTGAATATTTTATAATTAACAGAGACAAAAACAAATCCGCGAAATTATATTGTTTATACTGTGATATAAATTGCACCAATGTAATATTCAATATGTGTTCTAATAGTTACATCTTTTTCATTGTTTTTTTCCTGTGTAGCTGCCAAATCTATGTTTCAGCCTTTTTGTGACCTAGGAGTTTGTTACTTTTTGTGTTTAAAAAAAGAAGAAAAGAAAAAAAGCCTCATCAGCACCACTCTCATAAGGCATCATTACATAACTCCAAGCATTGCAGCACAGGCTGTACTACTTGTCAACCAAACATGACACGGGGTCTCAGAGCGACCCTGCAGTGCACTGCAGGCCTCAGCCGATATCAGGACTAGGTATTCATCTCCTCTGCGCGAGATGACAGAGGAAGAAAGCTGAACATTAAGTGGATGTATGACTGTCCTTTAAGGAGTTCGAAATGTCAACTCGGAGTGAAGGGGACGGAACGAGAAAGAAAGTAATGATGGAGGAGGAGGAGGAGGAGGAGGAGGAGGAGGAGGAGGATCGGGACGAGGAGGATCAGGATGACACACCAAAAGCAAGAGATGAAAAGGATGAGGTCAAGAGTGAGGGCAGAAAAAGAAATTGGGATGAATTTGGGACGGAGGAGTGTAAGAAAGTGGAAAACATTTGAAGGGGAAGATGAGAAACGATGCAGAAGCGAGTAGAGATGCGGTTAAAGGAAGAAAGGGTAGGAAGACAGGTAAAGACGGGCGGAGGAGAAAAAAAAAAAAAAAGGCGAGACCAATGGGAAAGGAGCGAGTTCTCGGGATTGACGCTGAAACAGAGTCGTTTCTTCACAGAGTCTGGCTGAGACACTCAGAATGCGGAGAACTGGACGCCGTCCCTTTTCTCTTTGCCGGGAATTATTCCGTCACTGCCTTGGCCTGGACAAATGGTGCTGGGGGAAGTGTTATTGGAGTATTTGTGTACGTGTGAGTGGAGCAACACAACTGGCAACGCTCACCCTGGCTGGAGTGTTGGGGCAGTTTCTGTTGCACAATGAAACCACCA
The DNA here is from genome assembly GCF_963383615.2 of Lipophrys pholis. NCBI lineage: Eukaryota > Metazoa > Chordata > Actinopteri > Blenniiformes > Blenniidae > Lipophrys > Lipophrys pholis. Next base: position 50,140,686 of record NC_137635.1, read on the forward strand.
TAAGCCCAAAGGAAGCAGCTCTTTTTTTGTTCCCCCTCTTTCTCTTTAAGCCATAAATCAGCTGAAGTTAGAAAAAAAAAAGTGGGAAGCGAGGGGGAGATTTAAAAGGAGAAACGGCTGATGGGCGATGGGGTAAAGGGGCAGAACGATGGCTTAAGTTACATGGGGGACAGTAAAATAGAGCTCGACATTTTGTGGTGCAAACTGTCTGTATTTATCATTACGGCTTTAAAAGGTCAGGCCTTCACTCCAAAACATTCAACGAGGAAATTCTTTCCTCTTGTGGCCACGCTGAAGTTCTTCCAATAGCTGAATATGTTACAGCATTTTAAAGAGAAAATTCATTTTGAAAGCCCAAAAGACGGATTTCCCACGCTAAATTTTTTATAATCAGCATGATCCCATTTGTCCTACTTCTTGTAAGTTCTTATAAAACACTTAAAAGTAAAATCATACAAAAGTAACATTGTGTGAAAATCGGAGGCTTATGTAAGAACCTACTACCTCAGGGACTCCCTCTCTCAAAGTAAAAACTCCTCTCGTGAAGATTTTCTTACTTGTGGAGCCCGGCAAAACTTATAAACTAAATATTCCAATGTGAAAATCCTCACCAAGTCCAAAATCACTGAAAAATGGACACTTGGAGTTCTTAAAATGAGAGTTTCCATATGTGGGAGTTGCCATCTCACTCTTGGGAGTTTTTTTTTTTTAAATAGGATTATTCAATGTATTTGCCCGATGTTTTGGTGGATTAGATTTCACCATGTTTGAGAGGGAAACAGATTTTTAACATCAACTGGAGAAAAACACTAATTCAGCAGAAAAGCGACAGCAGACCCTCCCTTCTTGCTACAGAGTCCATGCAGACGTTTAGAGAAATATTACAAAACACAGACTGTGTGTGTTTCGATCATGTCACAACTTCCATATTTCTCGAAATCAACCAGAAGCGTTTCAACACCGTTGAAACTGACGAGTGACGGGGGAAGAATATGTTTTCTGGTTCGATTCACAAGCCAAATCCAACAAAATGTGTCCAGAAGTGAAGAAGAAATCTGACCTACAAAAGCAAGACACCAGTGAAGAAGCTTTATATGCTCTATTTGCAGTTACAAGTAAAACAATCCCACTACTTGTTAAAAAAGCAACCAATTACTAACTAAGTAGTGTTTTAAAAGTAGCTTCAATTAAGTACTAGTTTTCTATTACTAATACTAGTTAAAATACTACTTTTAATTGGAGAGCATCTTTTATAAAAATGTAGCAAGCCAGCATTGCTGCCCCAAATAATGAACTTTTTTACAGTAACCAAGAAATTATTTTCAGTATTAGGTTTCACTACTAACAATTCTAAAAAAAAAATAAAAAAAACCTTAATGGTAGCACGCCCTCCTCATAATGCAAAAATATTTCACTGAGACCTCAACCTTCAAGTTTAAAAACTAAAAGAAAAAAAAAGAAGCTATATTTATGTGTGATTTTGTGAAAAGTAAAATATATATATATATCAAATAACAATAATAATAATAATAATAATAATAATAATAATGATGATGATGATGATAATAGCTATCACAATTCTGAGGAGCCAATCTCTGAGGAACATATCCATGAAGGTGCAGACAAAAGGTCAGACCAGGTTCCATGTGCTCTATATGGAAGAGTGACAGTGGTCAGTTTATCTTCATCAGTCATGATTGTAAAATTCCTTTAAAAACAAGCTTATTTCCTTGTGTCTTTGTGAATCTAAGAGGAGGTTATAGAAGTCACCACAGGTTGCAAACCTGTAGCACCATGATAAAAATCCAATCTAAACATTTTGTCTTTTCTTTTTGTCATATCAGTTCGCCATGTAACATCAGTGCAACTCTTACTGTGTCTCTGTAATGTCTCAACAGAAGAGTATACAATATATATGACCAATAAAGCCAACAATGATCGAGACTGGTACCATTTTGTTGGGAGATAGTCCACTAAACAAATGAAAAAGAAGTTAAACGCACTAAACTTCTTTCTGGCAGTTATTCCAGATCAAACTTGCCTGGGGTTTTGCTACTTTCCCCTTAAACCTGTTTTGACAGTCCCCGGAGAAAAGACTCTGTTGCACTCAGCTTTGGATGATACACGCTGGTGGTGAGAAAGAGGAAAGTCAGCTTACAATCACATCAAATCCGTGTTGTTACTCAAAATGCAACCGAAAATAAGCCACACATCGCCACTGGGTGCCTCTTAGCACAATCGGGTAGATTTTCAGCGTTCCTCTGAAGACTTAATTAAAGTATATTTGCAGAACAGCTATTACCGATGAGCTATGTGGGCATCAACCAGCTAGAAATGCGGTCCGGATCGGTGCGAGAGCAACAGTCGTGGGAATTTGCGTGAGCTTCGTCTGCCCCGAAACACTTTGTGCGATGAATGGGGGGGGGGGGGCTTTAAAGGGCACTTGCAGACTGCACTTCGATGTCATTAGGGGGAGGCATCTGTGAGTTTATGCCTGGCCGAGAATTGGGAAGCTCAAAAAGTGAGGCTGACCTACATATGCAGTGGTTTCTCCAGCCAGGCGGAGGTCTCATAAGCCCCGCTGTAATTGAGGGCCAAGGGAGCACCTCAGGAGTGACGGCCGCTTAATGAGAAATTATAGTTGTGCTGATGCTTTCAGAAAACAGGACTCCATTTGATAGTAATTACATCTCATATGGTTTCATTACACAAGCTCCTTATTTGGATTAGGAATTATTACGACTGAAATGGGAGAGGATCAACTCTGCTGGGATTAACCCCCGTTTGAGACTCCCCCCCCCCAAACAAATACACTGACGAGCACACGCCAAGTGTGATAAACGAAGAAGGTTTTAGCAAATGGGCCCGAGAAGAGTGGCCATTAAGGGCTTTTACTACATGAATCATTTCAGGGATTTTATAAACCAACAATCACTTGTTGTGCTAACATTCCGATTTCAGATATGGTCACTTGCTTTCATGAGAATGAAGATGAAGAATATTTACAGATTTTTACTTTGTGTGCAGAAATTCCCATTTTTAATAGCTTCCCATCCTGTGACGATCAATTAGTGAATCAACTAAAAACAAGTAAGATATGGTTTTGAATGTCCATTCATGTGTGCGTGTCAATCACGTTAAACCTTGAGAGTGGTAATATGTCCGTGCTTCACTCACATATTGTCGGAAAAGCTTTTAAGGACATTAAAATGACCCACACGGCCAAACGGAGCGACTGCCTTAATCTTTATTTCACCAAGGAGCCGTTTCTGACTCATGCAAGCTGCTTCTAAGACCACCGGTGTTAATAAGGGAGCTGAGGTTGGCATAGATAATATCTCAGGCCGTGGCGTCTTTCTCATTACCGCAGATATTGCACTCGAGATTAAAAGTGGCTCTGCTAAGTCGGAGGTAAGAGCCGGTGGATTTGAAGTGCGGCGGTATTAGCCCTGCGAGTGGAGGCTTTAATCCCGGCCGAGGAAGAGCAGACGCGGAAGATTTCTGCAGTCTGAGTCGAACTCTCACACGCCCACGCTGGCTCCATCTCCACCAAAACCTGCACCTGGGCACTAACGCTGCAATTTAGAAGTTGGAATTGACACACACCGAGAGACACACACACACACCAGTGCAGAAGTTAACTCACACCTGAAGTTCACTCTCGCACTCACACATCTCCCCCGAACCCATCATCGAATCTCGTTCCCCTCCGTTCACCACCTCCGTCCCCAGGAGAGGAGCCCCGGCGCTGAAATCTAATTAAAGGCTCCATAAGCAGAGCTCCAATGAAACTGTCACATCAAAGTCGCAGCTGGGACAGAATGACACGGATCAATAAGACTGAGGGCTTTGGCAGATCCCCCACTCGACCTCATGTGAGCCCACCCCAACTCCACCCCCACCCCCACCGACCGGGATCAGAGCAGTCAGACAGCACTCCAACTGGAGGTGGGAAGACAAAAAGGCTGCGGTCTGTGATGGAGGGGGTACCTGATGGTGCCTCTGTGTCTGTGCATCAACTTTATGCGTCTGCCTAACAAAATTTGGATTTGATTAGAGTGAGTTTGACTGTTATGACTCTGTACTTAGAGTCACGGGAGCGGGAAATACATCGAGCATCTGGGAATATCGTACAATGAAAACACCAAGTATTTAACCTTTTATAGGGCACTAAAATAGCCTCATTTGGGAACATTCCAACCTCAGCACATTTTGAAGGGAAATTAAGAGGTAATTGTTCACACTGAAGCCTTTTTAATGTCGCAAAATAGAAAATTACATAATTGCATGGCCTTCATTTCTTAGGTAATCTGTTGGAAAACTTTTACACCGACAAAAAGTTGCACATATTTCATGATTTATAGCATATCGCGTATTTATAGCGAGACAATTGAAAAATTCTTACTCGAGTTCCGTAAGATGCTAGAAACTCTATAATGCATACAGTGGATAATATTTAAAGTGTTATTTGTATGAATACAATTTCACCCCATTTTGTAGATGTGATTAATTTTGATAGGTTTTCTCATGTTTGATTAGATTTTCAAAAGATAAGAATCAATCAGGTTACCTTGTGCCTTCGGTGGGGAAATGAGGTGCATTTTCAAGATAAAAGGGCAAAACAGAAGTTTTAAGTTTCAAAACAGAATTGTCAAGTTCTGTCACTACTATACAAAGAGTTAAAATCCTACACAAGCAACATTTCGTTCAATGTTTTTTTTCCATATCTTCTATTATTATCAATAAATTGCCATAGTTAGGTTAGAAGATACAAGAAGAAAGGTCGAACTTATCAATTTTGTGATGTTATATATATATATACATATACACCCATATTTTGATCCGTGTCCTAGCTCAAATGACTAATAACAATGGTTTTTATAATATATTTATTGTCATGACAGCCAAAAGCTTCGACTGTTGTGCATCACCGGGCTGTCAAAGTTATTATTGTTTTACCACCTTGCCACTTTTTAATATAGCGTGTATCCATGACGTGGTGCTCTGGGTGCAGTTCATTAAGTAAGAAAATGTCTACTCTCTCCCTCCGCATGAAACTACCCGAACGAGTAGAAATATCAGAGCAGAGCATTAAGATGAAAGGTATTAAGAAAGCCATCCAGGATTTTTCACTTTCAAGCTCGGATACAAGTTTAAAGTGAGCTCAATCCTGCAAGGACCGGTGGAAATGCAGTGTGAAATCCAGCCTGTATAATGAAGTGAGTTCTCACTAGACCCCAGGACGAAGATGCAGAGAACGTACAGATCGGCAGAAGTTAGATAAAAAGAAGGCAACTTACCTATATGGACGAGTGAGGATTAGATTCGATTCACAGGAGGACCCGATCAGGGAGGACATGAAGAGAAAGGAAAGACAAAACAAAGAGACATCAGTTGGGTTATTAGAAATTAGGATTTTGCAATATATTTTACAAAAGGATTTCGACTTCACAGGAGACTTTCCTTCAAAAAGAAGCAGGTTTCTTTCTTTGATCTGTCAACATATTCACAGATTATAAATTACCTAATAAGAAATCCATTCAAAGGATCTCATCATATGCTGATGATGGTAGATTTACACATGAAAGCTAATAATGCACTTTCACCTGGATGTGACTCGAACTGCATAAAGCAGGAGTGTCAAAGTATGTGCAACAATAACAGAAGATATTCCCTGTCAATTTTTAATAAAGGAAAGTATTGTTTTCGACCTGCTCTAGTGGGGGTTGAACCGTTTCAGTAAGGTTAAAGGGTGCAGAGCAACAATGACACTTTGAATAGAACAAATGATAATGTTCCCGAGGTAAGTGACGCAGCACCGAAAGTTCTATATTCTTTTTTTTCTGGTTTCTTAGAAAAGTATGTTAAATCTGAATATTTTCAGGATATTCTTCAACCAAAACTAAGGGAAACTATTACCGTTTAATATAGTTGTCACTGTTCTCGCCCTTTTGAGACCCTTTCTCTGATGATAACTGCGCTGTGCCATAAAAAGACAATGGGAAAAAAGGTTGTTTCCAGGTAAAAACTGGGAATGTACTTTTCAATTAGTGAAAGCCTGAAGATATTTGCCCAAATGCTGCGTCGCAATGTCCAGAAATTCATTCCATGCTGTGTGAACTAATTACCGTACAATGTTGCAGGCTTCAAACACAATAATGCATCACACAACGTTCCAACGCCAGAACACTAATGCATTGTTTTTTTGCTAAGTTTCCACACAACCCAGCAGTGGGGTAGAATTACCATCTTCTCTTCTGTCATTTGATTAATTTTAGTTGCAAAACGACGGGTGAAACTATCCATTTGGATTGAAATTCGATCATGTCTTAACTTGTTTTGTTTGCTCCATGCTTTTAGGAAGCAGACATTTGTTTGTTTTTCTTCCCTTAAGCCAGACATGAATTATAACAGCTTCTGACACAAGATCTGACAGGTTTGCAACATAAATGGAGGTTTTATTCATGGTTTTTTCTTTTGATTTCATTCAGCGTCATCTCGTAATGGAGAAAAGGAGGAGTGATCCCAGGTATATGAGGTTAAGTGTCCATCCAAAAGCAAATCCCTCAAATTGCACAATTTAAGTGTTCTGAAAACAGATGCCCATTTAATTTTGCATTTTCTTTTGAACAGCGCCTCATACTATATCATTTGAGCAAACTCAAGTCCATTATCCCACCCGCTGCAGAGCAACGCTTATCCTAAGAGACATCAATACTTCAGTGAATATCAGGGGAATAGGAAAGTGGGGCCGGCTGAGCCAGCCTTGTTGTTGAAATAAGCACTTTTACTCCCGCACAGACAGCAGAAATCTGACAACGATACTTTACACAATGGCCATTGTCGGCGGTGAAGCCGTGAGGGAAGACGAGCAAACGGACTCATTTGCAGCGTGAACAAAAGGATGTTTGTGACAGCGGCACTGCGACACGTCTCTGTTGTATTAAGGACGGAGAAGGGATTAGAGTCGGGCGTGTGATCCCGTCTTGTCTTGACCGTGATCTTTGTTGAAAAGATGTCGACAGAAAACTAAATAATGAGAGCGACAACACAAGCCGCATTTACATCTCATCCATCCTCCAAACTAAGTGCCGTCAATGGAGGAAACCTTTACCAATCACACTGGGTTGCCTATCCGCATTTAAAACTGAGGCAGCGTGAGAAGGAGTGATCTATTTAGTGGTTATACCATGAGCGCTTCGAGAGAAACTTAATTCAGTGACATTATTGAGTCGTTTCCCAGCTAAATAAAAAAATGCAGCACACCAGTGAAAAGATTCGTTGAGCTTGAAAATGATTTTCTTGTTCGAATTCTTGGTTTAACTTGATTTTAATGAAAGGCTAATGCCCCCTTTATAAAACACTACACAAGGTGCAAAAGGTGCAACACTCTGTTGAGCATGATTATCTGCAAATAGCCATAAAGGTCAGTTTATTTTGTAGTTAAATATGCTCATAAAAGACGTGAATATGAATGTGATGAGTAGTTTAATTTTTGTGTTGTGTTTTTTTGGTGAAACCACACACAACAGAGAACAACTAAGAAATATGCCGGGCTCGTCTGTCACACAGGTTGCACTGATGTCATAGACCTTTTCAAAAGTGTACAGTTTTGCTTTTATATGGTGATTAGCAGAAGAATATATGTCAACTTCTCATCTTTATTAAACGTATTCACTTTAATATAGGGGAAGTAAGACAAGATGCTCTATTTAAGCTATATTTTTACATTCTGGTAAGTTCGCAGTGTCCATGGAGATTAGTTTGAGACCTTGCCAGAGCCCGATGACCCGGGCAGGAAGTCCCCGTTTGATAAATGATGTACAATGCAAAGTAAAAGGGAAAGGCTCCGTGGCTTGGGAAGCACTTTGCGTTTCTGGGAAATTCTAAACTGTGAGTAAAATACCCTGAGGCTTCATTTCAGTCTTTTCCCTAAACTCTTAAGTATTAACGATATGCATGAATTATGTATTTATCCTCCTTTTATTGCAGCCCCAGTAGCAAATGATTCTTCAAAGATGTGCGGAGCGATTAAATGAATTTTACATACCGACTCCACTGTACTGAAGCCAAATGGAGCAAAACCGAGCTGGACTTTGTTGTGAATTAACCTATTTAAAATACCGTCTCTGAAGCAAGAGACGGAAATAATTGCGTGTACAGTAGCAGTTGACAAGTTCTGAGTCAAGTCGGGGTGGAAAGTTTGGGTCGATGCGAACTTTCGATGACTGGCGTGGCTTTCGCTCCGAGCTCGTGAATATTCCGAGGACGTGTTTGTTGATCTGCTTGGTATTCTGGCGGGCTCGCTACACTAGCCAAGCATGTCAGATACGTCTGCGCGATACGTCTGCGCAAGCCGTCAGACCCTGGAAGCAGAAGGTACGCCCTGAGTGGACACGGGGAACAGAACATTTCACAGTTTTGACTTGAAACACATGCTTTGTTTTGGGGGGTTTTCGTAGTTTGTGTGAGAAAAATGTGAGTCCCAATGGGCAAATATGCAAGCACAGGGAGAGCAGGGTGTATATTTATGGATACGCAAACACATCCATTTACAGGCATGCCCAGTCACATCCTCCAAATCTCCCTGTTTGGTGCTGAGCTGTGACACTACATCCCAGAGTCTTAACTTAACTCCCTGAAAGAAAGAGAGAGAGAGAGAGAGAGAGAGAGAGAGAGAGAGAGAGAGAGAGCGAGAGAACTCAACCAAGTTCCCATGACTGAGAAAACCCTTCCCCATTACCACCATTATGAAATGATTGCATCACACTCAACGCCCCATAAAAGGCTCCCCTTCTTCACTTGATCCCAGACAGATTTGCTTGAGATCCGTCTTGATCAGCCCTGTCAGAGCAAAGTTCGCCTCATTCCCAGCGTGCACAGTGTCAAAGGGAAACTTCGCAGGCTGGACGAAGATGTGGGTGGTGTAGAAACAGTCCGAGACAAAACCAGCGAGTGAAACGGGAAGGACGGAAAGAAGGGATGGAAGAAAAATAATAAAAATTCAGTTCAAAAACAACCGTGCGCCGCTCCAGTTTTAATGTTAATTCGAGCAAACGGACAACAAGTGCCGCTCCGCTTCTCTGAGCAATTAATCTTGCGTGAGCCGAGCAGAGAGAGATTTGAGAGAGGGCTAAATAAGTCTGCATAATTTTTTTTTTATTTTTTTTTTTCTGAACCAATTACCGTGACAAGAAGAAGAAGAGGAGGAGGAGGAGGAGGAGGGAGGATGAGAAAAGGGGATGGAAAGAGGGAAGGATGGTTGGACAGAACGGGAACGACGGAGGTGGTTAGGGAAAAGAAGGCATCTGGAAACACAAAATGAGCAGATGGATGAAAAACTGCTGAGGTAAAAAAAAGGGAAGTCACCAAAAAATGTTTGTGGATTCGAATCCAAAAAGAAGTGTTGCCCAATGGGGCTGCAGGATATTAGGTAAACCTGTGGTATGCATGCCTTTTTTTTTTGTCTTTTGCAGTTTTTATTTATCAAGTGCAAGACAGAGTTAAAGTGCATACAGGAACACAATTTGTAAAAATATGAAGAAATATGGACTGTCAATCAAGTACCATTATTTGAATAGACTAACCAGACATATTTGCAAATTAATCGCTATTATTTGCACTTCGACTACAAGAACATTTGCGATATATATTGCAGAGTCCTACCACCTTAAAAAAAAGAGAGAGAAAAAAGTGTTAAAATATCACAAGAAACCTGTGTGCCTGGAGAAAATAAAGTGAAGCACGTTGATTCCGCAAGACAAAGACTAGTTTCTGGAGCCTCACAAAGCTCAGCTGTCAGTAATGTACTTACAGTGACAGATCACCGTTATTATGGAAGCTGAGAACGTTAAGTGACGTCGCTAACGGGGGTATAAGGAGATTTTAAGGAGGCTTGTACGACGAAATGGTTTCCCCCACCTTTTCTGGAAAAGTAGTTAAACCTGGAACAATTTCAAAACCAAAAAAGACAGCCTCATTGTGGGGGACGAGAGAATATATTTCACTTCCTGAGGAAATGCTCGAATATCAACAGAGGTGTTTCAGAACTGGCGATCCAAGCTTTAGGAAAACATATCCTCAGAAAAGGACACTGGCCCCTGGCTATATCCGATGCTTTCTTTGGCGGCCGCAATAACCAGCGCGTTCCCCAAAACCAGCTGAGGAAATCTGAGGTCGTTAGCAACTTGCCGCAGTCAGCTCGAACCGATTGTGACGGCCAAAGCAGAAACAACACGGAGGAAGATCGGGTCAAGAGACGTGTCCCCTGAACTCTGACTGCAGTGTTTTTTTAAAAAAAAGAAATTTATGTGGGGTTTTTGGGTTTTTTAAACACTTATACTAACATGGCTGCTCATTGAGCTACTCAGTAAGAGTAACTAATCCACTTTGAAAGTGTGTTGGTCTGGACCCTTCCTCAATTAGAGCTGTCAATCAGTTGAAATATTTTGTAACACAACCATTTAATAGGGCCGCACGTTATCAAGTGAGTTCGTTTTCTGGACCTGAACGGCGACTCACAATACACCAACTCTCATTAACACGTTTTACATCCATTCATTTTCTACAGCATTTCAAAAGATGTTGCGTTTCCCCCCTGTTTCCATGGAGACGGAGACGAAGCGGTTTCAGAAAGTTGCATTTTGCACCGATTCCACCGGGATGGAGCGTTTTCAAAATATTCTAAAATGGGAGCGATTTTCAAAAAGATGCGTTTTCAGTGACTAGAAGCACCGATGTCTTGTCAACGGATCCCCGAAACACAACAAAACGTTTGTTTTCACATTGTTGTGTAAAAAGTGACAGTGCTCTTTCTCTCGTCCCAAATTAACGCGAGGTGCGACTTGACTGTGTTGACACGCATGTCTGCAGTTTCCACCGTTAGCGTTTCAGAAACTGTTGAATTACTGTACTTCCAACGCTTAAGTGCAGTTTTAAACTGTACAATGTGAAGGCAGCACCCTTGGTCATAAAACTACAGCCGTTGCTGTGTTGACACAATGTTGGATGTGAATGGAGCCAAACTGTTTTCCCATCTTGTTGAATCCCCTTAAGGTAAAACAAGCATTAATGAAGAGCGATTTCAGATCTAATCACAATATAAACATTCTCTTCCTGTTGTTTCTGAAGTTGGCTGGAATCAAAGCGCATTAAGAGGAGGCTGTCCGTGTGCATTTGCGTGACTCCGCGCCAAATATAGTTCGGTCTACTTTCCGTCACGGCCACATACATTTTTTTTTCTTTCTTTTTTTTTTCATTTCGGTGCATCAGTGGCCTCATGTGTGCGTCTGCTCTCTCTCCCCTGCTGTTCTGTCACAGATTGCAGAGGTTATTTCATAAAGGTCCATCTCCAGGCCTGCCTCAGACCCAATCATCCCCCCCCAGCAAATCTCATTTACACCAAGCCCTGGGGACACTGCAGCCATTTCTGCTGCTAAGTCTGTGCAGCAGCTGCCTGCAGTGTGGCTGAGTTAAGCAGCAAAAACATAGTAGCCTGGGGGTGGGGGGGGGGACACACACTGCCATCTCCATTACCGAAATCCTCATCAAAATGTAGTCTTACATTTGGGCAGAGCTAAATCTAAATATCATCTGATGGCACTTTCTTTCCAGGGACGTTTTTATAAATGAATACCTCTGTATGTTTACACTTTTCACTGTGGCTTTGACGAACAATCGATCTTATGTGGGATTCACTGGTTGCCACAGGTTGCTCTGTGGGGAAAAGTCCAGCTATCTCAGCTGTGTGGAGGCATACCAAATGAGTAGGAAACAGCCCAGCGACAACTGATAGATACAAACACATGTGCAAATGATGTTAATGTTTTATGACCCCAGTGAGGTCTTAAGCACATTCCACATCCATTGTGGGGCTACACTGTACTTTATATTGCATATTTCAGGGGTGTATTGCAATTCTTTTTTTTAATACCTTCTAGATTTAAGTTTAGTTGCGCTCTTTTTCTTGCCCGTATTCTCTATCTTCCTATTCATATTCTATTTTGAGTGTCTATATTCTCTATTATTCATTCTGGGTGATATAAGTCTACACCGCGGTATGAAATTTTCTATTCCTATGTGTATGTACAGCAGAATTGACAATAAAACTCACTTTGGCTTTGACTTGATTAATCACAAATCGTATCATTATCGCAATACCCGGCAACATCATCGTATATTGCACGTTTAACTGATATCATACAGCCCTAACAAGCACAGCTGATATGTTTCCACAGTCCAAAAACAGGCATTTGATGTTCAGTAGTGAATTTCAAAAGGTCCATGATCATCTAACCGGATCAAGGAAAAAAAAATAAGAAAAACTCTTAATCTGATCAGGTTCAGCTACAACTATCAGAAGCGTTTTCTATCCATTCACATACCTTTTCTATGCAAATACAGAACTCGCAGAGAGATTAAAGACAGCCCCTTCCCTCCGTCAGATGGTGGAATTACCATACGTTTTATGGTGCGAAGAACAAGGACAGTCAGAAGTGTGTGTTTGATGAGGAGGCCAGTTCCTCCCTGCTGGGGTGGAGCTCTCAGAAGACTCCAGTGTGGATGTGAGAAGAGGACTTCATGGAGTCTGTTTGCATCAGACGTATCAGCGACTCCTGTTATGACAACCACGCTTGCGTCTTTGTTTGTGTGTGTCTCTGCGTTTGCATCATCTTCATCAGTCGCTCTGTTGCGGCAACCAAAACGAGGCGCTTTTTCCCCCACGTGCGGCGGTCAGGTCGGAAGGTTCGGCGTAAGCTCAACATACAAGTAGAGACTAAAGTGATTGACCTTCGGTGGTTCAGGTTCGAGGAGAGTTGAAAGTCTCCGTTAGTAACTGAAGGATTTCCTGCGATATTTGACTCAACGTGCCAGCCAAGGATTCAGCAGAAGGCCAAGCTTCTCTTTTTGAAATACATCTGGGAATCTGTTGGCTCCAATAAAAACCGCAGCCCCTTGTGATTCGGGTTATAGTAAACTATTTTTTTATCTAATTATGCAAGCGCCTCTCATCCAACTACTGGAGCCTGGAGGTTTGCCACAGACTGCAGCTCTGCAGACATTTAGTTTGAGGGATCAAACAACTGTGTGTGTATGTGTGTGTGTGATTTAGCAACAAACCCTGCTAACTTTGCATCTTAATAACCATCTATAAATACAACCAACTGCAAAGATTTATTTATTTCTTTTAGGGGGGGGGTCTAATATGTTTGGAACCAGTTGTGAAACTTGCTTGAGTTTAGTAATCTATAATAGTAATGACATATATCAGGAATGAAGTAGATTTTCCAGACTGTGTCAGTGGCGGCCATTCCTGATCCCTGAAGGTCACAGTCCTGCATGTTGTAACAGTTTATCCGATACAAAACACCAAAATCGAAAGAACCACTCATTACAAGGAAGAGGCGGGTCCTTGAGAAAAACAAGGAGTTAACTTGAATGGTCTCAGTCAGGGGTCTGCAACCTTTAAGAACAAAATAAACAATTTTGCCAGTTTTTTCCTCATCAAATCTAATTTGTCTGACGCTAAAGAAAACATTTTAACTATCTGAAATGACAAAAAAAAAAAACATTCTGAAAAATGTTTAAAAAATTAAAATTAAAAAAATGCTACAAACTGACCTTACATTCAAGAAGTTTTATAAGTGCAATCAGGAAAATTTTATATATTTTTTTCTGCTTTGTCTGCAATTTTAGCAATTTTTCTATTGACTTTCCAGGCTGTAGCCATTTTATTATTTTTAGCCATGTCATGTATCTTGGCTATTTATAGCCACTGCACGTTTTTTTAAAGGTTAGAAAACTGATAGCTATATAAGAAATGTTAACCTTTCATCACGGTTTTTAGTGATTTTAGCAAAATTTTAGCTATTTTTCACGTTGGTTTTTTTAGGAGTACAATGAGCTATTTTATCAAACCATTTCTATTTCTATTTTACTGACTTCATACGTCCCACGATAACAGGATATCTTGCCACTTGGGCCAACGGCTGCTTGGAAGACTCGGAGGTCGTGTTTACATCTGATAAAACGTCTCAAAAGTAGAACGCCTGGCTGCAAGTCAAGAATCTGCTGATTTAACACTCACTCAGAGTTCCTGAGACCTAAAGCAGGATACAAAGACAAACACACACGTATAGTGCTCCCCGCTGGCCACTGCCAACTTGGCACTTGATTAGCCGTAATGGGTTTAACATGTGCTGGGAGCCCAGAGGTGCTCGCCTTTTATCGCTGATTGTCGGCATCAGTGGAAGAATGAATGAGTGAATGAATGGCAGGATATCGGTGTGCTCCATCACATCCGGCAGGTCCTCAACCTGCTGCCCCAGATAGCGCCGCTATCTGTTTACCCTGCCTATCAGACAGAATCCCGCTCGCACTGTTCTGAGAAAAAGTCTTTTGTGCTTATATTGACAGCAGTGAATATGTGAAAGAACAGCAGGAGATCCACTCAATTGCACTGGGTTTGATTTGCCGTGTGCCCGCGCAACATTTTCTGCAGATGTCTGAATGAGAAGCCTTTTGAGAAAACACTTCTGGTAGCAAACATCTCGTCGTTCAGTGAACTCCAGAACAAAGGCCATCGTGTTTTGCAACGATTTCAAATGACGCAAACACTTCCCCAATTCCCCTCAAATATTCAAAAACGGATCCTTGTCGAGGCCACTCTTGCGCATTCATTCCAAATAAATGAGCAGAGTTAACTTGCTGTCTATGTTGACTCATGTTTGCATTTCAGTCTTTAAAATCTAACCAAAAGACCCCATCATATTTTAGTGTCTAAACATGTCCAGTTGAATGGACTGAACTGTTTCTATTTTTAAGTTTCACACTTAAGATCATTATTCAGATCAGCAGACAACCGGGTTTATAGTCACATAAACAAGCAATAGTTCTGGTCAAGTGTGGTGGAGCATGCCACTATCCTTATGTAATTCAACATTAAAAAAAAATGTTTAGATGAGAAGTATTAATCAATTATATTGGTAAGAATAATAAAAAACTAAAAAACAGATTGAATGTCCCAACCAGCTTTATAGTCTCAGTTTGTATATATAATGGTGGTAAGTCAGGTCAAGAATGTGATAAAACTCCATTTCCTGATAAACTGCCTTCACATGACAATGACCTTGACCTCATTCCACCAAAAACCAGTAAGTTCACCTTTGACTGACAGTTAATACGAAGGCCAAAATTTCAAGAAATTCCATGACGGAGTGTCCTAAGATATTGCCTCAACAAGAATTCGGGAGGTCAACGGGGACATTGACCTTCGATGTCTGAACTCTCACGTCTTTGACTGTGAAATAGTGTGACACCGTTTCTGAAGAAATCCCTACAAAGTGCTCAGGAGGCACTGAAGACATACAAGAAAGGTGGAAAATTTCAAAAGTGAAAGGTAGAGGCAAAAAGAAAATACGGCAGTTACATGCTGGTAAATACTGTAGCGAGACTCAAACTCCAATTCCATATACATTAGACCCCGCTATCATAACTAAAATGACAGTTTTCCATCATTTAAATTCGCAGTGAATGAAGGCAAATATGCTTAACCAATGATGGCAGCAATTTTGTTTGTTAAACAAAATCCTCATTGCATCCTACTGATAAATCAGCTTCTGTTTGTGTGTGTGAGAACTTTTAATACAAGTAAACATTTAGTAAATTGAGCCCAGAGCCCAAAACTTTTAACACCATTTTGTCAAGACTCACCAGCAGCCGTGTAACAAAACCCCCGACTTGAGCCAGCTTGTTGGATTTACACAGACCCAAGCTAAAGGCGGCATAAAGTGGCTCCAGTGTGAGATTTAATGCCGGGAGTCGGCTCTCCGCAAAAGGGGTGTAAGTCATTAGTGTGTGTGGGCAGACCCACAGTGGTAACTCACCCTTTTAACCTCACGTCTACTCAGTTACTGCCCTCAGATCCCCCCCCCCACCCGTACCACTTACCCAGACGGCAGGGAGGGAAAAAAATACAACAACCCCACAACAAACAACAGCATTTAACCAAAGCCAAAAGCAACTTTCTCTTATATATATTCCAGGTGAATAGAATGACTAAATCTTAAAGAGAAACTAAAGAATCTCATGAATTAATCTTGAATAATCTTCAAGTCAGTAGTTTGCTTGTCTCTATGCACGTCTGTTCTCAACTGAGAAGACGACAAAAGAAAAGTAAACCTTAAACACCATTAGTCTGTTATTTGGAAATATTCTATTTAAGGCTCCGTATTACCGTATTTTCCGCAGCTGAATATAAGTCGCACCCACCAAATTTAAAAAGAAACAAGAAAGGTCGGAGATACGTGACGCACCTGAACAAATCACCCATGTATAGGCGGCATGAGGCTCATTAACTCGTAAAAATCCAGAAAATAGCCGAGTCGTTGTTTATGCCGGGGGGTTCAAACCGTGTGAAAAAAAGAAGCGGCTTATAGAATGGAAATTACGGTACACCGTTTTTCAACAATTTCACATCATTGTCAGAAGTCCAACATTATATTCAAAGATTATTTTCCCAAATCCAGCGACAGTCCTGAATTTCAGCCCATCTAAAAGTCCCTCTGGTGAGCTATACTGAGAACAGGCTGTTTCTGTGTCTGTACCTTTAAATGCTGATGAGCTGTGTCTGTTTTCCGGTAGCGTTTGCAAGGAGAAAGAAATGGCGCCTGCCCGTAATTTTAAAGTGCAGATCTCATCTACCTGTGTAAGGGTCAAAGGGAGTATCCACTTGCCAGAGGGAGTTGTTATTTCCCCGCATGATGTCATGAAGGGAAACTCTCTGAATCGTCTGTATGAGCACACGTTCCCTAAAAAGTGGTGCAAGCAAATAAGTGAGGGAGACGACTTTCTTCACTTCTGGAGCCTCATATACAGACACTGAGGCATCGCCATTTGTGTTTTGAGGTCGGCGCATTACCATGAGGAGGTGGCAACACGGATATTTATAGGGGGAAAACAGGTAGTGAACTTCATTTAAGCCAGCGAACACAAAATTGATTTTTACCGTACCAATTTATTGTAAAGAAAAGATCCATTAGGTGTTTTGATCCATACATCATATATTCAAAAATTACTAATAAAAGATTGCATAAATCACTTTTTAATACCTCTATAGCTGTCTATACCGCGTCACATCTCTAATGCAAAGATCAATGTCAGCTCTTCAACAAGTCCTATTTTTCCCTCAACAAGCACAATCTGACTGCAGATGAGAGAAAAGGTCTTTTCTGCCTCTCGGTTTATTCCCGACGCCTTCACGGGCCATCAAAGCGTAGATGTTGGAAGGAAGCGACTGCACAAAAGAGTGCCGATCACATCACAACATCCTGTTTATTCCCCCCTCCAACGCTCACTTCCTGCCCGTTTCCCCCAACACTTCCTGCAGCGGCAATTAAAAAAAAATATTTAAAAAAAAAAAATCACTGCCACCCATCGGCGTCGAAAACGGAGGCGATGGTGAAGTTCGGGTTGCATCATCAGTAGGTTAGGAGTTAAAACTTTTGTGTCAAGCTTGAAAACACGAGACTAGATTTTCACGAGTGAAAAGTAGAAGACCGTGTGTGTCGTTTCATACTTTGTAATATATCCTGGCCTCCCCTGCAGACACTCTGAAAACCTTCGCCAAGCAGCAGCGTAACCATCATTACAGTCCCAGCAGACAGAGACACAGCCGGGGGAGCGTGATGTAAGGATTCAGAGCTGCAAGAGACAAACTGGCTCTTTTTCGGCCCCCTCTGCCCCTGAGCAGACCGTGGTGCGGTTCTCAAAGCTGAAGCCACACTGACCCCTAGTGGCACAGGAAGGAAGTGACTCAAGCAGACTACAGAATGCTCCTGTTGTACTCTGAGTAAATTGTATTGTGTAATAACTAAAAGACTGAAGAGCAGTAACAGATGGTAAGATAGTATTTAAAAGGCTTATGATAATTAAATTTACCTGTGAGGACACTGAAATAATAAGGGTTTCATAACTGTACTTTGGAATAGAATAGAATTATTGTATTAATCCCAGAAGGAAATGCTTTCCAGTGATGTTCCACCCAGAATAGAACAAAATAAATCGAAATAGAGTAGAAAGTTAAAATATCAACAAGACAAAATTAAATAGGTGTTAAATATTAATATGCATATGATTTCCAATGACTATTATAAGGATAGAAAGAATGAAAGTGACAGAAAAAAGCCCACCATACTTAACTATAAAATTAACTATTAACAGAGGAGTGATGCAGTTTTATGGCCACAGGAAGGAAGGATTTCCTGTAGCGCAGATTGGATGGGAACTTTTAGTTTGGGTGATTGAAAGAGGATTCATGGTTCGAGTTAAGACTTGGAGGGTTTGTTTTCCTGTATGGAGTTTGCATGGCCTGCCACTGCATGTGGAGGTTGCCTCTGATTGGGGGGGGGGGGGGGGGGGGGAGATGGATGGATGGCCTCACTTAAGTCAGTAAGCATCAGTACTGGATGACTCTCAGTTCACTTAATTACAATGTGATTTCAGCAACATGAGCAGCTGATACTTGACAATATACGTACGGTTTTCTCTGCCACTTCCTTTTAAAGTGGTTTTGAAATATTCCACAGTATCTAAATAGATAAATGCACATGATTCAGCTCGCTGTGTTCAGCCTCGTAGAGCTGGCATGTTGGAGATCTGCGTCAGCGTTCCCCTAACATGTCGATTTTGGAGACGGAGCAGACAAAACAGATCCACACAGAAATAGACGCTTCCTGCCCGTGCAGCCGGTTCCCACAGACCACCGCTGGGGCTGGCTGAGTCACTGCGGTGAGAACCCCTCGGGCACGAAGTGTAGAAGTGTGCGAGCGCCAGAAACAACATCGGCGTGCAGAGAGAATGAGCAGCAGGAGCGCAAGTTCATATGAATCAAGCCGCACGTTTTTACTCATTATCTCACAATATTTATTCAACACTCAGATAAAAGTTTCTTTATTCCTACCATGAAGGCAAAGACTGAGATGAGCTTATTTATATCATTATTATGTTATATAACAAGAAGATCATTTTAAGAGAATAAAAGTGAGAGGAGTGAAGAAATCTCTGTGAAGAAAAATACTTAAACTTTTTTGTACTGGGACACGGGAGGATCATTTAAGAAAACTTTTGAATGTTTGAAAATAATTACCGGTAAATGAAACTGAATAATACCAAAAAGAAGCAGTTTTAACACCTTCCCAATAAAAATAAAAAAAAATACATATACAGTATATAATATTCATTTTAGTTTAATTAATTGACTAAATAGTTAATTAAAATAAACCGGTAGATTAATAAAATTAAACTATAAATAGTTACTGAAAGTTTTCCAATGTTTTTTAATAATTACAAATATTTGACAAAGTAACATAAATAAACTATCATTTGAATTTAAATTACAATAAATCAAAATCCATTACATTAGCAGGGACACATACACGTGAATCAAAACCAAGATATTGTAGAACTATACAAGATGCAAAATGAGAAATATTTCATCAGAATAAGATATATAGCTGCAGAGAGACAGAAAAATATATATATATGAAATATCTAAAACAAAAAATTCTTAAAGGAATATTAGAAAAAGTGCAGGAACTTCAAAAGATCCTGGAAAAAAAAGAAGAAAAAAAATTCACCTTCAAAATCTTCTCCAATCTTATATTGTCGCTTTGTTAGAAGCAGACTTGGGATCAGAAGTTTGCAGGTTCAAATCCCACATTACACACATCAACACTGAGTCCTTGAACATGACCCTTGACCCCCGGTCGCACACTAATATCCCCTCCACATCTTAGAAATCAGATGGGCCATCAAGGAAAAAGGACTTTCTAATTCACTTCTTTGTTCCAGTTCTGTATGTTTATTGGAGGACTTTTAATTTCTTGACTGTGTGAAATACTTTTCAAAGTCTTTCGCGTATTAGTGTCAAAGCAATAAAGAAGAGGTTTTGCTGGCTGCTGGTGTCCACATTTATGGAACTGCTATAAAAAAAAAAAAACAAGGTTTGTCAGGTTCATGAGTTCATTATTTAATGTTACCAGTAAGTGTCTGCTCTCCTCGGGCTGGCACGTGCAAATGTTCAATGAAATGTTTAGAGCTGTTTATATCTGGTGACTCATCATCTCACAAAGAGATTATTTACCAGCAGGCGATCAGCTGGGTCCGTGGCAGCCACTGCTCATAAATCATGCAACAATATCTTTATGTGCGGAGGAACTGCTGAGAGAGAGGCTCAGTCTGTTAAAGATGCAAGAGAAAACCAGAATTGTGCACAACAGGAGTGGTAAATGCCGATATTTATTCCTTTCACACGCAAGACTGTTTTGCATCTAGTTTTCTTTTTTTTTTTAAGTAGATGTTTATCCTAGAAGTCAGCAGGGCTGCGTCCACAGAGGCTTTCTAAAGATCACAGCTGATCCACTGTGCTCTGCATGCGTGACCTCGACCGCCCCCCCCCGCCCCCGGCACCAGATCCCGACCAGCAAAACAAACAGGCTGGTAGCGTCTCCATGAGCAGTTGTCCCTGAGGTTCAGACGCTGTCATTAGCAGAAGATTCAAACAGTCACACCTTCACGTGACCCTACTGGTAATACTGTAAATTGTGAGGCGCAAAGATTAACTTTTCTCAACTTAAAAACTCAAAATTTGTGCAGGATTTTCTAAAAATATGTGACGTTATCATTTACACACATTAATATGAATGAGCTTTGACCGATTGGCACCATAGTTGATGTGCACATAAACCTATAAGTATGTCTATTTTCAACATCAAAATCACATTCTTTAGCTTTTAAAATGTGGGAAAATGGCATCTATAACCTTTTACAAATCTTCGGTGAGATCATTTTTTCACCTCGAGACATTTTTAACATACAACAGACAAAGTAAGTGGGATTTTGCTTCAGTTTTGTTTCCAATTATTGTATAAAGACTTGGAAATATTGTCCGACAGCGATGTTAAAACTTCACATTTCCATGTATTTTGGTAAGTTTCCCATAAAAAGTTCACATAAAGGGATAACTGGACTTCATCATCCTGTTAAGTAGGGGTGTCAAACATAAGGCCCGTGGGACAAAACCGCCCAGCAAGAGGCTCCAATCTAACCCACCAAACAAAGTGTACAAAAACTAAAAGAAAACAATGATTGATTGATTGATTTTTTTTTTTTTTTAAATAAACAGTTTGTCAGTGTGGATTCGTAAAAACAAGCACGCAAAAAGCTGCAAAATGAAACAGTTACAGGCGAATTTTGGAGACATTTCACTGTTTTTTACACCAGGAAGTATCATTCAAAGTTGAGTTTGTAGTTATTTAAAAAGTAAAAACTTTAAAGTTTAAATGTTATATGACAGGGGTGTCCAACTAAAGTGAGTTTTGTAAAGGTGTTGTAAAGGGACTGAAATCTCTGGAAACACACATTTGAAGGAATTCTTGGATCAAACGACTAAGAAGCAGCCGCAATGACACATAAACCACCACCAGAGGGCAGACAAAGCCTTTTGTAATGACTCATCTGGAGGTTTCTTTATGAGAACTATGTTGGAGCCAAAAGCGTGACAGTAGAACTTCTGGTATAAATCTTTGCAGACTCATCCGTTACACATGGAATCAAGTTAGCTGGTGAGGCCGAAATCTAAATTGTCCTATTTTGGTTTGTGTCGAGAACAACCCGAACCGACCCGGTATTTAAGAGTTGGCAAAATCTGGAGAACAGCTTTTTTTAGAGGGGAGAAGAGATTGATGGGAGGGGGGTGGGGTCGGGGTGTGGGTGTGGGTGTGGGTGGCTGGGGCTAATCTTATTACCACCAACACACACATCTGCTCCGGCTGTAATCTTGGCACTTGGGTTGACTCCTCCTCAAACACGTTCGTTGCCACCTCCTGACAATTTTCTCCCTCCAAAATAAGACAGAATCCTTAAAGTCAATAGAGTTCCCGGCTTTTCGTCCATCTGTGGGTCGCAGCCTCCTGAATATAAAGCCTCCCTCTTAGATCTTTTTATTTTTTATTTTTCCTGTCTTATAGATGGGGTGAGAAGACACGGGGCAAAGGCATCTTCCATAAATCCTCAGAGATTAATGAGGAGGTAATTACCTTCTCGGACTATTCGAGACTCGCGGATGGATGCCTGTCGGCGCTCGGGCTCCGTGGTGGTGCGACGCCGTGGTTCTTACTGTTATTTTAGCTCCGTCTGTATTTAGCCGCCATGGCATTGAACTAATATGAGGCGATGCAATGTATGTGGGGGATCTCCAAAGAGAGTATTCATCCCAGGAGTGTTTTAAATATATACTATTGCTTTTTCATCTGAATGCTTCAATTACAGAGATCGAGTGGAATTTTGACACTTCATAATAAAATATAAATATAAACTGATAAAGTGTTAATGTCACATTGAATCTTTTTCTCCATGTCCATGTAAGGCGTTGTGAAACTGAAGACATGCTGAGGGTTTTCTTGTCCCTGAGCCTTGACAGAAGGAGAGCCAGCTCCATGGAGGGAGGTCAGGACGCCCGACTCCGTTACCACAGAAGGAGATGACAGCCCGGGTCTGCTAATTCAACGCCAACCTCCACAATGCACACGTAAATAAAACCTGTGAGAGGACGCACAGGCAGACACACGATTGAGTAATCGTGAGTCAGGGTTTGTGTGGGTGACAATTACCCGGGGTGAAACGCTGAGGCTGCTCCAGTGTGCAATCCCATCGTAGAGAGTAACGTTCAAGGTGGTGCCACGTTTATGAGTGCCGTAATTTGACAGATAATCTTAACAACCTGATGTGTGACGTTTCTTTTCTTGGAAAAGTTCTGAGAAGGCACGCCGCTGTAAATAACACAGAAAGATAAAGCTCTGTTTAAGTGAAAACGAAAAACATTTGTTGTCTGTTTACGCTCTGTCTCCATGGAAACGGGGGAAACAACTTTTTTGAAGCACTTTTGAATCCACTCCTGTAGTAAATTTATTTTTTTCTGCAAATGCGCGACTAGATGGACAATAACAACAATGGCGGCATCCAAAGTGACATGACTACCAGTCCATATTTCTTACTATTGGATAGATTAAGATGTTGCATACCAATCGGACTATCACTATATATTGTGATTGTACCATCATTGTTTGACAAATTGTTTCTTTGATATGTGCCGGTCGACATACAGAGTCGTACTGTTGTAGAAGTGCCACTAACAATATCTACTTAAAAGCCTGGATTTAATTTTACTAATACTGTTACCGCAATTATCAACATCATCATGTATCGCATGTTAACCCAAAATCATGCAGCCCTAATATCCATTCGTTCATTCCATCCACTTGGTAATGCTCCCTCCTCTTAACAAGTAAACTGAATGTACATTACACGCAGGCCTGCTGCTTGTACAGCAACTTATCGCTGAAGCTTGAAGTTCAAAGAGCCGGGTGGGTGCAGCCTGCTATGAAGGTCAAGTATGATATATATCCCAAAGACCTGGACTCAACCTGACCCACTTGGCCGCCACCCCCCCACCCCCCGAGGACAGATCCTGCTTTCCCGACTTGAACCGGCTCAGGTTGTCAGTGCGATCAACACCTCAAGCTGCTAAAACAAGCGCCATCATCAATAAACCATCTCATCTGATGGCAAATAAATGAAATTATCCTTACACAAGTAAAGAAACTAGTTCTCACGAGTCCACAACAGTAACTAACCTGCCACCTGCCAGGCAATTTCACATGAATTCCAGCCACCTATCTCTATCTCTCAGTAAGATGTGGTCGTGGACCGACCCTGAGGCCTTGACAAAATTAAGCATGACTGGTTACACCTCAGAGTGGTGGCAACCGTCTTTGATCATAGTCTTGCTCTCATCGCTCAGTGATCGCCAGAGCAATGCAGTCAGCTCCTTGTGGCATATTCAAAGAGTGCAAAAACCGAAAGTCACATGATCTTAAATACCTTAGTGAAGATTGTGAATCCTGCACTGGTTGAAGTCATGATACCGAGCATGAGGGAGATGGGCAATGCTTTACAGGCAATTTCTTTAAAAATAGCGGGTTATAGCGGGTTTTGACAAAGTGCATCATTCAGAAATAATATTTCTTCTGTGGTTCCCAAAATCTGCTGGGGTAAATGACAAATTGTTTCCTGGAGTCTCCAAAATGTCTCACTTTCGCAGTTCAAACTGCGCATTCACACAACCTGGAACTCCAAAACCCAACAACTTTTCAGTTTTTTCATGTAAATACTAAAAGCTTCAGTGTTGCGTAACGTCAGCTTTATTTACCCCATTTTCCCAGTGAGAAGTTCCCAAATTGGCCGTGCTCAGGTAACATTTTTCCCCATTTGAAAGTCAGACTTTTCCCACTTCTCGCTGACTCGTGGTTGAGTCATAATTTCGCCACTTAAGGCACAGTACACATGTGATTTTTATTTTCCTTTAAACAGTGGAGCAGTCAGCTCGGGGTCCAACACCCACAAAGGACACAGTCACACATGCGTTTAACCCGCATGCCGACCCTCCCATAAGAACGTGCATTCATCGGTGGGTTTGAGTGGAGCCGCTGTTTTGCAGGAACACGAGAGGCGGGCTGTTCGAACGAGCGCAGCCGGTGCGACGGAAACGAACCTCGGCGGTCTGGATGTCGCAATGCGAGTTAAAACACGAACCGGCTTCTTCAGACGTTTGACATAAATCTTAAAGGATTCACAAAGGGGGAGAATAGCAGGGCTCGGAGGAGCTATATGTTGTCTCATGAAGCAGATTTAGTGATCAGCTGTGACGGCTTGTTGACAGATGGTTGAATACCAGTGTTGTACAGACAAACAGCGAGAGGAATGTATGCGTAACACAAACAGGACAATCAATCATATATTTATTAGAACTTTGACCAAGACAGTAAATCCTGACACTTCCTGCTGCGGAATGTGTCTGTATCTTCTCAAAGGCTATTCGGTCCTCCACTAGAGCCGTGAGCATGGACGGCCACAATGTAGGAACACGTGTTAAGTCTGAGATGTGGTAAATTGTGATGAATTAAATACAAAGCCAATAATTATCAGATTGCAGGCTTTGTTTAAAGATTTAACAGTGTGGAACATTCCCGCAGGATGACAAGTACTTTGTACTTATAATACGTCACTAATGACTCAGTCGTCTCGGTTGTCTTTGTTAATCATGAGCTTACGTTGTTGTTCTTCGATCTATGATTTATTGTGAAGTGTCTGACTCGTAATCTCAGTAACATTAACACATTTTCGGATGTATGTCAGTTTTTTATTTTATTTTTTCCCTCCTTCGGTCCGTCGCAGAAGTTTCTGTGTCACTCAGCTGAGTCTGGTACTAAGTTGTCATCTTGTTCTCATTTGGAGGCTCGAAAGAGGGGAGGCGAACGAAGGAGGAGGAGGGGAAAAGAAAAAAAGAAAGGGCTGGCCTGGAATAAATGAGGTCATCACCAACGCTCCCTCAGGAAGATCTGCGAGGGCCGAGGGAGGGGGTCAGCTGGGTGGGGTTTAATGAAAACAGAGATGCCCCCTCCAACGTGTTTAACTGTTGGAGATATAAAAGGACATCAGCGACTTTGTGGGCAAGACAGCTGTGTCACATGTGCAGATCATATTCTGCAGCGTTGGCCAGAAGGTCTGGGGAGGGCTTTTTTTTTTTTTTTTTAATTACATTTTTTTTATCCTAGTGAAGGAAATGATCATGTTTGTAAAACATTAAATTATCAACAGAAGAGAATGACAGACCCCAAAAGTACAATTCATGACGCTGATCGCAATCGTTCCCATTTTTAGAGGGCACCAGCAGAAGTCGGCAGGACAATAAGGAAACAGGCGATCACGTTCATAAGAATTGCACTTTTGATAAATAAATACTTTTGGACCATTAAATAACTTTGAAAGAGTTCACCAGGAACAACCACGCCCCACTACTCGCACACCTGCAGTTCCTATTAACACCGTTTCAGAATCGGATCATTAGTTGACCCGTGAGTGAGTATTTTCGGTAAATTCTCATTGATTTGCATTCTTTGGAATTCTGCGTTTCTGTGTGATACACATTGTGAGCAATATAATCCCCCTTGGGTGAACAAGTTTTATTTAGTGAAAAAAAGTAAAAAAAAAAAGGCTCTTTGGGTCATGAAGGTTGGATACTACTTTGGGGCAATTTGACTCAAACTGTACGTCAAAATATAGAATATGAATGACCAGTTAATGGAAATGTATAACTTATCATATATACAGGCTGATCTTGTAATATTTGTGAAACTCTGGAACGACCCACTGTCCGGCCACTCATCTATTCACTATATCAACACTTCATCCAAGCTGGAGTTGCTGTAATTTGGAGCATTTCCAGCCGACACCTTGGGAGGTTAGAGCCCGGACAGCTTTCCGATCCGTCACCGGTGCCGTCTCAATCCGAACCAACAGAATAGATTCCTGAGAACTCTTTTTTTTTTTTTTTTTTTTAAACATCCACTCATGCTTTAGTTGACCTCCTACCCATCCCAGCCATGTTGTTGCTGGAGGAGCTCCACACATGCGGTCACAGATCCAAACCCAAGAGTTCCCCTCACTGCAGTCAGGGCAGCGCATCGATCTTTAGTTTGCTTTGTTGCACGAGGTAGTAACTATGACAGTTGTTCAGGAGCAAATACAGGCTCAGGATTGGTACACGGATCCTCGTGTGAGCCTTCAACACCAATAATGGATCTTGCACAGAATTATTTGGAAACGTCCGAAAGGGCACACATCATTTTTACTGGGGGTGCACGATATAGCGTATATTTATCATTGTTTCGATATTTCCATGCAGATAAAAGACGAGCTGGGCCGCAATAAATTCTGTCGTCTAGTTATCAAATCCTAATTATCGCAAATCCATACAATTTTTACAGTTAATAAAATGTTGTCAATTCTGAAAAAATTTATGAAATAAGATCAACGAACAAAAACGAGTTGACGAAATGTTAACTTGAATAGGAATGAATAGGTGCTTCTTAAACCAGCGAACATCAGTTCAGTGGAATAGTAACAGAGCTGCACTTCATTGGAGAACCTTTGGATGATGTTAACTTAGTGCACAAGCCAGAAGGAGACAGCAGCTCTGCAGCTTTCGCGCAAACAGAAGCATTTTTCCTCATATCACTTTCTCCAGAACGGTTTTAACCAAAACACTTTCCACCGCCAAGAAGACTCCGACGTCTTTCCTTCTGAAGCGACTGATGCTCAATCTGTGAATGATCTCCATATCCAGCATCGCTCAGCAAACGCAGTGAAGAGGCCCCAGCGGGGTTCAGTTTCTCTGCAGCGCCACAACCTCGCATAGCCACTTAGAAAATCAATGCAGACCACAGACACAACGAGAGGGCCAAACACCCAGACACAGGATCAATACATGTAAACACTTGTGTGTTTTTACAAGAGTCTGGCCCGCTTTCAGCTCATATTTACTGCAGTTGCTTCTCACAGAAGGGCCGATCTAATGATAACACCCTCTTTTCTGTGCATGCATACATGCCATTAAGTTGTATTTCAAGCAATTTCACCATTAAAACGACTTCCATTGCATAACAGGAGAGAGCCAGAAAGCAAGCGACTCTTTAAATACTGTTTTGTTGAGTGGCCCGACTAAAAGACAGCACTTGACTGGCTCAACAAGTCCACACGGGTCTGAATCTGCACGCAAAACCATCCATTCCACGTGTGCAGCAGGATAAACAGGACACCAGAGGAGTGGTTTAATTAAAAAAAAAGAAAAACATTTGGGTTTTTTTAACCTCGTGGCCTCTCTCGTCCTTCTACTCGTCTCCTACGCTGGGAGACGCGTCTATATTGAGCTCAGCCCAAGATATCACCTGCAAACCCAAAACCAGTACAACGTGTTCAAATTAGAAGACAGGCGCTGAGAGAAAAATGATAATAATCACCTGTTTGTAGCAAGTGATTCATCCGATTTCATCACTCAAAATAACACAAGGATGACTTCAATAACAACACACACAGCTGAGAAATGAGTGCAGCACTCCCCCTGGCACCACAGAGCTTTACCCTATTAGCTATGGACTTATTACTTATTGCTTACGTTCTTATTTTACTTTTGAAAGGCGCAGCCCTCACTTATAATGGGAGGAAGAATAAAGTGAGGAAAGGGAAGGAACGCAGATAAAACGGATGCAACGGTGGAGTTTGGAAAAAAAAAAAAAAACAATCGCTGCGTCCGAGGGCAAGCTGCCACTTTTCCTGGCACAGACTCATCTGCATCCGAACACACACACTTTCGCACACGACTCCACTTGAGCACACACAAACACACACGTGTCGTCATCAAAAGCATGAAAGCCGTTCGCTTTTATTGTGCTATTCCCCGGACAGTCGCTACACGCCGTCCACGTTTCATTCCAGGGGAAGCTAATAAAAGTGCGCCTGTGTGATGGGCAGACATTCCTTCCCGTCTTTAAAAAGCTCCAGCGGAATGGCAGCGCTGAGTCACAGCTGCCAGGAGACCACCAGGCAGGTTGAGTGGGACGCCGGTCGAGCCAAACACGTCGAGGACTGTGATTGCAACACGGCTTGCAACGAATAATCACTTCTAAATAGGTGATCTTGGTGCTTTTGGATTTTCAATTCGATTAGACGCCAAACACAACCCCACAGCATTTGTTTTATTTTTTTCAGGTCAGCAGTTTGTTGACTTTGTTGTTTTGAGACATTATTTATGGACATTTCTGGCTTTGACTTCTGACCTCTTGCCACGCAATGTTCAAATAATGCAATGAAATATGCAGAGCAGGAATGCACGGTAAATGATATTAGCATTCTAAAATACAACTGAGTACTAATCATAATTGAATGAGTATTTTATTCAATATGTTGGTGAAATATTTAAAACGATTTAGAGTTTTTGATTTGGAGTAGGAATAAATAATTGTTTTCAGTGTTTACGTGACCTTCATAAAAGAGGTAATCAATCTGTATATCAGTAATGTTGATATAACGTGATAGAACGTGCAGCCCCAGTCGCGGTAACTTTCAGGCTCCGATTACACTACAGCACATCAATTTAGCATTTTTCATTTCAGAGAAGCTTCACGTTTGGACGGCAACAATTTGAAAGAGATGTACAGAGTTTTCCAGTTGGGCCACTCGTCGGTAAGGTTTTGAATGTAATAAAACCACAGATGTATGCACACAGAGAACTGAGTTTTCGCCCATTCTGTATCAAAATAAACTGCATTCCTACATGTGATGGTAAATGTCCATCAGAGAAGCGCTGTTTAATTCATGAGTGAACAGCACACAGCGCCGTTTCCATGGAGATGGAGTTGGAGCGTTTTCGAAAAGTTCCACCTTGGGCGTCGTTTTCAGAATCTTCCCTTTTCAGTGACTTTCGGTGAAATGCACACACAAAAAACAAACGTGTTCCATTTTCACCTGAAAACGTTGTGCATATGGGGCCTCATCACTTTCATTTTTCGAGACGAAAGTGGATAAGCTTGGAAACTCGTCCTTTTCTGCCTGGCTGATATCTGCAATGTGTGAAGTCATCCGTCTCCTTCTTCCGAATATTCTCCTCCATTAACCACGGGTGTCAAACAGACATCCCCATTAGTCTGACTGATTGAGCCATCTTCAGCAAGAGAAAAGCCCGCAGAGACGCAATTTTCCTACAGGAACATCTGAGCTTAAGATAAGCAAACAACACTGTCAGCTTGTCGTAATCATGTCCCCTTGGGGTCAGAGGTCACTGCGCTGGATCTGCACAGACAACCACATTTGTGTTTGAGGCACGCCCACCAGCGCACGGACAGTAGCCCAGATGTGAACTTGCGAGATAGAGCGAATAGACAGAGTCACACACACACACACACACACACACACACACACACACACACACACACACACACACACACACACACACACACACACAGAGAAGGATTGTGGGTCAGCGGAGACTATGAACTGTGGCTCAGAGACTCATTTTCCACCGCGTGCTCCTCTTCCTCGACTCCACTGAAGACACTGGTGGGATTTGAAAAGAAGAAAAACCGACAGAGGCACAGAGAGAAAATGCAAACCCAGGGCTCGAACCCAAAAGAGAAACATCTCGCTCAGGATTACACCGCTTCAAAGTCGAAATGTTTAGAAACAGCTTAAACCACTTTTCAGCTACAAGAGGTTCACTCTCAGGGTGATGAAAACCTAAACCACACAGACCTCACGTCTTAAAAACATGTCCGGCGGATGTCTTGACGATACCTGTCAAGCACAAAAATCCCTTCTTTTTTTTTTCTTGATCTGTTTCCCCAACCTCCAAGGGAGGAGGTCAAGTATCCCGAGGTCTTACGCATGAGTGATTGGGGATCAGGAGTTGGGCCGCGGGCTGTGACAAACTGCACCAGTAACGTAGCTGCCGGACTGTGGAGGTGAAAAGAGAGCCGAGCTGTGTTTTGTAGGTCTGTTGACATCACTCCCCTCAACTAAGGTCACTGCCACTGCGTAAAGCATGAGATCACAGATACAAGATAGTATTTGTTTCCAGCGTGCCGGCTTACCGGAGGTTTCTGGAGTGTCTAAAAGTAGAACGGGAGGAAGAGGTTCCGTGTATCCTCTCATGTGGAACCAGCTGCACAACACAGTCTCTACCTTTAAAATGCAATTTAAAATGACCTTTTCAATGAAGTTTATAGTTTGGGTTGGATCATTTTCTAGTGAAGCTGCTACAGGTTTAGACTGCCAGGTGAGCTTTATCGTGCATATTCGCACACGGTAAGAGCCTCTCTCTTTCTCGGTTGGCTGTTTTGCTCAAGCAGGGTTTGGTACATTCGTGCTACGGAATCGACGAAACTTTGTCAAGACCAATTCTGAAAATCAGATTTCTGTGCTCAAAATCATCAAACTTTTCCAATGTTTTCCTGCAATTCAGACCCAAAAATAATGCCAAACAGGATCGACGAGTGTGGAGCTGGTACTTTGTGACCTACAACCGTCATGATCTAGAGCAGGTGTGCCAAACAAAAGGAAACAGAGACATCCGAGACAGTTTGAATCTAAAGGTTATTATGGGATTATTTTACTGGTCTGGCCCACGCAAGATGAAATTGGGATGCATATGGCCCCTGAACTGAAATGTGCTTGACACTCCTGACCTGGAGGATTTCTCCTGGGAAACTTAAGTTTGTTAGATTATTGTCTATTTTTCAAGGACTCTTTGCAGGTACGAAACGAAAAAGGCCAACTGAACGCATCAATATTGCAAATCCAACGAGCGCGACAAGCATTTCTTGTCGTTAAATATTAACTGAGCTTGTATCATCCCTCTAATAGTCGCCAGCTATCATAAACATTGTAAATCACTTGAATTTCAGTGAGCAGAAGATGTATGGTCGTAGGCTCAGTCCTAAAACATGCACAGAACACCCCCACCACCCTCCACCCAAAGGGTTTCCTGTCAAAGCAGTGAGAGTGGAGTAGATTTGTGTACCGCAGGTTGACAGGTCGTCACGTTTGAAATACACACAAACGCCTGCAGGGACGAAGGGGAGCAGTTCGAGGGGTGGTGGGGTGGGTGGGTGGAGAAAGACGAGGATGGGAAAAGATTGGACGATGACAGCACACGCACTGACACACATGCACACACACGTACTTAAACTTGAGGTTAAAAAGTAGCAGAGAGAGACGAACTGCCACCCACTGTGTGTAATCACTCAGCTTAAGATTGTATTGCAAGACGAGTTGTTGTCTTTATACACTCTTGAAGTAGACATTTACACAACAATCAAAGTTTTATTTGGGTCACATTTAACATAAGGACTCTAAACGTCTTGCCAAATGCCGACAGCGCGACTGTCTGCTTATTAAAAGAAAACACTGGATTAATCCTTTTAAATTGGGGGACAAGATAACGTATTCTTCTCTGATCCCACTACCCAGCGGAAAATGATAATTCCCTTATAATACCTTCTGTCTTCAGGAAATTTGAATTCTAAGGGGGGGGGGGAATGAGCTAAATCTTGGCAAGACTTTGCCAATTCTCATACTAATAACTCCTACAGCATTTATGAAATCTACTAAATTCAAATATCCCCAGTCAGAAAGGTTTGCCACGAATACTCGTTGCAGTGGCCTCCAGGACTTCCGCAGCACAACAGACCAGACTCACCAGCGCGTCAGTCATTGGTAACTGAAGCTTCTCCTAACCGTCAGAAACATTTCATCGAGCTGCTCGCTTTAACAGGGTCGTCACAGCAAGTCAAAACAGGAGATCTCTATGCCTGATGCTTTCCGTGCTGCAAACCAGGGTTCAATCCCAGGCCTCCAAACTGTGAGGTCGAGATTGAACCTCGTGCACGGCCACAGAGATATCGAGTGACCGCCTGTTGAAAGTTGGAATTATCTTGTGAAAAGAAGCAGAAGCACTCACACTGCAAACTTTCTCACAATTCTACAAACAGAAGATCTAAATAAATTGATTCAGTTTGAACTGAGATCATTATTTAAAATATTGTGAACATTTTGATTATGGTTAATATAAAGTTTGATTACCAGAATTTGAAAAGATTCAAGTAAATCTGAAAATATCATTGAACTTTCAAAAGAAGCGATGCATAGCCAGACGTTGGGCAGCAGGTTTTGGTTTTGGTTAAAGTAAGACGGGAGGAGGAATAATGTCGTCGCTTTCTGTGAGGAAATCATCTTAAAAATGTTCTTTTTAATATGCATGCTGATGGACTAAGATGTCTACAGAACATGCTTTAGGAAAACTGTAACTCATGAGACGTGTCACTTATTTTACTCAAGTTGTCAATACACAGAATACAGCGTCATACAAGTTGTACTTAAGACAACATGGAACATGAAGTATTTTTGTGGGATTGTGATTTAAAAAAAAAAAAATCTTATGTGTATTTTTATGTGTATGTATATTTAAGGCTGTTCAGAGAGATTGGATATCAATTTATTCTATTCTAATTTATTTATTTTGTGCATTTGTATATTCAAGAACTTTAATTTATTTGTATAGATTGACATTTTTTTTTTAATATTCCTGCCCCAGATGTTTCATATAACATAATGTAATATGGATGAAAAGAAATAAAACCAATAACTGTGGTTCAAATTGCTACGTTGAAGCAACAAGAGGAGACTGGATTTGTTCGGCAGGTTCCCTTAGTGCCAGTGTCAAACCGTAACACGACCCCACTTCATTACGCCACAATAAAATATCCCAACATTGTGGCGTCCGGCCAACAAGTCGATCACGCTCTCACGTTTCGGACCACACAAAGTGGATAAGACACACACGTTTCTGTTGATCCAAGCCTGCGAAACATCCAAAACTCACCCTGTCTTTGTCGTCGGCCACGTCGCAGAGCACGTCGTCCAGGTCGAGGATTCCCCCGTCGCCGTGCTCCACCCGGTGTACCTGCAGCCAGTAAGCGGCATCCTGAAAGAGACGGAATGAATCCATGTAAAAATAAATAAATAAATAAATAAATAATAGATAAAACACAAGTGATGAATCAAAGAAAGCAATGCACAGACACGCCGAGTGTGAAAACCGTGCAGCGAAACCTTTGAGGGGTAAAACCTCGCAGCATGGCAAGCTGTCAGGATGACAACCGATTGCAAAGCGCTTTGAAAAAGCAGCACAGGCGAGGAAAAAAAAATAAATAAGAAGAAGTATAAATAAAGGATCAGATCGAATACAAACAAAACTTCAAACACTGCATTCATTTCTCCACGGTTGCCTCTTCAGTCAGAACATAATTATTGGCACCCCGGGGCGAATCCCTGCCTCTGCTGGTGCAACATCCACTTCATTTTCTTGTCATGTGTTATGACATGGAAATCACACCGAAAGGTTACACAGGATTATCAGAAGTGGAGATTAAGAAGGAAAAAGCGTTTTCAGCCGCTCGGCCTTGAGTGTTATACATTCTTTAGGCCCCGTTCACACGACGTCACAGGTGAAAACGCATCATTTTAGCCATTTTTGTTTCAGGAAAAGTTTTGCGTTCCACAGCGACGTTTTGAAAACGACGTCAGAAACACTGAAAATTTAGTTTTCATGTCATGCCACTAGTGGGTGCTGTTTGTTTTATGTAATAACAATCCAACATGTGTGTGGTTTTAAGATTGTTATTATGAAGACCCTCAACAATAAAACTATCCTAGGTCCTAGGAGAAGATGGAACACGTTGTTATTGTTGTTATTGTCGTTATTGTCTAGCTATTGAGCATGTGCAGAAGAACTATTTACTACCACCGTGGTACACGTAGCTTCGTTTCAGCACCTGCAATAAGTTCCACCTTGGGAGCGTTTTTTTGGGGGGTTTGTTTTTTTAAAGGTTCCATTTTCAGTGGGTCTGAGCACTGCTATCACGTAAACGGCCTCCTAAAAATGCAACTTTGCGTTTTTGCTAAAATGAGATGAAGGGCGCCTGACAGGCCGGCTTTGCTCGACATACAAACCGCAAAACCACAAACCGCTTCCTGCAGGTAGAGATAAAAACCAAAGTGAAATCATGAAATCAGAGTGCATAAGTGTCATGCCACCACCACCACCACCACCACCACCATCATCATCATCATCATCATCATCATCGCCATGTGATAACAGTTACGGGTCGTGACGTGACTTGTTTGGCTTCATCCCGCATGCGGGTCGGCCCGAGGGGCTGCAGCCTCATTACCCACTTCCACAGTTCCAGTCCACTGCAGCACAGGCAGCTCGCCGCAGAGGGGAGCGGGCCCGTTAACGGGGGCGTAATAACACTCGCATAGAGCCGACACCCAGTCCTGGCTTCGGAGAATAATAAAGAGAACACCTAAAAAAATATGGAAGCATGAAAGACTGAAAGGGGGAAGAAATTACTAAATTGAGGTGTATTTTTCCATGTCGGTTTGGATGGCCCCATCAGTCGTGCTCCATTTAACATGATTCCTAACGGTTTCATTAGATTTCTGCTCAAATTTGGTGAGTTAATGTTGATCATACTTTTCTTTCATGTTCACATTATGTCACTTCTAATTGGCAGAGCAGGAACGCACAGAGCAGAAAACACGGCGAAAGACTGACTGAATTGCGATAAACTATATTTATATCTCCCATGTCGAGATAACGACACTGACCAAGTTTGCGATATATGGTGCCATTGACTTTAGCGCTTCATTATTTTAACATTACATCGTACCGGAGGAATCAAGCCAGAAGTCAGAGGCACAAAAATCAAAGAACAATTACGACAATCAACCAACTGCTCTGGTCGCACAAAAAAATCGACTCACTTTGGTGTTGATCCCGATCGCAACGCTCAACTCAATTAGTGTAGGTTTGAAAAATCTCATGCAGCTGTAAACATAAATAGAAATATGTCAAGCTTTTTTTGTTTTACTCTTTATAATTTTAGCTTATAAATGACAAAAATCTTTAAATCTCTGATTCTTAAAATCACAGTAGTAAAAAAGTTAGATGTTTTTTTAAAACTAGAGGCCATAATTATCACAGTTGACATGTTTAAAAAAAAAAAAAAATATATATATATATATATATATATTTATTTTTTAGGCGCACCCATCAAACCATCAAAGCTCCCCAAAAAATATTTTTAAAAGGAATACCACCTTTAAAGAGAGTTTAAGAAAGAGCTGATAGACATTATGAATGTTCTAAAGAGCAACAACAGCAACAATGGAGGATATTAGTATTTACTGTGTGTTGTTTCCTGACTGACTCTGGGTGTGTGTGTGTGTGTGTGTGTGTGTGTGTGTGTGTGTGTGTGTGTGTGTGTGTGTGTGTGTGTGTGTGTGTGTGTGTGTGTGTGTGTGTGTGTGTGTGTGTGTGTGTCAGACTGTGGTGACAGACGTCGTGGTGTGTGACAGCCGTGTCACATTGTTTGACCCCTCACACAGAGACCCTGTGGATTCCAGCTGATGGAGCTCAGAGTGAGAATTGGGCCACGCACAAACACAAGCACATAGATCTACTAAAGGTCTGCCTGTATTCAAAGAAAAAGGGTGGGGGGTGGGGGTGGGGTGTGTGTGGGGTAATGCAGACTTGATAATGTGCACACACTCGATTGAGGCTTGCACGGCAAAGTTTGAAGTGACAACACATGTTTTTTTTAAATGTTTGTGTCGGAAAAATGTCGAATTTCCACGGCAGCGTCTTGATGTCTCTGAGCACCGCTGTCGGGGAAATAGACACCAGACTTTGCAACAAAGGTTTCGCATGTTCATTTGAAAACTTTATGTAAATCACACGTCTGAGATTCACACATGACAGATGTGCAAATTGCTGCACCGATTGTGGTACTGATTTACCTCAATGGAGGGATTTCCATTTCCACTACTTTAATTTGTAGATGTTCTGCGTCAAACTTCTTATTAGGTCTCTTTTCTGAACCTCTTCTCTTCTTTTCCTCCCCAGTGCTTTGACTTTGCAACACATCATCCTCTATATATTTATTTTGTTTGTTTTTATTTCCAGCGGCATTGTGATTAATTTGCTGTAATACTCCAATAAATTCTATAACTTCCTCCAACAACACGTCCAACCCAAGGGTATCACGTTTCCTGTTTGCTTGTGATGCTTCGGTGCTTCATCCAATCAATCCAAGGTGAAAGAAACACCGTTTCCAACAAAACCTACTGCATGCAACACCCTCGTTTGACGTGACTCGGGTATTATTAGTAGTAGTAGGTGGAAGCACAATCTCTTTGCTTTGTGCATGTCTACATGATTACCGAGTGGCTGAGAGAGGAAGTGGAGGAGGAGGAGGTGGTCAATCATACTTCAGTGTGTAAACAGCCACACACAACAATGAACCATTTTCAAGTCAGCGCCACGTGATCGCGAGCTTCTGGGAAAAGACGAGTAAATGCAACCGAATTAAAGCACAGAGCTCAACTGTAATTGTGTCTAATGTTTGACTCGACAGCAACCGAAGCGAGTTTCTGGAACTCAAATCTCGGGCTGGAAAACTCTTATCGGCCTGGAAAAAGCAGGAAACAGTTTGCACTCCGCAGATCCGTATCTGTCCACAAGGCAACGCAAACATCTGACTGAAGGTTTCTGTGTGTTTAAGAGGCTTTTTCTTTCCTTATTTTTAGTGGTTCTGCATGCACCTCCCCTCAGATTTTGTGGGAAACAAAGCCGCCACCAGCACCTACGATCCAGTGGAGCCAAAAACTAATTTCAGGGCTTTTTACTGAATGAACTGGGACAGCTCCCAAAACAAATAAAAGCTAAACGAGCTGCTTTATGGTGAGACGACGACGAGAAAATTGCTTGATGAGCACTCAAAGCAAATTTGCATACATGCGACACATCACTGGATCTGACTTCTGTTTACTTTATCACAAACCTGGCGCTCTTCCTCAACAGACTAAAATTTTCACAAGAGCTGGATTGCCATTGGGAAGAAGAGTGAAAAATCAAGTGAGTCGACATGTTAATCAGTGTAATTGGAGCAGATCAGATCTGTATGGATTAAAAGTGCCCTGCAAAATTAGAACGGAGCATTAAATATCATGTGCATTAACCCCTTCTGGTAAAGTCACACTGGATTATCATCCTGTGGTCCGGACTGGACCCTTGAACGGTTTGCTTTTGGCCCATCAGCCGCATGGGACTGTGCACTCCTACATGTGAACATAACTTTACTCAGAAGCAGGGATGCACCGATACCAGTATCGGGTCCAATGCTACACAGAGTACTCCTACTCGTAAAAGATCCCCCGATACAAGCCGGCGAAAATTACATGACGTCATCCGTCAGAAACGTCAGGTAGACAAGAGAGGATGAGCATGAGATTCTTTAATATTAATGAGAATGAAAAATCTGAGGCAAATTATGTAAATTAAGAAGAGGAGTATGAATACAATTTAATAAGTACTCATATCATTACCAAGATGGAGGATCAATAAATGATCGCAAGTCTAAGAATAGAGAGCAAAGGCTCTTTCTTTCGGCCGCCCCTCCTCGATGTGGGTGGGCGTTGAGTGTGTGTTTATTGCCCGCAGTGAATGTCTGTTTCGGACTGTGCAGGGCACATCGGAGAGTGTGTGAAACGAGGCGCGAGTCTGTGCGAGTGTGTTAGTGTGTCATTCCGCAGGCCCGAGTTCACCTGGTCAAAAATAGCTCTGAACAAATGTCACCGCGCCAAACTTCAGACGGGGTCACATAGTTACGTAGTAAACAAGGTTACAACACAGCAGAGATGAGAAAAGTTGACACACACACAAACACACAGGTGTCTGATGTGGGTCGCACAACTCGCCAGACTGAAAAAAAAAAATCAAATAACACCAAACATCTTGAACTTTGCGTACACTTTTCCCGCTCTCACACCCGGGAGGCCTCGCTGAGATTCCCATGACAGTATCCCTCATGTCTCGTATTGCATAAAGATGAAGGAGTCAGATGGGAGAAGGCCGTGCCTGTTGCAGGCTTCATCAACCCGACAGCAAACCTGGAAAGGGGCCAAGACCAACATGATGCCTGTGGGGAAAGCCCTGCGCTTCACTTCAGTACAGACAGACGAGAAGCACTCGGGCCGTTTGCTGCTCTGCAACAGGGCCATAAAAAGAGAGATCCACCCGGTTAAATGTGGGGCCGCCTGACCTCCTGCGATGGTGGCCATGATTGATGGAGCTGTGACAAACATGCAGCATGGCTTCCTCGTTAGCCACTTTAAGAAAAAAAGATTAAAGAATATGAGCAACATCAGTTCCAGAAAGAAAATCAATGAGATAAGAACTGATATATGGAACCCGCCCAGTGGGAGTAGGTGATGGAATTATGACACAAATGACTAATCAATAGACCAATTCTTAAAGTTTGCCCATAAATATGAATCTATTACTTATTATTCGTTACAAAAACAAACTAAGCACCCACCCAAAACGGTAAGTACACTGTTTTCAGCATTCCTGCTGTTTGCGTGTAAACGGACATTTACAATAAGTTGCAGTGTAAACATGAGACTTTTCTGAAACGAAAAAAAAAAAGAAAAAAAGGCATTTTCACTTGTAGAGCCTTAATGTTGTTTTGTTGAAGTTAGCAGCTGTGTTTTCCTAACCACAAGAAGAATAACATTAGCCCACAATAAGCTGAATAAAAATCTATTCTATTCCAGTTCTTAGTTTTGGCCAGATCCACATAAACAACACATAGGAAGATGTTATAGAGAAAGCTTTTTTGGCTTTTTGTACTGCTGTAAATCAGGCAACAGATCTGTCAAAGCCATCTCAAGGATGCAGAATGTCAAGAATAGAAGATGTGTTGAATCTGGTCAATGTCCAAGATTTTATCTTTGTTATGATCTCCTGCAGGTGGCCAAATGATGTGGTGTTGTAAAGATATTACAAGCAACACTTTAAAAATCACATCAACAGAAAAAAATGTTTTTCAATTAATTTCTTTCAACAAAATGACTGGGACTGTTCTTTATTCTCCAGAGTGATTAACATCACATAAAAATAAAATGCCTTCTGCTCCAGCCTTCCCTTTTCTTTTTGCTTCGATTTCTGAAAGCGAGGCAGCAGGGACACTCCAGTGCAACGCAGAAGATCTAACAGAATAATTAAGTGATTGTAGATTTAGGATTCAGAATTCAGAGGGTTTTTTTTTTTTAAACTTGAGCCAGATGGAGAGGGAAGCTGGAGGAAAACAACTTAGCCATTATATGTGAGAGAACATGACTCTTATGTCGTGAAGTAAGAAAATAAATCAAATATAGCAAGGGACGCACGCTTCATCGTCACAGCAGACGTTCACTGACCGATTGTGACCATGCAGTTGTCCTGCCGTACAGAAAGCAGCTTGTCAAAGACAAATGTGATCCTCGGTGAGTTTATGAGTACACCAGCTCACCTGAACCAGAAAAATGTACACGTATATAAATGCTAGAAAAAGCCACAAAACAATTGACAAAACTACGAATTGAGCTCATGCCTTCCTGAAAAGAGTTTTTCCACGAGGTTGTCTTGGCAGTGTTGCCACTTCAGGGAGTGTCTCTAAGATTGCATATTCACAAATCAAATACCTACGCCGGTTTGCATGGGTGTAAGCGGAGGTCGTCATCTGAAAGACGCCGCATCTCCATAGTCACAAGTGCTCTGCTGGAGGTTTTCCTCACTTGCAATTGGGAGTGAAAACTAAAGCAAGACACTTCCACTGTAAATCTGTCTGTTACGTGCACGTGAATACGATGAACTGTTTGGGATTTCGTTTGCACTGTGGAGGTGTCAACACTAGCTATAAATCCAATGACATTCTTCTTGCTGAAATGGCTCCACATATTTTCTTTCTTTCTCCAAGGGCTGAGTGATGGGTTGCATCCATTGACACTTGTGAGTGGGAACTGCATACCAATTGACTGGAGGCCTGCTGAAATATCTTGGAGCTCAGGAGTGGCAGAGAGACGTGTGAGGCTCCTCTGTTTCTCGGGGAAAACCCTCATTGGACAAATGACATTTTCCTAGAATCATTTGAAACAAATAAAAGAACTCCTTTGAAAAAAACATGCTCATACCTGTATAATGATTCCTCCCTCCCTATTCCTAGCAGAAAATATCTAACATCTTTAAAATGCGCCTTCCTTTTCTGTTATTTCCGTATGTTTACAGCCTCGGTGGGGCTGCACACTGCACAGGACTGGGTCAACATAAGGTTGATTGAAAGAACAAAAGACCCTTTCATTGAAGCAGAATGGCGCCAGTGAGAAGAGGGCTGGAATTGGAAAAAGCCATTGGAAGTGCAGGGTGATGCGTGATAGCATGGGGGCAGAAGTCGATGCAAAGACAGACCCTTCAGGTCACTGCTGCTACAGTGATCTGCAAACCGATGTGGAAAGGAAGTTTGCCTGATCTCATTAAAAAAAATATTTGCTGAGACTATATTTCGTGTACTTAAAGGTTTATCTCAGTCAAACCAATCAATAAACCAAGTTTGAATTTTGACTTTGCTTTTCCTATCATGTCCTTTTCCTTCCTTTTTTTTTTTTTGATCAATTTAAAGTATTTCCAGAGCAACATTAGTCATCTTCATATGAATCGGCTCTGGGAACTCTCAAGATTTACTTTCAAGATGCTTCTTTACAGAACTAAAAGCATCCATGTCCGTCGTCGTGTGCATTCGCACTAGAAAACGGTATCATCAAATAACATCAAACAGAGGAAGAAGAGCGCGTTGAGATTTTATGAAAACCCTGTTGTTCCGCGCAGTTTAACTGAAGCCACACAGCATTTATCTGAAAAAATCAAGGTCTAATAGAGCCTGTTGGTCCAATACAGTCCTTTCTTTGTCCCCTGGTTCTGCTGTCTAACTTCAGACTTGACTGTAATAAGTTTTTAAGTGGGACGAAACAATACTTTGAATTTATCGTTTTCTTATCATTTTGTTTTATCGAGCTGGATTTTAAACATGGCCGATGCACATTCACCATTGGTTTGTGATTCTTTCAGCCAACATTTGTGTGTCCCTTCCTCAATCTGCTATCCAACCATGGGATCTGAATCTAACGGCGGGTAAAGGGAAATGTACACCATGGACAGGTTTCTAATCCATCTCAAGCATAACTCATTAAACTTAATCGTTTGTTTCATTATTTCTGGTGAGAAAAAAAAAAAAAAAAACACATGGTCTTGTTTGTTTATTCTGTGTGTACAACTATCACCACAGATCTAACCATTCCGCAGTTGCCAGGATGAATCCGCTGCACATTCACATGGTGAGCATCACATGTCAGCCTCTTCATCATCTTGCCGACTGTACAGAGCCGTGACTCCTGCCCGGTTCAAGTGCCAAACATTCCTCCCGTGTACGTGCCAAGAGGAATTCAAGGGCCCGCGAGGCTGCCAGACTCTCTGCTTGCCGTATACTGTCAGTATAATTAACAACTGCCCCGTCCTGCTGTGGCGTTCACTTATAAATATTCGGTCTGAATGAGAAGGGGGGGATAGGCAGTTTAAATCAGGATGACAGGCCAACTAGCCCACTGCCAAAGAAAAGAGAAGTGGCTCCTGGAGTTCTGTACCGAAGAACTTACTAGCTTCTTCTTCTTGTCTGTATTTTTTATTTTGTTTTTCCATCATTTCCTGAATAAGGGTGAAGGCAGGGTACACCCTGGACACGTCGCCAGTTTAGAGTCATCACTTAGCCTTGAATGCATGTTTATGGACCATGAAAGAAAAAAAACAAGAGTAGCTAGAATAAACCTATAGATGCAGAAGGAGAACTTAAAAACTTCCCACAGAAATCCCTCCTGCCCAACATGAGTGCTAATGACTTATTCCCAGCGCAATACCACAAACAAAAGAGAAATGGCTCACAAAGACATCGAGATTATTCAGGCTGTGGGTCACACGAGACCGCGGCTGCGTCTCCGTTGAGGCGCCGCGTCCTTTGAAGGCTGCAAGCGAGGACAGCTGAAATCAGCCGGCAACAAGCATGCGACACATGCAGCCGACCAATGTGTCCTCCATTACCGAGGTGACAAGGACGATAACTGGATAATTTTACAGCATTCAACACCAACACCAAAATAGACAACTGGGCCATCGACAGAGGATAATGCTGTTGAAGTCATCACCTTCAATCCTGGGGGGAACCACAGGAGGATGTGTTTGGTTTTAACAATAACAATAATAACAAATATTGGGGGGAAAAAGATTCATTGACAGCTGACGGAGTTTTATTTTGGGATTGTTTATATGCATTTTAACTCTGAGGACAATCACAGCAATACAGTTCTAATATATATCTAATGTCTGCGGTCATTTTTAAGTCCATTGACTTTAAAAAAAAAAATCATAGATTTTTGTTTTAGGCCAAATCGCCCTACTTCATTTACACCGGAAAATCTCCAGTCATAATAATCACTTTGTTTGTTTTCTTATTTTCAGCGTTTCTATGTACATGGAAAA
Source organism: Lipophrys pholis (assembly GCF_963383615.2). NCBI lineage: Eukaryota > Metazoa > Chordata > Actinopteri > Blenniiformes > Blenniidae > Lipophrys > Lipophrys pholis. The sequence continues at coordinate 50,183,602 of NC_137635.1, forward strand.
CTTTTGTGAAACTAAAATGATGTGTTTTAACTTGAAATGTCGTGTAAATGGGGCCGTAGTCGGGTACTTCTGATCTTGTTTAATTCCACCAGTTATTCAACCGAAGGTGAAATAATGACCCTCTGCTGTCAGGACAGACAGACGGAACGGAGGGAAGTTTCTGACCTCAGGTGGTTTTGAAGCTGAAAGTGGATATTGCAACAGCACATGTCAATCTAAAGATGTGACAAGATGTGCCTTTACCTCAAACTGTGTGCAGTCCATTTTTTTTCTTACCTCCCTTGGGTTTCCATTAGGTCAGTACGCCTCACTCAGATCTTCAAAACTAATTTCTCCAAGAACTCACCTCTCTCTACACAGAGCCCCATCATAACCCTCAAACATCCCAATACACTCTTCATCAGAACTGACAAATCCCCCCCCCTTTAAGTCCTGTTTGATGTTTGGACTCGTACTCGGGTTCGCATGGTTGATTGGAGAAACAAAAGACCCTCTCAGTCAAGTATGATGACGCCAGCAAGAGCAGACACTGACATTGGAACATTGGAAAACACCATTCAAGTGCTACGTGAGGCGTGAAAGCGAAGACAGGCTTCTGTACGAAAACAGATGTGTCGGGTCACAAAGGGACGCATTCTGCAGGAGGATTGAAGCAGGTAGTATAATGGCCACTAATGTGGAAAAATAAACCTGCCTGAGGATGGACTAGTATCCAGAGATGCAAGTGTGTGAATGTGAAGAGACCTCACAAAGCGTAGGATACCGTGCCATGCATGCATGAGGCATAAAACCATCTGAAACACTGTTTTAATTCTTAGTTCAGTACACGAGAATGTTTTTTCGTATTCATTTTTAGTAACTGAATTAACCCAATGTAGCGCCTTAACTATATGAAACAATGACAATCGTCAATTGGCACCAACATTCAATCCGAGGGTCGTTATTGGATACCTTGGATTAAAATCAGTAGAGATGAAGTTGAACAACACTGGCATTTATTGTCCCAGTCACAACTACAAAAAGTGTTTAAAGAAACTCAAATGAACTTTTCATGGTAATTAAATTAAAGTAATTTAGGAAGCATTGGATTCAGCCCTACTGAGGTCCCCCCCCCCTGTGGTCGGTCAGGGAAATGCACCCTTTCTATCAGTCACACTGGGTTTCGTAACCATATGTTTCAAATAGGTTACACTAGTAACCCAACTAATGTTTCCACCTCCAAAACTGGACTCTGGATAAGGTGGATATGCATAAAGTTAATGCATGTGACCCTAATACATGTAGGGCTGCAACTAATGATTACTTTGCTAATTGATTATTTTAACAGTTATTCAATTAATAATTTTTCGATGCAAACCTTTTTGTTTAGCCGTTGTTCACCCATGCAACTTATTAAAAACCTATTTTCATGAAGAAAAGGAAAAACAACAGAATTGTGCATTTTAAATCATCTTGTTTAAATAATTTCTGCTAAACAACTAAAAATGAAGACAACACATTTAATTAATTCTTAATGAGCAATAACTGGACACAAATAGAAACCGCTGTCTCAACCTTGTCTCAGTTTGTCGGTCACACATCTTTTTTGTACATTTAGTGTGAAGTGTTCCCACAACTTGGATATATATTTTTTTTTTTGTGAGGTTTTCTCTCTTCTTTGGACCTTTGGTCAGCCGCCTCCGCCATCCTGATGAAAGCATCAACTCTGCTGTGACGCATAACAAGGCCAACTATTGGCTGTTTGCTTCTTCTCTTGCTGAGCTGGTAGATTACAGCCACAGTTGGCTCATTACTGCCACACTGTGGTAGCTGATAGAACCGAAGGGGCACTTGCGGTAAAAAAAAAAAATGTTATTAACCGGCTCATCGATGACAAGATTAGTTGACAACTATTTAAAGAATCAATGTTAAATCGATAAAATCGATTTGTTGTTTCAGCCCCAAACGAATGCACGGAGGTCATTGACGACGCGTTATCACCACGTCCGTCCATCTCTCATCCTTACGTTCTCCCGTTCGACCATTCAGCCCCACTAATGTTGCAGCCATTGTGTCAGAGGGAGGACAGAAAGCTGAGACACAAACCAGAAAAAAAAACGCTGGCAGAAGTCAGCACCCCAATGGCACAGAGCCTCGTGTAGAACAATGTCCCCATTCATGCATGTCTGACAGTTACAACTTTACTGTCCAAATATAGTCAAAATTACACCGTCGAGGAGGAGACTTTAAAAGCGGAGCAGGTAGGACTAATCAGCGGACTTTATTTAGACAAGAGCTTCTTAATTACATCGTGAGAGAACCGCGGTCTGCGTTCAGCGTTGGGGAGCTGCAAGCTTCAAGTCACATAAATTACTTAACGGAGGACTCAAACAAAAAGCGACCTGTGCAAAATGCATAAGAACAAGAGGAGCTCGCATGTGCTGCAGAGGGGACGCAGGAAGGCGGTTTCAGCCCCGCAGCCTCATTAACATGATGAATAATGAACAATCGCAGAGAAGCTGCATGTCGCTGACTCGTACCTCCTGTGTGGAGAAACCCAACGCGGCCCGAGAGGAAGGAAGACTGGAAGATGGAAAGGATGGATAGGGGGCGGGGGGGCCAGTTTGGCCTCCAAAAAAACATGAGTCATCAAAAAATATTTCCACTTATTTTGTTCTCATCAAAGAAATTCACAATCATGTAACATCGGCTCCTCTGAAACACACACACACACACCCACACACCCACACACACACACACACACACACACACACCTACCTCCTGGCTGTTCCAGCCACTGACACACAACACAATTCTTCATAATGAGCACCATGCGTGTGTTCCTTTTGTGTCAATGTTATGATTACATAATAATGCAAATCAAGTGCAGATTGATTAGGTAAGTCTGCAGCGCTTTGCATCCTAACAGTTATGTAACTGAACAAATGAATGCAAACGCACACAATGGTCTTCAGCACCGAGCGCAAAACTGTTCCCGTCATCAATCCCCCTGTGTCGTTTGAAAAAGTGAACAGAAATGTGTAAGAATGTGTTACCACATTGGAACAAAACTAAATGCATGTTGGATATTGTAAAATAAACACGGCTTAATAAATAGAGTGTATGAAAATTACTACTCATAATCTTCTTTTAGTAGACGTATTTGGCAATCTATCAAACCAAACTACAACCAATATGTACACTTTAAAAATAAAAATAAAAGCATCCAGCTCATTAGTCATGCAGTAGTAATTCCTGTTGTCGTGTACCTTAAACTTTAGTGATCAGGTGCTTTAATTCCCTTTGATTTGACACAAAAACTATTTAAAGACAGACGTAAGCCTAGAAGGACAATGTCAAATGCTTTCCTTTTCTTTTTCTTCAGGTTTTAACTTTGTATTGGTAAAAAACATGGAGGAATAGTTCAGAATAAGCTCGATAACTTTGATATAAATAGTATTAAGGAATAGTTGCGCAGTAAGTGACAGATTTCAGCATCTTGTCATCTTGAACATGGTATTAAATTACAATTACTCTGTTTCTAATACAAGTTGTCGTTAACGAGCGAAAATAGTTTCACATTTTGTAAGATTTGAAAGTCCAGGATCGGTCCAGAAATAGCCTGCATGAGCATGTGACCCCGAGAGTAGCGCTGATCACAACGAGGGGGCGGAGAGATTTTGCTGTACGGGAGATGTTCTTTGCAATAAATGAGCTGTGAAACGCTTCCCATCGAGCCTCGCCACTGGGGCCACATCCGGCACCCGTGTCTCACACATTCCTTTATCAATTTCATTTGCTTTCAGCAATAAGCAGCTTAGTGGGACAAAAGCAGCGCGCCGACCTTCAGGATCAACAGTTGAACTCATTGTCTTCTGGCACGACGCCGCATTGGCCTCAGCACAGGTAGAACATTAACTGGCCGGCGGGGGGGGATAATCGATGGAAGCAGAAGAGATGCTGAAAGCACACCGTTTTCTCAGCAAACTGTGATGGGAAAAGGGTGATAGCAGGTGTGGGGAAACTGAATCGTTACTTTTTAACCAATAAACCATTGTTTGTTTGATTCAACTTTGATTTCCTCTTGTGTTAAAAATCCAGGACTCACAAAATGAACCAGATTTCATGGGAAACAGACTATAAAGACGGAAAAAAGAAGGGCAATCTCGATTTGTCAGCCCCTTTTTACAGCATTTCTAAAGATCAATTGTAGAATTTTAAGTAATCTTACATAAAATTTACAACATAAGAACACGCAATCATTTTTGGTTTTCTTCCTTTTCAATGTATTTCCCCTTTATTATTTTGTTTCCTGTCTCAATGAGAATTAACTCTTGATAAAAAAAAAAAATCTTGTTGCTACTGTTCCTTTATGTCACTTTTTATTTCCTAGTCTTTGTCTGGAAATCATGATGACATTTTGTCCAAATTTCGAGTTCAGCAAAGGAAAGTTTTTTTACACATTGAAACTCTCATTTTTGCTGGAACAAATGCCAGCAATGCTCGCCAAGGTGCTCAACACAACCAATAATGAAAAAACAAATCCTCTTCTTCGACATTGTTGCTTGCATCCTCTGTAATCGTAAATTCCTATTTCCCATTTTTCAACTTGTTTTTCGACCTGCCTGATTCATGTTTACTGTGATATTTCGTTTCAGTAAAAATGCTCGCCTTCATTTGAATTTCAAAATCCTATTGTATAATTGTGTCCATCAATGTTGATCTCCATCTGTAGCTCACTCAAGTCGAACAAGACGTGTTTTTGAAGATACCTTCTGAATAATGAAAGTCAATTGCTCTAAATCAAAGAAAAGATGGAAAATCAGCCCCCACGGGTGGAACTCCACCATCACGCATTTGGAAAAGAAAGTCAACCTCCAAATAATCAGGAAGGAGGGTCACAGAGTTCAGACTTTCTGCGGTGTAAAGGTCTGAGGGACCACTACGCTCCAGGAAATCACTTTCAAGTTGGGTTCCTTTAAAAACGGGACGCTCTTTGAGAAAATGGGAGGAAGTTAATTGAAGACACACGTCACTGTGGCGTATTGGGTTACACCGACTGCCAGCATTCATCCCCCCGAGCCCAACTCCTCCTAATCCTCAAACAAGGAGACGAAAAATCAATTCCAAGTGGGGAGGGGAAAAAAAAACAAACAACTAAAAGATCTGCAAACTGCACCTGGCAAACCTCTGAACATCGAACAACATCAACGGGCCACAATTAATGAAGTTGAACAAAGAGTTAGAATTGAAAGTCAAAGCCCAGATTACACAACGTTTTTCTTGTGAAAACAAGAAAAACGTCTTTGCGATTTGGGGGAACGTTTACGCCACAACGGTGCAACTTTTCAAAAACACTCCCATTGCACCTTGATGTAAACGAGAGAAATCAAATTTGCAAAAAAATGCTCCGTCTCCGTGTAGATGGAGGAAAATGCAGTTCTACTGCCCATGAGTAGATGGACAATAACAACAATGACCGCCTCCAGAGCGTCATGACTTCCAGAACATATTCACCTGGGACATGGTAGTTTTAGAGTTGATAGTCACCGTGATAACAATTCAACTTGGTCATCTGTCCATACTAATGTCTGTGTACTCAATTCATTTCAACTTTATTTTATATAGCACCACATACAACACAGTCATTTCTAGGTGCTTTTAACTGAGAGAAACCCAACAAATCCCATTGTTGACGTTTATAGCGTATTTGTACTCAGACAACAGCAGCCGCTAGTGGCCCAACTTGAAAACTACAATCTATTAATCTGTCAAGTTGGCGTTTGTTAATATCACCTATTTATGTGCAGAATAGAAACTGGCTAAAAATGTTAATATTCTGCGTGGAATGTAAATCTGAGCTACTGCTGTAGTGTTCCTTACGTTTGCAAGATAATCTACTGATGAAAGTGAAAGGGAATATTTTCGATGATTTTCCAATTGATGGCGACAAAATGATCTTAATCCTGTGATATTGTTTCACAGCCAAATCTCTGGCCCCTATTCTCCAGGTAGGACAAGCAGACACGTCGTGGCGCAGTGTGGATGCGGGAAAAAGATGAAAGCATTTTTTTCTTCTTCTTTTTTTTTCTGGCAAGTGTACTGACAAGAACAAGATGTACAGATCTGAGAAAAACCTCCCGAGAAGACGAGGCTTTGTTTAGACATTTAGTTCAGTATGTGAAGCAGAATATGAGCAGAAGTGAAGGTGAAGAGAAAAGATCCTGAAGGACTGGCAGAGTTACCCTCACTCAACCGGTCTGGGACGTAAAACCCTGTCCTGACCTTTGGCTCGCGCTTCACCCCACGATAGACTGAGCTCTTCTATCTCTTTAATCAGTCTTTCACCAGGTGGTTTTTGGCCTCTTTGCCCATCTCATGGCAGCATTAGGTATCCAGTCATTGGGCATCCATCGGACATGAGCAACCTGTCGCAGCCTGAGACTCTTAATTCCAAGAGACATAGTCATACTGTCCGTCTTGCTTGGTTACAGCGAGTTCAGTTACACCAAGTCCTGTTAATCTGCATGCTGACACACTGAGGAGAGTTTTTTTATTATTATTAATTACCAAGACTTTAGCAGCACATCATGCTCTGATTAGTTGTAGTAAATAGAGCAGATAGAAAATAACAACAATGGCGGCCTCCAGAGTGTCATGACTCCTCGCCCATATTCTCTTGGGACTTGGTAGTTTAACAGTTGAGAGTAACTTGTAATAACAATCCAACTTAGTCGTCCGTCAATACGAATGTCCTCACCATTATTAGTGTTTATAGCTCATTGTTCTCTGCATGCATGTGTGTGGTTTTAATACAAACAAACAAAAACAAAAGCAAACAAACACTAGTGGCACTAGATGAAAAGAACGTTTTTCAGTGTTTTTTCAGTGCCGTTCCCATGTAAACGGACATAGTTTTCAAAACACTCCCATTTAAATGTGAACTGAATTGCGTCTGCTGCCTCGACACAGTGGCCAGGCTCCACAGCCCATGACAGGAAGTTCTCCATTACATTGAAAAAACCAAAAAATAAGTTGTTCTTTTTGCCTATTTTGTGCCGACATGCTTTTCCAGCTTAGCCATCATACTGCAGGAATGATCCAGGTTTATCTGATCAGAGAGAAAGGCGAGATCTCTCCTTCAGGGGGGAAAGATGTAGTGTTTCATATTTGTTTGTTTTTTTCTCTTTTGTGTTCCGTATTTGATTGTGGTTGGTGCACACAGACAGTGGGGAAATATGCTCCTCAAATAATATTAGAAAATCCCTGAGTTGTTTGTGCAACGGTTCCTATATCACTGAAAATCGTTGTAGTAAATTCAAACATGCAGACAATGAATCCACAGAAGAGTTGAAGTAGTTGTATTTTCATTGACTTCTCGGAGTGGTTGAGATGTCCTGCTTTCGCTGTTTTTAGTGTTGGATTTCTTTGTTTTTTTATTTTTCAGGTTCAAACTGATCCCAAAGGCTGATTTTGAAGTACTGTGGAACTGGTGACATTTCTGTTGCGTGGATGAAGATCAAAGGTCACTGAACACCTTTTGGGGAAACCGACTGTTGTTGCTCATATTCATGACCAAAAGTACAAAAGGGAGATTCAGAAGAGGATCCTTCCCTTTTTGAAATGTGTTCAATACTTGATGAAGTTTTCATAATGAGAGAAAAAGCTCATCTGCATCTTTGGCAAAGTTTCCAATATGGAGGTTCACAGTTCTTCGGTTTCTTTGACTCAAACTCGGGGTTCAAGAAAGGGGAGCATTTTAAAAGACAAGATGTATCAGAATGTCACTATATTTTAAAGATAACTTTAAAATAAGTTGTTTCAAACACAATTTGATTTGAAAGCATTGGTTTTGACAACCGCCCTCATTTAATTCTTCAATGAAAATTCTTTGCTGCCTGGATGTTTCAATCGCTTTCACGATCAGAAAAGATGTCGCCCAAAACAATGGCTGGCGCCTTTACGAGACACGGGCCGAGTCTCGACACAACAACGGTTCCATATTTACATCTCTGCTGTAGCACAGCAACTGGTGATAATTCCAGAATAATCCTCAAAGTACCAAAACATACCTGAACCTGGCTGACTTGGCGTGACTCCACTTTGCATCGCCTCTTCAAAGCATAATGGTGTTTCCACATTTCACAACTCGACTGATCCTCCACCCCTGCAGGCAGCTCACTCAGCCTGTGCGCCGCTCCAGCCTCAACCTGCATGTGCAGATATAGGTGTGCGTGTGTGTGCGTCTGTGCATGTGTGTGTTTCTTGCAGCCCCACTTTCCAAGAGAGACGTGAAAGCGGACACACGGTGCAACACAATAACCAGTTCTCCTACTTCACAGACGACGTGTATCAGATTGCCACCAGGGCTGCTGGTTATATACACTCTGCAGAGTGAGCGGTGTGAGAAATCAAGTGGATGCTGCAGTTCCAGCTGCATGACTCAATTTGCATTTTTATACCCTGTTTTGACAGCTGTGTCACGTTGTGAGGAATATTACCAAGAAACATAAATCTCAGTATAATCAGGGCTTAGTGTGAGGGTTGTCTGACAGAGACAAGGGGACATTGACATGTCAGCTTAACTGTAATGAGCCAAGAAAAAAAAAAAAAAAAAAGCATTCAGACAGATGCTACAAGTAACAATTATTCCTTTTCTTGCTTCATAAGTCCCGGTTTAGGGTGTAATGACTGAGGGGCGACATTTACACCACGTTTGTGAAAGTGAAAACATGTCGTTTTTGCATTTTTGTTAAGAGAAAAGTTTTGCGTTTACACTGCAAGATTTCTAAAACAATGTAGTTTTCATGTGAGGCCACTAGCAGGTGCTGCTGTTTTGTTTTTCCAATGAAACCACACACACATGCAGAACAATACAGTATGAACATTAACAATGTCGAGTACGTAGACATTCGTATGGACAGACGATAAAGTTTGATTGGTGTTACGGGTGACTAAAGTATAAAACTGAAGCATTTCCAGAAGTATTTACTACAGCCATGGCGCAGCATTTCAGAAAAGTTGCGGCTTTCAGGAGTATTTTAGAAAACTCCCACCTTTGGAGCCACGGAAAAGACAACTTTTTGAAAACGGCTGTAGTGTGAATAGACACCCAAATTCAAACAAAGGTTTTTCGTGCACACTAGGGCTGAACGATTAATTGCACTTGCGATGATATCGCATTGTGATAAAACGTGATTTTCTAATGGCAAGGGCCGCGATTCGACTGCTCACGTGATCTGGTCACATGACGACTTGCGTGTCATGCGCCCACATATACGTCGTGAGCGAGCGGAGCAGAGCAGCAGGGAGAGAAGTCAAGTGAACCCGTTGCACAATGGCCTCAGGCTCCACAGAAGCTGACACTACAGAATGTCTAGTATCAAAGAGGAGCAGCACGTCAGTTGTGTGGATTTATTTTGGCTTTAAAATAAAAAAAGATGTTGCGCAACGTCAGGTACTGTGCAGAACCTGCCTCGCTGCTGTAACACTACAAAACTTTATCAACACTTAAAAAAAACACCACAAAACCATGTACGACAGTTGCATGGCTAAAACACCAGCGACCAGTGCTTCAACTTCAAGTAAGCAAAGTACCAGCCGACAGGGCTCACTGACCGAACTTTTTCAAAGTATTACTCCTTATGAACATAATTCCAAACATCAGGTGGAAACGATGCCCATTCATTATAGTGACCAAGCCTGGGTTTACGGCTTTAATCAGCACAATGGACAAGCGGTTGTGGTGAACGCTAACAAGACTGCAAGTCACAGTATTTAGTAAGTTTATAACTGTAATTGAAGCAGAAGATAAATAAACTGTCTTTCATATTAATACATGCTTCATTTGACTTTATCTTAACATAAGCCTAGCCTATAAGAAAGAACAATTTATGTATAATAAATCTGATATTGTTTATTATAATACAGATACAGATACAGATACAGAATAATACGTGAGAAGAGGACCTTGAAAAAATTATTGCATATTGAATCACAATCGCAATATTGAGGGGGAAAAAAATCACAATTAGATTATTTTCCAAAATCGTTCAGCCCGAGTTCACACTAAAAAACATTGTTGTGTAAACGGGGCCTAGTATTCTCTCCTCATAGCTGTACAGTTTGCATGTTCTCCCTGCACGAGCGTGGATGTTCTCTAGGTTCTCCATTTGTTAAGTTAATTGGGGTGTGAAAGCCTGTGATAAAAGCGGGAGCTATTATCCATTCCACATCTATTGGCCTTCTAATGGAGCCACAAATGAAACAAAAGACAACGTGAAACTGGCCCGTGACTCCTAAAGACTGGATTTATTTTAACCTGGCTGCAGGCTGTTTCAATCATGTCAAGCATCTCTGGTCAACACTGGATCGTCTTACAAGACCCCACGACCAGAGGCGGCATACATGACACAATGATTGGTTGCTATCAGGAGACGATCTTGTGGTTGGTGTCGTCTGGTTTCCTGCTAGAATGGTGACAGGAGGATATCCTGTCTGTCAGCGGTGGGAGTCTCACAGACCAAACTTCCAGCTGCTTAACAGAAACCAGTTGGACGAAGAGCCTCCGTCTTCCCCTTCTGGAACAACCAGTTCGTTTACATTTATTTTGTCCACATAACTAATAAATACCAAAGTCGTCAGATTTACTTGCGTTGAAACATCGAGGTGCACAATGGACATAACCAATCTCATACTCATTAACAAGACTAAACATTCTCCTTCGACTCGACGTCACTGTGCAGCTGCAGCTACAGATTAACCACAACTTATGTCTTACAGAGAATTCTGTTAAGAGAGCCACTCCAGAGTTTTCATGGGATGTGTTGTAACATCAGCTTTATCTTTCTCTGACAGTGGGATTATGGGGGATTGAAAACGGTTCGCAACTTCAGACGGTCTCCAATAAATGTCACAAAAATCTTTTGATTGAAAAAAAATTCTGAAACTGATTCGGACAGCTGTTTGATTGAAAATAAACTTCTTTAAGATATGATGTGCCAGTCATTCGTAATTTCAGAGTTGCGGAGCAGATGGAGTAAAGAAGTTCAACCTGTTGACAATTGTGTTAAGAACTATTTAAAACGCCCTGACGAGCATGTGCAATAGCAGCGCTTCATAAAAGTTGTGGTTTCTGCCGTTTCCAATGGAGACGGAGTCAGAGCAGTTTCTAAAAGTTCCACCTTGGGAGCCATTTTCAAAAATGTTTCGTTTTCAGTGGCTCCGAGCACTGTTGTCGTGTAAAGGAACACCCAACGAAGGTTTTCCACTCTGACTTGAAGAGGTTCTGTGGTGAAGCCGTTTGAGGTGAAAATGTGGCATGAATACATCTAACCTCCGCCGATCCAGCTTCTATATAAAAAACATTCTGCCCAAGACCTAAATCACACTTAAACTGCCAATACTGTCAGTGAATGATCTATGAATGAATCTAATCAACACGTTCAGACAGTGGTTTTCTTAAAGTGGACGCCGCAGATCATAACAGCCTCATTGTTTCGGTACGTTCAAAAAACAACATTCAAACCTTCTGAATTCGTATTAACGCTCAAACTTGGCCTTGGTCGAGCCAGCACTGACAGAAGCTCAGCCTAGAGGAGTCCTCATGAGCAGTAACACATCCCAGGTTGTCCCTCTGGAGGACAAACACAAACCCACAACCATGGTAACAAACCCACATCACCGCCATCTGTTCCCGGGAGTTCTCACTCCAGCCATTCGAGGGACGAGAAAGCAATTCGCCCCGCCACTGTTCCCGAGGAAGAATCGGTGCACAGTGTATTGAAGGAGACCTTATTGAAAACAGAGAACGATAAATTTGAAGGGCTGGTGGATGTTGCAAAAACGGCATACAGCTGTAAATAAGTCTTTTTTCATGGACTAACCAAACATGGATCTGAAATTCAAGGTAATTTTCTCTCATGAGAAAAACTCTTACATTGTGTGGTTCTGCTTTTTTTTATTAGGAAGCTTCTTTCCAAATTCAACACTTCTTTTAATCAGGGCTGGGCGATTTGGCTTTAAAAAAAATAAATAAATAAATAAGATTTTTTTGGGGGGGGAAATAAGAATTTGAGTTTTGATTCGATTTTGTTTTTCCTCAAAGCATCAGATATATTGTTAAAAGTGCAGCTCTATTGCTGTGATTGTCCACAGAGTTAATATGCATGTAAACAAGGCGCTGTCATCAAGCTTTAAGCAAAAGTGCAACAGCAACTCGGGAATTCCACAAGGAATGGTCGAACGGAACGCTAAAAATCCCCCAAAAAACTGTGGGGGGGAAAAAAAATTTAATTTGCAAAACAAAAATCATTTTTAACAACAAATTCGATAAATCGTTTTTTTCCCTGCCCGACTTTTGATGTATGAAAAGATTAATGTACTCCCATGTGCACACACTGTATTACACTTGTCACACCAGTTAGAAACCAATTTGAGATCTTGTAACAAAACGTGAACATGCAATCTGCACTGATGTTGATTCCTTGCAATATGTCTTGCAAGAAATAGAAGTTCTTAGAAGCGGATGATGCCAATGTCTTCGCTCGCTCTCGTTCTTTCTGAAGCCAATAATTTGTAACAGCTGTGGCTGAGCCCTGGTTTTTTTTTATTGATTTGTTTAGTTGTTTCATCTGTAGTTTCCACCAGCAGCGTTTCAGAAGCACAGCGGTTTTGTTGACTTTGTTGTATTGGGTCACTTTTTTTTATTGAATTTTCTTCGTTTGTGCTTCTGACCTTGGCCCCCGGGGCTTCTATAGAGATGCAAGATTGTTGGAATGAAGTTAAGATGGGATCTGTTTTCAACACAAGATGACACATTTTGAACATGACCAGATTTACATTCATGCCTTTCATGAGGAAACTTCCCGTCTGGCTTGATCTTCTTTGCACAACTTGTGCATCAAAGACGTTTTGTTTTTGACGTTCTTGTTCGTGCATTAAGATAAATTTAAGACAAATAGCCTTACAGCTCAAAATATTTGTGTTGGACCAACGTAATTCTTTGTAAGGGCACACATAAAATTTTCATCTCATCTTATCTCTTATCTCTGTCACCAGGTATTGATTTCAGCGTGCGCTCAATGTGTGTGTATGGCAAGTATCACACTTGTGTGTATTGGGATTCATATTCAGCTTCAAATTATCACCACGCTCACTTCTACACTTTCTACAAAGACAAACCTGAACTCATCTGTGCCACAGTCTGACCAGACTTCATCGAGAGCTTTTACACACTTTCATGGCACAGAGATGAATTCGTTCACAATCCCAGTCCATCAGAACCGAACATGGTCACTCTTTTCGGTGACTCCCATCCAAATCAGCCGGCTTCCTCGAGGAAAGGATCTTGTGACACCGAAACCTCAAATGTCACCCGCTCTCTGAATGAAAACGACTTACGCACACACCCGTCCTGATCCAGTTATGATGCTGAACGTTATCCAAGGGATTGGGAGACGTTGTACAAGAGGATTTGCGGCGGTAGAAGTAGCGGGAACAGTTGGTCAACAGGCAGACAGCGGAGCATGGGATTATTTGGTGAAGCACGGCGTCAGGAGCGCGTCGACGTTCGGAGGCGTCATGTGACAGTTTGACAGAGTTGGGGGGGAACGAGCAACGGCCTCAGGCGTATCAGATTACAGCTCGGCAAATACAAAAAATTTAAAACAAAAAACTAATATATATAAGGGGCTTATTTGAAGTCCCATCATGCATAACTGTGGTGGGATGAAAAGGATACCAGAGGATCTCGGATACAATCTCAGGACTCAGGCACATCCTTAAACGAAGTATAAATGGACATTTTGGCATTGAACTCACACTAAATCATCCCTCATAAAAAACAAAAGTAATAATAAACTATTATCCTTTTTTTTTTTTTTTTTTGCACAGGCAGATCTTTTCGCCATCTGCTGCTGCTTTCACAGCTGCCATTGCTGTGGGGTTTGGTTGCTCCTTACCTCCGCCTGGGGGGGGGGGTGCTGGTTTCAGGAAAACAGCTCTATGAGAAACTGAGTCACCGGGAGGAGGCCAGTCTTTAAAATGGTTGAGCTGTTTAACAAGCAGTCAGAATGAGAAATTAAATTCAGCCCTGTTCTGATGCAGACTGAAAACCTGATTCCAGCCGAAAACAGTGCAAACCCTAAATGAATATTTCAGAAAATGTAGCTCCTTTGTGTATATATATATAAATAAGGAACTATGAAGTTATAATTCCTGTGTTATTGTTCGTTTTTACTGACTTGTGCACTTGTTCTTCAGGTTACACTTGCAAATTATGTCTATAAAGCATGACCACTTTTATTGACGGGTGTGATTCTGCAGCATCAATTCTGTGTACTTGTAAATGGTGAATGGATTTCACTCGTATGGCGTATTTTCCATGCTTCAGCACTTTACATTGTCGCATTAGCATATCTACACAACAATGGCAACGGCTGCCATGCGAGGTGTTCAACTGGGAGCTACTCGGCGTCTTGCTCAAGGACAATTTGACAGGACGAGAGAATCAAACCAACTGTTGGAAGGCAATTCGCTCTACCAGCTGAACATTTATCGGCCAAAGTCGCTGATTATGTCATTTTCTCAAAATAGAAAATAGATGTTGATGCTGCTTCTGGTGAAATCCTGGCAATCTGTGCTGGACTTTAATAATCCCATCATGTGTGGTTGCGCCAACTGCATTTACAATCCTAAATCGTCTTTCTTGTGTGCAAACCGGTGCAACCAAGGTGTGGCACGAGTGCCCATGAGTGTGCATCTATGGGGACGGCAGCAGACGCTTGCACAAACAGAAAAATGGAACAAACAAGCCCAGACAGGCAGCAGCAGAGTCACCGATGGCTTACAGATGTTGTTGTGTAATGTTCGCGGGCATAAACAGATACAAGTTATTTATAAAATGGGGATGAGGAGAGTCTGAAAGAGGACAAGCTTGTTGTGCGTCCATAAGTGGAGCGGCGGGGTAATTCAGCGCTCGTCTCACACAAAGATATCGTGGGGTCCAATCAAAATGCTGGTGGGCTGTTGTGTAAAACCACTTTCTTCCACTAGATGGTGCGGTGAGTCATTCTCGCACCCAATCTCCAAAAGCAGGGGACAACGCCTTTCCATGAAAAAGTGGCTCATTATTGTCCAAATATAACAGACCCAGAGTCTTTCGCTGCACTAAAGTCATATTACCTAGATCTTATATCTTGTACGTTGAAAGTTGTCAAATTTTTAAAGAATTTTGACGACTTTAAAAATCAGAAAAGACCAGAGGACTGGTGTCAATCTGCAAGGGCGTTAAACACCAAATGGCCAAGAATTCCTGAAAGCCTCATGAGGTGTATTTCAGTGTGCCTTTGTATGAAGAAACTGAAGAGGAACAGCTCTTCAAAGCTAAAGCAAAGGCCCGTGTGGATCAAAGCTGAAAGTGAGAGAGGCGAGGGAGAAAGTCATTTGAAGAAGTGAGTAGTGATCATGGTGGTGGTGGTGGGGGAGGTACTGGATCTGATGGATGTGGGCAGAAGAGAGGTTGGAGCGCTGGGAGACGGAGATGCAAATCGCAGCCGTTTCCTCCTCTTGAGGCCGGGGCGATGCAGGGGGGTGGGGGGGGGGGGGGGGGGGGGGGTGTTAGTTACAGCAACAGAGGAGATGAGATAATTTCCCTTGGCTCTCTGAAAGATGTGAGGAAATCTGGCATAATCTTAGAAGTATGTAAGATCCATCTGGCTTGTGGAAGTGTTACGTGAGTGGTGAGATTCGTTTCGGTGAAGGCAGCAAGAACAACCAAAATACGACATGGAAGCAACCATAGAACAATCCTTTCTTCCTAAACGATCAAAGTTTTCTGAATGCATACAATCCACATAAAGATATCCATGTGAAAAGCTTAAAGGCTAAAAATTCCTAATCTTACTTTGATGCACATGTGGAAAACCTCAAATTCCTTCAGGCAAAGTGGTGTATATATATATATATATATATATATATATATATATATATGCAACCTCAGGCCCACACATTGCCGCACTAACAGCACTCATTTAGCCTCAGCACGTCTGACGCTGGTGATGTAAGAGGATAAACCGCAGGGTCAGGACACTTGCCTGGTCCAATGAAGCAACCGTCATGGATACGATAGCAAAAAAAAAAACTTTTCTGCATCCAGAGCAGCCGACAGGCCCAAAGTGGGAGCAGTCATGAAGAGATTTCCAATGCGTTAATGCATTTTTCTTGTCACCAAAAGCTTCTGATGAGTAGCCGAGTTGATAATTAGGATGTTCTCGCCTCGGTTTTTTCACCAAAAAGATTCAATTTGTGTAAAATCTACAGTAACCTTTACATCCATTAATAATTCCACTCTATCCAGAAGCGAAAGATGCTGAATCTGAAAGGACTTCAAAACCAAACAACCGCATGTTTGAGTGTCTCTAATGGATGTTTAATCCTGCTCTAATACCAACAAAGAAAAGACATGCTGCAAAACAACAATGATTTATGTGGCATTTAAAGAGAGCCCGCTTGGCAAAGGCACAAACCATCACAATCTTTGGCTGGAGCGAGGATAGTATTTTTTTCCAGGCTAAGTGGTGAGATTAAGAGGTATTTGCTGCAACGCTTTCTGTATCCCATTCCTACATGAAGTGACTCTCACAGTACACTGTCTGAACTTTGAACAGAGGGAACTTCTGGAATAATAGGTGGAACAGAGCAAGAGCAAGGACTTCACTTCAGACTCCCCAGGAAAACTGAACCGTTGTTAAGAACAAATGTTAAAACACACAAAAAAAATTGGGAAATCAGATCATAGTCACGAAAAACATCCTTGCATCGTGCACGTTCACATCACATTGTGCAACCCCAGTTTTGAGTTCAGAAGAACTGGTGCTCATTATTGATGTCGAGCATTAAGAAGTCATCGGCATCATGAAAACTGAGGTCCATAAACAGACCCAGCTATAAAAAAATACCTGAGGGTTTTCCCCGTTGTGACGCAGCAGGAAAGGCGACTGCAGCGGACAATGTTACAGGGAATAAAAAGAACAAGCGACTTTGAAACTGCCATCATTCTACATGTGAATCGGCCCATATCGGCTTCTAATGTTCCTACATACAAATACTTTTAAGTACAGATATAAAAAGGTGACAATCCTGGTACCAATCTATTGTTGACCTTCTATTCATCTTTTATCGCCAGTCCATCACAGAGCTATAAATTGTTAAATTTGAAGTATAAAAACACTCGAATCATTCAGACAAGGCGGCAGGTGCGAGGAGGCAGAAATACTATAGAAAACGTGCAGTGGCTTGATGATTTCAGTCATTAAAAAAGGGAGATATCAAGGTTATCAAAAGCCATCGTCAATGCAAACAATCCTGCTCTGTGATAAACTTGACTTCCTCTTCAAGGCCAGTTCACAGAAGCACAACCTGCTGTTGTTTCTGTCAGTGTCGGTTTATTTCCCGTGACAATACAGAAGTTCCAGACAACTCATTTCTCTGTCGAGCAAAACAAGTCGTCTAGTGTAAAAAAGGAAAACATTCAGAAAAGAGCCTAAATTAATTTATAGCGGTTTTAAACACCATCTGAAAAAAAACATTGTAGTCATCAATCAAATAGGATATCATTGCTTATTAAGTACAAAGGCACTTTGCACTACACAATGTATTGTGAATGCATCGTTACACCAATATCAACATGCGCAATGGATGCATTGCAAAACAGACTGAATTGTAAAGAATTAGGTCAATAATGGTAAATAAAGAATTTAAGAAAATGCAATTAATTCACAGGAGTGGTGGACTGAACTTATCCGAATATTATAATTTACCAACAAGAGAAAAAAGTTATTTGGAATAACTCAAACACATTAACATTAACTTTAAACTAGTCTGCACGGGACGAGCGACCATGGCCAGCAGTCACGGTGGTCGTTTGGTGCACGCCAATGTCTAAAGTGGAGTATAATACTTTATCATAGTTCACTCTTCTTTTGCATATTTTTCATACAAATTGCAAATAAGGAAAATCCCCAATTTCAAATTTCAAAGTCTTTTGCCTAAAAATTTAATTATCACTTAGAACCATAAGGTAAGAAACAGACAGCAAAAAAAAGGAAAAAAAAAAAGAAGCTAGAATTCTTTCTATTGGTGAAACTCTTCTACCATCTTTATGTCAACATCTGTGTAGCTTTTGTTCCATTGTGAATAATGAGTTTTCAATGGTTTGTATCTACATTTGAACATCGTCCAGCCTCTTTTGGGGGGGATGAAAGACCTCCATTCACTCTCCTTTCAACATGAATAAAACGGAGAATTAAAAAGTGCGTCCGATACTGTTGCGATTCTGGGCACAGTTCAATACGTGGATCAGGACGGTCTAAAAGGGGCACTTGTTTCCAACAAATGGCCTCCTCTTTGAGATGCCGGGCGTGTTAGATTTGGTGTCCTAATTCATGTATGCAAGAGGGCAAACTTGAGAGCGGCGCACACACACATAAACGCAGTGACAGACACACACACACACACACACACAATCTTGTCTGATCATGTCAAAGGAGGCAGCAGTCCCAGGGCAAACCTGACACAGTTCTTTCACACAGAAAGCTTTTTTATCCAGCTTGGGCCCTTTTGTGCCTCAACTGTCACCGGGCAGATAAGCTACATTCAAGAAACTTTCAGAAAGCATCATTGTGAGGAGAGTCCATTTTGTTCGGCTTAACTCATTAATAGAAGAAGAAAAGCCGAAGGGGAGGATTTGCACAACACTTACTATATTCAAGAGTTCAATCCATTTCCTTCACGGCATCCATTTATTTTTTGCAATTAATCAAGGTTAACATTTTATATTTGCTGACAGGATCCGCGAAACAACTGCAATATTACTCAAGTCTCCGCCCATGTGGTTACATCAGGCCCTCTGGTTGGGCCTGATCACCTGAGAAGGTCAAAGAGCAATGATGAACGAAATACAGTGTTCAGGATGCATTCACTATGTCTGCTTTGTTTTTATTTTTGGTTCTGCCTTTTATGGAAATTTAATGGCATATCATTACTATTTAGTTTAAAAGTTTTGTCACATTAGCATCAACTGGTGCTTTGTTTACCATGTTCGTCGTTTCCCCTTCTGCATTTGTTTGTTGTATTTTTTTTTTTTTTTTTTACACTGGATACCAATTAAACGACTTTTGTTCTTTGATCACTGCGGTTCTCCTTGTTCTCGTCATCACTAAGTCTGGTTTCACCACATTATAGCCGCGAAGGTCACCTACACTGTAATTACTCGTATTTTAACTGGAGGTTCAGAGATCAGTTTCCACGCCGACGACGATTCCTTCCCCCGCCAGACCAAACGGTCCACACGATGCACTTCCACATCAACAACTCTCTGCATACTAATGGCGCAGGACAGGAAATCCTTTTCCGCCCGCGACACGGTCGAATCTGTGCCATGCGAGCTGAAGTGTCCTCAAGCGACTGCCAACTTCACATGGATGAAGTCTGACGATTCATCTCAGGAG
The DNA here is from genome assembly GCF_963383615.2 of Lipophrys pholis. Classification (NCBI taxonomy): domain Eukaryota; kingdom Metazoa; phylum Chordata; class Actinopteri; order Blenniiformes; family Blenniidae; genus Lipophrys; species Lipophrys pholis. The sequence continues at coordinate 50,203,089 of NC_137635.1, forward strand.
GAAATGGTGAGAAGTAGGACTGGGCAAAAAGTCCATTTAATCAATTTGTCGAATTTGTAACAAAAAAGATTTGTATTTTGCAAATTATACAAAAAGATGTCCCTTTATCCAATTTTCTCAGGTGGACTGAGAAACATAACATCTTGGAGTGTAAAAATTAAGATGGATTAAAGCCTCAAGTGTCAACTTTATTATTAATTTGTGCAATTATAATCCACACATTAAAGTCCTCTCCTTTGCAGACGTCTAATTTGACATAGACTATCAACTAAAAAATGGTTATTATAATTAATTACCTCTGCTGTATTTACTCCCCGAGGCGGTAAATTTACAGGAGATGTCCAGCACAGCACAGCAGTAGTTTATATTAAAGAAACCAGGATAAACATGCCAAGGTCTGTATAAATAACTGGTGATGATGAGGAAGAGATCAGAGATGTTGCTGTACAGCTGAGCCCCCCCCCCCCCCCCACACACACACACACACACAGGAAATCCACACAGCCTTGAATCATCAGTTTGTCACTCAGAAAGCAGTTTGTCCTGTTGAGCACGTCATGACGTTTTTTCCCCACACACTGAGACTGGAAGAGGCTGCTACACCAAGAAGGAGGAATTCGACTCTGTAGTGGTTTTTCGCTCCACTTCAATCAGCAGCGATGAGGATCTTGAACATGTTAATATTCCCACACGGGCTCTGCATGGTAATACCAAAAAAACCTTCTCGCCACCATTTCTTGATATTATCACACTCTAGCATTGGTCAAGTCAGCTAATAAAATTGCAAAACATTATTAACGTCTGATCTGTTCTCTATGTTCAATAAAGGGTTGACAAAACTGTATTTTGCTTTTCTCTTCATTTGAAAGACCATCTTTGGAAATGTGGAAGGGTGTGAGAACTTTGATTATTCTGAGTCACAAAAATGTCCTTTTTTATGAGCAGAAGGACAAATTGTGACTTCTACCACAAGATTCCTGAGAATTATGAAGCTATTTTGATGAGACGGGTGTGTCTCCAATAGTAATCAACATGCATGCACCTTAAAATAAACGCCGTACTAGATGCATTTATCGTAATTCATTAAATATGATGTTCAAATTGCAACCAATAATTTATTGACTTGGATTTCCAACCCTTTAAATTCAAAAAAATAAATACTTAAAGCTTAAATATTTCAATTTCAACAGATATTATTACCACAATTATTCAGTCTTTGATGCTTTTTTTTTTTTTCTGTGGAAACAAAATGTTCCTTCAGGGGCATATCAACTATAAATCAAATGCTAATGATATCAATGATATCTGTGAATTATGGATCCAAAATCAGCCTGCAGGCTGCAATGGGCCTGTAAGAGCAAGACAGACATGTCGAAAACACACCCAGGAGAAATTAAAGACCAGAGATCATGGTATGGTGGCAATAAATCAAATCCTTTCTTTCATCTATCAGAAAATAAAGAAACTCAGTCGAACATTAAATATAAATATAGGCCTGTTAAAACACGGTTTTTCTCAATAAAGTATATGATGTCGGTTAACACAGAAGAACTTTTGTGCAGGTTTATGTTACATGTTCGTTAACACATCGGAAGGAGGGTTTAGCCGCAGCAAGCCAATTAAAGTTTACTCACATTGAGCACAAGATGGCTCAAAATATAGAGGAATAAATAATACACACCAGAAACAAATAGTTGGAAAACATCTACAAATTGCCGAAAATTCACAGAAAGAGAACATTTAAAGCCAGGGGGTCTTTTAAAGGATGTTTCAAAGGTCAAATTAAACCTACAAGTCACAAACGATCAGATTTTGAATAAAATCAGTGGGTGAATATGTAGAATTGATTAAAAATGCACTTGATTCATGATTTATAGCCTCAAAATATGATTAAATAGTAAACTATGTCTCACTGGACATTGTTAAGAGGTTAAAAACTCTCTTTTCCACAGCAAAGTCACAAAGCACATCAGTATTTATGTCAATATACGAAAGGTTTGAAGCAGAAGTGTGACGTTCCATCATTAGTTACACAAAGTCAACACATCTTACATGAATGCACCCGTTTCAATGCTGTGTTATCTGTGACTGCCATTAACTCATTACTGTTAGGACCAAATATACCAAATATGGTCACTTTCCCAATAAACAGTTGAACCAAAAACGACGTGTTCATGATGAAATGAAATGCAAAGCAGTTGCAGATCGTCGTGGGTCGTGAGAAAACCCCACGCCAATTGAAAAGTCAGGTCAGTCGCCATCAACAGGTTTACCGTTACAGATCCAATTGCTGCTTAAAAAGAAAAAAGCACCTAATGGACTACAAGGCTGATCAGCTCCATCAACAACTCCATCCATCTTGCCCATTAAGTACCTTGACCACAACGCCCCAGCAGGCAGCATAGATAAAGAGAGAAGTTCAAGGCCCCCCCTCCCCCCTTCCCCTTACACTGCCCAAAGGCCAATAATCATCCGTCAGAGGCAGCGCTCTCACTTGGCCCGTCCTATATTTAGCAGACAAAGCCTCATCAGCCTAAGTACTGAATTCAATTTCAAGGGACATCATTAATCTACACTCATAAATCATTTGGGCTATGCTAATGTGGCCGCTTCACTCCTCTGAGCAGCATGTGCTTTTTTCTGTGTCCCGGCAAAGCCTTCATTAACATCGCGTTCTCAAAATTTCGGACGGCGCCGGCGTCGAACCTGCATCCCTTTGAAATTGCACTCCGGTTTCCATGGAGAACCTGCAGTGATATTCAACTTTGCACCTTTTTTTTTTTGTTTTGCCTCCCCCCCCCACCCCCGCCTCCCCCTTTTGCATCACAATACCACCAAGTTTCTCGCTTAGCCGCTGGTAATTAACAGCTGGCTGAGAGCAACAGAGTTGGGGGAGAGGGGGAATTAAATTTTAAGACTCTGGGCAAAGAGAATCTCTCAAGAACGGAGATTGTGAAATTGTGAAAGTGAAGAGCCGTCTGTTGCAATGACACGTGTGATTCAGGAGTGCCAAACATGTTTTAGCTCAGGGGAAACAAACAGCCCAGTTTCATATCGAGTGGGCCGGACCGGTGAAATAGTGCCATCATAACCTATAAATTTACATTTTTCAAGTTTTACTTTGTTGTGGTGCAGTGTATATATATATATATATATATATATATATATATATATATATATATATATATATATATATATATATATATATATATGTGTGTGTGACAAAAATGTTTTATTTTCCCAAAATCAAACAATTACTACCAATAATTACAACAAACTCAACATGAAGCAAATTTTAATAAGCCCTTCTGTCGCAAAGTCCAGTGAAATGTCCCCAAAAAAACCTCTATAACCCGTTTCATTATGCATGTTTTTACAAACTGCATGGTTTTGAGGCTAGTTTTCTAGCAACGAGGTAGCTGGTTTCCAATACAGTATCACTGAAATCTCAGCCCGGGTTTCAGGCCGCGGTTACACGACAACGCATACGAGTGTATCCGCAAAACTTTCTTCACTTTTGGGGGGGTCCGTTTACACGACACCAGTGTGCAAATCAACTGTATCCACGAAGTTTTTAATCCGGCTCCCAAGGTGGAAAGATTCTTTCACGGTCGCGATTCCCTCCTGCAGAGACTGCCGGAGTCTACGAGCGCTCTTAATGCACATGCGCATCTCTCCCCCTCCCTCCTGCTCATCCAATTGTTAACAAACATGGCGGACCAGTAGTGGTACGACTCGCGGTCCATATTCTAGTTTTATCGTCCATATCAGTAGTTTTATAGTTGAGACTCACCCCTGATAGCATCCGATGCGTCATCAGTCCATGCGGATGTCAGGCGCTCTCTATTTTCTTCACGTTTATTGCATAATGTTCTCTGCACACATTTCTGTGTTGTTTCATTACAAAATCAAGCAACAGCGCCCTCCTATGGCCCGGCATACTAACTACATCGTTGTCCGTGTGTCCGCTGCTGCAGTGTACACGCACTCTTTTTTTTTTTTTTTTAAGAATTAGGTGTTGTAATGTGAAACGTTGTCTTGTAAACGCCTTAGTGTTGTGTACGCCGAAGAAATTTGTTAAAAAGTCAATGTTTTCTCTGAAATTCTTCAATTTGTTCGTTGTTTTGGCTGGATGGGAGCCTCTTGCTTGCCAATTTTGGTTTATGTTTGACACCGTTGGTGTAAAACCTGCTAATAAAGTGATAATCCCTGCAATTTTAAATGTAATAAAGCTAATAATATAACTTGCCAATACTTTAATAATGTATTGTTATGTCATTGAAGTAGCATTAAAAAAAAAACTTGGAAAATGCAAAAGATTTCTTGTATTTTGCATTTAAAACAGCCAAAATGATTACGTTACTGGCCAGTAATGCTTGCCACAGTTGTTTAATTCAGATTTGAGCTCGCGTCAGGCAGCAGTGAGAGGATACAGTATATGTGAGCGACTATTTGTTCACAGTGCTGACATTCCTCAGAGACAATCGTCTCCCTGTGCGAGGCACTCGACACACAGCGAGTCCTTGACATTTCAATCGCCTGTCTGTCCGCGGGATAGACAAGAGACGCTCAGGCCTGCGGACAAGGCCGATCTGCCGCCTGAAAACCAGCGCACGTTCATTTTTCATCAATCTGACACTCAGGTTCGGACCAATTCATAGCCGATGTGTAAATGGGAACGGGGCAAGCGAGGCAGCGGTACACTACCAAAGTTTCTCACACATTTAAATAACCAAACAAGTCTGAGCTGAAAAGATCAGTGAAAACACCTAAGCTAACAAGAGGCAAATTACTACATGACAGATGTGTCAATATTTCACTCAAAACAAAGTGGTGGTGTAGTGGATAGAGGGGCTGCATACTACACTGAAAATGTACACGCACAAAATCAAGGCAAAACTACCAAAAACAAAAAAAAAGTTGACAACCCTTAAAGTAGATCTATTCCAATTGGCTCACAAAAAGACAAAACAGTCATAGAATTGATCCTTAGAGATGCTCAACCACATTTTCAAAAGTAATATGAAGCAAAGTCAATACAGGGCAGATTGTGAGTTTTTACTCAATCGAAATGTAAAAAATAAAAATATTCCGTTTTCCAGACTTGTGATGGGGGTTAAAAAAAAAAGAAAGAAAAAAGAGGCCAGAAGCCTTGAGAGTCCAAAGAGAACATTGTTCTGCTCCTGGAGACATTGTCTAGGCTATGTAACCTCCTTGTTTATTATGGGAGAAAGTTGATGACTACCCAGTTATGCTTGGCCAGCTTAGTATAACTATCAGTTGACACTATTTAAGTGTTGCTGAGGCTCAAACCACAAAACTCCTGAGTAAATTCAACGTGAGTCAACTTGAATGGGCATTTAAAAAAAAAAAGTACAAAGATGAATACTACGCAGTGTTCTCAAAACAGGCAATGAGACTGTTCAGGAGGCAATCACTCAAATCGTTAATAACATGAATAACACGGACTGTCGAGTTTCAATTTCATGCCAGATGGTTAATGGTTTCATAAAACGGGAACATGAGAAGTTTCTTTAAAATAGAATATTGTAGGTCTGCTTCAATAACAGATCGAGGTCTGACTTTTGAATCGTTCAAGCTTTCATTGAGGAGAAATTATCTGAAATTGCACGGTTAAACTGCAGTCAGTCAGTTTCTACAATGAGTGTATTCTCCTGGAAGCACGCAAGCTTTCTCAGCCACACAGACACTCTCCTGCAAAGACTCAAAGTCATCCTCACATAAAACAGTCTGGCGATCCAACTGGAAGCCCTGCTTCGGAGATGTGCAAAAACAACATTGGAGCAGAACAGATATCCAACCCCCCCCCCCCCCCCCCGGGGTTCCTGCTCCTTCTTCACCCACTCGAGTTTACATCAGCCGCTTTGTCTGTTTATGGAAGAAATTCTACAGCTGAACCAAACGGGAGGAAAAAGTGACTTGACCTCAAAACACCACCCTGTGATGCAAGCGCCCATTAAGGGAACTTCAAGTGCTGGTGATAATTTCTGAAGCATCCATAACCCATAATTGGTTGCTGTCAGTCTGCGCCTGGCCTACTTTCTTTTCGGTCCGTAGGGCCCGCTGGGGGATGCAGCGACACACGACTTCGCTCTACGTGGTCCGGCCGACGATGCTCGTCTGGCTGAACCCGAGCCAGAGTTCGAGTAATCCGTTTCCACGGGAGTCTGTAATCATCAAGCTCTCTGTGTCAGTAAGTCTGGATCCTATTAACTGGGCCCTCCCCCATCCTGGTCAAGAGTTCATCTCGCAATGCATCACATTAAAGATAAGATTCACCTCTTGGTCACTTTTTCACATGAATCCAGAAACAGATTTGTGAGGACAGATTGGGATTATCCAGATTGTCCAAACAACATATGTCTGGGCATCTAGTCATATTAATCTAAAGCTATTAGACTGGCCCGTGTCTGGTCTTTGATGGAGGTTCATGTATTATGAAACCAGACCTCCATTGAAGCCTGCAATATCGACCGATTGAAATACAAATGCCAAGGAGTTTATTGATTTAGCCTCTGCTCAACAAAGATTTCAAAATAAAAACCAAAGAGTCATCAGCAAACACTCAAATTATCCATCCATCCTAATAATACCTGCAGCTGTTCTGTTCGTCAAAAAGATTTCCAGGAATTTAATGACTAACCCTGGAGGACATGAGTAATTCAGCTTCCGAACCACTTCTTTAAATCGTTGTGTCCAGGGGCCACTTGTGCGTTAATGTCATCCGAACATGTCTGCTGCCAAAGTGCTTATAAGCATCTCCAAATAGCCACATTATTTGAAGGCGTCCCCCCAAGAGACCTGACGTCACAGTGAGGAGCATAATGTGATAATCCTCGTCCTGTTGGGGCGAGGATTACTCACACATTTTTGGACAGCCTCTCCTCAAGGGCATTCGTGGAAGCACAACATATAAGACTGAGATTGAGAAATAAATGTGTTAAGTATGCAAACAAAAGATTCGAGAGAGGGTGTGACTGCCGAGTTGTTCAATTTGGAAGAGTTGCAACGCAACAGGACATTGACACCACCGATTGTCATGCTTTATATACGGTGACTATTGTTCGGACATGATGAGAAGGGATTTGTCTGAAGAATAATGACACGTGGAAGAGATTTGCATCTGAAGTATTTGCTTTTGGACAAACACAGAAGTTGTGTGTCAGATCTTGAGTCAACAGAACTGCCGTTATACCAAAAAATGAAATGTTCTAACGAAGGTATTGCTTTTGTCACTGGTTTTAAATAATGACCAGAAATCCTACTTTATCGATTTTAGGGTCAAAATTGGTCAAACTAAAAAGTCAGTAGATCAATAAAGTTTTGTTTTTTTTTCCTTAATTCGATTTGTTATTTTTATTAAAAGTAAATCCTTGGAGGGGGTTCAGCAACCTACAACCATAGATTACATAAAATGGTATAAATTTTTTTTTAAAAAGACAATATATATCAATTTGACATATAATCAGATCATTTTGTAAGTGGAAAATGATGCTACTGGTTTGGTATTCAGTCCTAAAAGCACCCTAGAAATAAATGAGGAGGACCCCATGTCTCCACTGCTAAGACACTTAGGCCTAGAAATGGTTGTAAATGACCACACGTGCAGATAGGCTTCTCGTTTATGCGCTGGGAGGTGGAGAAACCCAGAAGGTGGAGTTCCCCATAAATCTCTCCACATTACGTTCAATTCTACGTTCAAGTAACGGTCTGAACTTGCAGAAATAGTGTTTGGTATTTTGTTAGGATTCTTGAGCTTTGATTACTTGGACTTCTTAAACAGACTTTTTTTGCATTACGGACCATTTGAGGAATTTCGGAGTTGTCAACCATTACAGTAAACACTGGTGGATAACAGCACGAGCTTAACTTCTGTAATGTAAATGAACTTCAAAAGGGGGGCACTAGCTTTCCCACCATGAGAGAACTATGCACTCAGTTTTTTTTTGGTTTTCTTTACGGCCTCCCACTTCACGTTGCTCCCTTTCTGTCTCTTTTAGCCTAAAACAGCTGCTCTCCTCCGGAAATGGCTCGGTGCCACATTCACTGTCCACTTGGGAAAACCACACTGGCAAAATGACAAAAGTGGCATTATTTCATTATTATTTAATCAACATTGTGATGTCAAACCCAGATAAGGATAACAAGTCACTTGTGTGAAGTACTCGGGAGTGTAGGAGAGAAAATTCTGCTTTGGAAAATGAACAAAGAGGCACTGATGCAGTGGTTCACACTGTTGCTTTACTTAAGAGTTTCCAGTAGAAATCTGGCCTGGGGCTTTTCTGTATGACGTTTGTATGTTCCCTACTGTGCGAGCATGTGTGTATGTATTTCTGTAGGTGCTGCAGCTTTGTTCAGTGTATTACTGGTTGATTGGGTGGGTTTGTGTGTCTCCTGGGTCGAATCGAGACCCGTCAGTGGTAGACCTCCCACTGATGAACAAATCCCCCTTTTTTGAGGGATGAATGCTATGAGGCAGAATCCTCAACGTCACATCGACTTGCATACACCTTGAAAAAAATGTTATAGGGCTGCGCAATGTACAGTAAGTAGTATTTCTGTTAATGTGATATTCACGTGCACAATGTACATGTCAATGCAATTTGATGCCATGGAAATTCCAAGAAGAAATGACAAACTGGAGTCAACAAACTGCTTCGATGAACAACGTGATGGGCGCAGTCCAGTCGCAGGTGTTGTAATTGGGGCCAAGAGAAAGAGTACTGTTCTTGCATAAACACCATCCGATTAGTCCTTCTATGTCCAAAGCATTCATGAAGAACCTTCTACGTGTTGACGTTTCTCTCTGGAAGCCTCACAATGACTCATTCTACTGTGTCTTCCATGGACTCCTTTAGGAAATGAAAATGCTGTGCCAGGTCATGTTTTAGGGCATTTTTCACAGTAGCTTGGTCAAGGGCAAAGTCAGCGGCCCGGGGATCATCAGCCAAGCTTTTAATCCTGCACTGTGCTCGTTTTGGAAGCAGGAACCCCTGGCTGGTACAGCCGGGTGACACGAGGATCAAACAGATGAACTGGAAAATTATTAGGGCTTATGACCTGACATAAGGTAGATTGACTGCACCTATTCTGACGGCGCGCTCATGCCTTAAGGTTTCTCTGGCTCTAATTAGAACAGAAATGAAAATGGCTAAAATAAGTCCAATACTGACTTGAGTCATCAACTCGGCTCTGCTGTTTGCACTTAAACGACCCGAGATTACTACCTTGAGTCATTTCACATGATTCAGTACCAGTAAAACTTAAATGGCTTTGCTTGAAATTGGTAAAAGATATTGCAAAAAAAACATGCCATTATTTGAGTAAAGAGCTCAATTTAAGCCTGGCATGAACACGCCCTATGCACAAAATAATAAAGCAATGTTTGGATTGTTCAAAAGCGTGCAAGTACTTTGGAAATCCCCTCATGGCAGCATCGTTAAAACAATTCTCCCATTAAAAAAACCACACAGAAAAACTTTTTTTTTCCCTAATGATTGCATGAAGATGAACATGCAAACCAAATAAAAGTTCAATCTTTTCTCTTTTGAATGTCTTTGCTGCAAATGCTACTCACTTTCTGCTGGGACATATAAGCAAAAACAAATATTTAAATTGACACATGCCACAGATTCTAACCACAACAAAAGACAAATAGACCAGTAAAATCTGAAGAAACGTCAACAAACTTGGGTTCAGTCATTAAAAGTGTTAGAAGCATAGTAAAGAACCAGGAATGAAACTTGTTAAATGTGTACATTTCAGTAAAATATTTATGACGTTAACATTTTACCTTTGAAGATTCAAACAAACAATAAATTCAGAATTAGGGAAAAAATAAATAAATAAATAAATATCCTTCAACCTCAATAAAGTTTGCACCAGTCTCCCGGACAAAGAGTACATCTTGAAGTAAAAGCGCAAAGCTTGCGTTGCGATTGGGTGTCCGTTTACATTACATTTACGGGTGTTCCTGTACTCGCCATCGTTAATGAGTATAGCGTATTGTTCTCTGCGCGCATGATTGTGGCTTCATTATAAAAACAAGCAACAGCACCAACTTGTGGTCTGGCATGCCAACTACATTTTTTTTCCAGCATTTCTTCCGTTTCCATGTAAATGGCCATCATTATCAAAATGTTGTCGAGTAAAAGCAAAACTTTTCTGAAATTAAAAAAGCAAAAACTATGCATTTTCATTAGAAACATCACGTAAACTGTATTTTATGACAAACTTCCTGTAGTTGCTTCAAAATAAAATCCCTTAGAAATGTACAACTTACTACAAATAAACCAAGTGTAGAAAATAGCATAAGTTATAAGTTGCATAAAAAGATATGCCAATTTTGGTCACAATGATTGCAGTTAGCTAATTCTGAAAATAAAAAAACAGAGTATATGTAAAATCAGGGTATTACGTTTTGTCTTCTAAGATTAATGATTTCTATTGAGGAAAAGATTTATCTTTCTTTGCATTATTAAGCTGGGTGAAAGAAAGATTACAGCACTGCCACCTATCTGCGAAAGGCCGAATTGCAGAGCATTACACTCCATAAACTATACTATCGGACAGCTGAATTGATTTTGGATTTTGACAGCAAATCACAACACTTATGCCACGACATGCAACTTTAGCTAAGATGCCAATATAGCTTTCCGATATGAACCTTTCATTCATTACATCTCCAGAAGGATTGCTGTTTCTGTGCACGTTTCCATTTTGACCAACACTTTGTGCACTTCCAAATGCATGGACATTACGTTTTCCTTGGAGCTCCATCAGGATGGCTTAATGTGCCATTTCACGCATGCGCTCACGTCGTCGGTTTGAACAAGACGGGGCCAGCGTCAGAAGCGCCGGCTTTTTTTCTTTGAAGATGTGGCACATCTCTAGTGGCAAAACATTTTAATCAGTTCGGGAATGACCAGAAGAGCTGCACTTTAACTCTCCCACAGCAGGCACTCGTGCGTATCTCCGGGCTCCGTCGGCCATCAAAGCCCACTGCACCACTAATCAAAAACGAGCATTTGTGTAATGAGTTGTGTAATATTCTCGAGCACAGTTGCAGCCCACGGACGCAACGGGATAAGTTTAAAAGCAGAATGACATACTGAACCACGTTGGTGAGAGTGGAGCATGATTACTTCTGAGGTTGAGCCTCGATTAAAGTGGTTACACTCTGATATTCATACAAGTTTCATACTTGATCAAACACGTTTTTCTTTGGCATCTGCCAGAGATGAAAGGAACCTGCACCAGGAGTACTGACAAGAGCGAGCAGGAGAGATTAATCTTCTCCAATATTTCTATTCATTAGATTCTTATAAAAGCTTGAATACGTTTTAAATGTTTCCTTCACCACATGAAGCTAAAGCAAACCAAACTCCATCATAATCTAAGGGGCCGTCAGTCTCATATTATCCCATCAGAACAATTTGTTCTCAGAGGGCCCGTTATTGGACGATCCGAGGATTTCTAAAAGTAGAATGAGCTGTAGCATTTACAGCGATCAGGCTCCTCTCACGTGGAACCATTCCAGTTTGATAAAGCTTAAATTTAGCATCATTTCACGCCACCATGGAACATTTCTTTTCGTGAAGCTGCTATAGGTTTAGGCCCCAATAACAGAACAACATTTCAAGCAAAAATACATCATTTTGGCTTCACAAACGTTTTAAGTTTACACAGCAACATTTTGAAATCCGATGTCCATTTACTCCGAATCAGCAGAAATGCTGAAAACTATGTGATTAACATGCCAGTCCTCAAGAGGGCGCTGTTGATTGCTTTTGTAAGGAAACCACACACACACACGGCCACTTTAAACATTAACAGTGCAGAATACACAGACATTCATATGGACGGACAACAAAGATGGACTGCTATTGCTGGTAACTCAACTATAAAACTACCAAGTCCAGGGGAACACGGACTGGGAGTCAGCCGCCATTGTTGTTCTTCTCCATCCACTCGTTCAGGAGAACTATTATTATTCACTACGGCCCTGGTGTGCACACGCAGTAGCTGTGTTTCAGAAAAGCTGCATTTTTCCTCCATTTACAGAGACGGAGCGTTTTTCGAAAAAGTTCCACACCGGGAGCAGTTTTCAAACAATTGTGTTTTCAGTGGCTTTGAGCACGGTTGTCGTGTAAACAGACAACCAAAACACAAGGAAAGTATTCCTTTTTTCCACTTAAAAACATTGTGTAGCATGTATCCGTGGCCTAAGACTGCTGCGAAACCTTCGTTGTTGCACTGAGCGTCTCCACCCCTCTCTCCCTCCCTCTCTCTCTCTCTCCATACTTTCATTCGTCTCTCACATGTAATGTGTCCACTCTCTCTGTATCTTCACTATCTGAGCCTCCTTCCTCCCCAACAAGGCCACAGCAAGTAGAGCGGCTTGTCTTACCAGACAAACAGCAACCACCTGCTTCTATTGTCCGACACCGGTCAAGGTCATGTTGAATCCATCTGCCTCAACATTTAGGTATGAATACAATCGGCTGGCGTCCTCAACAGGAAACCTTTTCTTTGTGAAACTGAACAAATGAGTCGCGTGCTTGTTCTGACACCATACCCCCCCCCCCCCCCCTCACAGGAGTCAGAAAGGAGTTAAATCTCAAGTTTTCCAACATGTCAATGTTGACATCACTTGTGGGTTTGGGGGGTGGGGGGGCAGTGAACATCCAGACAGTTTTCCAGTCAAAGGTGCCATTTAAAGTGCCTGCAACTCTCACAGCTAAATGGGTGAAGATTAGTGACAAATCCACGGAGGGAAAAATAGCAGTGGCGGATAATCGGGCCCCATTTTTCTTCTCAAATTCAGAAAATTTTGAGGGTCGAGCAGATTCCTGGCTTCATCCTCACAGCTCTAGCTTTCTAACGCCATGGCTGAGAGATGACTCCAGGCCTTCAGAAGTGGACAGTTTGTGTTGTTTTCTTCTGCACAGGAAGCATTCCTCTCTAATGACAGAGGAAGGGCCACACAAACAGTGAAGTCGAAGAACACCCAACCTAAATTTGGGCCTCTTATTAAGGCAGGAGTGTGATCTTCAACACAACATGCAAGCGCCGAAGACTTCCCCAGAGTGCCACTACATGAACACCGGTCCGCTGGGAGGGGCCGCCGGAGCCGTCAGCTCTGATGACGTGATTAAGTGACAAATAGTGGCCTTTCTGAAGCGGTATTCTGTTATTGTGGGCGAGTAGTGCATTAAAAGCTTAGGGTTTGTTGTTTTATTCATTTTACAGACTCTCAGTGCCCTCATCTTCACAGCTCATCCCACTCTATGTAAAAAGCAGCGAAATGCAGCTTTCTAGGTCTTTTACAACTGAAACAATCACAGAGCCACAATCTGTTGCAGATCTTTAAAGGTTTTAAGAGCTGCTTGGATTTCTCAGTCTCAACATGTTTGGAATCGGTGACTAAAATTGCAGATACTAACTAAATATGGCTGATTATTTTCTTTTTAAATAAAAAAAAAACATCTTAAGTAAAAAGATCAAGGTAAAAAACCCTTTCAACCCAAATAAAGTTGTGATGCTCTGTTAAATGCAAATCAAGGTTCCTCTGATCACAGAACAGTGTTTCCATTTTGTCTTGTTTTAAATAAGCTTTGGCTCAGAGAAGCTTCTGGATCTTTCCATGTTACAGCTTCGGCATGCACGGCACTGTGCTCACTGTGGAAATGTCACTGAGCCCCTGCTGTGATATCCAGTGGTAATCATGCTTGGTTTTTTTAATGCACTGCTGTTTGATTGCCCCAATGATCAGCAGTTTCCAGGTTTCGGCCCCGTTTCTACCTTCAGCCTTGTAACTTATGTTCTGTCAGTTGGTTGAGGTCACATCCTGTATGACTGCATCTTTAACACCTTTAAACCCATCCCATTAAGAAATATTTAGTTACAAAATGTTCCCAAAGTTATTGAAAGTCGTGCACAGGTTGGGTACAAAAGGAGCGTTTCAGAGCAGCACTCCAGCTCAGATGTAAATATAGGCCAGGGAATATCAGTCTTCTTCCTGACCTCTTGCCAACTGACCTAGTTAGTGATAAACTGTTATGTCAATTACTTTTCCAGACTTTTCTGGCTCCTGTTAAAACTGAATTTTACTGGCAGCACGACAACTCAAAGTGATCCAAGTGTCAACATGTGATATGTTGTTTCTGTTTCTATAAGTAATAAAGATGGTTTCATGAGGTTGCAGTGACTGCTGATCAGGTAAATACGAAAAACAATGTTGATGTAAGTCCTACACTTGGTTTTGGTTTTGGTTTATTGAACCAGTTACCTGTTTATATTGAGCTTAGGAATAGGAAGGAGTGAAGCTTACTCGCTTGTTGGACTTTAATGGGTGTTCCCCCAATTTACTGCTCGACATGAAATAATGTGAGGGAGATTATACTATAGGAGGTTTGTCATATCACAAGAAAACACCACCAATACATGGAGTATTGTAAATTGTGAGGATTTAAATTCCAATTATCCAGACCTGAGCGTGCTTTTTAAGCAGTGAGTGCACTAATACCTGCTTGTAGAGCCACAAGATGACCCAGGTTTTGGGTTTCACAGTCGTCAAAAAAATAAATAATAAAAAATAAACAGCGTCAACTCCTGGGCCAACATGAAAACGACATTATTTTCTACCGTTTCCGTGTAAACACAGAAGGTTTGACATGAAAATGCAGAAACGATGCGTATTCACATGCGTCGAGGTGTAAATGGGGCCTGAGTGGATCTGAACCTAAATCTTCATTTCCGAAGGCGACAGTAAGGAAAGCAAAGGTGCACGGAGCGGAGGGAGAGTTTCTCAGTGAACCTGCCTCGCAGACAGCAGGAGGGAATAGTTTCTCTGCACTCTCCTGTCTGCTCACACTGAATTATTCAAAGGAGAGGAGGATACGATATGACTTCTAGGTCACTATCATCACAGCAAAGAGAAGCCAGCACAAAGTTAGCACATGGAGGGACAAGGATTCAATAATTCATCCAACCTGAAGGGCTGCCTAAAAAATATTTGTCCCCGTCAACGAAGCAGATATCCACAAACCTTACAAGTTCCTCCAAGTGTCCAAATCTATAGTCCTGTCCAGATCAGTCGAGACAGAGTCTCTTTTGGATTCAAGTCCAGCTGATCCAACTGGAGGACCTGAACTGGTTCGAAGGCTGTCTGCAGCTCCAAACAGTGTCACTGCAACAGACTTTTCTTTCATCTCGCAGATTTATGTTCCAGGTTTCTGCCTATCAAGCAGTCAGCTGGAGCTTCAGCTCTGCAAGTTTCCCTCCCTCTGCTGCAGGGCCTGATGCCTGCCTGCACGCACAGCCATGCAAACTGCAAAACGTCTCTCCTAAATCCATATTTAACACCACCTGAAACATTAAAACTTGTGTTATGAGTCCCTTTCCCACTCTGTGCAGATGGCTCTGATCTCTCACCTTTTGCCTTTGCCGGCACAAACACAAGCTACTCATTCAGACAGAATCTGACGCTTTGCTCTTGATAAGACACATTAAAAAGTTGGTTTTGCACAAAGTTTATCAGGAGTTTCCAGCTTTTGCAGAGGAGCGTGGTCTCAACTGACTACAGCAGTATTCCTGCAGGCTGCAGGCTAAGTGGCTAGTCGGCTAATAGCGGCTTTGCAACTTTCAGAGGACTTCCACAGTTTGCAATAAAGAGCGTCTGTGCGCTTTACGCCTTGGAAAAGTCTTTTATTCCACCCACTTCGAGGTTGCACTTAAATTTTACCGTTATCCACAGAGGAAGTTTTTTTTTTCTGTGGGTTTACAAACACAAGAGCCACAATGGCGGTGCGCCTTTCTTTGAAAGCAGCAACACACACACACACACGGCATTACGCACACGCAGTACGCGCGCGCCTCGCACCAAGAAAACAAGCCGGAGGAGCGCACAAACACCCGGCACTTCTGCACACAATCCTCCCTCCATGCATCCGTGCGTAAGTTTGCGCCATGTTGAGGAGCTTTCCCCCCCTCTCCCGCAACGTTTGCTTCCAGGAAAACAAAAGCTCCAAAGGGAGAGAGAGAAAAAAAAAAAAGAAGTGTGCGCCACTCACCTTGGCGATCGCTTTCTTATATCTCATGACAGCCTGCTGGATGAGTGTGTGCACTTTAATATTCCCATCCCCGCACGGCACCACCACCCGGGTCCGGCCAAAACACACCGTGACTTTCATGGTTTAGTATCCCAGATCTTCCCCGGATTCGGGGCAAAACCGACGGGAGGAAGAGGAGGAGGAGGAGGAGGAGGGAAAATCCTGGTGGGAACCAAAAAGGCGCATGGGTTTGAGTTTGTCCCGGTATTCCGTTAAAGAAGAGAAGGCTGGAGGTCTTTCCGCTTCTCCCCGCCGGACGACATTGTTTTCTGTGTTTTCAGACCACCTGTTTAGCTCCTCTCTCTCTCTCTCCTTCCTTCCCTCCCTCTCTCTCTCTCTCTCTCTCCCTCTCTCTCTCTCAAAGCTCGGTCACATGCTGCGTTTGCGTACACCAGAGACTGTCGGAAATAACCAATGCTCCGGTTTCAAATAATTTTTTAACTTCTTTATCATTAGATTTTATCCTCTCCATCTCTTCACCGGGAAACTAGACCACCTCTAGAGCTATGTTGGATGTAGAAAGAGTTTCAACTTGCATGGTGACTGATTAGAAATGTGGATGTGATTGGGACCTCACAGGTTTGATTCCCACAGTGGACAGGTCACCACTGTGAGTCCCTGAGGCATGACTCTTGACCCCCCCATCAGCTCCCAGGACCGCCCTAATGTGGCTGCCCGCTATCCTAGAAATAGAATGGGTAAATGTGGAAGAAGGAAATTCACAAAGGAGATTAATGAAATATGATTAGGTATTTAGTAAATGCACTATGAGGCCGGAAGTTAAACTAAAAATCATATGAAAATTAAGGCTGTAACAAACATATATCTTTAATATTTAGACTGCTGAGTGGTAATAGACTTTGAAATAGTCCTAATAGTGTGTTTATGTCAGGGGATTTATTTGTTTGTCTTTAGTATAAGCACTGCAACCTCACAGCGAGAAGGTCTGGAGGTTTTTCACACCACAGGACAAAAACATGAATGTGAGGTTGATGGGCGACACTAAAAGGTCTGAAGGTGAGTGTTACTCTGTGTTTCCTCTTGCATGGATCAGACGTTTATCCAGGTTGTAAACTGGGATTAAATAGGCTGATGTTAGAGAGGCAATAAAATATTCTAAAATTACAGTTTCCTGAAATGATCCATTAGATGCAGCTTTTTGTTGTTGTTGTTGTATGGAAGATTGTCTTTTTTGTTCCGCTGTGCTCTTCAACAGGTGCTCCTTCATTGCATGAGAAAACTAAACAAAATCAGAAATGAGCAAAACACTAAATTTGCTTTGTTATTTATCACAGTGCGACATTTTGTTCGGTTTTCCATTGTAAAAAAAAAACTTAAATATATTCTCAAAGTAAAAAATTAAGGCCACAATAAATGTAGACCTACATTTCCTCGTTTTAGTTTGAGTTTTCTGTCCTTTCTATAAGACAATGATCCGTGATAACTGCACTTAAAAATTGGTCTCACTGAAATCCAAAGACAATTGGAAGGAAAAGGAAGTTTGATACGTTCATCTTTTTAATCAAATGTCTGGGTGTCGACAAACCAATGGATGTAAAAGTAACTGATATTTCAATATTTTTCTTACTTTTAATTGAAGTGCTTTAAAACAATAGTGTGTTTACTTGTAAATTCCTATAATTTAGCCAACATTAGTTGTACTTGAGAACCATTTTTCAGCCTCTTCTAACCTCTGTAGTTAAATCTACATACTGTACATAAAAAAGGATGAATTATTTTTCAATGCAACCTTGTTTCATCGGTGTACTTGACTCTACTACATCTTTAAAACATGAAATTAAAGTCCCTGCTTCTGTTGGTGTTTAATTGTCGAGTATGAGCTGAGCAAGTACATATTTTTTATGAAGCTTGATGCAGGTTTCATTAAAACAAGAGTTTCCAAGCAGCACCTGAACGCATCAGTGGGAAAAAAAAGTGATGGTGGAGTTTTGCAGTATGTCTCCACCCTGTGGTCAGTTTGGGTAATTTCTGTTTGCGTTCCTGCTGCATAACAACGCATTTAACCGGTTTAGATTATTCACTATAGACACATTGATTGTAAACATATCAAACCAAAACTACACAGGATTGCAACTCTGTCTCTACAAGGACAGAAAGTTGTGAAGACTTTACTTCTTCTTGGGCTGATTTAAAGTTAACACTTGTGTTTGGCTTTGAAGACAGAGATTAGGATTAGGTCAGATTAGGTCTGCTAATAAGAAATCACCTAATAAGTAATTAAAGACCTCACAAGTGCAGATATGAAGCTAAACAAGTGTGCTTACTAGAGATTTCCTTCTGTGGACCAGTGATTGTTTATTCATGACAAAGAGCGTTACACCACTTGTTGCTTTGTCACTTCTTTGTCCAGTTTTCCCTTTAAGTGAATGCAGATAAAAACATAGGAGTGTCCACGAGTGTGTATGAGCGAGGAAACAAAGCAAAGAAAGTGAGCAATGTAAGTTATTTTTTTTTTAGTGAGAACAAGAAAAGAGAAGAGAGTTTTTGCAGGATTTAAAGTATGTGGAAAGTGTGTGTGTGGTTTGAAATAGCCACTCGGCAGCTGCCCGGGGGACTATTTTAACTCTGGAGCACAGCTGGATCAAACCCGAGGCCACAGACCACAACCTCGGCAGCTGCCACAGCACATTAGGACTCCTCACCTTCATACCAACACATTTATTTATAGAGGATCTTTACTAATAGAGATCTGGGTGGAATTATTGACGCAGATCTGAAATCCAACCACCACATTAAGACAATAACAATAAGCTGGAAAAATACTGCAAGGATTCACTGAGTTTTGATGTTTTTTCATAATTACAATTGCTTTAATCGCCTCGTTTGAATTTATTTCCTTAATTATTATTATTATTTATTTTCCTGTAAAGCACGACTAAGCCTTGTGTCTGAATGATGCTGCAGAAATAAATTCACCCTTATTTAAAAGAAACTCAGTGATGAAGAAAAAACGTCACTGTAGTGGAGTGGCTGTTTACCTCTACTACAATGCAAAATAGATAGGGAGTTAACAAAAAACTGGCTAATTCTTTGTTTTATTTGTTGAACAAACTAGGAACAATAAAGTGCACAAAAATTCAATTATGAAATAGATGAATGCAGTTATATGTTAATTATAGAGAATTTCTTTATTTCTTAAGTTGTCACAAGGTTTAATAAAAAATTCCAAATAAATTAAAAAGAAAGTTCTGGTCTTTATTTAATCATTCAGACATTTCACGGTTAGAATATTCAGAGAGTTACTGTATGTAAAAAAAATCTGTTAGTAGAATGAGGATTATATGAACTGAACAGGAAACTGTCATATATTTTTTTTTAAATTGCAATATAAGATGTTTATTTCCCCTTGGAAAGAGTCTGTAGAATCAATTACAATCCTTGAAAAAACAAGCTTATCACCAAATACAACGTATTTCTATTGACAAGCTTCTTCAGTATTATATTTTCAAGTCTGAATAACTCCAATGTTATAAATTAATGTTTTCCCAAAGATACATTTATCACATGATGCCATTAAAACAGTTTTTAAACTCATTTTACTTTAAGAGATCGTGAAATTTAGCAAAACGTACACACACACACACACACACACACACACACACACACAGAAAAGTAGTTGTTGAAAAGTTATTTTCACAGATAAATTGACATTAAACAAATGAACTTCCTCGATCTAAAGCTCACTTAACAGAAATGTCACAACACAATATCGGATTTAATGATTTATAATCATCTCAGATCTCACTGAATATGAGATGGATACGTGCCAGGTGTTTTATACTTTCACAATAAAGGTGCAGAAGATGGATGGATGAAAGCGATGATGTGACCAGAGAGTCAGATGTAATGTGCATATTTACAAACAGATAGACAGTCACACACTTACAAGGGATTTTACAGCCACTGATTAAGCGCAAACATACGATTTGGAGGAAAGCTCCTGCATGCACACGGAGAATATGCCAACTCTGCACAGAGAGGCTCATCATACCTGGATTTAAGCTTCCTAGGATGTACGAGGGCAAAACACTCTCTTGCCACGTTTACCTCCAACTCCAACATTACATTTCTGTCACATTAATATTTTTACACTGATGACGGTGAAACAATACATGAGTAATTTCGTATTTTTAACATGAAACATAGTTTCCTTCCGGTTAAATCACCTGATTGATTGTTGGTTTTGACAATGTAATAAACTGTGTAGCATGTATAAAATGTATTTTGGAGTCAAACAGTGTTGCTCAATAGCATGAAGCAATTCTTTCACAGACATCCAATAAACCATTTGTCTAATTTAGAGACGTTTTACACAAAAAAAGATGAAATTTGTGAATTGTTGATGAGTATAATAACTTTTGATTATATTTTCTCATGTAAATACCACATAAAGGAATTGATTGACTCTTTCAAGAATAGAAATATCCCGAAGAAAGACTCTGTAGTGCAGTTTTTCAATGAATAAAGCTGGTTTTGCTATATGAAACACCTGATTCATTGTGTGTAAGTTTCCTGAGGTCAATACAGACACCACTGCAGCACTATATGAGACCTCCTTTTCAGTGTTTCATGATGCATTTGACGTAGTTTCAAACACATAATTTAACGTTGCTCATTTCATCCGAGAGGCCACAGTGATTTTAACTTTTAAAGGAAATTAATATACACTTCAGATATAACAGCTGAAAGGTTTCGCCCTTCACAACTTTTTTTTTCTTTTCTAAATCAACTGTGAAATGTTACTGGAGTTTAAAGCTGCAAAGGCCACATCAGAGCTCTTTGATGGTATTAGCAGCGTGCGCTCGTGTTCCCGCCTTCATCTCGGGCTAATTTTGCACTAAGGAGTCGTCTGGACCAGGTCACACACGAACCCCCGCTGTCAGGCCTTTGTGCCACCCGAGGGTCCCCCTTCTGCTGCTGGTACTCCACCATCTGGAGGAGGAGGAGGAGGCGGAGGAGGAAGGTCAGGGGAATTATTATCAGAGCCTAACAATGCTCAATTTAGAGCTAGGGTGTCAAACATATTTTAGTTCAGGAGTACAGTCCATTTTCATCTTGACTGGACCTGACCAGTAAAATAGTTCCATAATAACATCTAAAATGAATGTTTGATTCCTTTATGTGTCGTGGTGCAGAGTTTACGTGATGAAAATGTCTATATTTTCAACGAGAATGACCACATTTGCAACATAATAGCCAATTTTATTGAAACCTTCCAGTGCAAAATAGAGTGAAATGTCACAGAAGCTTCTCATGCAGCTGTTGCATCATGCATGTTTTCTCGTGCTTTGACGCCAGTTTGACTGCAACGAGGTATACAGCGTTCATGACTGCATCACCGATATCTCAGCTCGAGTCTCAGTCCACTACTCGTAAGAAATTTAATTTGAAAAAAAATAAAAATGCTGTCTGGTTTGTCAGGCTGGATTGGAGCCTCCAGTGGGACGATTTGGTGTGATACCTACTAATAACATGATAATTCCAGCTGTTTTAGATGTAACAAAGCCAATAAGATTAGAACTTGCCAATACTTTAATAATATACTGTCGCGTCATTGAAGTAAAAGAACTTTGAAAATGTAAAAGTACTGATCTAACCACTTGAAATGTAAAGCTCTATATTAGTACTCGTGAAGAAAAGTGATAAACTGTTCATATGCACATACTGTACGTTTAAGCACATCGATGCATGCACACACATTTTAAACGCAGCGTTGGACACTAACTTAAATATAAACTGACGGTTTCAATCCAAGAATGCCACAAGAGTGTACATCTGTGCATATGTTTCAATTATGTGCCACTTAAATGGCCAATAAACTGATTTGATCAAAATAAACTGGCCAAAATTCCACACATTTCACCTTTCCTATCTCAAGAAATAGTCTGTATTGAGTCATTTCTAATATATCATACTGACCTTACTGGGAGGGAAAGATGCTCCAGCAACACAAGGACACAGAGCTCCTCTCTCAGTGTCTAACATATTAATATAGTAATGCATAATCATCTTTGATTGTCATTACTTTCCAAGTTTCGGAAAAAAACTTGTGAACAAATATGGTCACTTGCCAGATAAAGGGTTAATTATCAGCAATGACATAAATCATCATTCAATTTAGTATTCAAGTAATAAAAGTAGTCTTTGTATAAAATGCTTTGCATTTCCTGCAGTTCATTTTGTTGATAAAAGACGTGTTTAAGCAGTGTTTTCCTTATTCATTATGCATCTTGTCTAATTCAATTCTTTTTCTTTCTTTCTTTGGACTGTTGCAGATTAAGACAGGCTGGTCCTGCAGCGCGGAGCTCTTTGATAACAGCAGGGGCAGTGTTTGAACAGTGTGACCTCTCCTGGCACGCAGGGGGACAGATGGTGGCTCCGGGGTCAGCTGGGGTCACTTCTAAATACAGCAGAGACTCTGCAGCGTGCCGTTATATGGGAGCAAATGATAACTAGAAGACATGTCACAGCGAGACATTCACAATGCTTGTGGAGAAATCTTCTGGATTGAAACGGTAAAATACAGCTTGGTTTTAGGTTTAGTGTTGATTTGGGTTCATCATGACTGCCTTTACAGAAATTAAAACCCAGAGCTGTTCTATTATGTTATGTGTGTTAGATGTAAGATTCTAAAACTCAGACCATAGTGAGGATTTTCCAAGCTTTAATGCGAAAGGTGGAAAATGCACTTAAATAACTAAATGCCTGCAGATACATGTTTTAAGATGTTGTAGCTTCTTTTCAACACTAGATGGCAACACAATCCTCTGCTCTGTAAATATCAAGACTCTTGAAAGAATTATACAAATGATCATTTTTCTAATAGATAGATAGATAGATAGATAGATAGATAGATAGATAGATAGATAGATAGATAGATAGATAGATAGATATTCACATAAGCCATTATAATGAAATATCAATTTACCAATATATAACAATATATAATATAACACACAATATAACAACATATGTGCAGGTGCACCATTTACATATGTGATAAAGTGTGGCTGATGATTGGGGTGATGGGTGGAGAGTGGCGAGGAGGAGTCAGAATTTGGACTCATTCATGAGTTTTTACAAAAAAAAAATGCTGTTTGTTTTGGTGTCATCTGGCATATTCTAAAGGAAAATACTTAAAATTTCTTTCTCCTAACACTTTAGACTTTGGTGTACAGTATTGGTATCAAATCAATATCTGTATTTTTTTGGGTGTCAGGTTGGAAAGCTACTGTAACCCAACATGATGAGGGAAAAATGCTGGATTGGTTGTAATTTAAAAGAAAATATTAAAAATTCCTTTCACCTAACACTTGTGTGTGAAATTATCAGTATCAAATCGCTATTGGCATTTGTGGTATTGGACCGGAACCCTACTGTAACTGAAGTCGCTATCAGGTTTGAGAGAAGATCAATGCTGGTTCGTTCAAAAGTGCCGCAAAAGGTTAAAAATTGACAGCTAAAACACACAATATTGGTGACTTTCCCTACGTTGTGTATCTTATCAGTGTGACTGTGTAAATGCTTGTCTTTTTTTGAGCATTTCAGAGCTTAAAGTTGATAATTTGTGCTGCGTGCCGGTCGCTCCGCGTGAACACGAAGGGACGGCCGGGGCGGGGGGAGTGAACGCTCTTGCTCTCTCGCTGGGCGTCGACACTCTTTGACGCCCAACTGACTCGTCTTGTCTGTCGGTCGGGACATTTTCGGCACAGCGTCATCAGCGCTGACGTGGAAGCTACGTGAGCGCGAGGCACCGCCGTCCACCCTCGCTGTCATAAGTGACGAGTCCCGCGACGTAAAGCTCCGGTAAGTCGCCTGCAAAGCCGTCACATTTCAGGTCCGCGGGAGCAGAGACGACGTGAAATAGTAAACACAAGAAAATACAACAATGTTCTACCAACACCCCAGTGTCAGAACATGGCTGGCTCGGATTAGGACTCTTTCATAAGTGGTTCAGGAATTAAGGCCATTAACCTCCAGGAGCAGAACTAACAGGGGCGGATCCAGGGAGCTATAGTAGTCGGGGGCCCACTTCAAGGGGGCACCTAAAAAAAATAAAAAAATAAGTGGATTATATTATTTTTCTTTGTAAAGAGTTTCGAGCTGATGAACTTTATCCAAATACTAGGAATCATTGCTAGAATTTATTTAAGTTATTACAGTTAGTTTTGAAAGGTTCACGGTATCATTTCTTCTTCTTGGTTTATATACATATATTTCTTTTTCTAATGTCCAGAACTTCAGTTGAGCTTTTTATGTCCCATTGTAAAGACAAAGTCATCGTTTTGGCGTTTTCATTTGAGAAAAATTTTCTCATTTACACTTCAACGTTTACACAGCACGCTAAAAACAATGTAGATAGTATCTTGGGCCACTAGTGGGTGCTGTTGGTTTTTTTTTGGAATGAAACCACACACATGCGCAGAGAACACAATACGCTATAAATAAAGTTGGATCGCTATTATGGGAGACTCTCAACTATAAAACTACCAAGTCAGAGGAGAGTATGGACTGGGAGTTGTATCCGTCTGGACGCCGCCAGTAGCTGTGATTACGTGGACTAAAAGTAATCAGATTAAATCCTGACTCAGGTAAATTTGCACCATATCAACACTTCAGCCGAATTATATTTACAACATCCAATAGAAATTACTGTCAGATTGTAGGGGGTGGTGCAGTCCGGTTTTTGATCCGATCATAATCTATGTAAATGGAACATGATGTCATGACATGGAGTAGTTTCAAAAAGTTGCGTTGTCCCCCGTTTCCACGGAGACGGAGTTGAGTGTTTTTGAAATGTACCCTCATCATGTCAACTGACCCCCAAAATGCAATGAAAGTTGGAAATTTTCACTTGAAAACATCGTGTTGGTTCCTTTTAAGAGAAGTAAATAGAAAATAAACTTCCAGGTACGTTTGTTTGAAGTGCAGCTGATGACCTTTTCCACAACTTCTATACTGCTTCAGGATCACAGGGTTGCTGGAGCCACTCCCTTCTAACTATGGGCAAGAGTAGGACATACCCTGGACAGATTGCCGGTCCATTACAGAGGAACCACAGAGACAGACAAACACACACACACACACACACTGACATTCACACCAAGACACAATTTAAGGTCACCAATTTAACTCACGTGCACATTTTCTTCTGAATACTGATGGATAAATCCCTAAAATAATCTGAGAAAATAGAGTGTGAGTTGCTCAGAATATATCAAATATAATGACATCAGCAGTTTGCACATTATCACAAAAGACTGATCAATAGTCTTCCCATGCCCCGTGTACTCGTCCTCCACAGATTCAAGACGAGAGTTTAAGGAACAGTGCTACTAATTCACAAAATGTGAGAGTCGTAATATTTATAAAGCTGGAGGAAACCAGAAAGAAATCAGACGTTACCAATTTGAACGGTGTATTATCCATGAAAGGTCACGATAGCCTGTGGTCCACTCACAGACTGGAGACGTTTGATCATGTGATTCACCAGACTGGACTAAAGAGCTGAAGTGAAGCTGTTGACTGGCGTTTCCAGGTGACTGGTGATGGATCAGCTTGACGGCAGTTTAAACGAGTCTGCGACGGACGCGGAGGAAAACCCGAGTGAGACGAGTCCGCCCGCTTCGACTCAGGTACAAACACACACCGATTGTGGTTTGATTTTTAATGTGTGTGACCGGCGTCACTGTGGCCAATCGTGTGTGCAGGGGTCGGTGACCGGCGAGTCTTCGGACGTGACCGTGGTTCAGCTGCCCGATGGTCAGACGGTCCAGGTCCAAGGGGTCATCCAGGCGCCGCAGCCCTCTGTCATACAGCCACCGCAGGTCCAGACAGTTCAGGTGAGTTCCCGCTCGCATCAGTGCTCATTTTCAATTCCACGGAGCGAGACGGAGATGAATGAAAAAGTATGACGCCGTTTGAGGCAGGTCCAAGTTAAAGTGTCAAGATATTCTTTTTGTTGAGTAACTAAACTTTAAAACCAAAAATATCAAGTTTCCATCTCCGGTGTCACTCGACCGAAAACAGGGATGGAACACTGGGAACAACACACACCGTGTTCTGTTCAATAATTCACCGGCTCTGATGTCAGGCCGAGCGTCTCCGTGAATGAACGTCTCGCCGCGGCATGGAGGCGGTGTCGCTGAAGGCGGTGTCGCTGAAGGCCTCGTGGTCTGTTAGTAGGATTGATGCGAGCAAACCAGGAGCCGGGCTTTAAGCTCATCGGTCTCACCTTCAAGTCATTCAGGAAATGTCGCGACAACTCCACAAGCGACTCGGATCTGAACACGTGACGGTCGTCAACAGTGAATAGACTGAAAGGTGACTCAGCGCTTTTGCAAGTCTGAACCTCATCGCGTATGGTTGATGTTTTGCCATTACGCAATCTAATGCCTGGCAGTTGTTACCAGCGCTCCTTCATGATACACCGTGGCGTGCATCCGCAGCAGCAGCGTTTCAGAAAAGTTGTGTTTTCCACCGTTCCCATGAAGACGGAGCGTTTTTTCCAAAAAGTTCCACCTCGGTCGCCGTTTTCAAAAAGTTGTGCTTTCCGTGGCTCCGATCACCCAAAGCAGAGCAAAAGTTTCCTGTTTTCACTTGAAAACTTGTCAACGAAGCCTAAAACTTTAGATCTGCAGAGTATAAAAATGCACATTGCATGGCAACATAATTCATCACACTTCGGTCAATCTTTTTGGCGATGTGGATATTGCGCATATTGATATTGCGATAAGTTTTTGCGATATATTGTGAGGCCCTAATGTACTTCATTCCCTCCGCTTCGTTCGTCTTAAACAGCCACCACACGCACGCACGCACGCACGCACGCACACACGCACACACACACACACACAGCCTATTGTCGACGCTGCATTATTTCTTGCTTTTATTCTGCATAAACCTGAAACTTGGAACATCTGGCCTCGACTCTATTGTCAGTAAACGGACGAGGACACGCCTCTGTTTGACCCGGTGCTTTTGTGTGGCGCTGATATTCTCCTATTGTCGTGTCAAAACATTCTTTGTGTCGGTAATGATCAACCACTGTGCATCAGCATGAGTCATAAACGTGTACCTATTGATGACACACAACCCGGTCAGCATTGAATTTACAAATACCAACTTACGACTGACAAAATATGGAAGTTGCAGCAAAGAGTATGCGAGCACTTGGTAATGTTCCTAAATTTTCGAATCGGTAATAAAATGTAATCTAATCCCGAAGCCATAGATTTTTATCGAGCGACTGGGGAAGGGAGGTTTGTCCCTTTTGACTACCGATACATGATGGATTTGCCAGTAACTATTATTAACAGTGTGCAGCGAGCATAAAGACTCCACCACATCACATCGATATGAGGCCATTAATTCTATAGTGAAGCACGGTGGAGGGAGCATCATTATGCGGCGCTTGCCGTCACTGCTGCTTAAAAAGCTCAAGAATCTTCAGCCTCCTAATTATTATTGTTAGTCTCCCAACCTAAACCACCGTCTCCTCGCTCCCCGCCACTCCCTGCGCCCTCACTGTTTCACTGTCCTCCTTTCCTTTCATGCACGTTCTCTGTTTTACTCGTCCTCGCCTTCATTCCTCCAGGCTGTAAACAACTTTTACTTCTCCAGGTCCTTTTAAATTTTTAATCGGTTTAAATGAGATTCAAATAGGGCTGGGCAAAAAAAAAAAAATCGATTTAATCGAATTTGTAGCTAAAAAAGATTTTTATTTTGCAAATTCAAAGTACTTTTTTCAAGTTCATTTTTGCCGTTCCGTGTGGGTTTCCATTGTTGCTGTTACACTTCTGCTTAAAGCTTGAATTTGTTGAATGACGGCGCCTCATTTACTTTTTATTCTGGGATTGTTTATATGGATTTCAACTCTGAGGACAATCACAGCAATAAAGTTGCACTTTTGACAATATATCTGACGTCTGCAGTCATTTTTATGTGCATTGAGAAAAATAAAATCGAATCGGAACTCAAATTTTTTTATGAAAAAAAATCATAGATAATTTTTTTTCTTTCCGGCCAGATCGCTAAATTCAACAAAAGAAATATGTGAATTTTTATACATCTGTTCAATAAACACGAATTATTCCATCACAGTTTGTGACAAATTCATGCAGATTTTCTTTTTTCTTCCCACAACTAAACAGTCGCATAACCAAAAAACTAAATAAAGAAGTGTGTGGATGATCCATGTCTTTACTACGCACGGAGGAGGTTTGACGTCACACCTGCCTTTTCCAAGCGCACCCGAGCCGCACTTCAAAAAGTTGTGTGGATACATATGAAAGCCCCCCCCCCCCCCCCACGGTGATAACATCCAACAACAGGAGATCGCTGCCAAAATGCATGAAAAGCAACAATGTGTGTTCCTCGCCAGGCTTTTAACACCAGCTGCTTTCTCCAGATTGCCACCGTAGCGGAGCTGGATGACGAAGAGCCCGCCGCCGACGCACAGAAGCGACGAGATATTCTCTCCAGGCGGCCGTCATATCGGTGAGGAGACGTCAGCAGGAGACGACAACTTGCCGCCTGAAAGTGTTTTAAGGGTCTGCGTGGGAATCACTTTATGGATTTCTGTTCTTCGGCAGAAAAATTCTTAATGAACTTTCATCAGATTCGCCCGCAGTCCCAAAGATCGAGGAGGAAAAGATGGAGGATGAGGCGCGGGTTTCCAGCAGCGCCGCGGCGTCTGTGCCGACATCCGTCTACCAAACCAGCACGGGACAATACAGTCAGTGTTGACGCTCGCACTTCTGGGGAAGCGTCTTAACATCTGGGGAATATATGTTTGAAAGCTTTCAGCTCACACTAACGTGCGATTAAAAGCACCACAGTTCCTGTATTCACTCAAAAAGTATCTGCGAGGAAAGCAGATTTCACACTCAAGTATGAAAAGTATCATAAAAGTTGTCTTGACTTTCAGGTTTTACTTGGACCTGGTTTAAAACTTTCCCTCTGACTCCACACAGTTGCAATTGGCCAGGGAGGAACCATCCAGCTGGCCGGTCCAGAAGCCCTGCAGGGGGCCCAGGTCCCTCAGCCTGGAGCCGCCATCAGCACCTCAGAGCAGCTCTACATCCAGGGGAGCCAAGTGCTGATCCAAGGTGGGGAGCAAGTAAAACTGACAAACAAACAAACAGAGTACACCCATGATCTTAAATAATTAGAGCAAAAGCCATTATTATGTCTGGAGCAAGCTCTTTCTCTTACAGATATTCGAAATAATTTCATCCTTGTGCATTTTCACAGTAGTAATTTATCATATGTCATATTTTTATATGAGAAATCTGGTTTTTTTTTTCATGCCATTGCATGAAAGAGGCAAATCTGCCTTTTCCCAGCATGATGTTTGAGAAGAAATGATTATAAAGTGAAATAAATGGAGGGCAAAGCTCTTAAATATTTAATTCAAACTTAGATTTTGAGGATTTAATTGACTGTTTTGACATGCGCTTTAGTGCAAAAACCGTAAGTCAGACATTTACGATACAGATATGTGAAGAGATTAAAGATATTTAACATTCAAAACATCCTACTACTTGGAAAAAAATGCGGTTTTAAGACACTGGAGATCGTCTTGTAGACGGGACAAGTCAATTCTCAGATTTGACATTATAATGTACAAATAAATCTGTTTGAAAAAAAAAATGTTTCACATTAAACTACTGATGTCAAATATAAGACCTGTGGGGGGAAAACTGGGCTTCAGGAGCCAAAGGCTCAAAGCTTCAAGGTGAGTTTGTAAGAAACATTCACAATGCAGCTGTAGGTGACGATTTGTGGACGTTTCAGGAGGTTTCATTTAAAATTGTCTTTGAAATTTCGATTGTTTTTGTTATTTTCTGTAGTATTTCTTTGGTTTTGTCACAATATAGACATCTCCTATCACATATACTCGCCACCACAACAATGAAAGATGTTAAGATTTAAATGGAAAGGCACTGGAGATGTAATCGGGCTGAAGGAAAATGTAAAATGTGGACTCATATGTCATTGTCCACAGGTACACTCGCGTCCCCACATGGCTTTGCATTGTCATCACTAACACCTTTTACAGCAGTTTACAGCGGCTCCCTGTCGTCGTCATCGTTTTTTTTATTCCCCTCACTAAACTCGGCGCTATCCGCCTGGTACACACAGTGCTCCTTCCAGCTGGAGAGCTTCGCAGGAACCCCGCTGCAGAGCTGCTCGCTGACTGTTGGTGTTAACCACAGAGCGAGGTGTGAAGTACCAATCGGAGCTCGCAGCATGAAAACATTTTCAACTTGATCGGGGGCCGTTTAATTGCCGCAAGCCTCAGTGCGTCCGTCCGCACAAACCGCCGTCACGCGAGCCTTTTGTTTCTGGTGTCGGCTTCATATACGAAATTAAAGTCTTGCAAAAGTCAGGAAGTGGCGGTGTGTT
The DNA here is from genome assembly GCF_963383615.2 of Lipophrys pholis. Lineage (NCBI taxonomy): Eukaryota > Metazoa > Chordata > Actinopteri > Blenniiformes > Blenniidae > Lipophrys > Lipophrys pholis. The sequence continues at coordinate 50,233,652 of NC_137635.1, forward strand.
GTTGAGAGAACGGTCTCCAACGCGACTAACTGAACTAACTTGGATCGAGGGAGCTCAACAAGTTTGCATGGCGGCCACTTGGGACACAATATCCTCTTGTTTGTTGAGCGTCTCTCTAGTTGCGTCACTGGGGCTAAAAATACACACCCTCCACTACCACCTCCCTCCCTCCCTCCCTCCCTGGCTCACATTGTGTTTCTCTCTGCTCCAGCATGCTGATCCACTGCAGTGGGGAGGAGGAGGAGGAGGGGAGAGGGGGGGAGGAGGAGGAGGAGGAGGAGGATCTCTAATCCAGTGTGTTTTACTGACTTCAGCGAGGCAGCGATGATGTCACTGTGATGTCAATGCCTGTAATTGTAATCTCGCTGCAAAGTTGGCGAGTGACCACTCGGGCACAGAGCGAGAGCCGGGAGAGAAAAGGGAGAAGGAGAGAGTGAAGCCAGGCAGCAAAAAGGGAAGGAGAGAGTTTCTTGCGCTGAGGTGTTTGTCCGCCGTGGTGCTGGATTATTGGAAATTAGAGATGGCTGTTACCGGGGATGAGACCGAGTCAGGTAGAGTTTTCCTTCACACGTGTTATATGCAAAGTACTTTTTTTGTGTGTGTGTGTGTGTGTGTGTGTGTGTGTGTATGTGTGTGTGTGTGTGTGTGTGTGTGTGTGTGTGTGTGTGTGTGTGTGTGTGTGTGTGTGTGTGTGTGTTTGTTTGTGTGTGTGTGTGTGTGTGTTGTCAGTGTGTGTGTTGTCAATGCATGCTTTGCAAATGTTGGTAGATGTTAAACCACACTGACGGCTACACCTGCTTATTGTTTCTGGCATTTGAAGATAATTTTTCTAACATTTAAAAAAAGCAACTCTTTTTTTTTTTTTTTTTATTCGTTTGACTGTAAGAACAGCAGCTTTTTCAACAATAGTCAAACTTTTACTTTGAGAAAATGAGATGAAACCTGCTACAAATTAAGATTTTCAACAAGTCAGAGGACATTTGGTTTGTACACCGAGTGTCGTTCCTGTCTGTATCAGACTGTTCAATACACACAGTTCCCCACACACACACACCCACACACACACACACACAGTCTGCTCTCTGAACCACTTCAGCGGTTGTCAGGCAGGCAGGCGGGGAGGGAGGGAGCGAGGAGGGGGGGGGGGGGGGGGGTAAGAAGTAAAAGAGCGGGTGGCAGCAGAGGGGTGTGGGGTAAGATAGTTGCCGCTTTGACGTCACTCCGGTTTCCTGGAACAGAAGCCAAGCAGGGAAGAGAGAATGCAAAACGGGCGAGTGAGACGCACACACTGACGTCAGCACAGCCCGAGTCATTCTGTTATCACAGCCAGAGAGAAACAGAGAGACCGTGTGTGTGTGTGTGTGTGTGTGTGTGTGTTGTAAGGGGAGAGAGAGAGAGAGAGAGAGAGAGAGAGCGAGAGAGAGAGAGAGAGAGAGAGGAGGACTGAAACTTCTCGGGAACAGAGTGACTGACTCGGTGTGAGCGAGCGAGCACAGAGGTCAACGTTTGAGTCATCAGCTCCGTGACTCAACTCAAACTGCTCATGAACTACATTTGTGTTTTCCCTGTTGTTTGTAACAAACATTTAACGTGCAATTTTGCCCAAAGGCGACGTAACAACCACCTGTCAGCATTACCCGCTGGTGAACAAACACAGGAGAGGTTCCAGCGAAAGACCTGCGGCGAGTCTCGGCAGGAAAAACAACCTCATCCGTCTCTTTAAAACGTCTTTGAAATGATCATTTACGTGAACGAATCAACACATATTGTTCAATAACAACAAATGGAATATAATCCAGCTGGCCATCTGTTCAAACCGAGCATGCTGTTCAGATTAGCTCCACTGTGGTCTGATAAGTAGCCGTTTATTTTCTGCTTCATGCACAAAGTTTCTCGAGGCAGATGGCAGCCAAAGCAGATTTAAATGAGCAATTTGTATTGATACGTACTGGGACAGATTCAGATTCAGGGCTGAACCATTAAAAATCCAGCGATTGTATTGAAGTCCAGTGAAGAGGAAGTGACTATGTTGATTTTCAAACTTATTCCCAGATTTAGGTTCTTTAGTGGCAAATAATGCGTTGTACCATGGAGTAGTGGGAATCTGCAGTGTGCACGCCATTTTTATTTTTAACTGTGATCCTGTGAGAAAACCATTTGATTCAGGCAAATTTGAGGATATTAATAGTGATATTTTTCAACACATTTCATGAAATAACAGCGTTGACTTGAAATGAGAGGGTTTATTTCCCTTTAGTCTGCCAGATGTGGCTTTTCATTTCTTTTTTTTTAACTGTTGAAATGTAAAATTAAATTTGTCTGTCCTTGCTTTTCCTCTTTATTTTGCGAGTTCTGGGCGTCAGAGGTAAAAAGGAATACACAGTCAGGGATCTGTCAACTCCTTCTGCAACGTTGTGTGTCAGTTTTAGAGCCAGTATGAGAAGATGAGCCTCCCTCAGAGAGCTTCAACCACACACCAAATATCCCCCATTCAAGTCTTTCTATGTCGTCTGTGACTGTTGCCCGAAAACTTTTCCCTTCCATTCATTTCTTCGGAAAAAATGGGAAAAGGCATTTTTCTCCCTCGAGCTCTTTGGCGCCACCCAGAGGCGGCTCACTCCTCTCTTTGATAATCACAGTCTTCATATCACAAAGTGGAAATACCTGCTCCCGGGGACAGTTATGGTCGGAGGAAATCGGTGCTTCAAAGCCGGAAGTGCGGCAGATGAGCATTCCTGGCCGAAAGTCTAACATCCTCTGGCGCATGTGTACTTTTTTTTTTTTTTTTTAATGCTTCGGATAAGAAAGTTGTTTAGAAGATGTAAAGCTTGATGAGGCGTCACTGAATTTGGAGCTTTCTCTCCCTCCAGCTGCCACCGGAGACATCCCCGCCTACCAGCTGCGATCGCCCAACTCGGGCCTGGCTCAGAGCATCGTGATGGCGGCGTCGCCCAGCAGCATGGAGAGCCCGTCGTCGCAGCACGCCGAGGAGATCACCCGCAAGAGGGAGGTTCGGCTCATGAAGAACAGGTGAGCAGCCCGAGTCTGGGAGGATTTGACAATGTGAGGAGGGGGGGAAAAAAAAAAATCAGCCTGTAATCGCTGCTTTGAGAGGTCGTTGCAATTAGATGATTGCTGATTGCCTCGAAACGTTTCAATCCTAAAATCCATTAAGCCGTCGCTTCATCGCAGGAGCACGCTCCAGATTCTACGTGTCATTTCTGGCCTTTAATAACATTTAAATACGCCAAGCGGTCGCGGTTTAAATCCAACATTTCAGAAAAGTTTCACGTTGACACGGCAGCGTTTTGAAAACGACGTCCATTTAAAGGACCGGAACGCTGAAAACTATGTTGTTTTTCTGTAGGGCCACTAGTGGGTGCTATTGGATGTTTTTGTAATAAAGCCACACACACACACACGCGCGTGCAGAGAAGAATACGCTATAAACATTAACAATGGGAGAACACGGACATTCGTAGGGACAGGCGGCAAATTCGGATTGTTTTTCCTGGCGTCTGTCAACTATTAAACTACCAAGTCTCAGGAGAAGATGGACTGGGAGTCATGACCCTCTGGAGGCAAACATTGTTATTGTCCGTCTATTCGCGCACGTGCAGCAGCACTTTTTTAAAAAGTCGCCCATCGAGTGGCGCCGAGAGACGTTGTCGTGTAAACGGACACCAAAAACGCAACGGTCGTCAAAGATTTGTGAAGGAGTGATGAAGAGTCACGAGCAGAAGGCCGAAGCTGCAGCGTTCTGCTTTCACTGACTGCACTCCGACTGAACGAAGGAAGCGAGTCCAAACAGCGCGACAGGAAACACGCTCCGCTGCCGCGGGATGGTTCACGGGCTTGTGTTGGATGACATTTTCACTTCTTCCTCTCTTCTCTTCCTCTCCAGGGAAGCGGCTCGCGAGTGCCGCAGGAAAAAGAAAGAGTACGTCAAGTGTCTGGAAAACCGCGTGGCCGTGTTGGAAAACCAAAACAAGACCCTGATTGAAGAGCTGAAAGCGCTGAAGGACATTTACTGCCACAAAGCCGAGTAGCGGCCGGCGGCCTGTGGTCAACGGGCTCGAGACAGTTTACAAACTTGAAGATGGGGAAGAAAAAAAAAAAAGGAAAAAAACGACTCTGGAACAAAAAAACAAAAAAAAAACCTGCTGGGACTGTCTTTGTTTCTCTGCTCACTCAGGCCCGATGTGCACCAAACTCAGAAGTGTGGCGGCGGGAATTGGAGTCCGCTTGAGCTTGCCGGTTTCGCTCTCGTCGCTTTTCTTTGTGCTCTTTGCATGTGAAGACTCTCAAAGTGCTGCTGCTGCCGCCGCCGCCGCCGCCGCCGCCGCCGCCGCCGCCGCCGCCGTTGTTGCACTCGGGGCGAGGCCGGCCCAAGAAGGAGGAAGAGGAAGCGGTGAAGACGGGTGCTTCCCGAAAAATGCGCCGCTCATTTACGCAAGGCGCAAAAGGGAAAAGGGGTCGGCCAGGTCTCGCCACCAGCAGCCCCCCCCCCCCGCTTCTGTTTTTGGTCGCTGCGTTCCTTCACCTGAAAACAACAGAGGAAGGAGAGTCACCGTCAAGCTTTCTGTAGGGTCTTGATCTTCGTCACCTGGTCCAAAATTTTTCTTTCTTTTTTTTTTTTTTTTTTTTAAAAAGATGGAGATATTTTATATTTGGTCGTTCATGCAGACTTTGAAACGTCAACGAGGCTTTAGGGAGGCGTTATCCGAACCCAAAGCGAGTTTCCTAAAGAGAATCTACACAAATTCCGACATAAAGTCTTTAAAATGAATGAAAGCTGTTTGATGTCGAAGCACAGAGAGTATCTGAATGTCCAAACTTTATATTTTATTACAATAGCTGACTTATATATATATTCTACAAAGCAAATGTTACTAATAACCTGTTGAATGTGCTGAAAAGCTTTAATGTGAATAAAAGAAAAATAAATTTGTAGACTGATATTTTCCAATGATTTAAAAAAAAAAAAAAAAAAAAAAAAAAACCCTGCAGGCGTCATTTTGTTGTTGAAATGATGGATATCTGTTTTGTTTGTTTGTTTGTTTGTTTTGGGAATGAAACTGTATTTGATTACGGCTTGATATTAACATGCTCTGTTTAAAGGGTGATGCCAATTTTTCTTTTTTTCTTTTTTTCTTTTTTGTAAAGAAGTTTTGTTTTGAATAATATATCATCTGGTGTTCATGTTTCTCTGGATGTTTGGAAACTGCTGGCTTTCTCTGTGGATGTTGAGTTGGTGTCCTCTGGTTAGGTTCTTCTCCTCTGTTCGGGAAGCACACACACACACACACACACACACACACACACACACACTCACTCCCTGGAGCATCAGACCCCGGAGGCTTCGCTCTCAGTTCTGCCGGAGCTCTTGAGCCTCCCAAGTTTCTCCTCCAGACCGTATTTATCCAGGCAGGGCGTCATCCTGCGGCCGGCTCTCATGTTTACCAGCCAAACAGCCTGTCCGTGGTTTGTTACTCGGGAGAGGTGCTTCCCATTCTGGATAAATCTACCGAGAAAAAAAAAAAAGAGAAAGATTTGAAATCTTCTGCTCTTTAGTTGCTTTTTGCGATGCCGTCGTCTTTTACCAGGTGTTCTCTTCTCTGTGTACTTCCTCCTTCGGAACTGAACAACTTTTTGTTCTTTAAATGATAAAAATGTTAAAAATGTGGCATTTGTTGTGGTTTATTCTTGTTCACTCTGTCACACATAAGGCCTTGTGAGTCAAAAGTGGCCGGATCGAGGCTCCAATGCGGCCAAAACACCAAGAAAAGGTCAAAGTTTTCAAGGAAAACATAGTTTTGTTTTTCTTTTTAGCAATTTTCTTAAAAGTAGCCGAATTAAAGGCATGCTCTCAGGGTGAGTTTGTAAAAACATGCACAATTCAACAATTCAGTTTTCTTGACATTTCACTCCATTTCACACGAGACGATTTCATTAAATTTGGCTTATTTGTCAAGTTTGTAGACGTTTTCCACAGTAATTGCTTTTTGTGAAAATACCGACATTTCATCATGTAAACGCTGAACCACAAGAAAGAAAAATTTCAAAGTTCAAATTTAAAGGCTGGCACTATTTTACCGGTCCAGCCCGCTCAAGATGAAGTGGGCTGGAACTGAAACGTGTCTGACACTCAAACACCGTAGTGTTATTTTTAACATGATCAGTTCCTCAAAAGAAAAACTACATTTTAAGATTAAAATGTTAAAATTGAACCGGCTGAAATTGTCCAGAGCCCAACAACATGAAATTACCTCTTGAAAGTGGAAGGACATGAAATTGAATGGTTTCCATAGCAACCCCTGAATATAACAGTGACCTCGAAGGGTTCGCCGCTGGTAAAAGCAAAAGGTAATGTTCTGTGAGACGACAAGCTTTAATCGCCTTTTTATAAGTGTTCCAACCTCAATTATTGATCGGAAAACACACATCAAACATTTTTAATAACCGGCCATAACATGCAGAAAAAAAAAACCCAAAACAAATATTTTCCTTCGTTTCATACATTCTCTCTATCTCTCTCTCCACCGCATAACATTCGTCCTTCTTTTCTTTTCATACGTTTTCTCCCTCCAACACACAAAGCCGGTGAACAGTTAAAGACCTTCAATCTGCTGTTTGCAACACGGCCTTGCAGCTCCAGGAAACCGAAGCAGAAGCTTTATACTAGAAATATTTGTGCCGCATTAAAACATCAGCTGGCATGTGATGTGTTTGAATTCAAGATTTTGTGGTGAACTTCTGCCCCAATATGAGTGATGATGTCCTTGAGTAAAGCCAGTAGGAAAAAATAAATCCCAAGATGTACAAATTATATTTTCGATTGTCTATGCCAACAGCATCATAGTATCTGTGGTTAAAAGACACACTGCTTCAGTTTTGTTCTCATTCTTCTTGCACGGAGTCTATTTTCTATTTAATTTCCATGGCTTTTTTTCTTCTTTTTTTTTAATTTGAAGATCTGCATGGCCTTTGGTCTAATGTGACTAGAGTGGAAATTTCCAGCTTGAGCCCAGAGACATACAAAGTGATTCAAAGCCCTTTACCTTGACACCACAACAGTGCCAGGCTGTGGCAAGGAGGACCTCTGCTGGTCATCACGCGCAACTGCAGATCAGATCTTGTGAATAAACCACGCGAAAGAAAATGTATAACTTGAACTTTGCTCCAGATTTAACCAGATATAAACACTTCTCGCTCATATTTTGGTTAAAAGAGAGTGTTTATTTTTCTTCGTGAGAGAAAATAGTCTTTGTGAATGACGTGGCATTTTGCGGATAGACTGTTCAGGTAGCACCTGATCCAGATTGATAATATAGAAGCAAAGTATGCAGATTAGATGTTTCTAATCCATGTTTGTGAACGATAGGAGGAAACTGGTATTCCATGCACAGGTAGAACATGCAGATCCTGCAAAGTAGGCCCAATGTAATCCTGGACTTAAACTGGGGATCATCTTGCAGTGACTGCTGATCACTACATCACTATGCAGCTTCTCTAGGTCGAATTGTTTAATTTTATAGATGCTCATGTGTGATATTTGTAAAAGCTCATGTCACATCTGTGAGACACACGAGAATAATTTCAAAAGTGTTAATTGTGTAATATTCACTTGATGAATAAAACTTGAATATTGAAATGAGAGTGGATTTTTTTTATTTTTTATTTTTAATGCATAAACTGCATTACCAATATTTGGCCAGCAGAGGGCACTGCTTCAATAAACCAAGTTGGACATGTGTGGGTTTAGAATTAGTTTTGCATTATTTACCACCAAAAAAAGGCATTTTATCCCCATCCTACAAAACATTTTTTTCCGTTATAAACCTTCGTATATATGTTTATTATTATTACATAGTGCATCACCAATGAGAGTTTAGAAAGTTTTTCTTGTGTCTTTTCAGTTACATTCTGACTCAACACATCTGTCATGAGATGCAGCTTTTCTGTTAAACACATTACCATTGTAAAAGCTGAGGAAGCTGTTGCAGAGTCCAGCACAAGTCTGCAAACACAGCAGTAACGTGTCAGTGGTCCTCCATCGTCCCATTTCTGTCTCATCACATACAGTAAGTGTCCCGAAGGGAGAAAATGAAAGGAAGCAAAAATGCATAATGTTGATGAAGAGACACAAAAAGAACTGAAACACCAGCAAGACGAACCAAAAGAGGAACAAAATAAACTTACATTTTGTTTAATGAATGACTCGATAATGATGTCAGTCTGTGAAAGCCAGCTATCATCATCTTCATCATGTATGGATTTTCTTTCTATAGACGTCCTGCTCCTTTAAAATCTCCATAAATAGTTGAATGCTGTCTTTTGAGTCTTCTGGCGTTTTTTTAAAAATGTATTTATTATCATACTCAACTATTTAGGAACTGTATCAATAATCGAACAGGGTCAGCATCTCCTGTACGACTGGAGAACTGATGACTCCTGATGATTTCCTTTATTGGATAAAGCACCTGGTATCTTCCTCTTCTTCTTCTTCTAGGATAATATGATGCTCTTTAACCTTTTACCCTACTCATGATGTGTTGTTGCAATAGTAATCCCACAATGAAAAAAAAAGATCATAACACTTTTATCCCATTATGATTAAAAAGCTACAAGTAAGGCTGATGAAGAAAAATACATAATCATATTATTCCATATTAGTATATGATTATTACATTAGGTCAGTGCTCTCGCCTCATAGAGAGAAGGTCATAGGTTCAAATACCGGCTGGGGCCTTTCTGTGTAGAGTTTGCGTGTTCTCCCTGAATGTGTGTGGGTTTCCTCCAGGTACTTTGGTTTTCTTCCCATAGTCCATGAACATAAAGATGTGAGGTGAATTGGTGCCCCTGAATTGCCCCTAGGTGTGGATGGATGGATTATTACAGTATTAATTGAAGGACATTTTGAGAAGCTACATTTCTTCTCATTGCAATATGTTTTGACAGATAGATTCAGGCACTTTGGTTAAAATTTCTACTTATAAAAAGATGTTAATAATTGGAAAGTTCACTATAACCTGTCTATAATTACATATGATGTGATAAATATGCTATGAAAAATTGCTCTCTCACTCTCTCTCTATTAATGAAATGTGTTTAAAACAAGCTTGGATGTGACTTTTCTATGTTTCGGAGATGTTTTTTGTATTTTGCGTCACATTATAAGCAGGTGATCGTGGCACATTAATTACAGAGTAGGTTCAGAAAACCCCCTTGTTCTGCTGATTGGATGGCCTCTCTCTCTCTCTCTCTCGCCCTCTCTCTCTCTCTCTCTCCCTCTCTCTGCTCTGTCAGTTGTAACCACCCCCTTGAACCGGAACCTTTTTGCGGGGATTTGCAGCCCTCCCCTGTCGCTCTCCGGCGCTGCGCTGCGCTGACAGCTCCGCTCGGCCGACGCGCGTAACGCACTTTCTTCCTCCCTTTTTTCTTTCTTTCTTATTTATTTTGCGAGTCCTCCCTTCACCATGTCCGGCGCTACCGTGTCGGATCACCCCGTCGCACGGATCCGCTTCCCGTCCTGGAAGTGACACCTCCATCCTCCGCCTCTGTGGAAAGCTCCTCGGCCGCCCACCGACGCTCTGCTCCCGGGATCTATGGACGCTGCAGCGGATGCTCCGGACGCGCTCTGATCTGTGCTGACCGGCGCAGCGGGCTCGCTTCGGGCTCCAGAGTAATAGAAAAAAAAAAAAAAAAATAATAAATATCCGTGCTACACTGCCCCGATCTGCCCTGTAGGGTCGGTAAAGGTGGGGAGAGATGGGGAGCACCACCTCTTGCTGCGTCTCTGCCAGCCCCAAGCTCCGCAGAAATGCGCACTCCAGGCTGGAGTCGTACCACCAGGAGTCGGATCTGAGCAGGGAGGAGACGGGGTGTAACCTCCAGCACATCAGCGACAGGGAAAACGTCGACGGTAAACACATCCACTCAAACATGAAGGTTTTTTTTATTTATTTATTTATTTTTTAACCCTGATCACGAGGTTAAGAGTCAGAAAGTTAGATCTTAAGTTGACACGGGAGTGGAAATGCGATTATCTCACTTTGACAGATCAAAAACAGAAACTTACATGAATCATCAAACGCATTTTAGATCAGGGGCCACATGCAGATCAATTTCATGTTGAGTAAGTCTGACTGGTGAAATATGACAAGTGGACTGTTCATATATAGCACCCTTCAACTGCTTGAACAGTCCCGAAGCCCTTTACAGTGTTAATCACGTTCACCCATTCACAGACACATTCACACACCAATGGAGGCGGCTGTCTTACAAGGTGCCGAATGGGGAGCAATTTGGGGTTGTGCCTTGCTCAAGGACAATATTTGGACAAGTGGAGATGGGGAATCAAACATGTGATTACAGACAACTGCTCTACTAAACCGAGCCACAGCTGCCATAATAGTAGCATTAGAACCTCTAAATTTATATGTAAGTTTTTCTTTGTTGCGTTGCAGAGTATTTGTGATGAAAATATCTATAGTTCTGCAAAACCAAACTAGTGAAAATTACAATCTCTACTAAGAGCCAATTTTAATGAAAACTTCTGGTTGCAAAATACAGTGAAAGGTCTAAAAAATCTTATCCTGTAGCTGTTGCATTATGGGTAGCGAGCTTTCATGACAGCAACGTTTCAAGTCACAATATTTTGTGTATTTGTTTAAGAAAAGTTAGCATTTTTACAAAGCAACAATTTGAAAACGATGTCGTGAGCATGTCAGGCCATGAGTGGGCGCTGTTGTTTGATTTTGTAACGGAACCACACACATAGGCACAGAGAACGATACGTTATAAACAGACATCAGTGTGGACAGATGATCAAGTTGGATTGCTGTTGCGGTGACTGTCAACTAGAAAACGACCAAGTCGAATGAGAATCTGGACTGGGAGTCGTGACGCTCTGGAGGAAAACATCGTTGTTATTGTCCCTCGACTCGCACATGTGCCGAAGACCTATATACTACAGGAGTGTTCTGTTGAACTAATTAATGATAAATGAACGATACGGGGCTTAACGTATTCTCATAAGAGACACATGAGACAATAGTGCTATTAACGGTCTTCATGTATAGTCACAAGCGCATCAATGTGTCTTCTGTCTAAAATAGGAATCAAACACCACCACCACACAAAATCTTGAATTTGAACTGTTGAGACCTTTCCTCTGCTCTTAATCGTCGTCACATCTCAGCCGAGAGCCGCCGCCTCGTGTCCGCGGTCGTATTGACTAAAGCGACGTGTCGACCGGCGCACAGGCGTGTGCACTTTCCCTCTCGCCGAGGGAGAGACAACATCCTGTTCACGAGGGCAGACGCCTTTGTGCTGGCCTTTGTTTTCAGCTTGTGCGTGAAAGAAAAGTGCAGCTATGGAACACAGCCCCCCCCGCCCCCCCACCCCCCACCCCCCACCACCACCACCATCACAGACACATGCTGATATGCATCACAATTGACCCATTCACACTGGAAAGTGTCTCCTAAATGGATTTCTTATTCTCCGCCAGCAGCCGTTCATTTCGTATTAATGTTGGACGTCCTCTTCACCGGGGAAACGTGCAGAGTTTCTCACTGTCCAGCTCCATTTGAAACCTCTTTCACATCATCCGCCAGTCATATATTTTCTAACTTAAATATGTTTATGGTACATGAGAATGTACACAAACTTCCAATGTGTGCTTCATTATGGCTTTAAACACATATTGACAGAGGTCATGCTGTGAAAATGTCCTTTTGACGACTCCAAACTCTTATTTTTGGATATATATTTAAGATAATATGTGTTTTTAGAAGTGCGTTGTATAGTGTATTATGTGGTGTATTGTGCGTTATCATGTAATATTGTAGTATTTAGGAATAGTCTTGCATCGTGTCGTATTTTATCACATCATCCGGTACTGTACTGTAGTCTGTGGTTTAGTATTATATTGTTCAGTCTTGTATTTTGCTGTAGAGTACCGTATTTTGTGGTATCATGCAGCATTCTGTAGTGTAGAATCATATTATCTAGTGGTACTGTATCTTATTGGAGATAGTAGCATATCATTTGGTATTGTTTAGTTTTGTATATTCTCGTGACGTATCACATTATATAGTATTGTAAAATACAGTACTTTGTCGAGTACAGTTACGTTGTCCAATATTAACTTGTGATACTGTATCGCATCGTATCGTATCGTATCGTATCGTATCGTATCGTATCGTATCGTATCGTATTGTACCGTATCGTATCGTACCGTATCGTATCGTCAAATCAAACTTTACTTATATGGCACTTTTTGTACAGTCGAATGCAGCACAAAGTACTTCACAGGTTAAAAACAACAATAAAAACAGAGTAAAAAAAACCCGCCAACGATTGTATATACATGTCAAAGTAAAAACAAAAACAGGTTAAAAGACATGGATTAAAAAGGAAGGGCTTGAACCTGCTTTTGAAAACATGAACGTTCTCCCATATCTTGTCATATCGTGTTAGTCAATATCGTATCATGTGTTACTAGATGTCATGAAGTACAATACTGGATGTCATATCTAGTACTGTGAAGATATGGAACGTCATTCTGATTTCAGGCTCAGCAAATACTTCAGCTGCATGTCCTCGACTTCATGTCTCTGTGTAGTTCACAAGGAGTCCTAGTCAGTCTGCTGCGGCTGCGCTGACTCAGCATGCTGGGAGACCTGCTGTCTATCGATCAGTGATGTCATTTCCTCTTGTAAACTAGCCGAGTGTCGGCCATTCATGCTTTGCGGCCCATTTAGAGAAGCTGAGTGTTTTGTTAATATTCTCAATACGGCCACGATATCACAGTCAAAGTGTTTCTCTCTTGTTTTTCCCCTCAAACATGTTTTAAGGTCGTTGCTTCACCGCGGCGGATAATAGTGAGAGCAGAGTTGAAAAAGTGAGGCGAGGGAGGTTGGGGGGGGGGGGGGGGGGGGGGGGGGGGGGGGGGGGGGGGGGGGGGGGGGGCTGTTCTTTGACGGGGGATAAAAGACGACTCGCGCTGAGCGGGCCCTGATTGAAACCGGAGCGTGTCTAATGTGTCGGGCCCGTCATGAATTCACAGACAGCATGATGGAGATTAGTGGGGCTTAATTACAATCTGAAATATCAGAAAAGAAAAGCCCCCCCCCAAAAAAAAAAAAAAAGAGAGGCAGCTGCGAGCCTGTGTCGGAGCAGATAGTCGAGGCCTCCGGGGACGGACGATCGCCAAGAATTAACGCCTCAATTTGGAGCGCGACACGCCGCTTTCGAGACGTCACGCGTGTATTTTATTGAATCAGCCGGCTTTTAAAAACCTAAAAGTTGGTGCCATTTTTAGTTGGAGTGCAATCTGATAAAGTGGAATTAGATTTTGAGCCCATTAGGATAGAATAGATCCCCGAATTGGTCCACTCCTTTCAATCCATTAAAGCCGGAACCCAGAACAATGACTACATGTGCCATTGACAACACGATTTTCAATGAATATGTTGGTAGATTTTTAAACCGTTTGGAGAAGCTAAAAGAGAATATAAATGCAGCATGAAGGACATGAAAGTACTGTTTAGGGGTTTAATAAGTTTTACAAGTCGAGACTTATCATTTCAACAGGATCATAAAGTTCCAGGAGTCACGAGAAACATTCATAGATTGTAGAATTTCCCCTCTAGAAACTGTTTGCAAAGTAATCGGTTTGGATTTGATGCAAGGCCCCAGTTTACATGACAACATTTCGTTTGGGAAAAGTTTCACGTTTGCATGGCGACAATTTGAAAACGGGGCAAGGTTGTAGAGTTTGCATGTTGTCTCTACATGTGTAGGTTTGTCTCTATTCCCACAATTCTAACAGATGAATAATGAGCTTGTAGGGGAGTGTGTTTCTTGCTGTGTCATCAAACATGCCTGATTAGAAGCAGTTTTCATAGAAAGTGCATGGATTAAAAAAAAAGGTCTTGATGTGATCCATAAAACTGTTTAATCAGATGCAACTATGACACTTGTGAGGCGACATTTATATGATTACACTGCGCTCTGTTTTATGCCGGTATCGGTGTCCTAAAGTGACTTCATGGCAAGTTTCCTATTCTAATATCCTCTCGGTGACCTCAAGAATCCGATCCACATTTCAACTGCAGGATAGATTTTCCCCCCCCGAAAAAAAGCTGAGTTTGTGGAAAATCTTGCTGCTTTAAAAAGGTTCTCATGTTTAATTCAGGAGTGCAGATTTTTTTTAAACTTTTTTTGATCAGCTTGTCTTCGGAGCGGCCGAGATTCCAGCCGACGAACCCACAGAGATAAGCGTTTCTCATCGTGAGCTCTCCGATTCAAAATCTCACGAGATACCCAGTCGACACGTCCTGATGCGACGTGTTAATAGATATGTGCGTTGATGTGGAATCTCAGTTGACCGTTCGCGAGGTGGATGGGTTCACGCTCGCCGTCAACGGAATATATATTTTTTGTTTTGCATGTGGAGAGTCGAAAGCAGTGAGACGTTTGGAAGGAGTGTGAACCGGGAGACAAAAGCCATCATATGACGAGCCTCTCCTCCACAAAGCCTCCTGTGTTTCTCCCTTAAAGTAACTGTTGTGTCCGCGAGGCGTCACCCATCAGCTGATGCTCTTATATTTAGCGACGGCACACGCAGGGGAAGGAACAGGCTCCTCTGTTGGTCGCAGAGCAAAAGTAAAGCCAGGCAGTTAAATTCAAATTTTATTTTGGAACTTGTGAGTTACTATGCAACTTGAATGCATTGATGGCGGATTTGTTGGCTCTCACGCATGATCAGAGGTTCGAGCTGGAGTTTGCCTGTTCTCCCTGCGCAGGACTGTTTTTTTTTTTTTTAAGATTATTGCTTTTAAAAAAAAAAAATTCAAAAATTGCCACCAGTTTGCATTTTTTTTTCTCCTGGAATTGCAAGATTTAAATTTTTTTATCCGGGGACTTTCTTTTATCGCCCTTTCCATCTTCCAGCTTTCCTCTTTTGCCCATTTACTGTGCTGTAACACTGGTAATATTTCAGAGCACTGCCACTTAACAGACGAGGATAAACTGTTGGTGCCCCTTATGGCCGATCAAGTCAAAGATTTTAACAGGAAGAAACCTGCAGAACAAGTTGGATTATTATTATTACAGTAACACTCAACTATAAAAAATGCCAAGTCCCAGGAGAATGTGGACCGGGAGTCATGACACTCTGGAGGACGCCATTGTTCTTCTTGTCCATGTGAATTAAAAATAATAATAATAAAATTTGGAGATTTAATGTTTGGAAGAATAGATTTTAGCGCATGAATCATCACCCACTTGATAGTTTCTATTTCTGTAGATTCCATGATCACAATATTCAACATGATATAGAACATGTTCACATAATAACGTACCGCTTTAAGACAGAGAAAAGACATGATGGTGTTTCATGCTGATACATTCAGTGTTTGTGTCATACTGAACACTTAGTGACTGTCTGTGTTCACTTAGTCGGAATTAAAAACACATTTTCTCGAAAGGTGTCATTCATTTACATTAAGGTTGTAGTTTGTTCTGTTTGGGGCACTGAATGAGACACAAATGAAGCACCAGTGAGCCAAAACTACAGTGGATTTATGTGGAAAACATAGAATAAAGCATTTCCTAGAGAAACAAAATAGGAGACATGAGGTTAAATTTGACTTTTTAAGAGCATTATGTTATAATTTAGACTTAAACGTGTGTTCCTGAACAATGGTTGCAATGTGAAAAATAAAGAAACACAATATATTCCTATTTTTCTCTCCACTGTTTAGGTCACATCAAGCAACGTTATTATTTTACCATCAGCAGCAGCAGGGACAGATTAGCTCAATGCTAAAATATGCAAAGATATTGCACACAAACAATGAAGTTGATTACCAGGAACCAGAAACTGGAGTCTTGTTTTCCCTCGTCTCCTTCAGCCCGCGGTAAATTATTCCACTCGGGGTCTTTTCGCCGGTGAGCATCTCTTCTTTGATTTATTGACGAGCAACGAGAGAGCAATTTACTCCGAGAACACGCCGCGTCTCGCTAATTATCACTTCACACGGGCGCGTCGCGCTTTGAGCCGCGGAGGCAGAAAACACTTAAAAGACAAGTCTGATTTTTGTTGGACAGGGACCGGATGTTACGGGGGGAAAGCGGCAGTTCTGATCACCAGACCGATCAAAAGGAAACCAGACCGACCGCTTCCAGCCCGGGTCAAACGTGGATTGAATGGCCGGTGGGTCAGTGCAGGCGGTCGTAGCCACCGCAGGACTCACATACGCCACAATTTAAGCTTAAGTGTAGCGAGACCAGTGAAACAACAACATTATCCTCTAAATAAAGACAGTTTTTTCTACATTTCAGTACAAGAAAGGACGATTACGTGATAAAAAGTCTCCACATTCATATTGTGAAATTGAAACAAATACAATTTAAAGATGCTTTCAGCAGTTAAATGCAGTAAATTATCTAAAAATAAAAAAAGAAGCATGCCCTATCTTTGCACTAATTGTTCTCTTTAATTTTGTAACATGTTAAAATTGAGACGTGCTTCTTTTTGGTGCCAAAAATGAGCTGAAACAAATGACGTGCTCTTTGTAACTGTTTCTAATTAGCCTAATGCTGGTTAAAAAAAACAACTTGCTTCTAAGGTGCCGTTTACGCAATGCTTCAAGTGAAAACTTCTTCTTCTTTTGGGTGTAACGGCAGTTTGCAGCCATAAAGTTACATTACCGCCATCTGCTGGTTCTATCTATCTACATTGTTTCCCACCGCTCTACATCCCTGATGACAGTTTCTCTTCTTCTTCTTTTTCTTCTGCTTCTTCTTCTTCTTGTAAAGTTGCACTACTGCCATCTGCTGGTTCCAGCTGGTCCGTACCATTCCAACCGCTCAGACAATAAAGTTGGGTCGCGAGTAACTTGTTGTGTAAACCGACACCAAAAATGCAGTATTGTTATATATTGTGGAGGCAGAGAAAGATGAGACGATGAGAAAGATGAGAACTCCCTCCAGGTGCACACCACAATATCTGAATAAAAGAGTGCAATCAGAAGTTACTCTTGTTATAAAGTTTTGTTGGTAATCTTTACGTTACGAAGGGCTGAAATGGACCCGCTCCAGGTTGGACTCTGTAAGAGTTGCATGTAAAAAAAATATTCTAAATATTCTTGTAACTGCGGTTCTCCTGTGTAAACCGGTGTATAACATGACAATTTTTTCGATTTATACTGTTTGTGGTACTGTTTTTTTTTTTTTAAAGGTTTCAGTTCAACTTTGTCAGATATTTTCACTATGAGGTTACAGATGATGATCCAGTGCTCATCCAGCTGTAATATCATGACACGTGGGTCAGTCTAGTGACGGATTCACTCTGGTTTCACATCAGCTCGTCGAGTGAGGAAGAGTGTTTTCAACAAGGCAGGCAACAAGACTCAGATACAGCTCAGATTTTGTGGATGTTTTCATTTACGTTTTGGGGGAAATCACGAGAATTGAAATTCATGAATTTGACGTGTGACGTTGGTGCCACGCTCACAAACGGCAAGCAACAGGCAGACGTCAGAGGTTAATGGCAATATGTTTGGGCCATTAAAGAATAAATATTACACACATATATAAAAAGCTTCTTTGTCTAAATGTGCATTATCATTCCAACTGCACATTTAGTGCATTTAAATTGTATTTTCATTCAACCACTAGATGCATTTATGGTAACGGCGCTTCTGGCAGAGTGGTTAAAGTGCCTGTGTAAGCTTATACTGTATTATCATTGCTTTCCCAGGGAACTCTCCCTCTCTGTCCCAGGAATGTGGGGCTCTGTGTGTGTGTGTGTGTGTGTGTGTGTGTGTGTGTGTGTGTGTGTGTGTGTGTGTGTGTGTGTGTGTGTGTGTGTGTGTGTGTGTGTGTGTGTGTGTGTGTGTGTGTGTGTGTGTGTGTGTGTGTGTGTGTGCTTGTTTACTCTGCCACTGGTCAGTGTGTGTGTGTGCGTTGAAACAGTATAAGGGAGGGTTAGAATTACTTGACATGCGGCGTCATAATGAAGATGGATCTAAAGCTGAAAGTTCATTAGACATCTAGAAATACAAACTAGTAGAGAGGCACTGAGGCATTCAGTCTGTACACAATATCTTACTTCCAAACAATACCACGCATGACTGAAGAGTGAGCATGCTCACCGACTCCATGGGAGCGAATGCTTAAACTGACTCCAACAATAACAACGGGATCCGATTCATATCAGTACGCATTGTCGATGAGGGAAACTTTGATGACTGTGGGAGCCGCAGTAATCCTCCCGAGGCCAAATAGTGACTGAGCACTTCCTCAATGTGTTTCACGTCTTAAACCACGGCCAAGTAAGGATGAAATAAAGTTGAAGTGAACTCCCCCCCCCCCCCCATCAAATCCACTACTTAGTTAGTTGGGGGAAGATGCTCTATATTCTGTGTTTTAATAGGAAATAGATTTATGAACCAAGTACTCGAAAAGGCTAATGCTTATTTCAGGCACTACCGATACAACCAACGTCTAATTAATGCTCCCGGACAAAGAATATCTGAGTAGTTAAAGAAGGATCAGAAACCCTTAAAGGAGACATATCATGCTTTTAAATCCTTCCTTTTTACATATAAATCATACAGTTGTGGTCTATACAACGCGAAACTGCAATGCTTGGGTCTGAATTCCTCATTATTAGAGTTCCACAGGCCCCTTTTCAACCCCTTTTCTGATGTGCTTCTGAGAGCAACTCGTTTTGGGGCGGTCTCTTCAAATGCAAATGAGACACTTCATACCCCGCCTCCTCTCCAGGTTGCAGAGGTGACACTCGGTTCAACGCCACCCTGTTCGGCCATCTTTGTAGTTTGATAGAACAGATACAATTATCTAGCGGCGCAGAAACTTTATATTCACACATTATTTACAAAATGTCAACAAGGGAAGATTTGTCCATCCAGCCATACATGTTGGAGCCAGAGTCGGACCCGGCGGAGCGAGATGAAAATGACGATGATGCACCTACAGAACAACGTCTTCATATGGATGTAACGCAATGGTGTGTTTCTATATTTACACTAACTTCTCCATCCATGCCCACTACTACAATACTGCCTGTATTACAACGACTATTTAACACAGAAGTTACATTATAATCTAAAACGAGCACACAGCGCTAACATATGAAGACGGTGCAACTGCTAATGCTAACAAAACAATGACAGGGACGTCTTATCATCACACTTTTTAGCGTTATATCCAGCTTACCGAAGTGCTCTGTTCGTCGTCTCCATAGATAGAAGGAACTGACCGCTCAATCAGACCAAGTCTTTCGGCAAATCCTTCTTTATACTGGCGGAGGTTGCTGAAGCAGTCGTCCTTAAAGTGCTTCGCGCACACAAAAATGACCTTACCCACAGATGTGGGTACATTTCTGTGAAAAATAAAACTCAACCAGGCACTTCGAAAAGGTTCTGATGCTGGGAGACGGTGTAACGAAGCTTGTGGGTTACTACATCCAACAACCGAACATTTCGACTTATCCTCTCGTAACTTCGATTGGACTACAAAATCGCAGCGAGAAACAAAAATGGCGGATTGCTCGAAATGTCGATGTCCTAATTTGGCAGTTCCGCTGAGAATACTGTGACGTCATTATTCAAAAAACGTAATAGAGAATAGAAAAATCCAAACCGATCGCAAAATATGACCAAAACAGAATATAAAGATATCAACGGAGCACCTGAAGAGACTACTTTGAACTTTTCTGTACTTCTAAACACTCTAAATATACAACAAAATGCATTTAAGGGCTAAAAAAGTGGATTTAGCATGATATGTCCCCTTTAAGTCATGATTTGATTCTACTATAACGAATATTGTGACAAGTACAATAAGACAAGATAATGGTTGGAAGCACGGTGATGCCGTTAGATGAAGGGCAGGTGTGCGTCCGTTGTTAATTCATTATGAACGAGCAGCAGCGCAGACAAGCGGGGGCCTGCCAGCTGATGGGTTAGCCGAGCTCCTCCTGTTTCACTCTGCAACAAGTCTTCGTTAAAGTTTACTTGCGGGGGCGAATATCGCGTGACGACACTCGACACCAGCTGCTGTGCCGTGAATTCCACTTGGGATCCCCTGAAAAGTGCTCGGGTTAATCCAGAAATGCTTCAAAGCACATGTGCGATGATGATAAGATGCATTCGCGATTCTCTGTCTTGACAATTGGAAACAGTTCAGACGGTGTATACATTTGTACGTGGGACTCATTGACTGACGGTGTGAAATGATCGTTTTGGTCCTTGCCTTTTATCCATTAATCTTAACAGTTAAGAGTTTCTTCTCAGACAACCGGGAAAAGTTGAGTTTGCTGTGTGTGAGCGACTCGGGCCTTGTCACATGCGTTGAGTATTTGACACATCAGTGGTAAACCGTGAGATACATCCGGCGTGATGGGAGAGCGTGCGTTTCTTCATCACAATGAAAAATATATTTAGATATGCTTATTTCTTATTATTGTTAATAATTGATTATGACATTCTTTCATTGGCAGATTGCCACTCTGATCGCAACAGAAGAAATGTTCAATTATAGCCAACAAGTCCTGGTGGTTAGGTCTTGCAATACCACTTTGTGCCACAAGATGGTGTATTACTTAACTGCAACATCCATCCATTCATCTTCTATATAATTTTATTTAAGGTTGAAGGGGAGCTGGACCCAATGTCAACTGACGATGAACAAATGAAGTTACATCTTAACAAATATAAGTGAGTACGAGTTGCACTGATTGGACAATCAATTTGTGGTACCGGACTTCTCTCTTATTGTAACTCCTGGTTCTTGCAATACCCCTTCATGCCACAAGATGGTGCAGTGGACAACCATAATTTCCAATTGTGTTCCATAGTTTGTCTAATTTAGCATCATCGGGGGTGGAGATAAGCCTTGTTAACGATAGATGAATGAAGGGTACACCCAGGAGAGCTTACACACTCCCATCTACGATCAATTTTGATTAAGACTCAAGCATCTATTTTGAACGTGCGAAAGGAAAGGGAAGTATCTTGTGGAAACCTGCTTATGCACAGTTATGCTACCAGCTTCAAGTAATGTTTCTCGTACTCGGTTAGATTTATGCCAATAAACGTGAAAGTAGTTCTGAAGGCAAAACAGGACCCGACTTAATACTAGTGTAGTACACACTGTTGTAGTCGGTGAGTATGAGTATATAATCAGAGAGACTCTGCACTGGAGTCAATGAAACTTCATCTCTCACACTGATTGGATATTTCATTTGTGATTTGACTGACTCTATTAGTATGATTCCAGGTTGTCCCGTCTTGCAATACCATGTTCTGCCACAAGATGGTGGTAGTGGGTAATTGTAGCCTCCATTCATTTTCTATACCACTACAATCTAAAATGTGTATACCACTACACATTTTACTACCAATTTATGTAAATGCTTCACATAAAGAAGCAGAACCTGAGTGACGTGCATCTACAAATATTTGTAACTACCATTATTTCTAAATTACTGGATTTATTTGCTGGTTGCTACTGAAAATGGACCAAGTTGGGGAATTGTCTGATTGAAAAGGTCTGAAAGTATACGCCCAAACTCGCGCCTGTAATTCACCGTTTCCATACCAAGTTTCATGCGATTTCACGACCGAACGTTGAGAAACCTGACGCCCCCTAGCGCTGAGGCGGTGAATTACTTCACGGCATATAAACCCGAATGGCCTCCGTGAACGGCACCGTCACGATGCTTCTATTCATTGTGTTTGATATTATTCCCACTGAACTCCACCTCAGTGGCTCGTCTTACTGCAGCTGCTGCCACCGAGACAGACGATCCCCCAAACGTCTGCATTGTAATCAAATAGTTGGGATTTCTTGCGGCCATATTGTAGGAGTCCGAACATTTGGCCGTGCAAACTGCGTGCCAGAGATGTTTAAATGTTGATGTCACGAGACGTGATGGAAGGAAAGGACTCCATTCAGGCTATGCTAGCTCAATCTGAATGCTGCAATATGATGTTATTTAATGGTAGTTTATGTTTATCCATATTCCGGAGGACATGTTTGATGTGAGACAGCCCTGTAGAAAGCAAGGATTTGTATTTAGAATGTGTGGTGAGGGCCTGTGTTTATGAGCGAGCCTCTGTAGTGTTTTATAGGATGCACACATAGAAACAGGCTCACGCCCTCCGGCCCCCCGGGCGTGATGGAATGCAGATCAGAGGTGAATCATGCAGGGATGTGTTTGAGTGTAGGGGAAAAAAATAAATAAAAAATGGGCCTGACGGAGGCATTTATTTATTTATTTATTTATATGAAACTAAGGAAAGGATCATGCATGTGCTATTCTGAAAATATTATAAAAAAATTATTGTGTTTAATTTTGGTTTTAATTCATTATATCTAACTTTATCTAATTTAAAAAAAAAAAATTATTTTCATCATGTTGGTTTACCATTTTAACTTGAGTTGCTGTATTTAAAAAAAAATTGTGTTTCAGATCAGAGTAACTTACTCATGTAATGTTATCTGTTCCAAAGTGTTTTTTGTTTTAATTGTATTTTACTTAATTTAATAACATTTGAGCTCCTCGGTTCGCTTGCTACACATTTCAATATAAACCACGTTCACAAAAATGCATTTCCATCACTTTTAAAGGTGTTTGGTCAGGGTCGATTACTCATTGGATATAGTCTGTTTCCTGTCCAAAGAAAGTTATATACTTCCTTTTATTTCAGCATGTCAGTTTACCGAATTAATCCGCGACATCTTAATAATGAACGCAACATTCCAATCTTTTATACAGGGGTTTCGTCAAAGTCAATTATAGTCATATAAATTATTAAAAAATTTATTTAATAAAATTTTTCTTTCACTTAAATTGAATTCAGATTTCAAAAAGTAACTTTAAAAGTAAAAATCAAGTGTATTTTAAATACTTTTAATGGAATTTCATCAGTTGAATATTCATTCGATGTTATCAGTTTTTGAATTCTATTCCTAATAGTCAGGAATTAATTCATAAATTACAAAAAAACTCACAACCTGCTGTGAAACATCTGTGACCCTAATGCCATTTCGCACTGTTCTTTTTTTTATAACGCACTGTTTTAGTTCATTACATTTGTTCATTTTTACTGTGAGAGGAGCAACTTTCCAATTTCGTTGCACATTGTATATTGATGATAAAGTTTTCTACTTCTATTATTTAGAAATGGTCGTATCTTTGCCTTGAAACTGATTTAATCTTTATGTGTTTTAACAGAGCTGAATATGGACTTTAATCCATCGGACCACCCCCGGGCCAGCACCATTTTCCTCAGCAAATCACAGAATGACGGTGAGTAAAAATCACTTCAACTATCAGGACACAAAAACAACAAAACCTGCTGCTTCTGTGCAGAATTCCACATTTTTACTGAAGTCTGACCCGAGTCTGAACAGAAGTCAAACACGATCAGGATCAGAAGTGTGCAGGGGGTCGACTCTCTTGTAGCCAGCTGATGTCTGCTAATTCATGCTGCTGCCCTGAGGCAGGATGAGTCCTGTGAGGAGGAGGAGGATGAAGAGGAGGAGGGGTGGTATCTGGACACACGGTCACAGATATAACCCCCCCTGCCTCCAGCATGAGATCAGCTACAAACAGAAACACAAACATGCCTTAGTGACGCCAAATAAGATCAAAAAGCTCTGAAGATTTTCATTTTTTTAAACTCAGTTTTCCGCGTGAGGAACATGTGGATGTTGCAGGTTTGGCTTCTCTCTCAAATGATATTCCACTTAGAAGCAAACATCAGGATTATTCTTTTTTTTTATCATCTTTGCATGACATTTAGAAATTAAGCACATACTGGTGAACCAATCTCCAACCAATCTTTAGTTTTTTACTAAAGTTCCTGAGATAAATTCTACTTGCAAACAATCTCTGGCTTTAAAACTCTATTAGCATTGATTTTAACGGTTGGAGTTGGTTTTATTGGAACTAAAAACATTTTTTTCACAAGCTTGACATTAAAATTTAAGTAATTTATGAAAACTGTGTGAGAAATTGCTGCAAAATCTCTTCAGAGATTATATAATCTCTGTGGGATATGAATGTCCTTAATCCTTCATAGTTTATCAATAAAGATCTTGGAAATATAACATTTTAATGGTTTGAGGGATGTAGGAGCATTTTTAACATGTAAAAATCACTGTTGTTGAATTTTCTAGAAGATTATATGACAGTTTCTCCGCAGACTGACTTATTTGCAAATAATTCACTTTAAAAATCACTTCATAATCAGATCAAGGTCTTTTTTCTCCGTAATTTTAAATTGAAAGTTTCAATCATATGCACTGATTGGATTTAAGAACCTTTTCTCCTCAATCCAAACACCAAAACACAAAAGTCTTTTTGCTCTATTCATGCCTCACATATGTAAACATTAATTATTGGATTTAGTTTAAACAGTTATGGCGCTAAAATGTGCAAAACATGTCAAAGTTTTACGATAGAAAGGAAGAAAAAGAGTAAAAAAGGGTGAAAGTGTCTTTTCTCTGTATCATTTCCTGACTTTCTGCACATCTATAACATTGATATGATCAAATGTTGAATCACACACATCTGAGAGGAATCGCGCTGTTGAGAAACGAGAGAAAAAAACGAGGTTGTTGCTCTTTTTTCAGAGGCGCCTTACAGACACGGTGAGTAGTGTGACTTTGTCTCCCTCTAGTGGCTTATCTGCGCATGTTCTCTTCTCTGTCGAAGCGTCCTGTGGTTTTATTCTTTGTCTAACACAGAGGTGTCAAACAAAGACCCAAAACAAAGCCCACCAGGGTCTAATCCGACCAGCAAAAATTTGAATATGAGAACTTTAAACCATTTTTTAAAAAATTTTAATTCACATTTCTTTGCATTTAAAGGCAAAATATTCACAGTTGTGGTGATTTATTGATAGTTTTTTGATCATTGTGCTATAATTTTGATAGTCCGATGTACTCCAGATCAAATTGTGCTTTATGTGGACTAATACGAGTTTGACACCGCTGATCTAACACTTCTTTACTCAGCACATAAAACAATCCGCTGGTTGTGAGTCTTGGTCGGCGCTGCGTTGTTTCGTCTTGTGATAACAGCCTGCTTCATAACCTCATACATAACCGGTGGATTTATAGAAGTTACACTCTTTAACCAGCCTGTTTTTTGTAATCTTTCACAGTGCGTGAAAAACGAAAGAGCCTCTTCCTCAACAATGTGAGTCGACTATTTTTATTCTTTTTCACACAAAATCCTATGAATTCGACTGCAGATTTCCCTGTAATTGAGTAACTTACCTCTCGATATAATAAGATATAACACTCATTTAAATACTTTATATTAAGACTTTTGGATTGAGTGATCATATTTGGTAACTTTTGCATTTATTCCATTTTTTTTTTTTAACCTAACAGCATAACAACAAGCAAGTACTTATATTGCAATATACATTTTACATATTACAATGACAAATTAATCCAAATTAGGGACATTTTGCATGAGAAATGGTCATTTATGTGGGATTATTTTGGTCATTAAAATGCTTTTTACCACATTCTAGGTTATTTTACATTGACTTTGAAGTGATGAAATATTACTTTTTATAATATCATATGGTAATTCATTGAAGGCCTCATAATGAATGCCCAATATATTTAATCCATAAGTTTTAATCTTTCTTTGTTTTTAATTTATTTTTATCGTTGGTTTTATTACATATTATAATGAGAAATATTAAAAAGCAAGAGATCAAACAACACTGCTCAATGTAGAAATAGCGGGAAGTACACATGATTCTAAATATGGTTGTTTTCCTAATAAAGGGTTGAATTCAGAACAAGCTGTTCATAATTTTGAATTTACTGAACATTGAAAACAAAAGATGATTCCCACTGTCCGTCCCCCCCACAACCCCACCCCCCCACCCCGGGATGCTTAATGTGGGTCAGTCAAACACATGTACACTCCAATAACACTCAGTCTGTGTGTGTGTGTGTGTGTGTGTGTGTGTGTGTGTGTGTGTGTGTGTGTGTGTGTGTGTGTGTGTGTGTGTGTGTGTGTGTGTGTGTGCGCCTGCAGCATGGGTCGTCCAGACGGAAGTACAGCTCCTGCTCCACCATCTTCATAGACGACAACACCGTCAGCCAGCCCAACCTCAAATACACCATCAAATGGTCCCAACGGACACGACACACACATTTATTTACACTCTGCACTTCCCTCCGACATCCACTTAAACATTGTTTGTTTTTTATTTACAGCGTCGCTCTGGCAATTTACTACCACATCAAAAACAGGTGAGGATTCACTCTTATTTTGAAGGTCTCCGTGTTTTATGTTAAAATCATGTTCTGTTCAGACGTGGGCAACCAATATGACTCGAAGAAACCACAAGAGACTTTTAAGTGTCAAAATGAAGATATAAAGCTTATGGTCAATGGACCTGACTCATATAGTGCTTTTCAACTTTGTTAATCACATTCACCCATTCACGCACCAATGGAGGCTGCTGCCATGCAAAGGCGGTGTCAATCCACTGGGAGCAATGTGGGCTTCAGTGTCTTGCTCA
This sequence comes from Lipophrys pholis, assembly GCF_963383615.2. Lineage (NCBI taxonomy): Eukaryota > Metazoa > Chordata > Actinopteri > Blenniiformes > Blenniidae > Lipophrys > Lipophrys pholis. The sequence goes on from NC_137635.1 coordinate 50,260,255, forward strand.
AGGACACTTCAGCGTGTGGACAGGTGGAGATGGGAATCGAACCTTCCGAGTGGGAGAAAGGCTGCCACTCAACTTTTATAGATTGACCAAAAACTGTAGCTTATGTAGAATTTCTGAAAAATAAAAGATAATGTTAGGAATTGTTGACATTTTCTGACAATTTTTGTTTACACCCTGTTTAGTTGTTTTTAGCAGATGTAGCCATATTAGCTGTTTTAGCCGTTTAAGACCAGCATAAGGTCATAAATCTTACTCAATCCAATTAGTCAATCTGATTTTAGTCATATTTATGCTCATTTCTTACTAGAAATATTTCATTGATGTGGTGAAACACTGTACTTTTTTCTTTTGTTTCAGGGACACAGATGGAGTAATGCTACTAGACATCTTTGATGAGAAGCTTCACCCTCTTACAGTAAGTCACACAAATTTATTCATCAAGGTTTTTTCTGCAATTCAATCCAATGTCAAGCCTCTCAATTAGTATTATAACAGAAACAGTGGGTGAAATGTGAAATGTTGAAACAAAGAAAACAAAGAAATAGAGATAAATCAGTAAGAAATAAACATAAAAAATGAGTTTAAAAATGAGAAGAAAATGATAATAAGCCCAATCATCAAACTTGAGCTATGACAAGTCACCACATTCTTTAAGAACAAATCTCAACTCGGAAAAATTACACTTCATGTTTTGATAGAATAGGTCTTGGTCATTTTAAAACAATTTTTTTACACAGGGTGGTTAAAAACAGCAAGAAGAAAAACTAAGCTGATGATGGTGTGTTAAGAAAATAAACAATATGGCTACAAAAAGAAAAAAAAGAAAACAGCTAGAAAAAATTAAAAACCCCAAAACGGCTCCATGTCAAGCTTTCTAAATCATCATTATGAAACTTAAATGTATCCTGAGATACATAGAAAAGAAAGGCGCTATACAAGTGTTAGAAAGTTAAACCTGCAAAGATTTCAAGGAAATCACACTGACTGAGACCCTTTTATGTACTTGTTGGTGTTTCACAATCGCCACCTTATGCTTAACATTCTGCCTCCTAAAATGTTTTTTCCTGCTTCAACCCTGCCTGTTTCCTAAACCCCGCCTTTCTTCCTCTTCTCCTTTTCCCCCAGAAATCAGAAGTTCCCCTGGACTACGACCGACACGAGCCGGAGCAGAAGCAGATCTACCGTTTCGTCAGGACTTTGTTCAGCGCCGCTCAGCTCACCTCCGAGTGCGCCATAGTCACACTGGTAAGACTTTTTAAACCTCCTTCAACCTGAAATGACTTTTCTCTGTCTCGCCGTGTGCAGGAAGCAAGGAGGAAGACGGAACAGCCTCCATTGTCCGATCATTTTAATACACATTTAAAAAAAACACCCACGTTCCCCTCTACGCTGACGATGGTGTGTTATATGTATAGAAATGACTGTATTGCTCTCTCTCTCTGCGCTCCCTCAAACAAAGAAACCGTTTCCTTCCAACCCTGATGTGTTCAGACAAGCCAGGGATGTGTGTAAATTGATGATGAAGACTCTGCGTCCCAATTATTGAGCTGTCTGATCCTGTAGCTCGGCCTCGGAGACCCGTGATGAATGTTGTGTGTCACACATAGAGGAAGGACTGAATGAACACTTCATGGAAACACATCAGTGTGATTAGATCGTCCACCTTTTAGAGAGCTTGTCAGGTCTTGACGGTGAAGCTTTTTAACCACTTTCTAGCTTTCATGCAGGTTTTAAAGCATGTCTTCTTTCTATTTCTGCCCAGGTCTACCTGGAGAGGCTCCTGACGTATGCAGAGATTGACATCTGTCCAGGGAACTGGAAGAGGATCATTCTGGGAGCGATTCTGCTGGCATCCAAGGTCTGGGACGACCAGGCAGTCTGGAACGTAGACTACTGTCAGATCCTCAAGGACATCACCGTGGAGGACATGTGAGTGGTCAGCTCCTCCCATCCTGTCGCGTCGTAGATTTCCTCGCCGTTTTAAGACGTTTTTGTATGAATCTGGTTTCAAGGAACGAGCTGGAGCGCCAGTTTCTGGAGCTGCTCCAATTCAACATCAACGTGCCGTCGAGTGTCTACGCCAAGTATTACTTTGACCTGCGGTCGCTCTCAGAGTCCAACAACCTCAGCTTCCCCCTGGAGCCGCTCAGCCGGGACAAGGCCCAAAAACTAGAGGTGAGACGCTCGAGCACAGCTCTGGACAATAGTCTGCTTTCCTTTTCTTTTTTTTTTTTTTGAGCAGGAATGGATTCCTGCACCGTTTACGACCAAATGAACTGTTGTTGCCACTTTTCTATTTTAAAATTCATTATGATCTGAAAAACAAGCTTAACTTTTAAAATAAGGAAAACATAAAAATTTGTTTCATTTTATTATACACACAAAATTTTAAAAGTTTCATACTAATAATTAGAATACTTCGCTGTTTTTAGAATTGTAATCCTTTTTAGTCCCGTTTGGTCTATTCTGTTTGGTCTATTGTATTGAATATTGTTATGATTTAAGCTGGTGTTATGTTTCAGCAAATGTAGTTGTTTAAACAGTTTTCTCTATTTTTTTTTTAGCTGTTTATATTATTTTCCTGTCTTTATCTATTATTTAGCTGTTCTGACTCATTCTGACATTTTCGCAGTGTTTTCCTTTTTAGCCTTTTTAACAAGTTTAGCCGCTTTCACTATAACTAAGAGAAGAGAACCGTTCTCAAAATGAAGCAGATGAAAAGAAAACAAAGATCAAATGTTTCTTTACATGTCATTTTCTGTCAGTTATAAAAAAACTATATGGCATTCGATCTTATGAAATGCTCTAATCCAGGGGTGTCAAACACATTTAAGGTGCAACATTCAGCCCAAGAGTGGGCTGAACCGATAAAATAGTACCATAGTAACTAATATATTTGAACTTTCAAGTTTTTCTTTGTTGTGACGCAGACTATACGTGATGAAAATGTGTTACGGTTGCCACAGATAATGACTACAATCTGAAAATACATTTTAATAAAAAAAAATAAATTTGTTTAAAAAATCTTTTTTAAATCAATGTTTTCTTTGAAACGTTTATAACTTGCTGGCCGGATTGGAGCCTCTTGCCGGCCGGTTTTGGCCCACGGGCCTTATGTTTGACAACCCCTGTTCTTATACTTGGAGTTGCTGCATTTTTGATTTCCACGACTTATAACATTTAAAAACATGAAGAGAATCAAAACTTCAGTTTATGTGTAATGAATAAAAAAAAAAAAAAAGGTTTTGTGGAAAGTGTAACTTTTCCATGGTATTTTAAATTTAGTAAAGAGACTTGACTGCCTGCATCAAAAGACCCACTTTGGGAATCGTCTTATCGACGTCTGCTTCACGTTCTCTCTTCAGGCTATTTCCAGGTTGTGCGATGACATGTACAAAGACGCGCGGCGAGCCGCCAGGAAGCGTTCAGCCAGCACGGACAATCTGTGCGGGGTCCGATGGGTCCCTGCGATCCTCTCCTAACCACGGGAACGGAACGGCACCGACACGTGCCGAGTCTTGGGAGTAAATCAGCATCGACGATGACTGCGACACGTGGAGCACACACACCTTCGGATGAACTGCGCGAGTCGCTCCGAGGGAGGAACGTGATCTCCAGGTCGATCTTAACTTGATGCCTTCACAGTGCCTCGGCTTCACATGTAGAGGAAACACTTCCTGTCTCTTTTTGTTTCGGACCACGACTCCACACTCAAGGGTGTAGCACTGGACTCTCCACTGAATATTTATTTCCGCCGGGTAGAGTTTAGACGAATAAAAGTGTCCGCAAGTTTTTTCCCTCTCCGGGAATCTTTACAAGGTTTACAGGATTTCTAGCGTACCTCTTGATACTCAGGTTTGCTCATTTACTGTGACGCTCCTCGTTTAAACGGAGGATTGCAATTTTGAAGTGACAAACGCCACTGACGGAAAAAAAAAAAAAAAGCACCAGGATTTATTAAAAATGTGACAATAAGACTCACGTGAGAGAATCTATGATATTGTAATTTTCAACATGTACAATCAAAACATGTTTATTCCCTCAACTGTACAGCAGGGGTGGCAAAACCATTAAATCTGGCTCCGAATATTCTTGTAAAGTGGAAAATATTTTAATGAAATTAACTTGGATTTGCACTAATTTGCTATTCTAAAGTGGAACTGTATTTTCGGGACTTAAAAACGAGCTCGACACCCCGGCTGTACAGAATAAAATGTACCTTTGGGCATGTATTAATCACTAGTATTAATAAGCTTGACTGTGTCAAGTGTTTACTTAACATAACTTTTAGAAATTAGTTGTGTTTTTTTTTGTCTTCCAACTTTATTGTAGATTGAAGCACATCTCTCTTGACATGTATTGGAAATGTGACACAGCTCATCTGTGTGTATGTGCAGTTTAATGGGATCCTCATTTCACTATTTTGCTAAAACATCCACTGTTATAGCTGTTTTTATGGCTGTTTTTGGGGGCTGGAATCAATAATATAGGTAAGAACACAAACCCGTGGCGACAGAAGTATACTTGTACATCACTCAACATTGAAAAGATATTTATGACTTTCTTACCTGCTCTAGTTTGAATAAAGGAGGCGACGCGCTGTGTGATTTTGGCCGTCCCAGACAAAGACAAGCAGTTAACGCGACATCGATTGTTGTCCAGAATCTGTGGTCTTGCGTGGAAGCAACCAAAACAATAGTTTGCAGATTCACAATGAAAAAAAGTTTTCAAAACTTCAATACCAACCTTTGCCATTTTTAGCAATTTTATCCATTCCAGCTATTTCACGTTTTTTTCGCTTGTTTTAGCCAGGAAAACAAGAGTGTTTTGTAAAATGACTCTTTTGTCCAGATAAAGTGAAAAAAAAAAATCTAATATTTGTTTTCAAATAGTTTAAAGTTAGCAAGCTCACAAGCTAATGCACTACCATTTCAAACCACACGATGGTGCAAGTGACTGATTTTTTTTGGTTGACGCTAAGTAGGTTCTCACATTAACGGCTAAAGTCGCACACCGCCTGTATGAGCCAGAAAAGTTGCCTCATGCGTTTTGATTGAAGGCCTCGCAGACACAGGAAGAACATGCAAACACAACACAGAAAAAACCTACGGCTAACATTTTGAAAATGTATTATCTGGAGCACAGTCTCACTAAATCTCTCACCGTGAACTGGTCTAATTTGTATATTTTGACCTGTAATCTGGTGTGACGGTTCGGTACAGTGAACAAAATATACAAAAAAAGAAAGATGCAAGTTTAATTAACACCGTCGACATATATCTTGTTGTCGAAAAGCTCCTCAAGGCCAACCAGTCATTACATTGGTCTTAGATATGAGCTCTATGGATAATACTTCAATCTCTTCAGTATTATATGAATGTTCAATCTTCATATTCTAAGTTGATGATTATTACTATATTATTATATTATTCAAATATGTACCAAAGACAACGCACATTATGGCCACAGATTCTTTTCTTTTAGGTCTCCTAAAGCCTCAGCCGTTCACTCTGGAGTACTCGATATTACTGGTGTAGTGTATTATAGTGCAGACTAACAGGTTGGGTTCATGTGTCCATTCAGCACAATGATGATGTTTCACTCATCTAAACCAGTGAGATATGCTTATTTTTCAAATTAACTTTGTACAGTGTATAAAGACTTCACAAACTGATTTGTTGTAAATTATTTATGGATGTGGCAGATTTATGTTTTTAATAAAGAGAAAAGTACTCTTGTTTACTAATGGAGCCGTGACGGTGTTTTGTCGTCGTGATCTGACGAGAGACACAAAGAGTGCGGTCGGGACTTCACTTCGGGATTGAGGTTGATTTGTACCTAGACATCCCAACAATGCTTAGATGGCAGCCTGGTAAGAATAGCTCCCTCCACAGGTCCTGGCCTCCGCAGACAACAGCAGCACGGCGTGCTCAGTGTGGAGCTGTGAGGGTCACCGCCTGGAGGACCACCAGTCAGAAACTCCTCCAGATCGCGTGGCTCGGCCGTTCGGAATCAGGAGGAATCTCCTCAAACTACGAGGATGACGACAGATTTGTTCATCATCGCCATCAGTCATAATGTGTCTTTCATTGGTGAGTCCCTGTTTGAGGTTATTTATAAGGATAAAAGCCAAACTGGTGGTTATAATATGCGATAGTATGTTGATATTTGTAAAATAACATTCATTTAACAGTTATATTGTCGTTTGTGGTTCATGCAAAGAACTCGACTCTGTGTAGTATATATTTTTTAATCTGTGAGTATTGCCACAACTGTAACTCAGCATTTTTAAATACTTGTATGTTGTGTGAGGAATAATAACTATAACCTGGAGGACTCTTTTCACAGAAAAGTACATGTTTCTGTCTACAGCCTTTTTTATTAACCATAAAAATACCTGAAAATCATTCTTAGTTTATATTTCTTCTGTTTTTCAAACACAATAACATGGTATTGAACCAATTACACAATGCAAAAAACATTTAATTGGAAATCTCTAATTTAGAAAAAAAGAATTTAATGAACCACAGAAGTGATCACCACTCACTTAGGTGATGTAAAGTTTAATTTAACTGAACCAGAAAAGTCATTAAGAACATATTTTTAATTACAATCTGCCAAAAGAGATAATATAAGGGAGGTGGGGTGGTTAAAGATACTGAAGCTTGATAGAACGCTGCCAATAGCAGACAATCACAATTATAACATAGTAGAAAGTAATACAATATATAAGAGAAAACAAAGTGGCAATTTCTGAAAAGAGTTTTTAAGTTGTTAGTACTGTTATAAGTACTCACATATATTTTATTTTTACTGTTTATTTTATGTTCTCTGTATGTTGCTGTATTGTTTAGCACTTTTAGCTGAAGGGTGTATTTTGCTGTCATTGAAATATGTTGCGACTCTATTCTTTGGAGGTTTTGCAAAAACAGACATTTTCACCAGGTATACTTTGCAACACGACAAAAAAAGTAAAAAGAAAAAAAAAGAAAAAGGTTATTATGAAATAGTTTACAAGTCGAGTCTGCTCAAGATGAAACTGGGTTGTTTGTGGCCCCTGAAGTAAAATGTGTTTGACACCCCAGGCTTTGGAGTTAATTGGTTTGGTACCTATCTTAGTTGTACCGTTCCTTCACAGATTGTTTGCTGGGGTTGAATTAGAACTCAAACCTGAATTGGACAAAACCGTTTTGAAGTTGTTTTTGTATTCGTATTCCATTTTGTGTTTCATTTCTTGTAAAGCCTATTCTCGCCTCTGATTGGCCGCCTCTCCCTCCTTTCGCAGGAAAGACCTGGTGGGTGTCGATGCTGGCTCTGCGCTCGCTGCTGCTCCTGCTGGCCGGTTTCACCCTCTTCAGCGACGAGCAGGAGAGATTCGTCTGTAACACCATCCAGCCGGGCTGCTCCAACGTTTGCTTCGACGTGTTCGCCCCCGTGTCTGTCCTCCGTCTCTGGCTTTTCCAGCTTATATTCCTCTGTCTTCCACATTTCATGTTTGCCACCTACGTCGTGCATAACGTTTTGGCCCACCCGTACTTTGATGGGATCTACAGCGAGCGGGGTCGGGGAGGTTCTCCTTTCATCCTGGAGAACTCGAGCTCCTCCAGAGAACTGTCCCTAGACAAAGCTCCACTCCCCGACCTGCCCCGGGGTTGGGGAGCGCCACGCTTCCACTGCGCCTACTTGTTCGTTGTGATTTCTCGGATTCTCTTGGAGGCCGTTTTCACCGGCGGCCAGTTCTTCCTCATCGGTTCCCCCGTTCCTAAGAGTTTCTTCTGCTATGAGGCCCCCTGCACATCTGGAGTCGAATGCTACACCTCCAGGCCTACCGAGAAGACCTTAATGCTCAACTTCATGCTCGGCGTCGCCTGCCTCTCCGTCCTGCTGAGTCTGGTCGACCTGGTCAGCTGCCTGAAGGCGATCACCAGGTGTAGGAGGAAGAAAGAGATGCTCATGGAGGAGATGAGTAAAGGAGAGCAAAGCAGTGTGTTCACGATGACGACGGACGAACCCGACGGTCAGTTGATCAAGAGAATCGGCCCGACTGGAGGCTCCAAGATGAACGGCCTCAGAGATGAAAGGCCGAACGGTGAGCATCTGCATGCGAAGGCGAACGGCGCCGCCGTGCTCAATGGGAGGTGCACGGAAATCAAAGATGGCAAAGTGGACGTGTTTCGATCGCCCACAGCGACGAGCACTCCGGTGGCGACACGCCTCGTCCCTCACAGCCACTTGAGAGCTCCTTTATCGTTGCGTTGTGACGGGGGAACATCACCAAACCCGAAGGCGACAGCACTCATAGGTGTTAAAAAGCCGGACCAGGCCACTCCAGCTGGAACAAACTTCGGACAGACTGATAGCAGTGAATGTCAAGATAAGAGAGCATGGGTGTAAAAGCACTGTCATGAGTCTCCTAGACGTTCACTTCTCTGACACAATTTGTATTCTTACAGCACAAATATTTAGATTTTGAACATCACTCCATCACAGTATATTTGACAATATTTGGTCACTAACACCATTATTATTATTTTTTCGCTAAAACTAAAGGAACCTTTTGAAGCTCTTATGTATGTAAATAAGTTTTACTGACAGGGTCAATTGAGATCAAATTGGGCTATGTGTTGTCTTTTCTAATGGTTTATTTGACATGTAAGAGAGTCCCAGCCCCCATGCTGGGAACATCTGTTGTGTGGTACTGCCTGACCATGATACTGGGAAAAACATCACTTCTGAAACCGTAGTTAGGGTCCGAGCACCCTATTGAAACTGTAGGGATTATTATTAGGGTCTGAGCCTATTGAATATCTTCGGATTATTCGCCAAGACACTTCGCCAAGATAAATCACATTTGAGGGCCTTAACATACAGAACTTTTTGCGAAACTTTGCACAGTCATCGGGTCTGGCGAGCAATTTCATCATTTGGGGGAGTTGCACATGTGACTTGCCAAATAGCTCAACGGCGCCACCTGCAAAATTGGAAAAAGGTAACCCCAGAATCCTGTTTCACCGGGAGCTATGAAAGGCAACATGATAATCTCCCTAATGGTTTCGCTTGTGAATCAAAAGCTGGTCTCAAAGATGTTTCTGTCTGAAATTCCTGTATTTTTCTGTCACATTTCTCAAAACAGACTCACAAGCTGAGTGAGTGGCGACTATGAGTAGAAGCCACAAATAATAACTTTTCTGGATGAAGAAGACACTGAATGCTCTCCAAATCTCTTGCTGAGTGAGATACAGCGGATGTACATTCTTTTGATATCTCGTACGTCCCGGGTATGCTTGTTTAACACCTTGATCTGTTTGGACATTGTTATTAAGGAAATGAGCCACTCCGAAAACAAACAGAGGCTGACCTTGAGGCAGCGGCCGTCACATTGCTCAGCTGTTGTCTGGATTACTGCGTTCTGCTGGCAGCCACAACAGACACACTGACCCCCACGCCTGAACTGTCACACCAACGCCTGAAGACCCAACCATGACCTGACTTAAGTCAGCCCTACTCGGATGACTTTAGGCCTCGGGAACATTTTACCGAATGTGATGTGCAAAAGCTGCAACGTAAAATATGCAGTAAAAATTCTGGAAGAGATGGGGGTTCCACACCGAAAAGGAAACAAATCTTGAGGATTTCTTATTTCTGTCAACGTGTCCAAGTGTCCTTGACCAAAACGTTGAACCCCAAGTTGCTGATAATAGCGTGTTACCATCTTGTATGGCAAACATCCACATCGGTATGTGTGAGTGTGCGTGTATGAATGGCTGAATGTGACTGATATGTAAAGTGGAGAAGTGGCTATATATGTCAGTGACATCAATGCACCATTTTACCATCAGTTACAACCAAACATGCAGGACTGAAACACATCTAAACTCTATCAGACATGTGGCTCCTGGACCAAAATCAGCCAGCTATAGGGTTTTAAAGCAAACTGGGAGTTGGTAAAAAGATGGAAGAGAGCTGTCCTGCAGACATGTTTGATGTGAGAGTCGAACAATAAGTTCTGGTCAAAAATAACTCCCATGTTCCTCACTGTTGTACCGGAGGTCAAAGTAATATCAACCAGTGTTACAATATATTTAGATCATTTGTCTCTCAGATGTTTTGAGCCAAATATAACGTCTGTTTTATTTGCGTTCGGAAGCAGAAAATTACTCATACAAGCTTTAATGTTTATAAGAGAAGCTTCTAATTTGATCCGTCTTTAATTTAATTGTATCATCTGTATAGTAATAGATGTTAATGGAATGTTTAATGATAATATTCCCTACAGGAAGCACGTATAATAGAAAAAGCGTGGGTCCTAACACAGAACCCTGTGGAACCCCATGGTTAATTGAAAACCGAAACTTCAAGAACACTCCCAGCCAGGGGGTCAATGACTCATAGCTCGGTCATTTCTAGCAAAATGAAATTAGCATACAATTATCTGCAATAAGAATGTTTATAAAAAACGTGTTTGCGAAAACGGGCTTTTGTCCACATTGGACTGAAGGGAAACGAAAAAGCATTAAATGTGAACATTTTCATGATTTCTTTTGCATCCACTCCCGGAGAAGACTTTACCATTTAATTTTAAAGGTCCTGCGGTTTAGGGGTAGGTGGAAGTCAACAAAAGTGAAACTCGGCACTGAACAAGAGTTCACGTCTTGATAAGATATTACTATGGGATGAACAAATCATTCATCTGGACCAGGTTTACCTTGTTGAATGATACAACTGCCTCTTCACAACACGGCCCTTCAGCCACATCACCTCTGTGCCCCCGTGTACCCTTCACAATCGTGATATTCTTGGTATTTGGGGCAGACGTGCAAAAACATAAGTAGAGCGTTCGCAGTCATCAGCAGAGCGCTCCGAGAGAAAGTCTGCGCTGTCACTCTCCGAGGTGAAAAGGTTGGACCAGGAAACTCTGCGACCCGGCGCACTCGTCACACCGGGAGGCGTGTCTGTCTCCGCTGACCTTCACACACTCATGTCAAACTGGCACTCACTGACAACCACTGGAACTTTATTGTGAGCTGTGTGTCCTTCACTAAATCCCAGCCACCATGTCTATTTCAATAAATGCTGTGATCATGTTATCAACCGTGTACTGTCAACTGTCATTCACCCTTTAAACAAAACATTGGATCTTTTATTGGCGTGAAACCGTACTGGATCCATTTGCTCTTAGAAAAGTGTTTTCCCCGACTGTGTTTATGGGGTGAAATTACCATGGTAACACCAAAGGACGGGCTCAAACGGTGATAATAAAACAAAAAGAACATCAACCAATATTGCTTTTACCAGTTTAGGATCAAAGTTACACCACACACTCCATCACAGTCACATTTACACCGACATTGTTAAGATGAAACCTAACTACACCAAGCAAATATGTGAAATGAACAAGTTAAATGTTTATATGGACTCAATCATTTAAATTTTAAAGAGATGTTAGTGGCTGCCTTCCTTTTTATCATTTTTTTGGTGGCCCGAGCCAAAGTTTTGGATTTATCGTGACAAAAATTTCTGCATCAAGTAAAATGTAATTAATATCTATTGTTTAGTAAAATGACGAAAACACATATTTGCAAAAAAAACAAAACAAACTAAACTAAACTAAAAGTTTGAAGCAGCATCGCCTCCATAAACATAACAGTGGCAATTTTATTTCCATCTAGTGGTGCAAAATATGAACTATATCCAACAAATGTAAGCAAAACCAAGCGAAGAGTAAACACTGCGTTTCACAATTCTAAAGTTTTTTCAACGCTACCTGGAACCATCAGGTGGATTATGTATTTATTTAAAAAAAAAATTGCAAAAGGATAAATCCACATCTTAAATTTCAAGCTGAATGCTGAACTTGTTTCTAAGGAATGAGATCTGTTTTGGATGAGCCAATATGAAAATGTTTAACGTTTCCACTGACGTTTAAAGGTGCAACGTGTCACATTATTCTCTAATTCCAAAATAGATACGATCTCAGCAAATGTTCAGAATGATAAAAAGTCCTTATGTTATTTCAAAGACAATTTCACAATAGGCTCTCATGATGACACATATCAAATCCATCCACTTACAACTTGGCTCAGACCTTGTTGCCTTGCAGTGCATGTTTACACCACTAGATGGTGCAATCAGTCCCTCATAGAAACAAATAGATGAAGTTCATGTTTTGTTTGACACTAGACCTGGACATCATGAGGCCCGAGGACCATATATGGAATCTGGACCACTGCAACTACCAACCAATAAGATGAGCCAAAGAACCAATCGCTGTAAGCAAACTGTGATAAAGTGACTCAACATTGCATCCTAATGAGCAACAGAGGAATAACTTCTATTCTAAATAGTTCTTCATAGCTTTCACCCACAAATATATGTCAGTTCTTCCAAGCTGGTGATATTAAAGGGTAATAATCCAACTTTTGTCACAGATAAAGTGAATTTCTTTACCTGGTTTACATGATCCACTGTTTGATAAAAGAATAAGGATCCAGCCTGAAAAACAAAAAACAAAAGTCTGTTTAGCTGGCAGACATCTTATTCAGAGACAAAGTGACTCATGTGTTGAACGTCAATATCATGAGCAGTTGATGTCTTCACTCCCCATCGATCGCCTCCCGGGCTAAAGTTAACGCATCAACCTGTGCCCCCCCTCCGTACCTCCCCCCATCTCTCCTTCAGCTTCAGTAACACACTTCAGTCTCCTGGGTGGCAAAAGGAGGAGATTGAGAATTCGGGGGGAAAACTCAACATTGACTGCAGCGGCACATCAGAGAAGATGTTAGAGGCATGAAAGATATCGAGCACTCGGGGCCCTCTTCACCTGCGAGGAGGTGGTTGAGATGAACATGAGCGCAGAGGGGGTGGGGGGTGGTCGGGAGGTCCCTGATGGCCACGGCTCAGTAGACAAAATCCATCCCGTCTCTCTTTGATGTTTAATGATGGACGATCCGGGAGCGTTGTGTGTGAATGAAGACTGAGTGGTTTGCAGTTGGATTCTTTACTCTTCACTTCCCGTCCAGATTATTTTGACCATGTAAGGTGCGGTCGCCCTGACACATGGACTTTTAGTTAAATACACACCTATACTCCAGAATCATTCCTCAGATCCCGAGATGTGCTGTCCAAGTATATTTCACCCTTCATTCAGCAAGTTAACAACTTTACTTCTTTCACGGTTTCAATAAGAAATTGATGAACATCAGTATGATGACGTGAATAGTTACACACTGACATAGAGGCTGTGGATTCATTCTGCGCCTTGCTTTGGAAAAGCACCGTTACAATGATTTATCTTGAAATTTAAAGCGGATGGAAATCAGAATAAATACAACTATTTCAAATAGTCAATCACTGAAATGTCTCTAGATTTTTTGGGGCCCGACAGAGAATAACAGGTAAATAAAACACAACCTTTCCCTTCCAACATCCTCCTCATCCAACATTTAAGGAAAGGAAATCTTCAAAAGTAATTTTTTAAAGCCTGAAACAGTCAGGTCGAGTTTTAAAATCTGTATTCGGGGATTCAATCACCCACAATGCAGTGCATTTAAGAGTTAACAAAAGTCAAGTACAGAATGAATTAGAGAATGTGGTCTAATGTAAGGCAGCCACAACATTTATACACCAGCCTCATACTTATAATAGTTTTAATGCAGAACCTTAAGAAAGAGGCAAACAAAAGAATGAAACTGTGATTTTCCTCCTCACATTTCTGTGACTTGTTGTGTATAAAATCTAAGCTGCCCAGTCTTATGAATGCAAGCATCTGGCCAGAGAAATCTAAGAGTGAATATTAAGAGCAACAGACACCGGATCTCCCCTTGATTTTATAAAGCAAAGTAAAAGAATGTAATTCAAAAGAGCTGCATATGAAATCAATTGATAAAATCACATTACTCAAATTCTACAAACTACACCGTTGATCCCTCACTGATCACAAATTGAAATATGGTGAATTAATGTTTGTTGCTTTTGTTTTTACTTCAGTCTTTCTCAAACATGTGATTCTGATGATATAAAACAATGTGATTTGTGCAAAAAGACAACAGTGTGTGTTATTATGGGAAGGGGTGCACATTAATACACACAGAAATCCTCAAATTTTAGATCAATGTACTGTTTGGAGAAAATGTGGAAACTGATAATAGGGTTAAAATCTTTGGTGGGACAAACTCCCAATAAGATATTCAGTGACGCCCCATGATAATAATGACTTTTCACCTGGAGAGTCCAGAAGGTCCAAACGTGATCGTGTGAACCCTTCAGGTCGTTCATAACAAAACTTTCTAATCACTGTTTTGTAAATGAAAACTTCCCTTAGTCACTGGTTTTTCTTTTCATGGTGCATGTTCCCAGCATGCATTGAGGCCAACAAAAGTGAGGTCATCTGTCCATCACAAGACACGCCAGTCAGGCCTGTTTGTTTTAGACTTGCATTGTAAATCAGCCATGGCATGACAATAGCTGTTATTGAAAGCAAAATGCTTCCCGCCCAGCTTTGTATACATTGTGAAATTACGGGCTCCCCCCGCTTCGATGCGACCTTTAACAGCCCATTTGAGCCATTCAGGCATCATAACATGATTTCATCCCAACCAATCAGAGTCAGACATCTACTTAGATCATTAGACAAAGACTGCATTCATACACGTCCCAGTTGGAGCCGACGTGGAGGAGTTGGGATTCGCTGCATTTCAGCGGCGGTGAGGTTTTTCCTGAAACTGAGAGTCAAGAGTCTTGTTTATGTTAGAAGGAGATGGATCAGGTACAACCACTCAGCCCATTTCCTCTTCTGATTTTGTTTTTCCTTGTGGGCTGAGGGGACATTCCCAACCCCTCCCCCATTAACACACAAATACACATGCACGCATCAGCCACGAAAGAGGATGATAAACATGTTTAAAGAGCAATGACAGAGCAATTTGTTCTCACTGGAGTGAGCCAACAGTTTATTTTCTCGTTATGTCTGATTAAAGAAAGAATTGATGGAGACAAGTGTGATGCATGTTAAATTTGTCACAATTCAGCTTCCGTATTTGTTCCCTTGTGGAATTAAGTTGGAATCTGTAGCAGAAAGAAACTGACAGGATATTTCCATGAACATAATGATATATTCTAAAGACATTTTAGACTGATTTGAATTTAATTAAATACTTTCAACCTCTCGTGTTTGTTTACAACATGGCTTGTATGGTAGAATGATCGTCTCCCAATCGGAGAAAGTGCAAGTTCAATTCCCATCTCCACCCGTCCACATATCCAATGTGGTACAAATCTCACCTCAGACTGACAAAATCTGGGCTGTATATTATGTATACTGTCTATAATCTACTTTTTTCTCAGTCTTTTTAATGCGGCAGTTATTCCCACCTAATTGTTACTCTGTTTTGTTTTTTTAAATCTATTTCTGATTGTAGTAATTGTCTGTATTGATCGTTTCATTTTGCAAAAATATAGATATTTTCATCATGTACACTTTGTGTCACAACAATTTAAAACGTTCAAACTTGAATGTATTGTTCATTATAGCACGAGCTTGCCACTCGAGATGAAATCGGGTCTTTATGTGGCCCCTGAACTTTTGGAGCTTGGGTTGGTCTTCAGTTTCTGCTTCTACCAGAAGGTGGCAACATACTACAACTTTAATTTCTCTGAACCCTCAGCGTTGTTTGGACTGCATTGGATTTTCCTATCTCTCATGCTATCTAAATTTAAAAACCACCGATAAAACAACATTTAAACTACAGCCAATGCATACTCTGGTAACCACTAATGCTCACTCACAATTATTACGCACAGAATTCTAAACTTTAGTCCACAGTCAAGTGTTTTTGTTTTATTCCCTACTGTCACAGGATAACGTGACAGCTCAATACTCAGCCTTTCGTGACCTTTTTAGAGGTCACTGAGGATGTCAGTATGCGGTTACACGGCTGTCTTTCTCTATGACTTCTCAATAAGCTCTGGGAATTTCCATAAGCTTCTGACTTGAGCTAAAAATGTATGTCAATAACTGTTTATCACAACAAAACAGCAACTTTTCATTATTCAGCTCCAGGTGGACTTTTCTAAATGGAAACTTATTTTAATTAATACACACTTCTTTAAAATAAAATAACTCCATAGAATAAATAATTTCCTGAACCTGAACTAAGAGGAGGGGAAGTTATCTTGTTGGGGGTTGTAACACGTGACAGAAAGCAGGAGTTAATAAGCAAACTGAGGCGCAGTGGGCATTAAACTAAGAAGACCACCTGTCGTCTTCTCTGTTGTTCTCTCCTCGTCTCACAGCGTGGAAGTCCTGCAACTCTGTGGCGCGTATCCCACATGTCCTCACAGGCGATTTACTCAAATAAAACATATAGTAACCTTTAACTGTCATACCTAATAGAATAAGCGACACACTGTCTATGTTCAACACAGTGTAAGCCACGCATTAATCTGTGGGAAGAAAAAAAGAAATTTGGCGAGAATGACCAAAGACGCACGAGTAAACATTCAATAAAAATCGTTTTATTCTCAAAATAAAATCTTCTATCAAAGTGAAAATTATACATATGTACAGTCTTGTAAAATTCAATATACAAATATACAATATATGTACACCAATAATTATATAAATACACTTTACGCGCTAATGCAACCCGTATGAGACAGAATTAAGGCATTGATGAATGTACTTATAAGTCCATCTTGGAGACAAAACAGCCCGGTGGATGGCCTCGTTTCCAGCAGAGCGGTCTCATTGTGAATCTTGTGTTTAAGACACAGCGGTTCTTTACAGTAAAAAATAGAAGGAGAGCCTCAGCCATACCATGTAACCTATCGACAAGAGGGATCTTGTCAGCTGTACGCATTCAATTAAGCCGAGATAAGACTCTGCGTTCTTGGTGCCAGGTACATTGTTCTGCTGCTGACGGCCTCATTATTTAAAGAGAATCCATTAGGCGTTCATTAATGTGCTAATTACAACACGCTGATGGACAATCCCAACACAATTAGTCACCACCCTCCCCCTGGCAACCTCCCCCCTCCATTCAAACACACGTCATTTGGATAAGGCAAAGAAAGGAGCACTTTCTGTAAGTTAGTTCAAATTGGTCTTAGAACTTTTATAAGCAGTCAAAATGAACACAAATTTAACACATAATTCACATTGGAGGGTGTTTTGGGAACAGGTTTCATTTAAAACTGGCAATTTGTTGCCTTTCTTGCAATAATTTACCAAATAAACACATTTATATGAATCTGCACGCCACATTAAAAAGAAAATCTGATATGAGAAGATATCATTAGTCTTTAGAGTCAAATGACATTTCGAGTGTATGATCCCTCCTGATCATACCCGGGACAGTGGCATCTGTTTGGGGCAGGACACAGAACTGGCCGTCCCGGACCTCCAGGTCAGTCCCGTGCTCACGTCGCTGTACATGGACCCCGCGGAGGCTTTGCTCCCCCAGCAGCACCGCGTACAAAAAGTCCTCCATGAGTCCAAGGTTTTGCCGGACCAGATCCAGGCCCCCGAGGTGATACCCACCAGGAGGCACATGAAATATTTCAGCATGAACACAGCATAGTCCGGCCTCTGCCTGTTGGAGTCCGTCATGCACGTACAGTTGTGCGTAATTTCCCACGTTTGTCTGTTGTGCTGCTCATAAAAGTAGCACGCCACAATGACAGTGGCTGGGACAGTGTATAAAACTGTGAAAACACCTATCCGGATCATCAGCCGCTCCAGTTTGTCAGTTTTTGTGCCACCTTGCTTGATGACGCTCCTGATCCGGAACAGCGAGACGAACCCGGCCAGCAGAAACATGGTGCCGATGAACAGGTAGATAACCAGGGGTGCCAGCACGAAGCCCCGCAGGTTATCCAAGTTTTGGTTGCCGACATAACAAATCCCAGCCACGGAGTCCCCGTCCACAGAGCTCAGAGCTAAAACTGCTATGGACTTCATGCTGGGGATGAGCCAAGCGGCCAAATGAAAATACTGTGCGTAACTGGCGATCGCCTCGTTTCCCCACTTCATGCCCGCTGCGAGGAACCAGGTGAGAGACAGGATCACCCACCAAATCGAGCTGGCCATGCCAAAGAAGTAGATGAGCAGGAAGACGATGGTGCAGAGCGCAGGACCTGTGGTCTCGTAGTGGATGTGCTCCGCGCCATGCTCCCTGTTGCAGGCCACTTCCTCATGTCCGGCGATCAGTCTGACGATATATCCAACTGACACAAACATGTAGCAGGCGGAGAGGAATATGATGGGGCGCTCTGGGTACTTGAACCTCTCCATGTCGATGAGGAAAGTCGCCACAGTTGCAAAAGTGGAGATGAAGCACAGGATGGACCACAGGCCGATCCAAAAGGCGGTGAAAGTCCTTTCCTCCGGCGTAAAGTAAGGATTGTGGCACGGTATGGCACAGTTGAGGATCTGTCCAGTTTTGACGCGGTTGCGCAGCGGGTGTCCCTCGCTGGTGACAGACACCATGGGAGCCCTGCAGAAGCAGCCCGGTTCGCACTGGGACGCGGCAGGTTTGTGCTTCCCGGGGATGCCGCGGCCGTATCCGCTCTTCTTTTTGGGGTTGTACGGCTTCAGCGGCCGGTTAGTGGGCTTGGCCACCACGGGGGAGACGGTGGTGGTCTGGCTCCTGTTGTAGTCCATGCACAGCGTGTCCTGGTTGCCCTGCTCGGGCAGCAGGTCGCACCTCATCCGGTCCGGCCACGGGAAGCCGTACTGCCTCATGAGTGGCGCGCAGCCAGCTTTGGCTCGCTCGCACACGCTTCTGCACGGCGGCAGGGGCTTCTTGTAGTCCTCCAGGCAGATCGGCGTGTACATGCTGCAAAGGAAGAAGCGCAGGTCCGGGGAGCACTTGATCTCCACCAGCGGCCAGAACTGGTGCACCTCCAGGCCGGCTTCGTCCTGCGTGTCGTGGTTGAACTGGTTGGGCATGTAGGTGAAGTTGTAGCCGATGCCTTTGCACAGAGGAACGGAGATCTCCTGGCACTGGAGCTCCTTGGCCGCCCTGCAGCGCGATCCGTGCAGGACGAGGGCGAACAGCAGGCACCATCCCGGGATGCTTCTCTCCATCGTTCTCGCTTTCCGATTATTCCGCCTCGACAAAGTGACAGCGAACTTGCGCTTTGCAAGCAGGCTGCAAGTCCCGATTAATCCAGGTCTGCTGCTGAACTCATGCTATTTTGCGCACACGGTTTGGGACGGGTTTTGGCATGTGGAATGACCCCCCCTCCCCAAAAAATTACAAGCGTTTCATTCAGTGCGCGCATACGACCAGTCTCCCTCCTTCTCCTTCTCCGTCACTCTCGCGCCTTTGTGTCGGTGTGGCTTCGCGTCTGTCTTTGCATACTATGGAGCAGATTGCGTGCGCTGGGCTTTATACTGCTGGGACAAGGACACTCCGCCCCCAGCCTGGCCAAAGGGAGGGAGACGAAGTCAAGGCAATCAAGAGTTTCTTCTATAGGTGTTTGTTTAAAATGTTCACCCTGGAGGAAGGGTTATAATCACTTTGTCCTTGTTTGCTGCCCCCCCCCCCCCCCCCCCCACACACACAGACACACACACACACGCTCCCATTTTACAAACACGGATTAGGAGGGGGTCGGTGCGTTTTTTAATACAATACATACATTATGAAGGAATGCCATTAAGCAAAGCTTTCACCACGAGTCCAAAAAAAAGTTACAAATGTTCCTAAAATGCACAATTTAGCATGCATGTTATTTACATTTGCAACCTTCATTCAATAATTTTAATGCCCCCCCCCCATACTCATGCATTATTAAATCAAAAGTGGGAGAAATCAGCTTTAGAATATGCATCAGTTTGGCTCCTGAATGTGTCACTGCAGCATCTATGCCTATCTGACAGCACAACAAGACATTTCCTGTCACATTTGTAATGTCTGTCATCACCAAAATGGCCCTGAGGGAAACACTGAATCTCTACAGACTCTCAGCAAGTCATCCAGCCACAAGGTTGACTTTTTAATTTGTAATGAAACTACTACAGCTTGTACCCCCAGGGTGATTTATATTTACTTGAGTGCTGCTTTGACATCCAGAGTGAGACCGAGCAGATACATGATTTCTTCACTGATCAGTGCCCTGGATCAATTTAATTAACAGTATTTTCGTTCACTTCAATGGATCTAACATGAGGAAGTTATATTCTGTTCTATAGATTAAAAAAACAAAACAAAACGAAAACACCTTTTTTTTAAACAACTTTCTTTAGAGTAGTGGACACAACACAGCACTGAGGCAGGAGCTGAGACACTGCTATGAAAGATAGAAAAACCACTGACATTTTGCACCAAATAGTATTGTTAAGTCTGGCTTTATGTTGAAATTGTAGTCATTTTCAGTCGTAATTGTTTGGTTTTCATGGAAATATAGACGTTTTTGTCATGCATTCTCTAAGAAAAACCTTAAATTTTATACTTAAAGGTTATTATGGCATTGTTTTATCAGTTGAAATCAGGCTCTATGTGACCTCTGAATTAAACGAGTTTCACACCCCAGGTTTAGAAACACCATTACAAGCTCCAGTCATATTTTAAAAGCAGGTGGATGAATCAGTTTCTTTGAATGTCCAACCGACTCAAATCGATCCTTCATGCCCCTTGTTCCAACAAGAGGTTCATGGTAATATCGAGAAACGCCACTTTATTCATAGCCTGTCAGGAAATGGGGCTGAAAGCCACAAGGGAGCACTCGTCTGATGCTTTCCGTCACTCACTCGTCCGCTAAAGTGTGAGGATTTATTGCGAGTCTGACAATGTAAAAACATGAATGTGGCTGTAGAGTTGGATGTGAAAGAATGACAAATGTGTCTACATGCCGATGGTGCATGTCGGCTTGCACACTGGAAAACAAGAGGGGCAATGTGTGTGTGTGTGTGTGTGTGTGTGTGTGTGTGGTAAGAGAGGTTACTATGGTCTTGTTAGCCCTCAGCGGGGGGTCGTCTTGGTCGAAAGGGAGGGGGCTGTTTGTCTTAACGCTGGTGCCAATGTTTCAATCAGAGCATGCTGGGCCAGCGATTACTGTGACACACCAGCAGCCTGACAAACAGAACAGTGTGTGTGTGTGTGTGTGTGTGTGTGTGTGTGTGTGTGTGTGTGTGTGTGTGTGTGTGTGTGTGTGTGTGTGTGTGTGTGTGTGTGTGCAAACAGTTTCAGAGCTCAGCCCAGAAGGAATGAGCTCACATGGGCAGATACAGCACTGTGATCGCACTAATTGAAGTCATTCACACTTCTTATTGGATTCATCAGCTTCAATCGGAGCTGAGACAGTTTGGCAGACGGGCAGCGGCTTTCCAATCCACAGGTTTTATCACAACGGACTAGCCCCAAACTCCACTGTTTGCTCAAGAGATGCTTGTTTTGCTGTGGTTTGGAGTCTCAGATGGGTGGGGTTAGTAAAGAGGGATGGGTAAACCGGCATTGAACAAATATAAACTGAGTTTTTAAGATGAGTCTTTTCTCACTCAAGCATGTCCATGACATGTCTTTATTCCTGAGGACAATTAGAACAAATAATAGATGAAAATCCAAAGGAAACTATTAAAATTTATTGTCTCCTTTCTGGTGCAGTTTATGTTTTATACTAATGAACTGAAGATTAAAATCAAAAGTCAACTAAAAGGGGTGAAACTACTTTATCATTGCATCTTCTATGTAACTCAGTAAGATTCAGGGTCGCCACTGGGTGAGGTGGGCGGGGGCTGATCGCAGATGATACGGGTGAAAACAGGGTGTGCGCGCGCACACACACACACACACAGACACACACACACACACACTGAATGAGCTCAAGATCGAAGTTTATATCAAACATAAGAAACCATCGTAACTGAAGAAATTCTGTATAGATGAACAAAAATTTCCTCTGAACCTTTGCAGATCTGATCAGAAACTACTGTGAGTGTTTGGTTGAGGTTATTTCTGGAACAACTTAAGTTCGACGTGTTAACAAATCCAGAGTTTATTTACTTTCCCCGGCAGCTCTGTTAAATTTTGGTAATTGAATTCAAAGATGAAATGAAATCAAATATTTTTGTGACTTGGTGCAGATTCAAATTACATTTCATGAATAAATGAATAAAACAGTAAATACTTTTCTGTTATATCTCTCACCCCCCCCCCCCCCCCCAAAAAAAAAAAAAAAACCCACCACATAATTAGTCTCTAATGGTAAAAACATGAAAAATCTACATGAAAATAGGAAAGCACGGGTATATAAGAAATGAAAACTTTCAGCTTTCCTCATTTACCACAAAAAGTTCAACTTCTATCCAGACAGAGACACTTAATCTAGGACTGAAAAGTTCTCGTCTTTGGAAACATTTGTTAGTCATGCATCAAAATAAAGCTCAAGATTGACTTTAACAATGAATCTGAGAGCCTGCAGCTCCCGGGGTCTTAATGCAGGAGTTAGCTTGATTTTCCAGGCAGCCATTATTTCATTAGAACAGATGGTACATTTTCTCATGGAGGAATGCTCAGGCATTCCCATGTATGTGCGAGCCCTTTTCTGGGGCCGTTCCAGCTGCCTCACGCTGGGCCAGCCATCTCCAGCCGAGCTGTGAACCGCAGGTGAAAGTTGTAGGAAACAGGTGCCTCCGACCCCCCGCCCCCTCCACCCGACCCCCCCCCCCCCCCCCCCCCCCCCCCCCCACCCCACAGAGGACAGAATAGCCGGCCGAGCATCAGTTACACCGATCGCTGTCTATCAGAGTGGAACCCGTATTGATTAACAAGGCTGATAGACTCCGTGGCCCCAGCCACCAACTGTCGACTACGCCTCCCGCCTTCTGTGTGCAGCCGCGATAGTGGGTTTTGGGTTACAGCTTGGCCCCCTGCATACCAAATTTAAAAGGGTGGAAATGGAATTACTGCATCTGTTTAGAAGTCAATTTCTGCATTCTCTGGGCTGCCCGCGCCGGCACTCCTCTGTCTAGCCCCTCTTCTTGCCTCTCTCTTGTTTTCTCTCCGATCTTTTCCCTCCGATTCTCCCAGGCCTCTCAAAGTTCATGACGCCAAAGAAAAAAGGCGGGTGGGTGTAGCGGCGGTGGCGGCGGTGGTGGTGGTGGGGTTCTCACAGGGTCACTGAGGCGTGCTGTGAAACTCTGAAATGTTTGTCTTGGTAACCTCCTCATGGGAAGCTTGGCCTTGTGATACCTTAAACCTGCACCATTATTTCTTCAATATAAAGCGCAGATGTGGAGTTGAGTTCCAGCTCGATGAAGTTGGCTTGCGTCAACTCTGAGCATCTTGGAGGTATTTTATTTAAATTAATCCACAATTGAGTGGTCAAATAAAGAAAAATCAATGGGATGCGCACAAGAAAGAGGAGTACATCAGGGTCTAAATCAGGGGTGCAAACATAAGGGCAATTGACTAAAACCGGCCTGCAAGAGATGCAAATGATAGAAATTAAAAAAAAAAACAAACATACATTTTTCAGTAATAATTTCTTAAGAGTAGCAGACAAAACACAACACTGTGACCAGAGGTGAGATATCGGTGATGTTGCCATGAAAGATAGTAACCGAGCCTCAAAGCCATTCTGTCAGGGTGAGTCTGTAAAAACACCCATAATGCAACAGCGACATGACATTGTTTTGGACATTTCACTGGATTTTACATTAGAAGGTTTCATTAAAATTAAATTTATGTTACAATTGTTTTAATATTCAGTTATAATTGCTTGGTTTTTGAGAACGTATCGGCATTTTCCACACATATACTCTGTGCCACAAAAACAATCGGGGGCGAAAGTCCACTTCATGGAGTCATAGTCTGGACTAATGAAGTCTTATTTAAACGGATGTGTGTAAAAAGCCCTGAGTATGTTTTAACGAGTCCTGGTAAGCTCTAAACGAACCAGATGAAGTTAAAAGAATCATATGTTGAATGTTCATTTGTAGCTTTAAGATTTTGGTCTAGTTTAAGGAGTGTGTTTTAATTTTTAAAAAACCAAAGTAGACTGTTTATAGTGCATTCAAAAAAAGCACTTAATGTACAATATTCTGCCAAATTAATGTCAAACCATCCACATACAGCACTGTCCTATTTCTCAGCAACATATCTGTAATTACCTCTACTTTTTAAAAGGTGCTAAAGATGTTTGTTTGTACCTACATATGTTCATTTCCACTCCCCCATCATGAAGGCAGTTGACCGATTAAAAATCAGTGAATGGAAATCCAACATCATTCTGCGTGTTCCCCACGTTTGTTTCGCTTCAAAACAGATGTAAACAAAAGCCCCCAGAGATTTATTAGCAGGTATATTTCAAAAATGGTATACACGTCTAAAGGACGTTTAACGGAAGAAATGACATTGTGCCTAAAACGATCAACGTCTCCTGACAAATCAAAACAATTCTGACACATTCAGACGGCGTTAATAACCAGCCTGACCCAGTTTCACTGAAACCTGCAACTCCCAGAATTTCCCTCCGAAGCCAGCAATTGAATAAATATTTCAATTAAATGTCACTTTGGTCCCATGGGTAATTTGGTTGATTTAAAACTTCATGTGTGTATGGGAGAAGAGGCCCGAGCGTAATAAGATCTGATGTATGACTTCAAGATAAGACGTGGCGGCCCCCCTGACTTCTGAAGATGTTTACTTTCTTTAAGTTTGGACGCAGTCTTTCAGACGCCACCCTTGATCTCAAAGGGAATCTTGCTGTCACTAAGTTCTCACTGGCTGGATAAATAATCAGCGTATAAATAACTACATGAAGAGTTTCAGAAATGTCTAAACATCCACGTTGGAGGGGAAAATACACCATAAATCTACAGCTGAGATGATTTAGATGTTAGAAAAGCTGTTTTGTGGGACTTGAACTGTGTGTAATGTGAACTTAAAGAGGGAAATTGAGGGAATACGGAATCATTTTGAACTGTTTCTACTGTAGATTCTGTAAAAACCAGATATGTCACTTTATTCCTCTTCAGGGGAGTCACAATATTTGGTGCTTTCCTCTAACATCTTATTGGTAGGATATGTTTTTGTCTGTGTGTATTTATTTATGTATTGGTTTATATGTATGTATTCGACATAGTTTCTGCAAAAATCTACCCGGCCGAATTGCATGAAACCTTCAGGGATGATACCATGATATGTAGAACTCAGTACTAATGTGTAATTTGACAGTAAAGTGGTGTGGTCAGTGTGATGGAGAACAGATTACAATGTTAAATCCAAACCATCAATACCAGACAGACACACAAAGAAATACAAGAATTTGATGCAAAGCAGGACCAATAGTTCATAAGAACCATCAATGGAGTGTTTATTTATTTATTTATTTTTAATCTTTTTTAAAAAAACACACACGTTCATTTTTGTGAAATTGGCTTCAGTTGACAGTTCAGCCTCCAAAGCAGTCCTATAGTTTTTCCAAATATTTGTCCCCCCACTGCTGGAAAGTTTCTTTTTAATGAAAACCTAAACCTACATTTCTGAGTAGACTCATCTTGCAGTAGGAGCTTTACATTCTCTCGTCGTGACCTTGGTGAAATCTGAGTTCCCGGTCATGTGTGTCCATTTTGCAGCTCTGAGTCAGTGATGGATGGAGGATTCCTCCCTCCCTCCCTCCCTCCCTTTCTTTTCTTTTCTTCCTTCCTTCCTTCCTTCCTTCCTTCCTTCCTTCCACAGGTTAGATTCCTCAGTGCTTCTGCTGCCTGTTTACTTAAAGACAGACTACTAATCAGCCCGAGGTGGGTTGTGAGCCTGAAGGCAGTCACCCTTACACACACACACACACACACACACACACACACACACACACACACACACACACACACACACACACACACACACACACACACACACACACACACACACACACACACACACACACACACACACGCCCCGACAGGGTCCCTCATTGACTGAGTATGTGTGTATTGTATTGGCTCACCTTCCTTCCGCTCATTAACCAGAGCAAACACTGACACAAATCTCTCCCATCCAATCAGTCTACTGCTGGGCAGGATCATGACAGCCTGGTCTGTTAACCAGCTCCCAGCAGCCACACACACACACACACACACACACACACACACACACACACACACACACACACACACACACACACACACACACACACACACACACACACACACACACACACACTCATTATATTAATTACCTGCCGACTTTATTTTTGAGGTAAAAAAAAAAAGACAATTATCCAACATCATACAGCAAAGGTGTCAAACACATTTAAGTTCAGGAGCCACATACAGTCAAATTTCCTCTGTAGTGTGCCAGTACGGTGAATTAGTGCCATAATAACCTTTAAATTGAAACTTTAAAGTTTTTCTTTGTTGTGGGGCAGAGAATATAGGTGGTGAAAATGTCTTTATTTTTACAAAAAACAAACAATTAGTACCAAAAATTACTACAATCTTAACTTCCTGGTGTAAAATACAGTGAAACAGTATACAGTTACATTAGTAATGTTTTTACAAACTCAGCCTGACAGCTTGGCTTTGAGGCCAATACTAATTTGCTTGCAATGATCTCAGTGTTGTGTCGTGTCTCTTAAATATTTTTCTTTTTTTAAATTAATCCAAGTTTTCTTAGACATTTTTACCATTTGCTTGGTGGTTTGGCCGCATTGGAGCCTCTCGTGAGCTGGTTGTTGTTATGTTGGACACCCCAGTCGTAGAGGATGTGAGGTTTTGCATGTAGTTAGTAATTACTTGAATTTCTCTATGAGAATAACTGATCTCTTTACGTAATGAGTTTTTTTTTTTTTAATTCACCTTCAATTGCCCAAACTTGATTCATTGCAGGATATCAGATCCCCACCTCAATGCCATTTCTGGCTATGACTATAAGTCGCCCCTTTTTTAAGTTGTTTGGTGTTAAACAGATTTTATGTACAAATGAGCCATAGTGTTAAGTATACCATTGATTGAGATGTTCTCACAGTTACTCTGGAAATTGGCTTTTAATCATCGGGTGCCTACTTAAGAAGCAATTCCTGCCGATGTAAACCAAATTATGCCAAATCTTCTCCTATGACATCAACCGTAACCTGACCTTGAAACCTGATTTTACCTTAAAACGTTGTGAAATCCCTAATGGGGGAATTCTTCAGTCCATACAGCAGCGTGAGTCCTCCCCAGGTTAGGGTGGAATCATGCAGGTGCACACGCTCACATGCACACACACGAAGGAGGGTAAAAATGGTATAATAAAGGCTTAAACTTACCGGGGATCCCTGTCAATCGGTTATGCAAACATTTGTTGAGCTTATCTCACAGGAGTCTTTTAATGTGCGGCTTTTTGCTGGCATGGGAAAAAAAACAACCCAAAACCATTGCAGATAATATAGAGAAAATTAAATGTGGAAATTTTAACTCAATGAAACCATCTATCTATTGTGTATCGGGACACAGCAGCTTGATTAATCATTGTGTTTGTACATTTCATAATTTCTTCTTTATTTTGGCGGAGCCTCCCAGTTTGCGGATCCACCGTCACTCATCACACAAATCGCAAACATTCAAACTTTTTATTGATGTGAATGAAACCCCTTGAGACCCAACAGTCGGGTTTTAATCAGGTCTTTACTGACAAAGCTGACGCAATTCGAGCGGGAAAAGTTTTTAAGCAGGCCACGTCAGAATGAAAAGCTCACCATGATTAAAGTCTTACCTTAGTCCTATAATGTTTTAGCAGTCGAATTACTTTTGGGCAAACCAACAGTTGCAATAGTTTGATCCATTTGAGTCCAGCTTGTCCAGACTTGCATTTATTTCAAGAACAATTCCCTCTTTGTACTTCATCCCCCCCCCCCCCCCCCCCACAAACCAAGTCTTTTGGTATGCAGCAAAAAAAAAAAAAAAAAAAGATGGCAGAGTATTGTTTTAGTCCTTGTTTATATGACGTTACAATTGCACCTTTTGAAAAAAGCTTACAGCGTGTAACTTTTTTGTGTACACAGAGAAAACACAACTTTTCTCAAACATGGAGCACCTGCACATGCGCTGGATATTTTTTATCGCACATGGTCGAGCAAATCGAATTTCACTTTGTTCATGTCCCGGTTTCACTTTTAACAGTTCAAACAATGTGCGCATTTTCTGCAGCCGTCATGGACCAAAAGAGATGTTGTTTTTTTTTGACTTTCCACCAAATCAAATAAGTGGAGCCGCAAAACCCGTTTAATCTTCAAAATAAGGCGAACGGCGCTTCTGAAGTTTCAAATATGATTTTGATGTACGGATAAAAACGGTATCTTTTATGCTTTTTCTGCTGTTTTTGTATCTAATTTTAAAAGTTTCACTTTTAATCAGTATTTTTTTGGGGGGGACCATTTTTGCTTTTTTTTTAATTTGTTTTACATGCTTTCTTTTTTCATTTTTAAGATTTATTTTCTTTTAGATAACTAGTCATATTGAGTTTCTTTTTAAGCAATCTTTAAGCCCATTTAGCCAATAGATATGAGTCCTTTTGGAAATGACTGGTGTGCAAATAAAATATAAACATGACAAAATGCTAATTTACATATGATATGATATATATGTGTTATCAAGACTTCTACAAATCTGTCAACTGTGATTGGTGGTTTTGCAGTCGTCGCATTGATTGATTTGTCAATTTCAGCTGGTTTTGATTGGTAGGCGAGTAGCTGAAGCTAAACGCCATTGGCATTAAATCCGTTTCTATTTTTTTCTTCCTGAAGGCACTGGTGATGTACGACCTTGTTATTCATAAGCATCGAGGTGAGTTGTTGAGGTTTTCACCATGAAATCGTGACGTAGTTCAAACCGAAAGACCATTGCGGGTTTCCAATTAATATAGATGAAGTAGTATGTCCACCGTGGTCTGACCTCCAGACTCCCTCCACACTGCAGTTCAAATGTGGAAGCTGGCCGTGTTGAGGGCGTCACCCCGAGCCCTTCTAAACTGCCACTTGTTCTCCCGGCGTCATTAAGACCCTGGAGCAACAGGGGGCCTGCTCTTAAATTGCCTCCACTGGAACCCGTGTTTATAATTACGATCTTTCCTCAGCAGCGGTGACGTCTTGCCGGGCGTAAACACGCCGCACAGGCCCAGGGATTCATTAAGAGCCGTGACGACAGCTAGCCCCGCTTCGCGGGCCGAGCGTCTTTACGAGCGTCTTTGGTCTCGGAGGGAGCTCGGCGGCGAGGCCGCCGCGCGTGCAGGAAGAGTGAACAGGTGAGAAATGTGACCATGTTGAAAGCCATTAGTGTTCCATTAAGTGTTTGGCCTTCGGGAGTGAGTGTGTGTGCGGCGGGCAGAGGCGCCGCACTCGCGGCTCTCACACGGTGGAAGCTGCGACACGCTTCAACAGAATCACTCTGTTCCTCAGTGAGCGCTTCACAGTCACACAGCAAGCCGTTTCAGGAAGCTTTTAAGCCTTTTGAATACACAATGCGGTTCCTGTATTTGACAGACCGGCCGAATTCGGGAATCAAACCCAGAACCAAACAAAGACAACCGGCTCGGCCAAAGTCTCCTTGAACAAGAGTTTGAACCTCAAGTTGTCCCCGATGGAGACGGAAGCCACGTTAATGTGTTTAAGTGAAAACGGAAAACTTTTTGTATCTTCGGTGTCCGTTTACTGAAAACGGCTCACCAGGTGGAACTTTGAAAACACTCTGTCTCCGTGGAGATGGAGGAAAAGGGCAACTTTTTAAACACGCTGCCACCATTGTTATCATAATACGATGTCATCACGAATACTAAAGCTTTTGTAATGTATAAACTGATATTTACACATTTAACATTTTTATTCTGTTGTATGTATTAAATATGTAATTGATATTCTAATGCTATTTCCTGTGTAGGTGTTTCTATTCTATTCTATTCTAGTCTATTCTATTCTATTCTATTCTATTCCAGTAGCAATGACAGAATATAATTCAACTTGTATTACAATAACACAATGATACAGAAACTAGATTATTTTCAGAATTTAAAGACAACAAAACAGGCAATAACCTGGCTCGATTTCAAACTCCAACAGGAAGTCTTCTATAAAGAGTTTCCTTTAAACTCCTCACTTCAGTTTGGATCACCGTCATCATGACCTGCGTTAATACTTGTACTCTAAATTGTACTTTTCATTTAAAGCTACCTAACTCTGGAATCAGCTTCCTGAGAGTCTGAATTTGTCTGTAGATTATTACACCTTTTCTCGAAACTTGAAAAAGCACATTATGGAAAACCAGCCGTGTCAGCATTAGTGCAATAGACCATTTAAATGGACTGTTTGCACAATGTACTAGCATAAGATTCTCAGTATTTCGCATGAATTTTAGGGAACCGGGTGATGAACTTTAATGGTTATTGCTTATGTTAATAAAGTATTAACATTATTACTAATTTTAATGTGGGCTATATTTGTAACGTGTATTGTAATGTTGCGTTCCTGCCTGGTGACTGCAGATGGAAACCAGCAACAGCTAAATCTGGTAAGAAGCATCGTTTTTCTTTAAGATTTATGTATTTTGTACACGGTCCCTAACAAATAAACAAATAAATGAATCATCCTCGTGGAGGTTAAAATAAAATAAAAAATCAGTTGTTAAGTCTTCAGACAAATAAAAATTCAAAGCACAGATGTCTGAACGATTTACCTCAATACAGCAATACCATTCTAGAGCTTTAATAGTTGGTAGGTATTTAGTACTCTGACCTCCCTGAATCCTTCAGATTCCTCCCACCACTCCAAGATATGCATGTAAGGTTAATTGTTGTGTGAATGTCTAACTCTCTTTATTAACCCTGTGAAAGGTCACTTGTGACCTGACGATGGTGAACCACCCCATCTCCTCAATGAACGCCGAGATCGCCTGCTGTTCCCCTAACTGAGCTAAAAAAAATCCAAGATGGATGGATTGACAGTTGCTAATATTAAGTTGCCGCTCTGATGGCACTGACGTTAAAATAAAATCCTGCTCGCTGCGGCTGTAAAAGATGCTTTGAAACAAAAGAGAGAAAATTTAAGAGCTTAAACTCACTTAAGAACTTCATAGATCCCAAGTAAAGCTGCAGATTCACCAGATAACTTCATGCTATTATCGGATTTTAGATTAAATTATATTAATGACTGCTTTGAACACAGCTGATCAAGATAAATTGAAACGGGACTGAGACCGTTTCCTTCATAGAAATATGGAAAAAAAAACATGCTCTTTCAAATTTTAGTTTTGAATTAAGTGAACAATTTGACTTGGGTTGGGTATTTTTCAGTTTTGGCTTCCAATAATGCAAATAAGATCTAGTTTAGACTCAACTTCTCAAATGAAATTGCATTCCTTTTGTATTCAGAAAAGTTTTGCATTTACACTTTTCGAAAACAATTCTCGTTCACACGGAGATTACAGGAACCTTGAAAGTTAGATGACAAAGTTGGATTGTTATTAGTGTGACTATCAACTAAGTCCCAGGTGACTATGGACTGGGAGTCATGACACTCTGGAGGTCGCCATTCTTGTTATTGTCCATCGACTGGCACATGTGCATGCAGAACTATTAACTACAGCTGTAGTGAGCATGTGCAGTAGCAACATTTCAGAAAGTTGCATTTCCTTACCGTTTCCATGGAGACGGAGTCGGAGCATTTTCAAAAAGTTTCACCTTGAAAATCTTTTACCAAAAAGTTGTGTTTTCATTAACCCCGTGGACTATCGTCGTGTAAACCAACACCCAAAACACAACGGTGAACATGACCCCAGAGAGACAGTTTGTTAATGTGCCAGATTAGGCAAGTCTTGTTTTTCAAAAGCTGACGAACCAGAGCGATGTGTGACAAATTAATATATATTTACGTTCTGACGACAGCTGTAAATTTGAGCTACGTCTTAAGAGAACTCGACTGAGGTTTATCTGAACATTGAATTTATCCTGGACGCACTTCATCAAATGGAGTCTTCAACATCAGTGAAGATCAACATGCCTGAAGCACTGAGGCCGCGAGTGTAAATGTTTGAAAAAGAGATAAGTAGCACAGCATCTCTGTAGCGCCCGGGCCGTGCCCTCTCCTTCTCTGGGAATTGGGGATTTGGCCAGTTTCCATCCTCTCAGTTGAGGGGCCGGCTCGTCTCTCTCTTTAACACCGCTGGCCCCTTTTCACCGCTGTCCTTCTGCCTCGGAGTACCTGGAGCAGCCAGGCTGGAAAAGCCATTTAGAGCGGATATCAGATGACGTGTAACTTGGGCTTAAAATAACATGTAAGGCGGCGTGTGAGCTTATTTCCTGCGGGGTTGAAGTGGCCTCGTTTTACTCATTTTGTGAAAATCCAACTAACATACACATCTGTAAGGACAGGTTGGCAAACAGTCCGCCACACACACTCTGAAGACTGCACAGTCTAAACAGTGAGCACACACACACACACACACACACACACACACACACACACACACACACACACACACACACACACACACACACACACACACACACACACACACACACACACACACACACACACACACACACACACACACACACACACACACACACACACACCGTATATACACGAGCGCTCCTCAATAATATTTACACGTTAACCTTCACTGAATATATGCATGTGCACTTTCAGTGTACTCAGCATCCGAATGTATGAGAAATGGCAAACATAAGGTCTGTTGGCCAGAACCTGTCCAACCCAGGCTTAAATTTGGCTTTTATAGCGTGAAATCCAGATAAGGAAAGGTTGACATAATATCTCAATAAACTGTTTCTGAGTTATTTACTGGGAATCTTCTTTAAATGATTGGACATGTAACACTGAGACCTGAGAAAATCTATTAACACTTTGGAATAGAAATTAACACATAAAGCAATCAAAGTGATAACATACTATTAATACAGATTTTGAAAAACACATCGAAAAACCAGAAAATTGACCAATGAGCTATAAACAGATAAAACACATGTAAGCATGAATGAAAAGAAGAGGAAAACCTAAGAATATTGTTGTCTTTTAAACCTTTGCTCGTTGCACTTTATGGAGTTACAGTGGAAAAAGTCACGTATGCTGTATGTGGACTAAAATAATCACTTGCATGTTGTTTGATGGAACTAACGCAGAGGTTACAGGTGTGTTTTTCTGGCGAATGTCTTTTCCACCTTCAGAATACAGACAAAATAGAGGGTGTTGGCTGCTTTCTGAGGGCAGTGCACACACGTGTGTTTGTACCTGGAGGATCGACACATTCCACAGGAAGGTGATGAGTCAACTTTGACCCAGACAAGCCCCTGGCAGAAGCTCCCACCCAGCCATGGCCATTGCGGGCCTAATCCATGCCGTTTAGATTGATTTATATCCTCCCCCCTTCCCGAAAACCTCAGGTTGATTTACCGTCGAGTCGAAGCCGAGCCCACGCTGTAGCAAAGCCAACATTTATCTAGTGTGTCTCCAACTCTGCGATCACCAAGAAAGCAAAGTGTGGAGTGGCATTTAGTATGGCACTGTGCAGGGCGCTTCCTCTAATGAGTGCAGGGTTTCTCTATTGGTAAAACAGGGGTGAGAAACATGAAGCCCGTGGGATCAAAATAACTGCCGTTTCCAATTTATCCAGTGGAAGTTGAAATGTTTCAGGCTTTATTTACACAATGAGGTTTTCAAGAGAAAAGGTTTTTTTTTTGTTTTCGTCTCAGAAAAGTTTTCCGTTCATACAGCAACTTTTTGAAAACGACGTGTGTATACACGGAAATGGTAGATATGTTGAAAACTATGCAATTCGCATGCCAGGCCACTAGTTGGCACTGTTGTTTGTTGTTGTAATGAAACCACACCCATGCACTATACCCATTAACGATGGACAGATGATTATGTTGGACTCTTAACTATAAAGCAACAAAGTTTTATTAGCAGCTTCTTTTTTTTTTTTAAAGTTGCCGTTTCCCCCGTTTCTAGGGAGACAGAGTTGGAGCGTTTTCAAAAAGATGCATTTTCCGTGGCTCCAAACACCATTGTTGTGTAAACAGACACAGAAACACAAGAAAGGTTTTTCCGTTTTGACTTGAAAACATCATGGAAATGAGGCCCAGAGGTAATTGAATGGCTGTAAATAAAGTTGATATATATATATATATAAAATAAATGCAAAAATCTCACCACTTTCTAGATAACAGCTTCCACATGTAAACAGTTTTGCTTCTGGATTTGCTGTAATAGTGGAATTATGTTAGGAAAAAGGTAAAAACCACTGCCTAATGTGGAGGGATATAACATGAGTTTACAGTCAAACGTGTGAGTCAAATGTGGTGGTGGTGGAGGATTCTGCTCTTTTGTTCAGCATTGCAGCTTTGTGGTTATGTTTCCAGGAAGCACCACATCCACCCTGACAAATCCGGCACAATTTCTGAATCCAGCCGTTGAGCTGCTGTTATTATGACGAGACACATTTCCTCAGCTGGCCTCCCAAATGGCTTTTATCTGTGGAATTCATTCTATATATTCTTTTATTTTCACTCAAGTCAGATTTATTAGCTTCAACGCTCCAATATGTTTGATAACTTTTTCCGTCAACACACTTCCTGTGCTCCATCTATTCATTTAATGGCAATGCAAGCAAATGCAAACAAACCCCGTTTTTGTGTAAACAGGGTAAAAAGTATGTAACACATCCTTATCTTAAAAATGGAATAATTGACATTTTGGGGACAGGGCCAAAGCAATGTCACTGTGTTTCAACAAATGTGTCCCCACAGCATAATGCACTCACACACACACACACACACTCAGCATCACAGTAAACTGAGAGTGACCCTGCCTCCCCCGAACAGACAGGAGTGAGTGATTGGGGTAAACGTAGGTCAGTGTGGGAGTAGACGAGGAGGAGGAGGAGGAGGAGGAAATCCAATGGTGTGAAGATGAGGGTGAAGACAGGGATCAGCACGCAGGCAGCCAAGTCGGAAATTGCCAGTGATTTGCAAAGTTTTGTCAGTTCAGCATAAATACTTATCCGTCATCTATTTACAAGTGCTGCTGGTTTTACAAGAATACGTGTGGAGTGGATAGTGCAGCATGTAATCTAGATCTGTATTTGAAAGAGTACAAAGTACCTGGATAAGTTATGATAGTTTGAGGCCCCGTTTAAGCGACAACATTCTGAAGTTAAAATTTTTAACTTTTGCTGGGTTTGGGGGGGTCTCTTTACACAACAACGGTGCTCAGAGCCACTAAAAAATGCAACTTTGTCTCCATGGAAACAGGGAAAAACAATACAGTATCTGCAATATTTAAGACCAAAACACTGTTTCACCAACTTTTCAAAGAATTTGAAATTATAAATGAAGATGTTTTAATGCAACTTTTAGCTTTTACACTGTAAACATATTGCGCCGCTATAGTCTATTCAGCATTTCTTGTGTTTTTTTTTACAGTTTCACAGTAAAAAAATTTTGCCAAATACAGCAAATCTACATGTTTCCACTGTTTTTAGAGGTTTAAGACATTATAGCGAAAACAACCATCTTTATTAGGAGTGAAAGATTTGAGATATGTTGAATCCATTTGATTGAAATTTTACATTATCCAGCAAAACATTTCATTATTCGGATTGTATTGAGCCTCCGAAGCAATATATTTGGAAACATTTAGACCTGCTTTAGAAGCAGGTGATAGTCGGACGTGACTTATTTCAGTATAACTATTGAACAATTCTTTCATTTAAATATCACATTTGTCACTTGGAACGCCTTTTTAAAGACTGTCTGCTATGCAATAAAAATCAAAATGAATGATTCATAGAGCCTGTACAGAGAGGCTAAAGAGTCACATGTTTCCTCGCAGCTGATTGTAGATCTCGGTGAACATGAAGCATGTTTTTCAGACTGTGTGATAATCTTTTTCTTTTCGAGTGCGTTTGCTCTGCTGAATGGCATTCCTGAAGCTCTGGACGTGCAGCCCCTGTACAAACCCCGGCCATGTCGCTCAGCAATGATAAAGCACGCACCGGAGCATAATTAACCTTATCTCACCTCAAATAAGTCTGACAACAGGTGCATTTAGTGCCGCGGTCGACAACGATTGCAGCTGCAACAGTCCTCATTTGCGAGATAGTGCCGTCAAAGGCTAACCAGGCCCGACGAGGAACGGCTGCCAATGTTCAGACGCCCATAAAAATGTCAATCTGCATGGCTGTCTAATGGCATTTACTCTGCAAATGAGTCCTGATTGCAGCCCGTATCACGACTTGTTTACAGCCACGACACATAAAAGACAAATTCAATTTGTCTCATTTCGTGTTTTCGCACTGGTTTTATCGAAAACAAGGCATTATTGTGAGCTTCCTTTTGCAGGGAAAAACTGCAGTTTTCTCCCTGAACTCTGCTCCGGAGGTCACAGACGCTGACACACACAGAGAGAGACACTCCTTTCCTTTCTGTCAAAGACCGCCGAGCGCTTATAGCACAGACGCTCCAAATTTAGAGACACAGCCCTAAATACATAAAGCCTTTTATACCATATGGCACGCAAACATCTCGTCCTGTCCAGACAACAACCCACTAATCTCCGCGAGCTGAAGGTAACTGTTTAGTTTCTGTGGTAACGCTCTGTGTTGTGGTGCTCCACAGTCAGGCCTGTACGCAAACTTTAGGGAC
Source organism: Lipophrys pholis (assembly GCF_963383615.2). Lineage (NCBI taxonomy): Eukaryota > Metazoa > Chordata > Actinopteri > Blenniiformes > Blenniidae > Lipophrys > Lipophrys pholis. The sequence continues at coordinate 50,296,884 of NC_137635.1, forward strand.
CGAAATTAGTGTTTCTGTTGCAGGAAATAGATAAATACTATCTGACACGGCCTGTTAAAATGATGTATTCTCAGTGCTTCGCTGAAAACTTCATGGCTGACAGACGCTGAAGAAGCCATCCGGGAGATAAACTGACCGATGTCCTGTGCGTTCTGACGGTTTGCCACATGGCGGCTTTGGCCTAAAGGATAAATCTCTCTCTCTCTTTTACTAACCGAGCGCCAGGTTTAGCCTCTGTTTTTGAGAAACACAATCGAAGGCTTACAGGAGAGCTCTTCCAAGTCTTTGAGCATCTGCAAGCTTCTGTGTGAGCATTTGCCAGAACTGCTCAGGGCTTTAATTCTCAGGGGTGTCTTCCAAAACAAACACGTACATTTGTCTTTGGGGATTTCGCTTCTGCAGGCAAACGTTTAAAAAACCAAGTTCTCTACTTCTCGCTCACTATTTATTTATCTCTCGAATAAATGACACGCCACAAGCTTTGCAAAGGAAACTCCTTATTCCTGTGATGCTGTGATATCCCGGCCCGTCGCGCTCAAATAATCTGAGGGTGAAGTTAAGCTCAGCTGGCCAGAAAAATTAGCGAAGGTGATTATGTACGACAATACAAAGTAGTTTCAACAATTTAAATGTGACGCAAAATGTGACGAGAAACCTAAAATTGGAAAAAGAATATCGAAAAAATGTCCATGTGCTTCACCCCATTTTTATTAACTTTTTTCACTCTGCATTTCTTTAATTCTTTGATTATCTACAATCATATTATATAGTCAAGTCAAGTCCTTTATTTATCACACACAACAATTATAGATAGTATAATGTGCAAGTGAAATGCTTTGAGTACACGTTGCGCACCAAAACAACAGTTTTCATAGGATAGAAGAATAAATAAAAGAAAGATTTATAAGAAAATAGCACAGTATAATACAACATTATTAATAATAAAGGAAAGGAAGGCACACAAAAGATAAATGATACATAGATGACTATAGGTAGAATGATTACATTGTTGTGCTAAATACTGAGAATGGGTGTGTTATTGTTTGTTTTAGCCTATTTATTAGGGAAAGCATCTTTTTCTTCAGGCGGTCCGCCTAATCGACGCAATGAACTTGCAAATTAACTGAAAAAGCCGCCATAACTTTTCAAACGTATGCCGTCAGTCTTATCGGAGGTACTTTTTTTTATAGAATTATATGGTAGAAGAGTTGTGCTCAAGGGCATGTCCCTCCATCCAATCCATTGAGAAATTTACTTACTTTTTTGAGTAAGAAAAGGTCAAATATGCATGAGTTTGGTCAGTAATTAGCATTTTTAATATGTTTCATCAGGTGGAAATATCAGATTGTATGTGTTCTATATTAACTGTAAAGGGTTTACGTGTATTATATTAACTTTTAGTCATGAAATCTGAATTTGGATGAACTGAAAATATCAAACACTGCTACATGCAGTCGTGGTTGACTATATGAGAAAAACACCAGCTAAGTCACTTGTTACAGATCGTTTACATTTGCAAGACAGAATTGGAACTTGTGCTAATGGTATCTAAAGAAAAGCGGGGTTCCTATAAAAAGTAAGAATGTAAAGAGGGGATGGGGTGGGGTGGGGGAATTTCAGTGTTTTTGCAGTAATCCCGCTGGCTACCTGCTGTAGCTCTGGCGTGGAGGGCTGGGGGCGTTGGGTTTCGCCGACGGGTCTTTTGACCGGGCTCACAGGGGATGAGTGGAGATCCTGAGCGCTGCACAGGCACTTATGAAGGACGCACATTGTTGCCAGCCCTGGGGAGAAAACTGAGCAGTCTGGCAACACAGGCGGAATTTCCTACTGTGATGTTATCTCACTCAAGACATTTAGCTTCAGCCAAATGAAGGAGGGAAAGAGAAAGGAGGCAAGAGGGGAGGATGGGGGGGGGATACAATAGGATGGGGGAGAAAAGTGAGTGGATGTGATGCGGATGATGGGAAGTGTAAAAAAAGAGAAAAGAAGGGAACCTGTTGGGTGATGTATGAAGAGATGCTGTGGCTACTTTGAGCCTGATCATATAAAAACTCAGACATGGGAGCTTATTAACTGACGGAGCGGGATTGAAGACTCCGTCAGTCAGAAATGTAACAATAAACACACATTGGCCACTAAAGTAGCAAAAGAAGACGTTGATGAATTCCATACACTGTAAAATTTAGAACGAAAGGACCTTTAACTTTTGATGACACGGCAATGTTGCCTTGCTTTGCGTTGTATTACTGTACTGTATGTACTGCAGTGTGCACCGATCGACCTGGCAGCCGCACCGGCCCTGTTAATCCTCTGTACTGTCGTAGTACAACTTTGTGGTGAAAAGATAGATAGATGATTAATGGACACACCTTTGAACCAGGCAGAATGGTGCAATAGTCTGCTGACCTTCGTGCTTTACGATTTCCTCATCATGTGGGTCCTGTAGTTGAAGTGAAAGCCAGTTTGAAAGTATACAGTGACCTTTAGAGTACTGCAATCAGGGGTTCTGTCAAACTGATCATGAAACCATGAATGTTCGCATGTAAAATTTTCTTGGATTCACACATTTACATGAATTGAAAAGCGTAAAAGGACTTCTGAGCACGTGTCCAGTGCTGTAAACTAACAATAAAAACACATTTATGAGGTGTGCCTCTGAACGACGGCAATTACAGACAGTGAAGGTGTCTGTGGTGTTTTTTTTAAAAGAACAGTGAGTGACCTTGTTCGTCACTATCACTGATGCCATTTAGAAAGATTTACTCTCCAAACATTTATAGGAATGAAACAAAGTACAAGGAGCAGTTTTCTTATCTTCATTATTGGGCTGGAGGCGGCAAAAGCAACACCACTACATAATAAAAATGTTGGCGGCAAGACAGGAAATACAGGTTACACTAGTAAATGGTTGACAAGCAACACCCACAGTGAAGTTAATATAATTGACCCAGTGTCAGGGATTTAAAAGATTCAAACCTCAATGTAATGATTAACGAAGTGCAATGTGACCTGAACCACTTGACAGTGTGATTCTTCAAGCGAAAACATTTACCTAAAGATTCTCCAGCAAGTCTGAAAAAAGCATCACCCGCTATTATTTTTGACCAGTTGGTTTGGTAATCGCTGATATTTTTGATTGTGGCGTTTTATGTTGCACAGTGAGAACACAAGTCATTACAGACAGTCAAGATCATAACACCATCAGAAAATGATCAATCTGTTGGGATGTGTTGATTGGAATGAGGTGTTGATCCTTTGGCTCAAATCCACGGCTGGCCACACCCTTGTTCTGAGATGTCTCAGTCATCGTCTCTTGAATAGAGTCGCCACTAAACCCAGAAAGTTTCTTTGTGGTGGAGAAAATTGATTCCTGGCTCGTTCCACATTGCTTGAAGAAGTGTGGAATTCAGCCATATAGACTGGGTTTGCCCCCTCTGGTCGGCCAGGGAATTACACCCTTTATGTCAGTCGTACTGGGTTTAGTAACCATATATATATATATTTCATGGGTTGCAGTTACATACAAAACAACCTTTCAAAAAGTGATAAATGGAATTCTTAAATTACTTAATCAGTTTGTCAACTTAAATCTACCTCACCCTCCACTGTAATTTTCGCAACAGCGGCAAATGTACGTAAATGACACAGGAAAATAATTTTTGAGTATAAAAGAACATTTCAACAGCTTTCAAAGCTGACCTACTGAAGTTCATGAAATCCACATCACTTCAAGATGATTAAATCTAAAGGATCAGGGAAAGAGCTCATTTAATTGATCCTCCTCAATCCTCAACACTGGTCCTTGGAAGAAAGAACTAATCAGTATCTGAATTTCCTGTGTGAGAGAATTCGTCAGAGAGAGTCATGTGGCAGTAACAACTTGTCATGTGCAGACCTCCCGCCTCCTTCTGAAAGGACGTCACTCTGTCATGGTGAAGATTGATCCTCAGACTGACTCCAGGCCTTTCCCACTGCTGTCACATCACAACCTTTGCACCAGCGTGATGCCAAACTCGGAAAACTCTTGAAAAATTACATTTTTGACAAAAAGTTTAAAAATGTGGCTCAGATTTTTCCCCAATCACCAGTACAGGATTGTTTCATTAGATACACTCTTAAAGCCTTTATATAACACCATTGAGCCCAAACTGTTCATGATCTGCACAGAAACATCAGTCACGTGTGATCAGTAACAGCATCTTCTATTTGGACCATAAACAAGTTTTTATGAAGGCATTTAAAATGTGATTAGATTGGCTCTATCAGATTGAAATCACAGCGGTGGTGTCACCATGTTTATGATCTGATCAGAGTCCATTTAAACAGCATATCGAATGACTTCCAACTGTTGGATCTATGTGTGCATGTCTGTTACAGAACGTCACCACACGGCGCCTCTTCGGGGATGTTTTGGCTTTTTCAGTTTCAAAAGAATGACAAAGAGCCTCAATCTTTAGACGGGACAATCAGATCCCTCAAACTGACAGATTTAATTCAGACAAAAGCGATTTTGTAAACTCTGACATCTTTATCCATCCTAATCAGCGCAATTCATTTCAACAGTGAACCCAGCTTAGGCAAGAAAAAAAGATCGGGGTGTGTGGAAAAACCATCAACAAAGACAATAATGTAATAAACTGATTTTTCACAGGTATGACAGAATGTTGCAGAGTTTGCATTATCAATAAATAAATATGAAGTTGTGCCATTTACTATCCCTATTTTTTGATAATGAACATGCAAAAAGAAAGGTTTTATTTCTAAGGATTGCAGCCATATTGTTGGGTTTTCTCTGTAAAACTGCCTAGAAGTGACTGTGTTGTATTTGGCACTATATACATAAAGTTGAATTGAATTTATGCACATAATGACTTTGGTTAGTTATTAGATTATTGGCTAATTCACCACAATAATCAATCAAATATCTTATTACACTATTGACAAGTTATTGCTTTGGAAAAGGTCAAGATGATTCCATTATTGGCCGTTACAGTTTGTGAAACTGGTTTTAGGCCCCGTTTACATGACATTCAAAGTGGAAATGCATAGTTTTGGACAAATTTGGAAGACAATGCTACTTTTTGCCAATGCTCCAATTTCATCTCTTTGTAAACGAGGAAAAATGTAACTTTTATGAAACTCTGCTTCTGCGCACTACTGCCCAAGTAAATAGTTCTTCTGTACTTAAGCAGGTAAATGGACAATAACAACAATGGCGGCCTCCAGAGTGGCACACAGACCCCTAAGTCCTTCCGTCTCCTGGATGCAGGTTTCAAACCAACTGCATGTTGCATGTTAATATGATCCTCACTCCTAGTTTTGCATTTTAAGTGGGGTTTTTTTTTCTCCTTGTTGTGGCACTGCCGCTCTCACATCCAAAAGTGAGAAGCTGAATGAGTGAAATCAGAGCAATGGAGGGAAAAAAAAAGAAGAAGCATAGGGGGATTAGCAAACAGTTTCTGGATGAATGGGGAACGGTTGAAAAAGCGACTCGAGGAAAATATGAGACTCTTCGCGAGACATCCACGTCTGACATATGACCTGTCAATCTAAGTCACAGTTGGACCTGATTAAGCTGATGAAACCAACAGAGAGCCACTTGAAACTGACAGACGCGCACTGCGCTTTGTGTGTGCGCTCGTCAGACGGTGTTGTTCCAGCAGCAACAGGCTGACAGTCGTATGAAGGGGTGGGGGAAATGTTAAAGGAAGCTCCCGAAATAAACCACCTCAACAGGCCTTTGATACGCACGCTTATGACAAAAAAATCTGCCAAACAGGTGAGACGGGTTCACTCGCTCCCAGTGCAAATGAACTTGAATCGGTTGCATCATGTGGCGTCATTTTGACACCTGAGCAGGGAGCTGCACGACGGTGACAGCGGGTATCAGCGGGGAGCCGGGAAAAGGACTTTTTCCAACTCATTTCATTTCATTCCTATGAGAAGAAAAAAAAAAAAAAAAAAACGGAATCAGTTTGATTGAATTATTTTTATTCAAGTCGTTTTTGTTCCATGTGTTTCTCGTGGACACTAAATCCCGATTTGGTCGTTCAACTCATTTTATTTACTCAAACAATTTAATCATCAGAAAGAATTTGAGTCGAGTACAGGTAACTTATGTAATTTGTTACAAATTCGGTTTGCATTGGGAGGATCAATACAAATAATTAAGGGTTATTATATTAACGATATTATGCTTAAACCATATAGTAACTGCGAGAGGGATTAGATCCACTAAACCAAAATGAATTGATAAAACTCATTGGAATTAAAATACTTATTACTTAAATAATGCGCAAATTAAAATGTACTCAATTCAGTTGAGTTAACACTGAAATTATTTGTGTTTACATTACATTATGCAAATGAGAGACCAACTGTTTACGGGCAATGATGCTTGATTTGATTTCTAATCTCATATTTTACCTTTTACATCAAAGTAAATGAATAAAAACATTGATTTCACGGATGTCTGTAAGTCCAGAGCTGATCATTTAAACGTGATAAAAATCTAAATGATTTTTTTTCAGATGGAATATAATCCAGTCATTTTTTTAAAAATTATATGGATTAGGACTCAGATATTTTAGCAATTGGAGTGACGAGTAATCCAAACTTACTTCCTGTTTGTCGTGGTGGTGGTGAGAGGCTGAGGCAATGTTGAGGCCTGGGTTAGATGAAGAGAACTAATTGTCAAATCAAGCATTCTTCTTCTTCAAACGCATCTTTTCCAAAATGTTCAATTTGACTGTGACATATTCACGTAAACAAGCCAGGTTGGCACCTCACCAAACCTCAAAACTATGTGGTATAAAGTGAAAATAGAAGCTTTATTTCATGGATTACCCTCCCACACATCCCATGTTGTTAACCCCCTACCTCGATCTTAAGGTCTTAATTTGGCAAGATTTAATACATATGGCTTCATTCAAAATATGGTTAAAAAGCTCAATTGTATATTTGACCTGAATTGTGAATTATGTTGCTGGAAAATGGCTCACAGTCTCACAGCACAGGAACTGTAAGAATGTTTACGAGAAAAAAAGGGTGATCCATACAGAGAAAATGATATTTATCTTTGACATAAGTCATAAGTGGCATTGCAGCTTGCATGTTCTCCCGATACCTGTAATCCCCATTAGTGCTGAAGATATCCATCCAATTGTGCTTGTATGAAATGTGAAATGTAGCATCTGTGATCACATTAATCTATTATGAACTTAGTTATCTAGTTTGTATGTGTTCAGGATCCTGACTGAGGACTTATCGTATTAAAGCGATTGCCTCGACTAAACTTCGTTGTTAGATTTGTTAGAACCTGACAAAGTTTCCGGAGAAGGTCAGATTCTTCTTTGGTTATAATATGAAAACACACAGATAGAGTTTATTTCTCCTTTAAGGGATGATTCCACCCCAGGCTGCTGTGGTCGCTTGAACATTTGTGATGTCGTTGTTTCAGTTTGAACCCGGCTGACGTGAATGGATACTTGTTGCCGTGTGTCTGAGTGAAGAGGCCCGGTCCTGGTCGACTTAGCCGTGTGACACGCGATAGGGTCCAAATCCAAAGTGGAATGGCTGCAGGCTTCAACCTGCGCTTAAGAGGGTCACTGCCGAACAAAGGGGGTTCAGTCAGGAGCTGGGAGGCTGCACACACTGAAAGGAACATGGGGCCGAGTGTGTGTGCGAGAGAGAGACAGAGAGAGAGAGTGTTGAAGAATTTTATGGGATAAATAAGTGTTTCATTTGTACAGAGAGTGTTCGCTTCCTCTCGATAAATCTTTTTCTCACAATTTAAATCATTTAGAATCAATTTGAAACATTACAAAGACGTGACAGTATGACAAAGTGAAAGCTTCCTACATCCTTCAGTTTTCCACCTTTTCTCATGAAGACTAGGGCAATATTGAGGGATAAAAAGGTTAACATCCTGGTCCGATTCAATTATTAAGTTAATGGGAGGAAGATGCTCGATAATCTGGTTGTTCTTGCTCCTTGAAAAGAACTAATGAAAACCAGGGCACACAACAGAACAGTTGGGAATTACAATCTTACAGAGTTGTTTAAGCATATCTTAAAATGTCGCCACTTCTGAGACTTAAAACATCTTCAATGCCATCAAAAATAATCTGGGAAATGTAAAAATGACCAAAATTCCACTAGTTTCATGGAATCCATTTCTTGCTCGGTCTTGGTGACGTGTCATTGAGTGCAAATGGACAACAATATATTGGTTTATACCACTTTTGTGGCATTTTTACAGAATCAAACTGCACATCATGAAATATAGAAATATCCATATTTTGTAGAAAGCAAGAGATCATCCAAATGTGTGATTATGAAACATTTAAACTGCCATCAAATTCTCTGGGCGATGCAGTCGACTTGGGAGTGAGAGGGAAAGACCGCTGCTTCCCAGCAGTTTTCATTCATCCATCCATCTCCTGTGTGCGAGTAGGGTAAGTTGCTCGTTCATATCAGGACAATCACCAGGCAAAGTGTCAATGTAAGCCCATGTTCATTTAAATACTTAAGAATAAATCCTTTGAGGGCGACTCCTTGCATGCACCGCAATGTGCAAATTGATTCACTGTTCAGGCATTACTTCCAAAATGAACATATACTCTAACACCTTTAAAACCAATGTTTTGGAAATATGAATTATTGTTATAAAAATCAGACTTAACATAACATGATTAATACCTTCTTCTCTCCATGGAACGCCGTTTTTAAACTTGGGAGAATCTTTCTGTGCCGTGCGTCTGGGCCGAACTCCCACTGACACCGATGTCTGCTCGTTTGGCTCCCAGCAAGAAGCGTGACTGAGATTCCCACTGCTTAAAATCCCGCTGAATGACTACGATTGTCCGCTGTGGTTTCTTGCGAGCCGCCTGAGAAAGTTATGTGGCGCTTTCTTTGCTCGAGTGCATCTCGAGAAAACATGTTTTTTTGTGCATTATTCTCTGTGGCGGAGTCACACCTGCCTCCCCTCCTGCTGGGAGAGCGCCGTACTGCACGCTGAAGGCGTCCCAAGAAAACGCTCTTGAAGGGACTGATTGACGTGAAGTTTTTGGTTTGGCCAATGATATCCGTTGTGTCATTATTCCTCCGCTGTGGACAACATTACAGAAGCGTGAGCTTTTGCAATAAACTCAGTTTTCCATGAGAACACTCCAGATTCCCCCCAGACACCACAGCCCGACACAATATCGGCACTATTCTAAAGGAATAATACAGTAAATGTCCCCCTACAGCCAAGAGCTGTCTGCAAATTGTGCCTTTCTTGTCTTTTTATTGCAGCTCTTTTGAATAATCCAAACTTGTGTAGCCCCCTGTTATATTGCTTCCCACAGTTTTGGCAGAAAGGATTCGTCAAATCGAGGAATATTTCACCTCTTGAGCCAAACGCAAAGTGCCAAAACCTGCAAAAAGAAAAAAAAAAAAAAAACTAAACAAAAAAAAAAAAAACATCGACTGCTTCGGCTTTTCACTTCGGCTGGCACGCATCATTCAATGTCAGGCCATTTCCCACGCCAAATAGGCTTAGAAAGCTAAGAGAGAAGAAAAGAAGAAAGTCCTGTCAAGTTTTTCCACTCGGTTTTGTTCCGTTTTCCTCCGTCTGTGTTTTTTCACCTCGGTATCTATTTGTCCCCCTTTTCTTTTCTCCCGTTGTGCCCCCCCCCACCACCACCACCACCACCACTCTCCCCTCCTCTCCTCTGCAAGTCTAACATGTCATTCTTCGTCTTTTGTACCTACGGGCCTTTTTCCCTATTGAACTACCCGCCCTCTCCACTCCTTTGGCTCTCCTTTTCCCCTCTCAGGGGCCTAATTATGAGCAGGCATTAAATAAAAACATTTATATTTCTCCCCCCCCCCCCCCAACAAAAAAAAAAAAAGCCTCCTCTCTGTGCCTTCTCTGGACAATGAGTGCTTGTGATTCTTCTTTCCCTCCTGCTCCCGCTTTCGGTCTTTTCTCTGCTGAGTGGCCATTCACTGGGGGTCTATGTCGCTCTTTGTGATTGGCTCACTCTAGGACTCCTAGGGGGCAGTAATTGTGTCTCATTAAGTCTTACAGTAGTCGTAAGGGGAGTGAAGCGGGGTGGGAAGTGAGGGGTGGGGGGGGGGGGGGGTGCGGGTGGTGGTCGGGGGTTTGCCGCACAAGGCCTCGCAATTAGAAATCCCAGAGAGCTTGAATGGGAACCCTAATCAGACCACAATAGCTGAGGCTCCCTGCCTATTAGGGCAAAAAGGAAGTGTTGCCATTGTCCACACACACACACACACACACACACACACACACACACACACACACACACACACACACACACACACACACCGGGAATGCTTGCAGCACAGTGGGGATGGATGTAGTTGTGTAGTGGCGCCATCCTACAGGCCAATTTGGAAAGATTGGGGGACTTAAGAGAGCTTTTTCACTGCCTGAGCCACCACACACACACACACACACACACAGGTGCAGTCACACTCGTATCCATCCACACCAGAGCTAAAGGGGGGGAGGGGGGTTCTCATTAGCGATGTTCAGGACGAGCGGGGAGTTTGCTTTCTGTTTGCTCATTTGTCACCCTGTGATTCCTCTCACCGGCACGCCCGACTTTTTCAAAAAAAAAAAAAAAGAAAAGAAAAAAAAATCCAGTTTGTGTGTGAAGAACATTTTCCATCAGAAACATATTTCACTGTCTCCGTGAAGCAGCGGCGGGGCTAATAAAATCAGCACGCCGCGTCTGCCGTGGGTACATAAATAACCTCGCCTCTGTGGAAATTCTGTAAATCTTAACGTCTGTGAGGAGGGAGGAAAAAAAGAAAAAAGAAACAAAACATACAAATAATGATATTCCACTACCATCTGTCTCTAAAGGGGGAAATGCATTGGAAAGTGAAAACTTTGCAAAGCCTTCCCTCTTTTTTTTATCTCATAATAGGAGCAGAAAGTGGGTCTCTTTTCCTCCGTTTATCTGTGTAGCGTTCCCAGGAGAAACAGTGGCTACCCCTCCTTATCTTTGTTACCGCCGAGTGCTGCAGTGGATTATGAAGTGGATTATGCAAATGTCTCACAATATATTCATATTAACAAAGGTTGAGGTTCATGCGCCCGTGCCCAGAATTTATGAATACGCAAATGTATATATATATGTATATATATTAAAAATAAGAAAAAGACGAGCCTTGAATTGGCTGTAATATTGTTATCATTTAATGGAAATTAAGTCGACTGCCGTGTTTGGGCTAATTTGTTAATTTCTTGAATTAGCTGCATCTGTAAAAAAAAAAAAAAAGAAAAAAGTAATATTCAATTTAACCCATTGTTTCAATAATTTTTTAGGCATTTTTGTAGAGCTTGATAACTGATATGCCTGTAGGTGTTACACATGTATAATTATGTGAGCGGTTATCACTTGGAAGGTTTCTCAGCTGGATTGTTGTTTGGAGTTCATCCAATTGTGAAATAATCTTCATTGTATTGTGTGTGGTGGTCACAAAGCGGCAGAAATCATGGCCATAAATGCCCCCCCCCCCCTCACACACACACACACACACTAAGAGCCTCATAAACTAAAACCACTTAATGTTTTAATTTTATTGTAGTGTAAAGATGAATGAGTCCTTTCAAAAAAGTTATTATCCTTTTTTTTTTTTGAGATTTTTATTTTCTTTCACTGGCGGCAAAATCCAACTGATTGGGTGGTCGACATGTTATATACAGTACAATATAAATATATCCTCAACCAGGCCAGTGCTGGATACTTTGTAACGGCAAAAATTTTGTAGTTATATTAAAGCAAATGAGCAAAAAAACAACAACATCCCATCGTGGACTAACAAGTGCAATCAGAATGTATTTATTTAGTTTTTTAGTTTTAAGGCCTTGTTGGTAATGTCGCTTCGTCTGATAAATTCCAGATAGTTTTGTAAATTTCAACAAGTTACAGTTCAAGAGAATCATATGTAAAAATGCTGAAATCTACACTTCTATGCAGATGATGCTATACTTTACAGCTTGCCTTAAAAACTTCACATTTCTTTGATTTTCTTCATTGTCTTCTGGAATATTGTCAACATGTTCTTTACATCCGTGATTTAACTATAGGTTGGATTGTGATTCATCCCATTCGTACTGAAACAGGACGACCCACGGTGGACAAAACAGGAAATAATTCAACTTCAAACATCTGACCATTTCTCAATATGACAGCGTTTTTAATGGGACTGAAAAGTTTGTGATTGGACAGACGCACAGAGGAAGCCCTCTGAGGCCGCCATAATGAATCCTACATGTGCACCAAGCTCTCTCTCTCTCTCTCTCTGCATTGTGGTACGTTTAGTGTTTCCACGAAATCATTAGCAGTAGTTTTGGTTCATTCCAGATTATGCCAGTGACTGTAAATGCCTTCAGAGCTTTTTGTTTGTTTAAATTTGGAAAGCTAATTCGTAATCTAATAGGCCAATGTGGGAAAAAGAGGAAAAAGTTAAGATCCAGACTTACATTGCACCAGAGCAAAGCTACCCATCATGATTCCATCTATAATTCAGTATATGCAATGTAAATTTACAAGCTCTACTTTTGCAGATGACATTTTAACATCCCTGTTCTGTCTTGATTTTGTCTGATATATAGCTCACATAAACAAGTTTTTAACCAACTTTTCAATCGCTACATAACGTTTAATTGGCCTACTTTACAATGATGTAAAATATAATTATGGATGATTGTAGCAAGTCATATCTGGTCCTGCGATCTCTAAACTACCGTTGGGTGGAGACACATTTAACATGACGTGGCCACAATCTCATCAAGTCATTCATTCATAGAAGTGAGTCATCTGAAACAGTCAGGAAAAATTACAGGCAGTAATTACACGGATGATTCATGTCGTCCTTGGCTGGAACTCATCAACACGCCTGTTTGTTGAACTAAAGCAACAAATACAAAGTAGGCTACTCCTGGCGATGCTGAATGCTGATGTTGCAAGTTTAAGGTCATTCGAATTCGGGAGGCGAAGCAGCTTTCAACGTACATCCCTGAAAGATAAATGTTGCACATTGGAGACGCAAGTCGAAACCTGCACACTGGTTGGCGAAATCTGGCTGTGAAGAGTCAACAGGAAACAGAGTTGCAGTGTCCTTCGGTTTGAGGCATTCCAATGCTGGCCAAGGCAAAAAGCTTGAATATTAAAGCTGCAACACTAGAAAGAAGTCACCTTAAAGCCGCTTAAATACATCAGGTGTTTGATAATTAGCTCCATTTAGATGAAATAAAAGAAGCGTTTCCCCGCTGCAGGTCGAGCGAAAAACACATTAAAGACAAGAAGTTAATAAAGAGCTGCAGGAATGACTCAAAAAACCTGGGAATACGTGCGAAATGTGTCACTTCCAGAGTGGTTTCCAATGTTTTTTCTTCTCGCTATATTACCAGAATATGTGCTGTGGTTTGCACATGCTCAATAGATTTTCACTCCGTTCCAGATCATAAAACATGCCAATATATGCCCTACATGTGAGCTTATTAAAGGTGTCTGCTAACAAGCGGCTAAATGAGAGGCCAGCGCTGTCAAGCACATTAAGTTTTCACATTCAGCAGCGAGGGGAGCACGTTTTCATGTTTTTACACTCGCGCTTTTGCAAATGGTTCGCAAGCAAAGCGGAAAACCGCAGTCTAATTAGGTTGGAAGCTTTGCATGTATGGCAAAGTCATGCAACAGCTTGTATTTTGCTTAAAATAAAAGATAGTGTATTTGGTATATCTTTTTAAATCTAATTTAAGTGGAAATTTTCCGTTTCATTTCGAAGCTCTGTGTAAAGCAAATGCAATTTTGTTTTAATGGTGAAGATCAGTGGCGGCTGGTGGGGCTCTTCATTATCATTCGATTTCAACCAAAGTTAATTTAAGTTCAGTGCGTTTATAAACCAAATTACAACAAACCTGCCTTTTTTTAGATTGCGAGAGGCCCCCAGGGATGAAAATGATTGCACTTTTAACCTGCTGGTCAATAGAGAGCACTTAAGACTCTTTTATTAACATACTAGTCAACAAATACAAGCAGATGCTTCATTAGTCCCTTTTAGAAAATTAATGTGTTTTGGGGCTGGTTTACTTGTAATTATAACTTAAGAGGAGGGCAGATTTTTACGAGTACAGCTTTGAAAAATCTAAAGACTACAAGCAACCAGTCTATTTGTTATGATGCAAAGGAGTTAGAGTACTTCATGAAAACATTTACGTGTAATATTTGTTCTACAAGTGATTCTGTGGATGATTGCTTTGAATTAAAAACAATAAATAATGCAATGCATGTTTGTAGACCGGGTTGACTTTCAAGACTTTCCAGGATCCAACCTGCTTTTCTAATCAGTCAGAAACAAAAACTAAGGCCCTGTTAATGCAACGAAAGTGCTGGAAGCCACTGAAAACAACTTTTTGAAAAAGCTCCGTCGCCAAAGACATGGGGGAAAAACACAACTTTTTTGAAGCACCGCTTCGGCGCACCAACGCTGTGGTAAATAGTTCTTCTGCAGATGCGCAAATAGACGGACAATAACAAAATGGCGGCCCCCAGAGTGTCATGACAATCCATATTCTCATTGAACTTAGTAGTTTTATAGTCGAGAGTCACTCGTATTAGTAATCCAACTTTGTCATCTGTCCTGTTCTCGCCATTGTTGATGTTCATAGCGTTTTGTTTTCTGGTCCTGCATGTGTTGTGTGGTTTCTTTACAAAAACAACCAACAGCACCAACTTGTGGCCGGGCATGGCAACTACATTGTTTTCAGAGTTTCTGTGTAAATGGACATCATCTTCATGCATCACAGACAGATAGCTTTATTTGATCACTATCAACTATTACTGTTCATGCTTTTTGCACTTTGTCACGTCAAACCTGCGGTCCATGAAGGACCTTCCGACCAGCCGGTTTTTGGCCCACAGGCCACATGTTTGACCTCTGCTCCGACAGTGTGCGCGTTTATTTGGAGCGGTGTAATCAAAGCATTGCATGGTCATTTCCAGGTCTTAATATTTAATCTGCACCTGTTGCGTGCTTGTGTTATCGTCACAAAGACGGCCTACAAGGACGCTTCACTCGCACGCTTGGCAACCTCAGAAAAAAAAATAAACAAAAAAGCATCAACCTTTCCAACGCTACTTCTTCTGCAGGCTCGGCAGGCCGGCCACGGTGGCCCCGCTGTATCATTTTTCTGCTCGGAGAATGATCTGCCCGCATAATTTTCCCACTTCATGCCAGATTACGTTACAGTTTTGCGTCGTGCTGTGTGCTGGAGCTGAAAGGCTGACTAGCTCGACCAGTATGGTTGTATTTAGAGGAAGCATAATGAGTTTCATCCTAACAGAGAGAGAGGGGTAACTGGGTGGCAACCTCGCGGCTAATTGGTGTTGTCAGCATTTTAAACACAATTAACGACAGTTCCTTCTCCTCTTTCTTTTGACCTAATTGTAGGTGATAATTATTGTTTAGGACCTAATTTAAACAAATAATTAACAGATGTATGCTGACAAATAGGCCCGGCTTGATTCTTTGCAAATCCCTGCACCATTGTGTTGTTAATTGGGCCGAATGTAAGCAGATACTTTGACATGCCCCCCCTCCTCTTTTTCACAGCTCGTCACTGAATACAATCCTAAGCTCCAGAATAAACAGCTTCAACTTCACGAGGTGTTCCTCCTATAGCCTGGATAAAGTTTCACATTGTTCGGCCGATTTAGTGAAGTTAACCGAAAACGAATGAACAATTTGCAGCCTATTCTTATTCCTATTTAACTGACGTTAGTCACTGAGGGGTGAATTGGATGGATGCTGTAAAACAGCAGGAACACTCTTGAAAACTTGCACACTAATGTTTCTTTAGATTACTTTACTTATGCAGCTTGAATAAACATATACATATATGGATGAAACATGGTCACCCTCATTTAATTTAATTGTGTGACTTGTTTTCCCGGAGTTTTTTTTTTTTTTGGGGGGGGGGGGGGGGGGGATTTACCATTTCAATTTTACAATACAAAACCTCCTTTTTCCTCTGTAACATCCCCTTGAGCTAATCTCATAAAACTTCACTTGTATTTCCGACGGCGCACAACAATATGACATTTCAGACCGTGCCATGTTTCCACCGAGCAGATTCCCAAGTCATGATAAAGGCATGAGTCGTGCTGGTGATGGCTATTTGTCAGGGGTTTCCCACCCGGCCGCACAAAGGAGGCTCAGCAGAGAGGCTGCATGTTCTCAGGCATTGTCTATAGGCCGGGACCACCCGCTCCCCCTCGCTGTCCCACTGTCAGTCACACAATACAATGCTACAACTCCCACTTTGCCCCCAACCCCCCATCCTATTTACTCAGTCGTCCCCTCCCCTCTCCCACCACCCACACTCTGGACACAAGGAGTGGTGACATGATGTTTTTTTAGCAGTGAATGCGGACTATTAGTCAACAGCTGGGCCACGATTCATTTGGAGGGTAAGTCAAGTCAAGTCAAGACACGGTGGCTTCGCTCGTAAAGCTGCAAGCGAGGGCAAAGGACGCGAGTGAAGAGCAGTGGAGCGGCCCTGCAGTTTCTCAAGGCGCACAAAAACACATATTTAGGCAAAAACGAAAGCAGTGAGCAAGCTGAATCTTCAAAAATTTAAGTTTTTATGTTTTCGGAAAGAAAAGATTTGGATCAATTATACTTTAACGACGTTGTTTTAGACATATAATCAAGTTTAGTTGATTTGATTCAGTTTGCTTTGCGATGACTCCGACTATTAAGAGAATGCATGGACAATCATAACATCAGATAATTCCTTTAAAAAAAAAAGTAACGAATTGATGTATTTTTTGATCACAGAGTTATGTTTTCTTCTGCTTACACACAGTCTGAGCTTTTTTGTTTTTAAAAAAAACATGGTGGTAACATGCACACAAAACGCATCGAAAGTTGTTTTGTTTTACACTTGAAAATGTTTTTGTGTACCAATTTTTATCTTCTAATGTATTTATTTTATTTCTTTTTAAAGCACTGAATTGCACTGAATTGGTACTCTGTGAATAAATGTACCTTGCCAAAAGGTGCTCAAATCTTCATGTCATACTGTTTTTGTGCATATGCATGTGTGGTTGCATTAAAAATCACAGCACCATCTAATGGCCTGGCATGCAAATTACAGCATGGTCAACTTTTCAGTGTGGACATCGATGGTGATAAATATTTTGAAATATGAATTTCTGTCAACCTATACAGTTCCCAGTATATTGTTCTCATGTAAACAGAGCTCATATCAAAGACAAGGCAAGACAAATTTATTTATAGAGCGCCATTCAAACAGAGCAATTCACAGTGCTTTACAAAGAAATTAAAGAAACTGAAGAAGTAAAGAGGTGAGGCAATTGGTACCTGTGCCTCAGCGTAGGGGGCAATGGGTTCTCTTCATTTAAAAGTGATGAGAAGATGATAATTCATATTTTCAAATGTTAAAGGCTTGTCCACTGCAACAGAAATCACAGATTCAGTCCAATAAATAAGTAGAAAAACATTAAATAATTGAACTATTAGTAAATGGATTTCACCTTTATAAGCATTTCTTTCCAATTCAGGTTCCCTCCCATGTACACAAACACTTGGAGAAACATGACTGAATCATCACTTGAAGGTTTATGGCTTTATATATATATATATTAAATGTTTACCTGCTACATCCAGTCTCTCGATGGGTCCACGTATCAGTATGCTCACTCGTCGATGATATGAGGAGTTCACTGGCTTTTAGTGCACATTTTACATACTGACAACGACATACAACATTACATTAAATAGTAATTTAGCTTGTCTATTGAAGATATATATTTTTTTCCCCTTTTATTTTCCAACCCTCTAAAATCTGTAATTTTGCATATCTTGTATATTTTGGTGTACTGCCTCCATGACAGGAATAAAATCGGTGCCACAGTCATCTCGGGCTGCAGCTGTTGATTTGAATCAATCAATATGAAATCAGTATTCAGAAGAAGCAGCAAAAAGGGTTATTGAGAGCGCGAGTGGGGTACCACAACATGGCCTTGTGGAGCTCCCCGGGGGCCTCGTCTGAGTTTTTGGCCCCGGTCTCCTCCAATCAGAAGTGCGCCTGACTTTAGACTGACGTCTCTGTGCGAGCTGGAGCACGAGCCGGTGCGAGCAGCGCCTCCGGCCATGCTGACCGGTAGTCAGGCAGGAGTCAATATGGCTCCAGGCTAAAGCATCTGGGCTCTCAGCTAGCTAGGTAGCAGAGCCTACATTTTGCATCACACACAAGGAATTAGGCTGATGCTCTTTTTGGTGAAGTCTAATAATGACTGGCACAAAACGTAAACCCACTGAACAATCACTATGCAGGAAAGAAAAACACTGTCTATAAAGCCAATCCATAAATGATGGCGGATGACAGAGAAGTGCCACAACAGGAAACGAGTGTCGAGGCAAAACCATTTGCATGAAAGCAACATTAATTTTTTATGACTGGACTTGGCTTTGCCTACTTGACAAACTCAACAAGGGAATCAAAGTCATCTGGCATGCATGACTACATCTATTTGAACACAAAACACCCCAAAATCTTGTGTCATATTATTTATTTATTATTAAAAAATTGCAGACACTTTTTGGCAAGTAGCATGAAGAGCGGCGACGTCTTTTATGAAAAAGTTACAAATATCTCATAGTCTTTATTGTCCATCCGCATACAAAATACCCTACTTAAATGAGAGAAAACACTCATTTGTCGCCATTATCGTCCTGTAAATAACCAGGCAGTGACCATAAACTGAATCATGGAGGCTGTTTACCAACTTGGCAGGTAGCTTAGAACCAACCTTCAGGGACGCAGAGTTAATATTTGAGCAATCATTAAAGTTCATTTTGAGCTCTAGCACAGACTGAGTTGATTTAAACTCCCTAAATAGTCTTAGTAACTATGACGCACCTTATTTTATCCACTAATCTAGTTCTACATAGCTTCAGGCTGGTCTTAGCTGGAATCCTTTCATCACAATAGCAAACTGGCACATCTGAGCTATTGGAGAAAAAAAATTAATCTTCAATTGCCTAATTGTTATTAGCTTAAAACTGTTTGGGAAACTTACTTCAGAATGATTTAGCCGAGTGGTTCATCTTAATCTATGCCACACATCTATTTCATGGACTCTTTAGTTTGATCGCGCGTCGTGAAGCACTTGTAAACCATCTGGGTTGGCCACCCCTCCAGTTATTACTGGAAAAACATGATTACATTTCCAGGTCCAGATTAAGAACATCCTCGTTTCTAAACATGTAAAGAAGTAAATTAATGACTTTACATTTTGAAATGGACACGTTTCAGGAAAAAAACAAAAAAACAAACAAAACTTGCTTGAAAGAATTCAGAAGCATATGGAGATTTAAAGAATTATTAAATTTGCCAATCAAATATATCAATCTTCTGGTTACATTGTGTCATGCAGACCATGACCTAGAAGCATGCAACTTAATTTCATAGCCATGTTTAACAACCCCTGCTTTACACTGTAAGCATTTAAATACTTAGAAATTCGAGAAAAAAAAATTGTTTGCCATAATAGATTATTACACTTTTCACTTAAAAATAACAAATGTACAAATGTTGACAAAAATCTTACATATCTCATGTCATATTTATGACTTTTGGATGGATTGTGCAAATGTGTAGCAATGAACATACTGTAACTTGATCTTGTTTTCTGAACAGTGGATACCTTTAAATACAATGTCAAAAGCAATAGTGTTTATGCTATTAGGATAAGATTTTAATATTCCTGACCAATCCTAATAATCCTGCAGCAGCTACACAGTAACCCGTCGTCATGTCCTGCACCACCTCAGTTAATTTCCCATCATTGGTTTTAAAGGTTACAGGAAGAAAAGTGGAAGTTACCAAATATGGTGAATTACCCCATAAGGCATTAACAACTATTATGGTTTGGCGAAAAGAGATGACAGAGTGAACACTCCCCTTCTGACCAAAAATAATATTAAACTGTCAGGAATTAATCTGTCCAGCTGTGAATCAGACGTGGAGACGGTGTGGCTGCTCCTCATTCCCATCCTGGTACATCGGTGCGGTGGAATGCTAATGATGGTGAATCTCACACACACACACACACACACACACACACACACACACACACACACACACACACACACACACACACACACACACACACACACACACACACACACACACACACACACACACACACACACACACACACACACACACACACACACACACACACACACACACACACACACACACACACACGTCTCCGGGTGGAGGACTGGAGGGAGTGAGGAAGTCAGTAGACCACCCACAATTCCACCCGTCTGCCTCTGAAACACTTAGTGTAATTATATGGGAGTGACGTGAAAAAGCGCTCTGTGCAAATATGGATTAAGTCCCAGGCGGCAGCGCGCATTTCCAAAGCACCGCATCTTACTTTCCTTTCATCGGCACCTGAAGTTACATGAAAGCAAAGCGAGAGAGGTGCACAAGCGCCACGATGCAATCCACTTTGGTCTCAGGTATACGTTATCCCTTATTTGTAGGATCATTCGGAGTCTTCGGAGACGACTTTTGAAATAATTTGTAACTAAATCTGTGACTGGCTTTGGAGTACATGTTGAGATGTTTTCCAGTCTTTACTGCACGTAGAGTTACAAAGAATAAGTCATCTTCTGGTGTCTGTGTCAGGAGTTCCCGACCTCATGATCCATGACATTACTACGTCGATGAGATTCAGTCAAAATATCAAGTGAACTAAATAATAAAAACAAACATAAAACGTGTGATTTCACTGAATCCCACGGGCGTTTGCCTCCGCTGGTGTCTGATGACACTTCGCTCTGCTCTTTTGAACAGCTCCTCTCTGCTCATCGCTGCTGGTGACGTGTCGTCTTCTTCCTTTCCATGAAACCTTATATCTGTGTTTGGGTGATCGGATAAACATCTGCATCTGCAGCCGCACAGATCCCACAGCGTGCTGCGACCATCCCTCTTCCTCTCAGAGAAGCTCTTCTGTTTTTTAGTTTATGGAAAACAATTGAAAACAAACAAGGTATTCAGAAAAGTAGACAATTCAAGGGTGGCCGGGTGAAAGTGCTGCGCATTCCTCCCGACTTGAGCCAATATTCTGGGAGATTCTGCGCGTAATGTAATTACGGGGGAAATGACGATCTCCTGTGCGCAGAGGGGAGTCGCTGACTGACTCTGGAAGTCACTCTGTTACACTGGTAGCAGGGCTCAATGCTTTTCCCAGAATTCCAAAAGTTCAGGTTTAGACGTGGAACTCTATTTCCAAAGACGTTTGACCCCGGAGGGATCGGTTAACTGGCACGGCTGCAAAACAAACCCAGTCTCCGGTGCGAAGATATCAATTCATGCATTTTCCAGTGACTAACTGTTCGGTGGCTGTGGAGGAGTGAGCTCAGCTGTAAAACAGATGTGAGGAAAGTCTCTGTTTTTTGTTTTTTTTTGCAGTAATGAGCCGAGTTTCCAATTGACCATCTGCCTGTGAGGAAGAATGATGTGTGCAATGTGAACCAATATTTTGAGAAGAACAGAATCAAGTTTTGACATAATAGAATGGCCAAACATCTTTTGTTCCCTTCAAATGTTCACGTTTCACATGCATGAGAGTATTAAGCATGTATTTGAATTGACTGGTGCTTTGCATCACAACTCCGCTACTCCCACAAACACAGCGAGCAGCCATGTCGGCCACATTCCTTCTAATCTGGCCCTGAAATGTTTTTTTTTTTAAATTGCTAGTGATCAGGCTCAAATGAATTGAAAAGCTCCACATCTCATTTGCGCTGATCAAGACGTTATTGCTCAATGGACCACAGTGTGTGCAAAACTGGCTAATAGTTGTAAATCACATTGAGTCAGTCATTAATTCCTCCAGGTATTTTGCATAATCTGCAATGTGATTGACGTTCCCTATTCAATTTTCAGTATGCCTCATTGGTAGATCAGTTTCTATGTGCATTCAACACCAAGTTATAGGCACAAACTTACAGCAGGCAATCTTATTTATACAGTTCATATAACTGTTTCATTACCAAAGAAAACAACAGCACCCACGAGTTGCCTAACATGAAACGGATATCGTTTCCAAATTGTTACCATGTAAACACAAAATTTTTCTAAAACGAAAAAAAATGCATGAAAAGTTGCCTTTGTATAGGCTTTCCCCACTCATTTATTTACTTTTTAAAGGAAACTACTGTGCAAATTCAGGGATATTTCTTAGTCATTGTTGAAAGCTAATTTACAACACTTGAACAACGTAGAGTCACTGTGTGACAGTCAGCACCATTGTTTTTCCACAGTTCTGGCTCCATATCTGAGATTGAGACACAATGTGAGCAAACCTGCACTGCGGCAGGCTGCTACAAATAATCCCCACTCATGAAACACAGTCAGTTACTGTGCAGTGAGCAGATCTTTGTAGCTTTTCTTTGGGATTTTGGAAAATGCATCATTGGCGCTATTTCTAGAACTGGTCGTTCTAAACCGACCTTTACGAGTGTCCTTCATCAAAATAAAACTGGTTTCAGCAGGATGAGAACAACAAATCAACATTCATGTTTGGTAACACGGCGGTCTCGGGGTTAGTACGGTCAGGTATTCATTTATCCAGTCCAAAATGTTCCTGGTTTGTTATCCAATGAAGGACATGGGGAAGATTTTGTTTATACAGTGGCTTGCAAAGCAGCAGGTCTAAAATCCACGGTTTTTTTTTTTTTAACCCCTCATAGTAGTTCCATGAAGTTTCTAGAAAATTATTAATTTTAAACAAATGTAAATAAGAATATCCATGTTGTTTTTGTTTTATTTGAAGAATAGTTTAAAAAATACTTTTCTCCTGGCCTAAAAACAAACAAAAAAACATAATCTGAAATTCCTAAAATGTCAAAAAGTATCTAGTAAAATAAATAAAAATGGCTGAAAGGGCAACATGTGTTCAAAATGTCCAGAGTCACAGCATCTGAAGCATCTAAATGGATGAAACACCTATAAATGCTAAAGCAGAAGACGCCTGTCTTTTGGACTGCCTGTCTGCCTGCCTGTGTTCCTGCTTGTCTATCTGGACGCCTGCCTGGCTGGGTCTGTCTGCACATCTGTCACAGGTTGTCATTAATTAATGACACGTAAATGGATGCAAGTCTGGAGTTGAAGTCTTACAAGCTTGTTCAGCAGAGGCCTGTCAGAGGCGTTAATGTTTTACATTACGTTGGTGAGGGCTCGCTGACACTCATCTTGAGTGATGTTCGGGTGGCTGAGTTTGGAGGTAGTTTGTATCCACAATAACACAAAACATAGATTTATCAAAACAGTATGACGCTCCATCTACGCTTCATTTAAGCAGAAAACTCGTTTAAGAGCCTTTTGTGCAACGGAGAGTCAAGTCAACACACATTCATTGGATAGGAAGGAGCTGTCACACTGCACTGCACGTGTAAAGCAAACCATCTCTAATCTGCCTTTCAGTTTGTTTTCAATATTCAGGCGCTCACGCAATATTCCACTGTATGTGTACGAGTCATCCTTTGCCCGTGGCGGGGCTCGCCGGTTGTTCTGAGGTAAAGAGAAGTGTCTGGGCAGGTTAACGTCTCGGAGTGCCACTGTCAGAAAGCCGTCTGCTGCTCTCCGGCTGCCAAAAACATCACTTGCGAGCCTTAGCATTGAGCTACGTGGCACAACAGTGTGAGTCACAACACCCCAGTCAGGGTGAAACCTGCACAGCTGCAATGTGGAGTTGGACCGAAAACAGAGAACTGATATTTAGAGTTGGTCCCTCGTGGTTCAGTGATATACTTCCTCCTGTTAAATCAAACGGCCAAAATGATTTTATAGGAATGAGTATGCAGTATAAAGCAATGCCACACACGCTACATTGCCAAAATATTTCTACCCTGAAAGTCAATTTGCATTGCGGTTAGGTGGGCAATTTAGAATTATTGCACCAGAGACTAAAAATTACTGTATTTTTCAGGGAAGTCAAGCTGCTACCCCTCTACATTGAGAGACGCCAGGTGAGGTGGTTTGGGCAAAACATTTGGATGCCCTCTGGCCTCCTCCCATTAGAAGTTTACCAGGCACATCCTACTGGAATGAAGCCCCGAGATCGTACCAGGACCCGCTGGAGAGATTCTATCTTTGGTTCGGAGCAGAGTGGGGTTCCCCCAGAGGAGCTGGAAGAAGCTGCAGGGTACAGGGATGTCTGGGCTAATTTGCGGTCTACACTACAACTTCATGTGAACTTTCAAATGAAAACGCGCCGATTATTTGTTTTTGCTTGATAAAAGGTTTCACGTTTACATGATAAACTTTTGAAAATCATGTCAGTTTACATAGAAATAATAGAAATGCTGAAGAGTAGTTAATATGCGGGGTCAGAAGTTGGTGCCGTTGGTTGTTTTTGTAAAGAAATCACACATGCTTGCAGAAATCAATACACTAAACATTAACAATGGAAGTACACGGACATTAATATGGACAGACGACCAGGTTGAATTGTCATAAAAGAGACTGTCAACCAAAAAACTACCAAATCCTGGGAGAATATAGACTGGGAGTCATTATACTCTGGAGGCCGCCATTGTTGTTATTGTCAGTCTCCTCACACATGTGCAAAAGAACCATTTACTATGGCCGTGGTTCACATGCAGAGTAGCAGCGTTTCATAAAAGTTGCACCCCCCCCCTTTTCCACAGAGATGGAGCATTTTCAGAAAGTTCCACCTTGAATAATTTTCAAAAAGGTGCATTTTCAATGGCTTTGAGCACGGTTGTCACGTAAAAGAACCCCCAAACCACAACAAAAGTCTTTCATTTTCACTTGAAAATGAACACTGAATGTGTCACGGATCACACAAATTTGGACCCAGTTGTGTGACCACTTCAAATTAAAGCAAAGGAAAACAAAATGCAAACTCGGGTGAATTAAAACACAAAGATGAGGCAGGGTACTGGGCAGGACGGACTTGGGAATACACAGACAAACAAGCGAGGCGCAGGGACAGACTGAGGGCTTAAACAAAAAAAAGTGGGCGGCAGGGCTGACGAGACGCACCAGACAACCATCAAGGGTAATCTGAGGAGGTGAGGGAGCGCGGAGGAGGACACGAGGGTGGAGCAAAAAGACACTGAACAGACAGGGAGAATTACAACAGACATCAGGCAACATGAGGGAATACAAACATGAATGCACAAAACAAACAGAAGTATAACAGAATCACATTGACCTATTTACACACATACACCAATGGAGATGGCTGCCATGCAATCCATCCAACGGGGGTCAATGGGGGTTCAAACCTGCAACCTTGCAACTGCCAGTCAACCCACTCTGCCAACCAATATTTACGTAGACGCCTCATTTACTGCTGCCGTCTATTGGAGCTGACATTTCAGTGTTGCCGCCATCTTGGATGAGGAACTGCAGAACTATGATGCTCTTTACATAAAAAATATGGTCTTTCATATGTTTTCGTCAATACTTTTTAAAGATAGTAGCAGTAACGGTTATGATAATAGCACAGCCTTTATTCACGTGTGTGTGTGTGTGTGTGTGTGTGTGTGTGTGTGTGTGTGTGTGTGTGTGTGTGTGTGTGTGTGTGTGTGTGTGTGTGTGTGTGTGTGTCAAAAACAATGACATTTATGAGCTTACTCTAACAGTAAAAGCTTACATTTTCTTTTTGTCTGCAACACTTTATTGCATATTGAACTAAATTCTTCTAAAATGTGCATTCATTTTTAAACCTTTATGTTTCATTCATGTTAATAATTTCTGTAACATATAGCCTACATTATCATTCAAAGGTACAAAATACTGCGTAACCTTGCAGACTCTCACTTCCAGCCAGCAGACGCATCGGTTCGCCGACAACAGCATGTTATTATTATTTTTTTTCCCAACAAAGTGTAGGTTGTGGGTAAATAATTAAGCTGCAAATTATCCCTGAAAACCTTTTAATCATGCAACAAGTTTCTCTGCTGGGCTAGAGACAGACTCCATCCAGGCACCACACATTTAAAGGAATACGAGTAAATGTGAGGGTTTGTGACGGAGAGCTGAATGATCCAGACAGAGAAAAGTGCTCATAGATGTGGTTTTGGTCTAATGGACGTTTGAGGTGTTTGATGACTTTGCATTCCTCTCACTTTTTTTTTTATACCTACATGAAACTCACTTCACTAAATATATCCTTTGGCAACATGGTATTTATATCACAAGTACAGGTCTTCTGCGTGTGTTGGTATTTTTCAAACCCTTTATCAGGCAAGTGACCATATTTGGTAACTTCAGCATTTTCTCCTAAATCTTCCAAACTAGTTATTTTAAATTAAACACAAATAGATTAAAAAACTATATGTTAGCACTTTAAAAGGTTAACGACAGAAGTCAAATATGTATATTTTCCAGATTACATGAATTCAACTGCATAAGAAATGTGTGTGATTGCATTGTTGAAAGCAACATAAATCATCTGTTCATGTTAAAAGGCAACTTTTTCCTGTTTCTGATTATTCATGTGGAATTGTTGGTTTGACACACTTCAATCGGATGAGTTCAGGATATATCAATTAAACTAAATCAAACTGATTGAACAAGATTTCATCTGGCTTTGTAAATTGTCCTTTTTAGACACA
Source organism: Lipophrys pholis (assembly GCF_963383615.2). NCBI lineage: Eukaryota > Metazoa > Chordata > Actinopteri > Blenniiformes > Blenniidae > Lipophrys > Lipophrys pholis. The sequence goes on from NC_137635.1 coordinate 50,323,602, forward strand.
TTTTCTACTGGAAATAAGCGACACCATTGACTATATTTGATAAAAAAATGCAGGTTTTGGAGGATGTTAATTCACCGCTAACAGTTACCTATACTCTCTCCGGTTCTGTGTGGAGGTAAATTATGTGTTTGAAGTGAAGATGGTTAGACCACAGCGATAAATTCAAGGTGTGTGGCTCGCCTGAATAATTATACATCTTTTGGCCAGAGCTGTAAAGATAAACAGTGATGCAATTTCTCTCCCCGCAGACTCTCTGCTTGCAAAATATCTCGGGGCCCAAATCACAAGGTCAGTGGCGACTTCTGAGTACACCACGTCCAAACAGGTGTGTATCCAACTCAAAATCGACAATTCATCCAGATGCGTCCAGCTTTTAGCCAACAATTACTTTAGTGGAGTTGGGCAGGAAAATAAAAATAGTTGCAGTGAGAAACTGTCGAGTCGGGGACTTGGTAGTTTTATAGTTGAGATTCACCTGGAATAACAATCCAGCACGGTTGCTTGTCCATACGAATGTCCATGTATTCGCCATTGTTAATGGAAATAGCGTATTGTTTTCTGCGCCCACGTGTGCGCTTCCATTACGAAAACAAACAACAGCACCCACCACATCCACTGCTTCGGTATTTTCTCTGTGAATCACTTTCAAAATTGTGAAAGTTTTCTGGAAACGAAAATGCAGAATTTATGCGTTGTCCTGTAAATGGCGCCCGAGTCTTTGTCCAACCAGCCTACTGAGAAACGGCATGTAACTTTTTTAAATCATACTTTCACATATTGTGTCTTTTTAGGTTAATTTAGGTCCACTTGACTCAGTTAGAAGTACCTGAATTCGCACATACCAGCACTGTGATGTACTCTAAAAGTCTATTCATTCTTTCACTGATTTATTCAATCTTTGTAGAAAACATTATGTTCTCCGCACCCTGCACTGGTGTCCCATCACTGCCAGAATTAACTACAAAATCTCATCACACACCAATGCCTTTACAAACATGACCCGCCTCAAAGAACTCCTCACTCAGCAAACCCCAAACCGGACAAAGCACTTGAAGACCTACCTTTTTAAAGAGGCTTTTAACTCTTTTTAAGGACTCTTTTTAAATTTGTACTTTTAGGTGCTTGTGCTGCGTTTTTTTTTTTTTAATGTGCTTGTAGCACTTTGAGAATTTTATTTATTTTTTCAATGAAAACTGTGTTAGGGATAAAATGTATTATTAGAATACTTGTCTTAACGATTCAGGTCACTCTATGTGGCATAGTTTTCTCAAATACACAAAAAATAAAGCCAAATAGAGCCGTCTTTATTTCTACATGTTCATCACTGTCTGGAAAACCGTCCAGGTGCTCCAAGCCAAAACTCACTTCTGGACCACCCAGTAACAAAAAAAAAAATCACAATTTCACCGCAATACAAAACCACGGCAGTCACAGATCACCATTTCACAAGTCAAAAATAAACCACATCTGCAACCGAAGTAGCAATAATGAAATAGTTGGTTCAAGTGAGAGACCGTGCACGAATCAAATCCAGTTACAATGCACTCCTCTGGCAGCGGAGGAGATTGAGAAGGAAGGCAGCACAAAGGAAGAAGAGATGAAGTCGAAACAAGACGGGGCACAGAGAGATGATCGAAAAATCGAAAAGGAATTGAAGGAAGAGCGTCTGTGGGGAGGAAGAGAAAAGGAGCAATGATGAAACCTGGAGATGAGAAGGTGGAATGAGAGAAGTGGTGGAGGAGGAAAGGTGGGCAGGAGACTGAAGGAGAAATGAGATGCTGCGAGGGGCGACACCGAAAGGTCAGGGAGAACCAATCAGGACCTGCGGCACTCCGACTTCCAGCCACGGTCCAAGGTGTGTGATGGGAAATCCCACAGGGGAGCAAGTGACCTCGCACAAAGGGGAGAGAGGAGGGATGTGAAGGAGGAGGGAAAAGAAAATGGGAAGAAGTGATGGAAAAAGATAAAGAAAAGGTGGTCAAGAGGAATTAAATGTGTTTTTAAAGTGATCGGATAATAAAATCAGGATAAAGGAGAAGGACAGGAGAGGGAGGGGAGGTGGAGAAGAATTAGAGAAAGATTCGGAAAGATGGGAAAACCTCTGCTGATAGATTATCCGATGAAACCTTGAAGACGGTTGGTGATCGTGTTCACTTTTCATGGTATTTTTTGTTAATAGGCAGATATCCTCTCTAATCGGAGGGACGTTTTCGCTTCCACTGTGTGTGTGTGTGTGCGTGCGTGCGTGCGTGCGTGTGTGCGTGCGTGCGTGCGTGCGTGCGTGTGTGGGCAACAAGCACATGCTTCTTCTCTTCGACCAACCAATAAGACATTTAGTATTTATTCATGTGGTCCTGTAGAACCACACGAAGGTGACCAAAGTACAAAAAACACGAGATACACAATAAAAAGATGCAAAAAAAAAAGACATTGTCGGTGCGTTCCGTTTGTGACTCGGCCTCTACACATTCGTCAGTATCACCTTCGCACCTGTTTCTATACACACAAAGCTTTAGGTTCTTTGTGTGACCCCAGCATGTGAGTTTAATTTCACACAGCACAACATGTTTCAAACCTATAAGATTGTCTGTCTCGGGGATTAAAGGAACAGATGTACCAGAAAATTCAAGTCTGGCCTGAATCAATCACCGTCACGTGGCTCCAGCAGATCGTTTAGTTTCTGCAGGATCATTTCCACCAGTGCTGTTCGGGCCTGGCTGTGCTAGTCTGATGCACCAATAAGTTTCTGAAGGCTCAATATATAAGCAACACTCATTGTCTGGATTGGACCTTGGACTCTTGCTTTGACATGAGTACTTCAAAAAGACACGCTATCCTGTAAACGCGGCAGATGGGAGTCCTCCTGGTGACGAAGCTGGGGTGGCTGTAGTTCAGTAAATAGCTCTGGTTGTCCTCTGCATCATTCTCCATCTGTCCATGTGTTGAAATGTCCTTGTGGAAGACCCTGAACCCCAAGTTACTCCCGTTGACCTCACGTGGCAACCATCTCTGGGTGAATATGATTACCAGTGTAAGGCACTTGGAAATCTGCCAAATAAACTAAATCTATATATCATATAGCTTGCTGGTTATTGCCTTCCTTGTAAGTTTTCAATATTATTTACATCAGGATTGTCAGACGTACGGCCCAAGAACCAGAAAATATTGGCCGCCAGAAAATATAATCTTGCCCGCAAGATGAAATTTTACTGTAAGAAATAGAAAATATAATATTAACTGCAGTATATTCATTTGACCACTTGGGGCAGGCAGGGGTATAACTTATTTTCTTTCCACTTTAGTCTGTATTATGCAGCGAATCAGTTCATGGGATCAGGATCACTACACATATGTAAAAAATGTGTCTTCATTAATTATCAATTTTACACTTTGACTAGTTATTATGACCATAATTTGAACTAATCGACAATATTTTTTGTGTTCCAGTGACATATGGCCAAATCTTTTATGCTTTTGAAGATATAAATTCACTGTAAAATGTGAATTTTACTTCGTGAACAGAGCCATAATATTGTTAAAAATGCTGTTTTTTTTATTTTGTTATTCAAATTTCAAGTGTTGTAACAGGATAGCTCATTAATGTGAACTTCTCAATGGTATATATTCAGACTTTGTTGAACTAAAACAAGTACAGGGATTTAGAGTTCTAGTGATTTGTATAATATAGTGCTATTATTTACTGGTCCGGCCCATGTTAAATTGAATTATGCTGTGTGGTCCCTGAATCAATGTGAGTTTGTTTTGTTTTATTAACTTCATTGATTTGGGCATAAGCTTTTCCCTTCCACATTTATTGATGGAGTACTTTCACTTCAAGTCTGTTGAAATTTATTTGTAGATTTACCTGGATAAGATAAGGAAAGGTACACAAAACACACACATACACACACACACACACACACACACACACACACACACACACACACACACACACACACACACACACACACACACACACACACACACACACACACACACACAAGAAATTAAAGCAAAATCTACTACAAATATATGCTGTTTTCTCACCCTTGATGTTGCAACCAAACAGAGCCTGTACACTTCATTCTACATGAAGCTGTGTTGTGCTAAACACACATACACACACACACACACACACACACACACACACACACACACACACACACACACACACACACACACACACACACACACACACACACACACACACACACACACACACACACACACACACACACACACAAATAAATGTGTCAGCAGCTTGTTGTGTCTTTTGTTCATCATCAACCGAAATCCAAATTTGCCCTCCGATCAAAATATAAAATATTATGTCAGCAAAGAAAGCATGTTTGTGTTTCATCACTTTTTTTGTGTTGTGTGAATAAATTCGGCTGAGGGCTGGCTTCTTTTAAAGTGTGGGTGTTAAATTAAATTCTGGGGAGTTTTCCCTCTTCGGGCTACGTCGGCTCCGGAGAGGATTTAAATTCATTCTCTTTGGATGTGAATAACTCTGTGCACTCAGCATTAAAAAAAAAACGAACTTGTCATTACACATTTCCTGAGGTAATCAGTTTGAGCAGACACACAAACATATGGAATTCAATCAAAGCGCTGTGGGCATTAGTGTTGTATCCTGGTTATTTGTTGTTATTTCTCCACTGAACTTAATGCCGGTTGAAGGAACTATTAGTTACTTAATAAATAGGACAGTAAATTAAAGTTTTTAGAAGATAGATGTGTTATTTCGAGTATCTATAGTCCAGCTCATGCATCAAAATCACCTCACATTTGCCTATTCATTCATTCATATGAAGGTTTACACACCTATCAAAGGTGTGCTGCTCTTTGAGTGTCTGCTGGTAAAAATAACCTTGGACATGCTTCAGTTGCCTCAATGCACTTGTACTTTAGCGGGACTGTTAAACTCTAAACCGCCATGTGCAAACTGCAGACACTTTCATCCATTTGCATACAAATGATTGAAACACAGAACACACTTCGCATTCACACACTGGGTTATATGCATGCAGTTTTTCACTTGTATGTCCTCAGTCGTATACTGCTTAAGGGCTCAGCTGAATGTGTGTGTGGGTGAGAGAGTGTGTTATCCAGGCACTGCTAATGTTATGGAGGCCTAAAATAATTGCAGCTAAGCCTCATGCATGTATTTTTTATTTTTTTTGTCTGTCTTTCTCAGGGATCCCATCCACATGTGGTGAAGTGCCTTTAGTCTGGTTCCTCATTTCGCAGGAGAAGGTGGAGCCAGGCCCTCGGGGCACTGCCGGTCTAATGAGCCGCTGGCTGCTCTGCGTTTGTCCTGTCAGAACAGAGAAACGACCTTCTCTCCTGCCGCCGCCGCCGAAGCCATGTTATCTCTGTGGGGGAAGCCAGCCGGGAGCTGCAGCATCTTTAAAAGGGTTTAGCGCAGCTGAGCATGAAATCCCTGTCTCTCATGGTGGATATCCTTATTTAAACAGATGTTTAAAATCACAACCACCTGGAAGCCGGGATGGATGATCACCTGAAGGCTTGTCTGTCGGTTTTTGTTTGCTTATTGTTGTACAGATAGGGGATGGTGCCCACCTGGAGAATACACAGCACCCTCAGTTCCGATTTGCGAATTTCTGAATAAATAAAACACATTCTTGTACCACAGAGTTCCAAGTTTACATGTTTTAAGACTCCCAAAAACAATTATAACATCAATTCTTTGGAAAAAAAAAAAAAGAGATGAGACATAAAATTTTCAGTGATTGATCAGTTGATGACAAAATGGTGTAAAAGTCTAATGAAATTAGCATTAGTTAGTTATTCAAGATAAATCAAAGACTGCATATAAAATCAATCAGTTTGACAGAATTAATTGAGATATTTTGGGTTAATTTAGAGCCATTTAGCACTTTTCTTTTGCTATTTTACACGAACCCTCAGTGGTGCAGTGTTTACCAGATGAACAGACATAATAAAAAATTTAAAAATGCCATGTTTTGTGGAATAGGGAACAGTTTACAAACTGCAAGGGTACATAGACGTCAGAGGGTTTTCAAAAATAGTACAGATGGATTAATTAAATAAGTGCTGTTTTTTGGAGGTTGATGAAGTCTGCACATGCTGTACTGTTGCTCGCCGTGCTTTTCCATGATGCTTTGTGCCGCACAGACTCCAATAGATTAATTGTTTTGCTCTTTTAATAAGAAAATAGGATGATGACACTTTTTTTTTCATCCGTTTTCAATGTAAATTGGGGTAATTTGTATTTGTATTTTCTGATCTTACATGCAGGCGGTCAATCCACCCGTCGCCACTGTTGTGAGATCCCGCTTCGGCTTGTATGAGATAAATGACGACAGAACAAAAGCGCAGGAACACATGCTAATAATATGTGGCAGGTCTGCGGCAGTCTGCATGAAACGGGAGGCAAAGAGGGAGGGGAAGCCGTGACACAGACATCAGCGTGTCGCTGTCAGTGCTCTGCGGCTCGTGTCGGCTCAGTGCCGAGGGAGAGGGGGAACCCCGCTGAGAGGAAAGTCCACCGAACAGCTCATCGCATACGGGTGTGACTCTGAGAGAGAGAAAGGGAGAGAAGGAAAAGAATTACAACACAGCTCCTCTTCATGTACTCCTACACAGTTTTCTCTGTGGGTACATCATATGCACACACACAGGTCTTGTTATGGAGGCATCGAATTGTGGTTTAAGTCAAGATGAACTTGTTCACCAAGCAATAGGAGGAGGGTGAATTCCTTGTTTGTCAACCACTGCAACGTTGGAAAAAAATCCACTCTTGCCTCATGGTGAGAATGTTCTCATTTTGAGTCCAGGTTGGGCTTCGGCAGACTTTTCTGTGTGGAGTTTGCAAAGTCTCTGCATATTGCGTGGCTCTAAGGCCCCGTTTACACAACAACTTATACAACAAGTAAAAACACATCGTTTCATGCTTACACGGAAATGGCAGAAACACTGAAAACAATGTAGTTAGCATGCCAGGCCACTAGTGGGTGCTGTTGTTTGTTTTTGTAATGAACCCACACACGTGCACACAGAAAAGAATACACTATGATCATTAACAATGGCGAGCACACGGACATTCATATAAACGGACGATGAAGTTAGATTGCTATCACGGGAGGCTCTCAACTATAAAACTACCAAGTCCCAGGAGAATGAGAAGTGGGAGTCTTGACACTCTGGAGGTCCCGATTGTTGTTATTGTGCAGAAGAAGTCTTTATTACAGCCATGGTTTCAGAAAGGTTGCGTTTTCCCCCGTTTACGCCAAATGGAGCCAGAGCATTTTTGAAAAGTTCCATCTTGGGAGCTGTTTTTCAAAAAGTGGTTCAGAGCACCGTTGTCGTGTGAATGGACACCCAGAACTCGACAAAAGTTTTGTATTTTCACTTGAAAACCTTTCCCATAGGTGTCAGTGTGAGTGCGATTGCCCTGTGACGGTCTGCTGATCTGTCCATGATGTGCTCAACCTTTGACCTCAGTCGGGATCTGCTCTGCTTTTCCTTCCCGTGATATTTATTCTTAATCCAGAGAATTGACATTGCTGCTATCTACATGATTCAAGCATAATGTAAAGAACTAGCAGAGTGTCATAATTTCTTAGACCAATTTATCTGCACATCCCTGGAAAAGACCGATACTGCTGATTCGTCGAGCAACATCTTCTTCCTTGGCACTTTTCCATCATCTCTCCCCTTTGGCTTTGCTTCTTTGCTCTCTCTTCTGTTCGGGGTCAGCAGCGTCTCGGCAGGACTTCCTATCAGACGGATGAAGTGGGATGAAACTCAGGAGGGTTTTTCCTGCACTTTGCCTGGCGTCCCCTGCAGGCAGCCAGCAGAGCGCTTCCTCCAACCTCTGCTCTCTTGCTACAGAGTCGACTCAGAGCTGCAGCACGCTCAGGGAGACAGTGTTTATACTGTTAATTTGGTGGCAAATGCATTTCAGATTCAAAAGCTCACGTGGGCCTAAATAACATGAATAATATGCAAATCCTTGACTGACGACACAATAAGTTTAACCCTTTCACTTATAACTTGATTGTACTATTTCAACATTTCCAAAGTCAAATTAAAATAAATACAATAACACTTTATTTAGGCCCAATTTCACAAGGCAACTTTCAAAGTCTTGCAGTTCTTCAACGTTACAGTAAATTTACAGCTAATGAACTAAAGACCCATTACAATGTTTTTAACTGAAAATGGACAACCTTTGCAGCATTTTGGGTGTCCGTTGTCGACAATAATGGAAACCACTGAAAATACAACTGTTGGAAAATGCTCCCACTCTATCTATGTGTAAACAGGGTAAAACGCAACTTTTTGAAAATGCTTGGGCATTTAAAGCATAAACGGATATTATGGATAATGGTCTCTTCCAAACAGAATTGCAAAATGGAAGTGATAGATGTAGGTGGGTGAAAAACAAAATGACAAAAAAGAAAAAGTGTTATCCTTTTAAAAAATATCTGTGATTTCATGGTTCCTGCCTTCCTTTCGTTCTGCTGCTGTTCTCCGCTCATCAGCTCTCCCTTTCCTCCCGTCCTCGTGACGTCCACCTCTCCAATGAAGGTTAAACGCACGCACTTTATCTGAGTTTTGAGGAGTAACAGGACATTATATAATCTACTCCACCATGTTAATCTTCCCCATTTGTCTTATCTCGGCCGCCGATCTGAGTTTCGACTTCGATGGTGCGACCGCGTCGCTGATGCAATTTAGATTGTTCCCCTGAGGTTGGGGAATGGCGTCTCAGCAGGTTAAAGCCCAAACCAACTGCGATGAATTCTCCTTTCTCCAGACTCGTTTCCCCTCTCTTTCGCACATCTCCATCGTTCTCTTCCAATCTTTGGCCCGCGACCTTCACTCCCTTCATATCCCATCTGTCTTGAAATGCTTCAAGTGAAGGAGAAATCCTGCGAAATATCGACGAGAATTCAATAACCGGAGAAGAACGTGTTCTCAAAAGAGTCTTCCGAGGGAGGAAAAGTAACTTTGTATCTCTCATCAGTTTGTTTTGTTTCACTTTCAACTCTTAATGAGCAGTTTTATCTCCACAATACCTACATTCACTGCTATCTGTCACTCATCAGAGTGCAGGAGGAGGCAGAGGCAGAGGAGTCTTAGGCAACTCGCATTTATCTCCCTGTGTTGCCACGCCGGATTCTTCCCCATAAACGAAGGAGAAAATGACAAAGACTTTTGGGTTAATTAGGGACTTGACCCCCGTGGAGAACGGGCTCCCCGGTTTATCTCCCACTCTAACAAGCGGGTGTGCTAACAGCCGTTTAAAACACCACTTATTTACATTTAGAGTGAATCTTATGGCCCCGGCAACCCTTGACAGGAACTTTACGACACGCGGTTTAAAAGAAACAAATGCGTTTAAGTGTGAGCTTTTTAAAAAGTAATTAACCCATTTGTTCGAATGTCACGGTTCGTGGGTTTTCTCTTCTTTTTCTTTCTTTTTTTTTTTCTCCTAACACCGAGCGAAGGTTTGATTAGACATGGCGTCGGTTTGTTATCCACTTAGGAATATCTGTCCATTTCATCTCGCCACGATGTCCAGAGGCAAATTCCTATTTCTTCTGCTAGATTGGAGGGTGTGAAATCAGAAAGTTAACGTCAGAGAGATTTGTTTAACTTGGCTGCTCCTATTTGGAAATGAGTTCAATCTGCACCTGGTATCTCTCCGGCTCGGTAATCAAATTGTCCCTGCTTGACACCCAATTTATGTGTTGGCTTTTGTAACTTGTCATTTTTTGTGTACAAGGAGTTCTTCACGCGTTCACTTTCTACAGCATGTTTTCATGCCCATTGTTTGTTTCTTCGAAGAAAATTTGACCAAAGAGATTACTCCTCCTGGCTCCCCAGGCTATGTTCAGACTGCTACTGAAATCGACCCAAATGGAATCTGATCTATCTGAACATTGCGACCAGCATTCATCACACCGATTCTGATATGTTTGAATATGTTCAGGTTGGGAGGCAGAGCCTCTTATTCGGTAATGCTGAAGTCATGTTTAAGTCCCTGTGTCCACTCGTCTGCACGCTTATTTTAAAAACCTGCACTGTGAAATCTGCGTTTAATGTCTGCGTTCAGGGGGAAATCAATTGCGGATTCCTTTCGACTAAATCGTCCAAGTCCAGTTTCTATCCCCAGCTCTCTTCAAACCACTGTGGACATGCCACGAATTCCCCAGAAGGCAAATACGAAGAACTTCTGCACTAGTTCATGACTGGATGTCATAAGAGAGAAGGTTATTTTTAAATGGGCATAGCCTGTACTGAAAGAACTATTAATGATGAGGAACGATTACACGTTAACCTGACAGGATAATACTGTGGAACATCGTAAACCGATAATGTACCTTGCAGGATTAATGTTCCTGGCAGGATTGCACAAGCTTCACTCTTCCTTCAGGTCCAATGCCTACATAGAGCTTCAAGGAATTTTATATTAGTTTACTTTCGCTTCATAATGCGAGTATTAAAAGAAGCAAATTGCATTTTTGTGGATTGTAACCAAGCACCTTTCTTTTTGCTTCCAATTATTCCACAATATATCAGACTAAAAAGTATACATTTCCTTCCGTAGGTTTCTAAACTACAGACCAGTTCTACTGAATATATGCAGGTCAAAACTTGATATTGTGCACACCTGTGGAAGCTGATCTACTAACGGGACGCGATTAGAATAATTTCTGAAGGACGTGAACAATGAGGATGGCATTTTACTCATCTGGCTCCTCACGGCTTTGATTTGTGGACTTCATAATAAGGCCCCATTTACACAACAATAATTTTAAGTGAAAACGTAAAACTTCCATTGCATTTTGGGTGTTTACGAGACAACAGCGCTCGGAGCTACTGAAAACACAAATTTTTGGAAATCGCTGCCAAGGTGGAACTTTTCGAAAACACTGTAACTGCACATGCGCACTATTAATTGCGCACTATAAATTGCTCTTCTTGCGCATATGCGAGCGTTTCAGCCATTGCCGTGTAAACTGACACGGTTTTCAAAGTGTTGTCATCTCCACACGAAACTTTTCTGAAATAAAAACGATGCGTTTTCACTTTATGGCAAATGTAATTAAACAAACATGGAAACGACACTGTTTCCAGCGGGCTGCTCTTGTGTAAACCGGGCTTCATGCACACAAAATATTAACACGCTTGTTTGAACAAGATGTCAGTCGTACTAATTGTTTTGGTCGATCAGATGCAAAATGCACAAAAACTGAACAAAATGATTTTTTAATAAAATGATTTCTATAGTCACATCTGAAATTTACCCGGGAACTTTGTGAATTAGGCCTGGAGTTGTCCCTTAATCACTACGAACAAGATTAAAAGAGACAGGTCATTCTATTTGCAGCCTCAATTTATTTAAAAAAAGATTTCAGTTGATAGTGGCTGGGCTGCAGCAGCGACGTATGCACAGGCACAGTAAGAGCTCTGAATGTTTTCCACTTGTTTTACACCGTTGCCATTTTGCTCATCAGGTTGTTCGAGGGCAGCAGCAATTTCTCTCCAACTCTTGATTTGTCTCGCGGAAAGTGACAAGGTGTGCCGCTAACATTTCTTTGGCCAACGTGTCACGTTGTCGTTCTGCCAGTCCTCAGAGACCAATAATGCAAATATCATACGGTGTAATAACAATCTGCTATTCCAGCTTTAAACTGAGAATGGGTTTGAAATTATGAAGTCATGTGGGGACAAATGAGAGCCAGTGTTTTTGTCTTTACAGACTCCTCTAAAAGCAAAAGTTTAGCGGTTACACTTCAAAGCATAGCATATAAACATGGCTGTAGGATCAAATACAGAAAGTATCACACTCCATTTGTGTGTTTGCCTTCATGAAAGTGGAACATCAGATGTGTCGCCCAGATCATATAAAACACTAGGAGGAGTTAAAATTTTGTGTTGTTTATGATTGCACCTGTACTTCAGTAAAGAATGTGACTATTTGTGTGACAACTTGTGATAAAAACTATAGTGCTGAAGTCGGATTTATTTCCAAGAATTCAATTTTTTTTTGATTCTTTTTCTTACCACACAGCTTCACTTGTTCACTGGTGACGGCATTCCAAATACGTAACATGTTATGAAGCTGAGAGGGAAGAAACACCAAACATTGTTGTAGTAAATACTACAATGACTCAGTTCTTCCTGTAAATACCCCGGATCGATTCCTGCTGTGAGAGTCCATCAGCTCTCGATAGCACAGCTGCACAGCGCTGACGCAACTGGAGGTCTGGAGGAAGGGCTTAAGTGATTGCCAGCGCCAGTCTCCCAAACACAAGCAGGCCATTGTGGGCAGGCTGAGTGCTTGTAACAGCTGGACCACACCGTGGTTATCTTGGACCCCGTCGCCGTGGCGATGACAGGCGCAGCTTTGCCCCAAAAAGCTGCTTTATCCACAGTCGGCACATGATAAGATGAGGGACGAGGGTGCAGACAGGCCGGAGGGCTGAGCTGGCGCACAGCCGTGACACTTACACTTCGTCTGGGTGGCAAAAGGCTGAACTCATGTATTAATTAACTTGTAGTGTGAACCGTTGTGTCACTGTAAATGAAGACGATACAAAACGCCATGGTGTAAGAGTCCATTTTAACCCCTGCAGGTCTGATGAGACTGAATACACTGGTCATGAAAACCCCCCCACCGTGAAAACTAAAAGAAATTGTGAGGTTTTTAAACCTGAAATTCAACACATTAACTCTTGAAACCCTTGACTGTGTATATATTTATTATATATCATATTCAATATTTTTAATTGATCTACCAATCATGAACTGGACTTCTGTAGCGGACGGTCTAATCACAGACACAATTCACACGTTCCTTCTAAGACACACAGTAATGCTGAAGAACCACAATATATTAGATACTGAAAGTTATTGTCATCCTGAAAAAAGGAGCAACATCATTCACTCATTGCACATTTATATATATATATGCGATTGCAGTCAGAAATTGCAATTTCCTGAGGCTTGTGTCCGATCTCAATATCTGAATGCCTGCGTCTTTTTCCTGCTTACATTGTCCAAAAGCAACATGTGATCCGTGCAACATAAGAGCAAAAGAAATCCAAACTTATTGACAGTTCCACATCCATGAAATCAAAATAAATGAACTCAAACAAGTCGCACGAGGGTTAAAGTCAGCCGCTGATTGTCTTGGATTGCCTGAGTTTGTGTCATCCTTCAAACAAGTGAGTATATTCAAACAGGCAGAAAATCAAACGCAACCACCTGAGATGCATGAATTGTACTCTTCATCACACACACACACACACACACACACACACACACACACACACACACACACACACACACACACACACACACACACACACACACACACACACACACACACACACACACACGGTTAACAACAAATACTGCAGACATGCTCACTAAAGCACGCGCAAAAAACGATTTCACATCGTGAAAATAACACGAAGACATAAAAAACATGATAATTGTAACAATGTGATGCAACAGTTGAGTTGAAATGTACACCCTCTCTGGGCGGTTGAAGATTTTTCAGGTAAAATAACTAAAACATATTGTAATTTTCTCAATAAACCATGAACATAGATGCAATGCAAAGTAGCCCAGGCACCTGTAAGCTCGCTCCATTTAACCTGATTCATCCAAATGAGGTCTAATTTCAAGACTAAACACAGGAAACGGCGAGAAATGAACTGGTATTGAGCGAGTCACTGAGGCTTGGGCTCCATGTCAAATTATCCGCTGCACCAGCTGATGTTCACACGAGCTGCAAACAAATGAGGCCTGGGAAGAAATCCTTTTATATCTCTGGCTGTCTCCATACTCTCTTCTCCTGGAGACTCTGAAGGCAAAAAAAAAAAACCCCACTGTGAGGAGTGGACTTTGACTTTTTCCACTCTGGGCGAGACTGTCAGATCTTTTGTGTGTGTGTGCGTGTGTGTGTGTGTGTGTGTGTGTGTGTGTGTGTGTGTGTGTGTGTGTGTGTGTGTGTGTGTGTGTGTGTGTGTGTGTGTGTGTGTGTGTGTGTGTGTGTGTGTGTGTGTGTGTGTGTGTACTGCAGTGGGGGTTTGTGCACTTCCTCCGGGTGACTTGTTAGTTATTTAGTGTTGCTATATCGTGATGTCTTCCTTAGATTCTCTATTGATGAAGTCGGAGCCTCTGTAAGTTTGGCTCTTTTCTTTGTCTCGTTGGTTAATATGGATCACCAGACCATCTTCGTACATCTCAATACTGGTCATCCGCTGGGCTAGAATATATGCTTATTTGCAAATATTTAAATGGAAACTCGATTTTCGTGATTTTTTTTGCAAAAATTAACAAGTAAGAAAATACCTAGTCTGGTTTTGTTAAACGGAGAAATCAGCCGTCTATCTATCAACTGGATAGATGGCACAATATATTGCAAAATTTATTGTCAAACAACTGGAATAAATCATTGTTTCCACGCACTGTGCATTCATGCTCTGCGTGTCAACTTACTGGACCAATCAGATGCAGCCTTATTGCCCCGAGATTCCCAACCACTAGGGAGTTGTGAAAGACTAAAATCCTAGCGTGAATTAATATAAATAAATAAATAAATCCAACGCAACTAATCTAGGGGCAAGCAAAAGAACGCTGTTATTTGGAAGAACAACTCACAAAGAGTAACATAATATGCTTAATCTACTTGTATTCATTGCACATCACAATACACAATACAAGATTAGATCAATTCCTCCAGATTAGTT